>NC_140342.1:19227033-19841030 GCF_963514085.1 Chelon labrosus | reverse complement strand
TAACCCGAATCAAAAAATAACTCATTTTTGGAGTTTCTCCCAAATACAAGTAATGTACACATACGTGCATTTTAAATACAGTGTGACATTCATATGTTTTGGGCTCTTTCTCAGTTTGGTTTCAGGGCTTGTTTCTACGCTTCCCAGAATCCCCTTTGGCAGCCGGATAGAACAGGACTGAAATTGTTGATTGTAGATACGGTTCTAATGTGAAAGTGGAGAAAGAGCAAAAAGGAAAGTTTTTCACAGCACTTTCTCAAAGTGCGACCTGTCTTGTGGCTCCAGTGATTTCTAGTCAGGCCATCACAGCTGTTTTTCCTTTCATATTTTTTTTTTTGCATTGCATGATTTTACTCAGTGCCTTTTTTAGAGCCTTTTCCCTAAAGAGACACATTAACTGTGACACTGATTTTTAAGATATCGGAGATACCGGATATCTGTCTGTGCTTGGTTAAAAGATAGTGGCTTTTACTGAGGGGAACGTAAACACGAGTGTTTATCTGCAGCGTGAGAGGTTTTTAAAAGGTTTGACGGAAAGCAGCAAAACCTGTACCGTTGCTGGAAATGGGTTTAAAATGTTGAGCTAATTATAAATAATAAGCTTTGATTTGTGCAGCTATAGGTTGTATAAGACAACTGATATCGTGAACATTATTTCCTATCAGCAAAACTCAATATTATTGTTGTCTAACACGGCTGTCAACAAACGTTAGGTGCATAATAAATTCCTATCAGCATAATATGAAAATATTTTAAATATCTGCAAAGACGCACATGTTTGTGCATTTTCTCTTATTTTTTTATTATGTTGTATAAAATCACCAGTCAGCCACAACATTATGACCACTGACAGGAGAAGTATATAACATTGACCATCTTGTGACAATACAATGTTCTGCTGGGAAACTTTTGGACCTGGCATTCATTCATGTGGATGTTACTTAGACATGTAGCACCCACCTAGACCAGACCAGGCACCCCCACCCCATAGCAATGACACTCCTTGATGGCAGCAGCCATCCCCAGCAGGATGCAGCCTGACACAGACACACACAAAAATGGTTTAGGAACAATGAAGAAGAGCACATTCACTAGATCCCAAACTGATCAAGTATCTGCTGGGATGATCCACAGAAGCCCCTCCCCTCAACCCATAGGACCCAAAGTCCCCCCACTAACAACTTTCTGTTGCCAGACACCACAGGACACCCTCAGAAGGCCCATGTCCATTCTCTGATGAGTGACAACTGTTTTGGAGGCACAAGGGAGACCTACACAATATTAGGAAGGTGGTCATAATGATATGCCTGATAGGTGTAAGTCGTGCATGTCAAACCTGTACAAGCATCTGGAAGTAAAGTCATTGTGCCATTTAATATCGCCATTTATCAATGTATATAGTTAGTATTGAATAAGAAAAGCAGCGTGTTTGACTCATACTTTTCTAACAGCAGTGCCAATATAATAACGTCAAGAAATAATGAAACCACCCCCCTTTTCTTTTAAATTATACATTGAATAATAGCACACATTTGAACGCATTATATTCAAAACACACATAAAAGTGTATTTTAATGTCGGCAGCGCATTAGAGTAAATCATTGGAAAGGCAGAGAAGTTGTTGACAGCGTGTTGGAGGAAAGACTCATGCTTCAATTATGCCACACTTATTTTTTTGGCCCTCTTTGTTTCTCCGTGCTCAGGCTACATTATGTCCTTGCAGCTGACTGAGGTAAAGAATTAAGGGCAATACGAGGACTCTCTTTATTGCACTGCAGCAAAAAGGACGCAGTTAAAAGGATATTTTTATTTATTCTATGCGGCAGATGCTGTTCTTCCGGTTAAGTAAACATACTGTACATCACGTCATCTGTAATTACAGGATATTACTATGAACCTCAGGCTATGTGGCGATGTGGAAATTCAGTTTGAATTGTTCTTTTAGCCTCACTGGGGCTGTTCTGACCCTATAAACATTATCTGATGAATCTTAACACAGTTAGCAAGTTCCTCCCTCTACTTTTATGTAGTGCTGGTGCTTTGGGGTATTTTTTATTTTTTTTGTTGTTGTTTTTGTTCTGCGTCTGTCCTGGTTTTGTTCCCAGTCATGATTCCAGCGCGCAATGAAATCCTCTTATTTTCTTAGAATATTCTATTGTTTGACAAAGCAGCGTCTATAAACAGGGAAGCTGCACTTGAGGTTGTTTAAGTTCAAAAACAAAGTTAAAGGACACTTCTTTTTATAGTGGTATTCTTTAAAAATATACGTCTTAAGGAAATTATGAAACAACACATGCCACTTCATCTACAGTAGTGAGAATCTTTATTGCCAAATAAGGGAGATTTTTTTTTTGTGCCATAATATAATCTTATATACGGGAACTGTCTTTCTATCTGTTGGTTTATTTGTTTAGCTTTGAATATTCAAATAAGGAATGGTCCTAATCTCATCTGAGGGTCTCGGTCACCCTTGCTTTGACTTAGATTTTAATTGTCAGCAAAACAAAAGACCTGCATCTCTCGTCAATCCCCCCCCCCCCCCCCCCCCCCCCCCCCCATGAAAATACAGTAATCCATGTTTATTTCTGTCATTACTGAAATTTAAAACATGCCATTTGCAGATTGCTCATGCCTGAAGTGCTGAAGTTAATTGGGTGCATGGAAAAAACTGGAGTAACACGTTCACGATGAGGCACAATAATCGTATTTTATGCTCAACACGTTGCTTGTTATGATTCTGGATCAGTAGAGCGGCCTATATCGAGTGACGGCTTCTTTCTAATTAGATGCAAAATGCAAATGGGGAGTGTCAGCAAAGCTATGGAATATATTACCAAGGCTGTGATTGCCACGTGTAAGAAACATACACCCAGATGTATTAGTGCCGTCATAACTAATGCTTTCCCATTTTACATCGACAAACAAGTGAATGTGATACATTGACCCTTCAGATTTATCTGTTTCTGCTGTATGACTCTGTTCCTGTAATAGTACAGTAAGCCCGTGACTGACAGTCAAAACGTCGCGCTTGTCCTCCGGGAAATATTTCCCTGGCAAAGGCCTGATGTGTATGAGGCAGAGTTACACCCGCTCTGAACACTGATTAGTTGGCTCCAGGCTCATGCTGTATGAATTATGCTCTTTGTGTCAGCAGCTCTTCCTGGAGAGTAATGACTTTGTCAGCAAGGGGGTGCTTAAGCCAAAGTTCAAAGGTCAAGTTAAACTATGTTTGTTCAAAAACTTCCCCTTTTTTGACCTCTGTACTTATATTTTCTCACTATTATATACATATATATACACCAGTCAGCCACAACATTAAAACCACTGACAGGAGAAGTAAATTACATTGACCATCTTGTGACAATACAATGTTCTGCTGGGAAACTTTTGGACCTGGCATTCGTGTGGATGTTACTTATAGGCGGTTTAGGCTTCTGCTTCAATTTGGACAGCCCAGACCCTACAGAGACCCTACAGAGACCCTAACGCCGTAGCCTGACATGCACCTCCCCAGAAATGTAGCTACGCGTTGTGGTGACGAAGACCTCAAGAGCTCTGATTGGTCCGCTTGGTAGAAGCGTGTTTCCGCTTTAGTTTTTCCAGCCGCGAATCAATTGTTTTGGATTAATAAAGATGGAACACATCGAGGAAATGTTAACTGAGGAGGTTCAGAGCTACAAACAATTGTATGACTCGAATTCAGGAAAATTTCGGTGATGTTTCAGTCGCCATTGTTAAAAGTGAAGCAGCAGGTAGAAACAAAAAATTACCTGACTGGCAAAAAAGACACAGCGCCAACTAGTGTTTGGATGCAGTTGTTACAGAGCGAGCCAGCTTGTACCAGTGTAGGCTACGTGCGTAGGTTACGGTGTCTAGTCCCACAGAAGCATAAACTTCGCTTTAGTCATGTACCACCCACCCAGACCAGGCACCCCCACCCCATAGCAATGACACTCCTTGATGGCAGCAGCCATCCCCAGCAGGATGCAGCCTGACACAGACACAGCACAAGGTGTTGACCTGGCCTCCAAATTCACTGGATCTTAAACTGATCCAAGTATCTGTGGGATGATCCACAGTGGTCCCTCCCCTCAACCCATAGGACCCAAAGGCCGTTAAGGAAAGGACATACCAAACAACAAAGACCGTTTGAGAGGTCTCACATTCTGGACCCAAAATTGGACCCAAAATTAATTAACATTATCTTTACACGTCCTCTTGAGATGCTGACTCACCTCCTTGTTGTAATTTATTTAAGCTTTCTCTTATTGGCGAACTGCATTCCTTTCATTACTGTTATAAATCTAACATACTGGATGAAGTAAGACAACAACTCACACTGAAACCTCAAAATATTGGCTTTTTGACAGGTACCAGTGGAGAAAGATAAACCTGTCAGCGTGAGTGAATAATTCCTTTCTCCTGACATATGTTATGGGATTTGCCATGTTGTTACTGGTTGTTATAGCCCTGGGAATAGCTGTATGGACAATGGGTAACATGGCTGGGATTACGGCACTTCACCAGATTGAAAGTAGGATATAAAGAAAACATGGTTTCCCTTGGGAAGAGCTGGAGAAGGGGTTACTAACTTGCTCTCCTCAGCCCAATTTTAAAGAGATCCTGCTGCTGTAGCAGTGTTTCTGTATTAGCAGAAGAGAAAATTGCTCTTTGTTTCTCAAACAATTAGGATGGGTCTAACAGTGGCTGTTTTTAATTCTGCAGACGTTTCATTTTGACTTCTTCTTCCCCCTCCTCCTCATCTTTGTACTTCAGCCAAATCCAAGAGTTTTTCTTTTTTTACTTGTCACATCCAGAAATGTTAATACATTTATGACTTTGCTGGAGCAGATGGAAAACCTTAATAAAAAAAAAAAAAAATAATTAATATTCTTCATTTCTCTGACACCATGTAGAACATGGAGAGGATGCGGCAATTCATCTGAAAAGTTTTGATATGACAAGAATCAAATTATGCACAGATGTGCCAAGCAATCTGTTGGCTTTCGGAGAACGTTCTCAACAAAGCAGGACATACATATGTATTTTAATAAACAATGCACATGGATTACTGTATTCTATTTTTATCTTATAATGCAGTTAGAATAATGTAACTGTTGTGGCTGCATTAAAGACAGTACTGTTGGAGGAATTACATTAAGAGCGAGCGAAATCCAATAGATGGAAGCAGTTGCAAAACCTTATCAAATCTGAGTTGCTGAAAAGCCCCTCGCTCACACATGTGCACGTATAGATATTCTGCCTCCACCGACACAATTGAGGGGAGCAATCCACTTAACATGGAAATTGTCCTTTCATCTTTTAGGAGGGAATCACTCTGTGGAAGGAAAGAGGCAACTAATCAACAATAAAGGAGATAGTTCAGTTGCAGCCTCGACTTTGAGACATTTTCACTCTGCACCCTGTGAACCTGAACGTTGTCATTTCCTGCGCGTGACATTAGCTCTAAATGACAAACGGAGATAAAATTTAATTTGGTTAAATATCTATATTCATCAGCTCTTTTATTATTTATGCTCACTGGTACGCTGAAAGTTCCCTCATAATTCCCTCAAACAATGAGACCATTGTGGTACAAATTGCTGAGAAGACCTCATTCTCGCTCTGTTACGTGACGGATGCGGCGTGTGCTACACTGCCTCCGAGGGGTCGCTGGGTCGGAGCTAAGATATTCCCCTCGCGTGTGATAACTTAGAAGCTCTGCGTAGTGGAATGGTGTGTGAAATATGGACACCACCCCTGCCACGTTTCGACTCAGCAACTAGTCAATTGACCTCAAAGGCCACTTAAGATTTGAGTGTGTAATATTTCATCTGATCGAATTTGCATTAAAGCACCGGCTTTTCAGCCCACCTCTTTATTTATTTGAATTAAACCAGCAGAACGGGACTCTTGACTTTGTCTTTCGCCCCAGCTGGATGGTATTTTGAGTAATAACTCAGTAACTTATAGCTTTGTCTTGATTTTGGTCATTGATGTTCTTCTCCTTCCTACATAATCTAGATCAGTGTAGATTCAAAATTAAGGTTGTAAAAACTCTGACAGTATTGATGGTAATCGTAGTCCACTGAAGCAATAAGTTCCTCCTTGTATGCTATATTGACAGAAAAGACTGAGTTTTCTGAGGTGTCCTGCTCACACAGCTGTTATTGTACTGCCTGCATATACCAGGGTACATAGAGTGTGCCCAGTTGGAGGTTTTGAGATGGTCTTTAAAGACGTCTGGTATAATGGTTCCTCACTGAGTAGCACTACTAGAATGGTAGAAACAACTAAATTAAATGGACAAATGAAATAAATAACACTACATCTGGTTAACAAGTGCAGAATCGCTTGTTCAATACTGCTGTGTATCATCACTCTAGACTGTAGCTATTGCTTTGTTGGCCAAACGTTGGCACTTTCTGTCCCCCTCGATGCTGCTGGTCTTGGCTGTCTTTTCCATTTCATCTCTGATTTTGAAAAAGGTCTCCAGCACACCTCAGAAAAAACTTGTATGCTTTGCAAGGCACACGGGATCCCTTATAGCTGCCGTCAGTGACAGAAAGTCCAATGAAAGCAGCCCATTGCCGAAGTCCATGGTTGCGGAATGATTCAGTTTCTGTTGCCGTTGGAGAGCAATTTGAACACTCAGTCGCTGTTTGCTCTCGGCGGCTCCAGTTTCTGGACGGTCCGCGGCATCCATATCCTCGTGCAGGGCCTCGAGCTGTCCCTGCTGGATTGTTCCAGCTCTTACCATTGGACAAAAATTTAAACCCGGGCTGTGTAACCAAGTCACCCAATGCACTGTAAAAAGAGACACAGCACATTAAAACCTGTTGTTGTTCACACTTTATCCCTAATTCGGATAAAAAGAGATATGACTGAAGTGCTCTTTGGACAATAATTTCATATTTGGTATATGTCAGTCAGTGTTTGAAATCAGAAGACAGTATGTTATTGACTGTTTCGCTTTCGTTAGCATTCACTGTAATGGCAAAAAGATGATGGGGACTTAAAAGGCAAACAGTTGTATCTTTGATGGGCGGGCGTTACCGCTGCCTCTGCACTTTAAGTGCACAAGTGCTAAAATGAAACAAAATGCACAGTAAATGATATGCATAGTTTAGCCTCTTACATGGGATCTGAGAACATCTGAGAGCCCGTTGGCTAAACGAAATCTAATTAGGTTTGGAGTAAACCGCATTATTGCTTCATTATCGTTAATTGACCTCTTGGAGACCTGTTACTGGAACACTGGAGAGGATGCCTGTATACAGACAGAAACATTAAGTGGCTACACTGAGGAGACTGTGAGGAAGTGAATGGAAAGCACATTAGAAAAAGACATTACTCCATTCAACGCACATATTCACCCCTGAGACGGATTCTCGCTCTTTCCATTTTTGAACTGAGACCGACCAGGATCTGATAAAGCAGCTAAGAAATATACTAAGAAACCGAGACTTACAGTGGGGTGTCCCAGTATCAAAGGGTAGCTGGAGAAGCTAATTTTCCTTTACTTCAGATGTATGTTGCCTGAGGCATGCCTTTGAATCATGCTCGCGTTTCAACTAAGGATGAATCAGGGGATTTTGCGAAGGTGCAATGGTGTTATCTGACAGATATATTTAGGGTATTGTTATCTGTGGCGTGTTCTTTTAGGTCAAATGATGGCTTTGAAGCAGTTCAAGTCGGGGTCACAGGCAAATCCACACGACTGCAGTTCTTGGGAAAACAAATCATAAGACACCATTTGCAATACATGTACTTTGTTGCAGAATCCCATATAAACGCATCCAGCTCATAAAGGCAAAGAAGGAGGAATCCCCTTAAAACATCTCACATCAATAGGCGTTCATAGCTTCAGGCTCACTCCCATCTTGCCTCATTAAATTCTCATACAGCCCTCATCAAAACACATCTTTCATCTAGACACTGTTGGTGCTGCGTAGAGACCAGACTGCACTGCTACCGTTAAGATTTCATTCCATGGTCTGCATGCTGTGAGCGAACGCTTGCTGGTAGTGGTAACACAGTGGGATAAGCAGTTTGTTTTTGTTTTCCCCTCACTAACAAAATAGATCCTTGAAGATGTATAGAATCTTTGAAGTTAATCTTCCAGCAACAGCTGGTGCTAGTGCGGACATCCACTGAAGTATCAGCTGTGTGCAAATCATGTTGAAATGTATGACAAATGAGAAGGAAAACAATGAATACCCAAAAAAAGGGTTCAGCAACAAAAGTAAAAGTTATTTTCCTTTTTCATGGACTGCATTATACAGTTTTATTCAAACATTATATTGATGTTTTGGAAGTTTTGCTTTAATTACAACTACTGCCTACCTACCTAACAATCTGTCTTTTCTTATGATGCTCACATTACTGAATTCATTGCCTCCTCTTTGAGCTGACTTGTAGTGTTCAGGGTTTGTCAAGTCACTCTGAGGGCCAGATGTATTATAGTAAGTACCTCATGGCAGCACTGAGTGTCAGCTTTATGGAAATACTGTCGGTCAGAGAGCAGACTGTTCAATGGCTTGCTTGTCTTTTGCTACGAGGTCATGTTGGAGCGACAAAACCGTTTTATGACTGCAAGAATTTTCTGATGTAGGTAAAGGAAGGTAAGGACCAAAGAAAAAACCTGAACCCTTGACCTCTACAGCGAGGGGATTTGGTGGCTCTGTTATTCTGTTGAGGACATTTTGCTGGCATGGTTTAGGTCCACTTGTTCCTTTAGAGGGAAGGGTCACTTCAAATCAATACGAAGTTGCTCTGAGTGATCACCTTTATCCTATTATGAAACATTTCTATCCGGACTGCAACCGTCTCATCCAAGATGACAATGCTTCCATCCGTAGGGCACAAAGGGTCACTGAATGGTTTGATGAGTGTGAAAATTACATGACTCGTATGCTATGGCCTTCGCAGTCGCCACATCTGAACCCAATTGAACGCCTGTGAGAGAAGTTGGACAAAGCGCTCAATCGCCATCATCAAAACATTATTACGGGTGGAAATCTTTTAGGAGAATGGCGTTGCTTCCCTCCAGTATAGTTCCAGAGATGCCAAATCATATTGCTGTTCTAGTAGCATGTAGTGGCCCTAGATAATACTAAGACACTTTACATTGTGTAGGTGACAATTGGGTATTTGAATTTCCCAATTCAAATCGAATATCAATTCATTAAATCTTTGGATACATTTTTTTTAAAATATATGCAGAGACCACACAACAAGATTATTCCATGTGTGAGAAAGATCCAAAGCATAACAGGAGCTACTGCCCTGGCAGCACTGTCAGGCCTCAAAGCTGATTGGATTTAAAGGGTATGACAACAGAGAAGAGTCGCCCATAAGCAAAGCTAAGTGCAAGATGTGCCAACTACAGATAGCAACATGTTGTTGAAATACCACAAATCTCTGCAACCAATGACGGCATTAGTTTTTGGGGAAATCTCTTTCATTACTAAATAAAACACTTTCAAAATTGAATCAGGACCTCCTGAATAGGAGTCAAACCTATTCAGGGATTCGGTAGCATCTAAACCTAAAGATATTTAAGTTATATAATCATTTATAAATAAAACAACCTCCCCAACCTGTCAGTGGAGCAGGACAGAGACGGCAGAGGGTGGTGGACATTGTTCATGATGGACCGGAGTTTGTTCAAGGTCCTTACCTCCGCCTCTGATGTCAGGGACTCCAGCTCTGCCCCCTACCACAGAGCTTCTGTATCAGTTTGTCTAGCAGCAAGATGTCCTTCTTCTTAGTGATGCCTCCCCAACACACCATAGCAAAGAAGAGGGCACTGGCAGCGATCTGTCTGGTGGAACATGTCCAGCAGCTTCCGGCAGATATTAAACAACCTTAGCCTATTTCCTGAGGAAATAGAGATGTCTCTGACCTTTTTTTGTATACCAGTTTGTGATCCAGATGTAGACCCAGGTACTTATAGGTCTGAACCACCTCTACACACTCCCCGTTTATGGGTACAGGCTACAGATGAGGCCTTTACCTCCGGAAATCCACTCCCATGTCCTTGGTTTTAGCTGTATTGATTCAGATGGCTAAAGAAAGGCAACTGGACTTATAGAAGTTTCTTGAAGACTTTTTTCCACCCATCCAAGTAGCTGCATCAGTTCTAAAGGACTGGTGGGGAGTTGGGGTTTAAACAGGAACAGCTGTGGGTGTTACCCATCAGAGACTCGCTTGACTTGTGCCTGTTAACGAGCAGATACTTACCTGTCGTTGGACCCTGTCCTCTTTCTCCAGTTTCTCAAATGTCAAATGTTTGGGAGAAGTGTTTTTGTGTGTATGATCTTCACCTCATACACGTATTCAAAGTTAATGTGTCTGTGTAGATGTGTGCTGTGTGTTTATATCTATTACATTTTGATGTATTATTGCCACAAGGCCTCAGAACGCTCTCAGATTTTCTCCCACGTTTCTTTTTCTTTACAGCAGAAGTTTCACCGTGACTTTTGACGCTTTATAGTTAACAGTGCAGCTTTACCTGCTACTTGAATGTTTTACGTGTTATTTCAACTGCTTCTTTGGCTGAACCTTAGTCACACATTGCCTATTATAATTTTTCTTTATTTCGGATTGGAAAAAACAAACCATTTCACAATCTTGAGTAGAAGATTGTTTACTATGAGCACTGACCCTGTGGAATATTTAAAAGCTTGTTGTCTTAGGTTTTCTGTCTATTTCTTTTTCTTTTAAGAACCTACTGGAGCACAATAAATTGAATTTTGCAAGGCCTGACTTGCAGGAAGATGGCTTCAATGTGGAACATTAAATGGATCACCAATCAGATACAATATCTCTGAGTGTGCTGACATGTTTGTTAAGATAATTGTTGGATAATACAAATTTGTGTGGCACAGATGGCACATAGTTGTTGTTTTGTCAAGTACACGTACATAATATTTACATATCACAGAACACAGGGTATGTCCTTGAGTCTGTGTCAGTGTCTTCAGCATACGTCCTCTCATGTCCCGTTTCTCCTCTTATCATCATTCCCGGCTTTCTTTTTTTGTGTTTGTGTGCATACCACTTTCTGTATCCTCAACATAACAGCACCGTAACGTATGTATGCTGTATATGTATTCAGTGCTGGTCTGACCTCTGAGATAGAAGCTTTTAATGGCAAGGCAAGGCAAGGCAAGGCATTTTTATTTATATAGCGCATTTCATACCAAGAGGCAACTCAATGTGCTTTACATAAAAACAGAACAAATTAGAACACACAGTTAAAAGCAAGAACAAAGAAAAAGAAAAAAAGAAAAGAGAAAAAAAGAAGAAAAGAAAAGTGTATTATATATATACATATATTAAAACGATTAATAATGCAGCGATACTGAGACACCATCTGTAAAGTGTTTTCATTAAAAGGACAATGAGAAGTTAATATCTATTTTTAGGATCATTTCAAGTGACTGTTCACATCAATAGTTCTTAAAGCTCAAATGAAAAATGTTTGAATTGTTATTATATTTGAGGTAAACATTCAAGGATTGTAACAGAATAGGATTTCAAACCGCATATCGGTATGAGATTTTTGGCCTGAAACAGAACAAAAACATTTTATCTGTTTTATATGTCTGCAACAACGTCCCCAAAGATTCACTGGCACAATGACTGGCATTTTTTCCTGCTTTTGTACTACATAATCAAAGGTTGGACCCATGGCTGAAACTGGAGAAACAGGTTAAAAATCTTCAGCTTCATCTTCAAATTCTGCTAAAAATCTGCAGCAGATTTTTTTTTTATCCAGATGCTTAGAAAGGACTTTGTGGATTCTTGGATGCTTTCAGGCCAACTGTGGCTCCTGTTGTTAAACAGTGTTTTTGGTTTTTCAAAGACAGACAGTTACATGTTTCTCAGAGAAACATTTGCTCAGCTCTGTGACTGGAATGTAAGAGCAGTGAATGAGACGCACAAACCAGTATAGGTAACCCATGCTCAGTGCTAGGAGAGCCAGGAGTCACTAATGGAGCAGATTAAGATTCCACGTAATGAGCATAAGAACTTGTCTTCAAGTCTTATGTTGTTGAAAACATCCAGAGCAACTACATACAGTACACAGTAATCAGCCACAACATTAAAACCACTGATAGAAGTGAATAACATTGACCATCTTGTGACAATTCAATGTTCTGCTGGGAAACTTTTGGACATGGCATTCATGTGGATGTTACTTAGACATGTAGCACCCAGACCAGGCACCCCCACCCCATAGCAATTTTGTGCCAAGGTGTTGACCAGGCACAAGGTGTTGACCTGGCCTCCAAATTCACTAGATCCCAAACTGATCAAGTATCTGTGGGATGATCCACAGAGGCCCCTCCCCTCAACCCACAGGACCCAAGACACCACAGGGCACCCTCAGAAGGTCCATGTCCATTCTCATGTGAGGAGTCGCAACTGATTTGGAGGCACAAGGGAGACCTACACAGTATTAGGAAGGTGGTCATGATGTTATGCCTGATCGGCATATATGCTCATGATAAGCAGAGTAGTAGGGTGTGGTTTGATCAGATTTGACTGACAGTACATACTGTATATTACTCACTGAGTCGTATAGGTATATAAATTCCCAGCACTCGTACGTTTAAGGACCACTAAATCCAGAAACAACATCCCTGAAAGCAGGAAGTCGAAGAGACAAGATGGGCTCCGTCTAAACATTCCTCATCAAGCGCAAGTCTGAGAAGAGTGCTATTGAAAGGAGAACCACATCGATTTCAAACTGTTATAAATGATGCTACCTTAGCATGAATCGCGTCTACGTCGTTGGCCTCACAGTCAAGGTTTAAATCGATTCTTTTTCCAGCGTGTATTATAAATGTCCCGGTTGGCCACTTAAAAGCGGCAAGATTTATCAGTTCTACTTATTAATTAATCTCAAGATTTCAGTTTTCTTTTTCCCACAGTTTATGTAGCGCCAGAACTGACAGTGAAAATAGCTGGAGGGCAGGAACTGTGGGTCTTTCCTGCCATCATCGTGCATTAGGTTTGGCTTTGCATTTTTATAAATTTACGCAGTGGCAAGAAGGTTTTTAATGGCACTAAAATCTTACACGCACGTAAATAAGCATGGCCATAGCCATGTTTTTGCTTCTTTCAAAATTCTTGTTTCTGCACATCATTTTATTTAATTATGCAGAATGTGTATTTCCATCCCAATGTTTGTTAACATAATGTATTTAACGCACCACAATATGAATTTCAAAGAACCTAAATCTAGAGTAAAGCATCACGTACTAATAAACTGGCATATTGTAGAGTATTGGTTGCTAATTTGATGATCTGCTTACTTGAGACTTCTGCTTGGTAATTCATTTATCTGTTAAGTGCAATTCAAAATGCATGCTAGTTGGAACTAACAGCTGGAGTTGGGCAATTCTTTTTATACAGATTTCCGTATTCTGTTCTGCATAACAGGGCAGTGACTAAAAGACAGATAAGCCATCTCTAGCGATTGCTGTCGGATCGGCTGGTGCTGGAAAACGACCGCAAAAGAAATTGCCAAAAGCTGTACAGAATGTGTGGATGTGCACCCTCATCATGTAATGGCATATGTTATCCCCACCTGTTTGTTCGTTTAGAGGCTGCAAGCATATTGTCCTTCATCTGATGCCGTCGGACTCTTCTCATATTGTCGGACAGCTGTTCAGTCTGTACAGTTTACTGCTTATCAAATATCTCGCAGTGATTTATTGAGTTTAGCCGTAGAAAAGTAGCCCATAGGCCGTAATGGTTCACATTACATTGACTTAGAGGATAAGGTGAAGACAGTTTTTTTTTTTTTTTTTTTTTTTTTGTTTTCAGACACAAAAGAATTCAACAATAATCCCGAGGCTGTGGCTGATCGTAAAGTAGACTATTGCTCAAATAAAGCGCTACGAACGAAGAATAATAATGCCGTTTCAGCTATGGCAGAAAATGCCATTAGGTGCACCCCACACACACAGCTCTGCTCATAAATCGGACTCTTGTGTGTTTGAAAATTTTAATATATCGTCCACTCTTACCAGGCAGTGCATTGTGCACTTTCTTTCTATTCGCTTTAAGCCCTTTTTATTTGGACATAGTGTTTATGTCAGGAGCTAAAACGTCTTCACCCGCTAAGCTACAGAGACCTCAATATGCACCCAAAAACATTTTTATTTATTTAGTTATTTATTTTTTTCCCCCCTATTTATCATTGCAGCGGTCTTTATGGAGTCCCTATTTAAAAAGAATGTGTATACGTGTCAGGCTTGCATGGACACAGACCACCTCTTTGGCTGCTGCTGTGATTATTTACGACATAATAAGCGGAGCCTGAAGTTTCCAAAAGATTTGCAGAGCTACTTTGATCCAGTTGGCTCATCTTAAAAGGCTGTCTTCAGCTTTTGTTGTCACTGATCATAGTTAATTTCAACTCAAAGAACTGCTGCTGCTGTTCCTCTTCTTTGGCATATACATTATTTAAATGAACATAAGATGAAACATTTGTAGTTCATGTTTTAAAAGACCTGTGTGCTGATAGTGGTGTATGGGCTTTTAATGACTTACAGGCTGAATATAATTTACCAGGAACATCCTTTTTCTTCTCCCTTCAGCTGAGATCAGCTATACAGGCATATGGTGTTCCATGGGGCTCAGTGGTACCTACACATCCTCTTCATAAGTTATTACTCTCAACTGGATCAACGCAGAGAGTGGTTTCCAAACTCAACAAAGTCATTTCTGACCCCCACAAGTGACTGCCAGTGGAAGCTCCATGGCACAGGGATCTTTCTGCAATAAGTGAAGATACGCTATATTGCCAAAAGTATTCACTCACCCAACCAAATAATTGAATTCAGGTGTTCCAATCACTTCCATGGCCACAGGTGTATAAAATCAAGCACCTAGGCATGCAGACTGCTTCTACAAACATTTGTGAAAGAAAGGGTCGCTCTCAGGAGCTCAGTGAATTCCAGCGTGGTACTGTGATAGGATGCCACCTGTGCAACAAGTCCAGTTGTGAAATTTCCTCTCTACTAAATATTCCAGAGTCAACTATCAGTGGTATTATAACAAAGTGGAAGTGATTGGGAACGACAGCAACTCAGCCACGAAAAATGACAGAGCGGGGTCAGCGGATGGTGAAGCACATAGTGTGCAGAGGTCGACAACTTTCTGCAGAATCAATTGCTATAGACCTCCAAACTTCATGTGGCCTTCAGATTAGCTCAAGAACAGTGAGTAGAGAGCTTCATGGAATGGGTTTCCATTGCTGAGCAGCTGCATCCAAGCCGCCACCACTGGACTCTAGAGCAGTGGAGACATGATCTCGAGTGACGAATCATGCTTCTCCATCTGGCAATCTGTTGGACCAAGCTGGGTTTGGTGGTTGCCAGGAGAACGGTACTTGTCTGACTGCATTGTGCCAAGTGTGAAGTTTGGTGGAGGGGAGATTATGGTGTGGGGTTGTTTTTCAGGAGCTGGGCTTGGCCCCTTAGTTCCAGTGAAAGGAACTCTGAATGCTTCAGCATACCAAGAGATTTTGGACAATTCCATGCTCCCAACATGCAACACTTCCACCATGACTGCGCACCAGTGCACAAAGCAAGGTCCATGAAGACATGGATGAGCGAGTTTGATGTGGAAGAACTTGACTGGCCTGCACTGAGTCCTGACCTCAACCCGATAGAACACCTTTGGGATGAATTAGACCAAAAAAGACTGTGAGCCAGACCTTCTCGTCCAATGTCAGTGTCTGACCTCACAAATGCGCTTCTGGAAGAATGGTCAAAAATTCCCATAAACACACTCCTAAACCTTGTGGAAAGCCTTCCCAGAAGAGTTGAAGTTGTTAAAGGGTGGGCCAACGTCATATTAAACCCTATGGATTAGGAATGAGATGTCACTTAAGTTCATATGCGTGTAAAGGCAGATGAGCGAATACTTTTGGCAATAGAGTGTATTTGCTGGGACAAAATAGGGAAAGATCTGAGTGGCGCATCTAAGAATCCAGACCATCTACTTATACACTACAAATTTGTCCACAGGATGTACCTTACACCTAGAAAGCGGCATTCTATGAAAATCATTGCACCTCCCAATTGTGAACTATGTTCATTAGGTGTCCTGGGCTCCTTTATGCATATGTACTGGGAATGCCCAGTGGTGGCCGAATAGCCTACTAGGAAAAAGTATCTCTTACTTTAGGTGACATACTTGGATTTAGGGTCCCACCCGCTGTTGCTTCTACTTAATGACGACTCCCCTCTTGTGCTTTCTCTTTTATCTCGATAAAGAATTGATCACATAAAAAAAAAATAAAACGTGTTTTTCTGAGTCCCAAGAGGCTAAACAGTAGTGTGTGGCGTTATGAGTACTTCTGATGCAGGTCAAGTGCAGGTTGGATTTGTCTGACGAGTCGTTTTAAGAGAGGAATCAAGTTTAATATTAAAATGTTTGGAATCTTAAGGCGTTTCTGCCAAGAGAACATGCATAAGGACCATTTCCAGTAATGCTCACCACATGTGTTTCTTTCTCAAGGACTACTTGAATCAAAGCTGGCTTTTAGTGTTGTAATTTGCAAACGTAACACATATGGTCAGCGTTCATTTGTATTATGCCACACTAAGTAATTGCAGTGTGTAATTTCCATTCTTGGAATATTCATGCTGCTATATTATTAAAGCATCTGTGGGGAAAATGAGAACGTGTATGATGCCCTGATAAGCTAACAGAGGTTAGCAAGCGTAAACACTAATAGATGCTGTTGCGTACGACAACACTACTTAATTTCACACTGTGCTGGTCCTTAACAAAGACTGATCTGCCATCATTCCACCTCTGTGACTGCTGAATAGACCCGCATTGTGCTGTTCCGTGAAAAGCAAGTCAATGGCCATTTTAGCTGAAGAAGAACAGTGGTACTGAGAGAGACGTGTGCCCAGACTGATTCTCGATAAGTAATGCGTTTTTTTGGGAAGAAAAAAGAAAGATATCACTTTTTCACTCTTTATTCTGACACATAAGACTTCTTTGTGCCTTAACTGTTAACTCCCGATAAAAGCATCTTCAAGATGAAAACAGGCCTTAATGGATATCCATAATGGGTATCCCCTATCTTGACAGTGACAATGAAAGCGTTCTTCTTCTTTTTTCTTTTTTTTTTTTTTAATCAGCTCAAGAAGCAAATGGAGGATTGTTTTTTTTTGTTTTTTTTCCCAGAATTCTGCCAAGAATTGGACTTCAAATGACGAAGGAAAGCCTTTTAGCCCTCAGTATCATCTATTTCATATACAAGCATGTGGTATACTGCTTTTAATGTAGAGCAGTAATGCACATTAGCTGTACATTATACAAGGGCGTGAATGCAGAATCTCAGAAGAAGTCCTCTTGGTCCAGTTGTTTCTAGCTTTGTACGTCTCAATAGCATATTACAGGACCTCTTTATGCAGCAGGGCATTAACAAATCACGGTCTAATTTGTTCGAGGACCTCTCTAATGTTCATCAAGCTCAGTAACCACCGACACTAACACAAGAAATATGACGAACGGCTCCATAAAGTCTTGCTATTAACACATTCAGGAGCTTTTACCGATTCACAGACAAAACACAAGAAGATGAAAAGATTGTAGAGTTGTGAAAGTACATTTCAAATTTTAGTTTTAGAAAATACAATGTTTTTAAAGGCTCCTTTAATTTAATTAAGTTCAGAACTACACTGTTAACCATCTTACCACTGAGATGTCTCACAACTTTTAACTTGATTATGATAAATGTAGTTGGAGATGGTAATTATATGGACAAATGTATGAAACCTTTATTAGTCTGTGATAAATTGGATTATTATTGTGGTGTTTTGAGATAGAAAAGATATAAAATTGTAGATATAACACGTATTGATTACTGTAGTTTACACTATAACCAATGCTTCTAAAACATTTTAATAACTAATAAATCTACTACATTCTGCTCAATGCTTGGTTAAAATATTCAGCAAAAATGTATGTTCAAGCTTGTTTTTAGGTTGTGTTTTAATCTAAGGTTATTAAAACTATTTTGTTCAACTCATTGTTTTATTTAATTTTGCATCATGTCTAATCTTTTTTTGCATTGTTTCAGTTTAGTAAAAAACAAACTTTTTTACTAAATATATAAAACCCCACACCAGGCCATTTTCAGATGAATTATGTTGATGTTATGCTTCATCTACACACAAGGCAAGGGCATTATTACAGTAGTAGCCACCCTCAGCATCAGGCCAGGTCGATAATATTTCTCGAAAACCATTATGGTTGTGTATTCCCTTGGGGAAGGTCCTATGGTGGAGAAAATAGAAGCAGTGACGGTATCAAATGATCTAATCACTTCTGGAGCAAAACCAGATAGTGAAAAGTGATTTCTTGTTCTTTCTTTGTCAGTATGCCAGTGACACGATCGAACAAAGATAGCGGTAATGAATTCCTGGCGTTTAAAATTCATAATTTTGGTTTCTGTCAGTTAAGAGGGTCTGTAAATTCTCCACCAGCGCATAAAAGGGATCCGCAAGTGCCCGGGCACATACAGTACTTCACGCTGCACAGTTTGTGAGGAAGTAATCAAACACTACTTATCGTCATCCTCATTATAATAAACAGACATCACAGTCACATATGGTTCTGGTAGACAATGGTCACAGATGGGTGATTAGTTGAAGTGCTCTGAAGGCCATGCTGTTCCTCCACCAACTGATGCGGAGCTTGGGGCGCCAAGTGTAAAATGAGGACTGTAATCTGAGTCTTCAGAGCTGTAACTCAACACTATCAAACATCATCTTTGTATTCTTTATTTCATGTGCCATATTTGGCCACGCAAGCCCACTTCTAGAAAATTATGATGCATCTTATACATCAGATTTATTCATCTCACCACTCAACTGACTTCTTGCTGCAGGTCTTCTTTGACTTTAATATATTCCTATAGCTTCAAAGATTCTATGAAAGTGTCTTAAAGATTTAGGGCCCATTACCTTCAATATAGCTGCCTGTGTTCTTAATGAATCACTCCGCTTCATGGCATCCCTTCCATGCTAATGAATACAAAGTACAAAGATAGCTGAAGCAGGTATCATAAAATGCTGCTTAAAGCACCTTTTTCCAGTCTGTATTTTGAGGGGTATTAATGGCTTTATGAATATTTGGATGATTAGCTCTGGCTGCAATGGAAAGCAAGCATTAATCATACATTCTGATCATGTGGATTTGAAGGGAATCTCAGCTCTGTGTTCAGAGAAGCCTGCGGAGGTCACTAATTGAAGTAGGCTGGAGGTCTACGGAAAGTGTGAACCTTTAACCTGGATCCAAGAGATGTGTTTATGAGTCCTAAAATATACCATTCTGACACGTAACTGAGCATCTGTGTATGCATAAATCTTATATTCAGAGCGCGGGGCTGCAGGGGAATAACATGTCAAATGAGTGCTGAATAACACATTTTCATATCCAGGACATCAGTACAAGAATATTTTAGATTTCTTTTCATGTCCCATCAAGGGCAATAAGCATTGTGTAGGATGTGTAGATTTATTGTCACATAAAGGACAATCTACTAGTAATGACCACTGCATGTAAATCCATCCGGATTAATGTTCCTTAGCTAATGTAAGAGCAGAATTAACAGCCTCCCATCCTCAGAGAGACTCACTTCTCCTTGTTGCTAGGTTTTTCACATTGAAATGGAAAAGCATGTCACTACGTCTTCTTTATATATATCTTTGGAAACTGGAAAGAGGACACATACAGATGAACAATATATTTTTAATACAATAATTGGCTATGTATGTCACACAGTTCACAACTGACAGGAACTAAATCAAACAGATTAAAAAGAAACCATTTAATAATTTAATTTAATTTAACAGTTTTTCTCCTCGGTTTGCTCTGATTCTTTTTCAATGCAATCTTCTCCTCACCCGTCACCTCCAAACTACAAAGATTGCCACTTCCTGCTAGTTGTTGTACACATATACCAGCCTATTGTTGTCATGGTGTGTCATGGCCACAATATGTCACAATCTTTGATATTTCCTCAATCCACTTTACCCTTACATGTAAGTTAAGCTCATGCTTTAGTTGTAGTGTTCAGTGGCGACCAGAAACACGAGCACATTCATGCACAACGCCTCTCTTATCCGTTCGGATGCACGTCTTATCTCGTAGCTTTTGATGCCTCTTTGTTGCCTCTTCTCCTTATTGCCCAGGAAGCACAAGCGTTCATGGCTCCTTACACCTTCTGCGGTATAAACAGTCCAGTCTTAGGTCTTCATTCACTTTAATGAGGGGATTTTAATTCAAAGGGTTGTTAAGATCATGAAAGTATTTTAGAAGTGTGGCATACTCACTGGAAGACTGGGACCTTGAAAAACCTTCATGAACTTCCCTGGTATTAGACAAGTTAATATGAATTAATGCCTTAAATGCCAATTAAATTAGGAATTAACTTAATTTCTTGCTCGGACTAATTATCATGGACGTCTTGATTCTGGTTGGTCTCAATATCTCTCCCCTAACACCAATAAACGAGTATCATCTAGTTCACTGGCAAATAATTAAGGATTATCCAGCAAAACTCTGTTAATTATGTCTCAGAGACAACAGGATCAGACTGATGGAGTGTTCGGCAGTGTTTAAATAATGCCCAGTAGCTTTTGACGGGAGAGAGTGAAAGCACGAATATGAGCGTATTGCATGTATCAGACACTCGGTGCTCATAGTGTTGTTTATCATTATTTATAGCCGATTAATGCGATGTATACAATAACATAATCCATACTTTGCAGAATTGACATGATAAGCATGAGCAGTTATTATCCCTCATGAATAAAATAATCTAAATTTCCAGCCACCGTCGGCTATATTTATTGATCTCTTCTGAGAAATTCACATTTGAAGCTCCAGACCGTCTGTTGTTGTTGTTGTTATATGATGGACATGCTATTATTAAGTTCACTCTGTAAGGTTGAACTTATGTTCTTTGTCTTTAACTTCATTAATAGATGTTTAGTCTCTTCGGGTAAAATCATGCCGTGTTCCTGCTACACTTGAGTCTGTTACTAAGAGACCTCTACACATGTTTTGTTAGGAGCTGTCAGACTGAGGGGAAGAGCTTTTCTCCTATTTCAGCCACAATTCCAAGAGAAAGCTTTTGTCTTGTAGCTGGGCTGGAGAGAGCGCGCGAGCGAAATGAATAATTGATGGTTTGAGATGGATAGATTCCCCTCTGTGGAATGCCGGTCCAATTGCGCGCTGTATTACCTGGGATGAGGGGTCCGCCGTGCATTATGTGCAACCCCAGCAGAAGCTTTTTTTTTTTTTTTTTTTTTTGCCTCCTTTAGCTTCCTATCCCAAATGTTTTTTTTTTTTTTGTTCCCTTGTTCTAACTTTAATCCAACTCTCTGAAGTCCACCGCTCTTTGGAGACGTACTATTGTTCAATAAATCATATAATGAAGCATGTTTTCTACCCTATTTCCCAAAGATTATTATGTAAATGTAGACTATGTATAGAATTAATGTTTGTGCTCTGACTTCATCCTCACAGTGAGCCTCTTTACTGTGTTTTCTTTCTTCATTGATGCCACAAAGATTGGGCATCGTTGCATTTTTTAAATGCTTACCTTTTTAAATATGGATTTCATTTAAGTCTTTAGAATTAAGGTTGAGGTTCTGTTTTTGAATCCAAGTTTGTGTTGCAGTAAAAAATAGTTTTCTGTGCAGCTAAATATATAATTTTATTTACCTAATTTATCCCTCAGCTATAACCTGAAACCTTCATTCATTCATTGGTTTATCCATTCATTCATTCATTCATTTAAGCATGCCTGCGATGCTCACTAGACACCGCTATATGTTATCACATGCAGGTATATAAAATGAAATGTGAATCTTAAAATATGGCACATTTATATTTCATTAGCTACATGCTGCACTACCTGGAAGTCCTGTGTTACAACTATTGACAGCCTTAAATTATAGATGTAAAGATGAATCCGAGTCGAAGGTGATGCTATCAGCTGATCTTAGATAATTCAAACAGAGAGGACGCTCCATCACTCTGTTGGATTTATGGTGATAATTTATGAGAACAAACTGATGCGAGGAGTGAGGTCGTTTTGGTCTGTCCTCACTTTCTTAGACTACTTGAAAATGCCTGAAAATGAGGATTAAGACTTAGTTTTAGGGTTATGGTCAGAGTTAGGTTAGGATAAGGGACCTGGAACCTGGAAATTCATTATATCAATTAATGTCCTTTTGACGTATTATGAAAAATGCAAGTGCCACATTTGGAATCAACTCTGGACCCTTTCCCTCCTAATTGTTGAAGACATAATGAAGGAATATGCCACACCTGTCCATGAAATGGCTTTTGAACGCCTGAAATTCAGGAGCTGTGTCTAAAAAACCTTTCCTCAAGTTTGGATGTGAATACCCTCCAATTAAATCTTAGAGTCTGCACTTAAAGCCTGTATTCATTATTTCTCTAACTTCAGTTTGTTGTGGTAAACAGCTACAGGTAAATAACAAATTGTGTCAGTGTCCAAACATATGGACCCAACTGTATCTAATTAAAACAAATAGTGTGTAATAATATTACAATAAAAGTCGTCACTCTGCCCCGTTAATGATGTGCTGCCTGTGGCAGAAGAATGTAAATAATACAATTTCTAGGCAAAATAGCCAAAACAATTAAAGCAGGAATAGAAATCTACAAATGCACTCAATATATGTTTATTTTGTTAACTGTCAGTTTAATTGGATGATGTAATGGAAAATATGGGGTTGATAGTGATATTGCCTTCTTAAGCAGCGGTAGGTTGACTAGATTTCAGCGTAGTTGACACAACAATAACTCCTCAGGTGAGTGACTTTGCGTTTTATTGACTTAACAGCGCATATTTCAAGGATGCGTGGTCGTAACACAGGGGCTCAGTAAATTGAAGAGTGTTTTCCTCTGACCTGTTGACTTGTCCCTTAGCTCAGAGGTGAGTGCAGCGTACCATGACACTGAGAGATGGGGGGGGGGGTGCGAACATTTAAGTGGCACCAGACACCTTAAGTGATACGCTGCATAGAAAATGTCGCACATCTGACGCAGCATGTGCCACAGCTATTTTCGAGTAGACAGCTGAACCCGGGTCAGAGGGAGGTGAACATATAAATACGATTGTGTGAAAACCGGTGAGGAGCAGTCACTTTTTGCACTTTTATAACCGCTGTGAATAATGAATGAAAGGCAACTGCAAGAATTTCTCGAGCACAGCAGTAGCTTCATTTCTTGCATAATCTCCTGTGACTTTTTTGTTCATCTGTTGAAGACGGTAAAAGTATTTTGGTCAGCAAAACAACTTATTCTCTTATTGCATCAGACTCGGCTATCGAACCATAGACATTGATAGAACCGCTGTCGTACAAAAAAAAAACAAAACACTGAGCTCAGTATTCTCAGTGGATTCTCCCTTTTGAACTCAAGCACTGGTATGAAATGTGACCACCCCCTCCAAGATTAATTACCTGGTAAAAGAGCCTTTCATCAACCAGGGTTTATCATAGGGGAGAAGTCCTACCTGTGATTCTCTTATTTCATTGCAGGACGTTATTGTTAAAGAGGGACTGTTGATCATATTCGACACTACTTCATCCAATCACAGCCAATCCACGAAAAGATCTGAGAAGCCTGGTGGAAATTGGAGATAGTTATCAGTTATCTGCACCCAGCAGGATACAGGCGCGCCGAGTGATATTGTCTGCTCGGATGTCATCCACGGGGGAAATGTCAGTATGAGGTTCATGGGAACACACAAAGTAGGTATCCATTGATGTATTTAGCTGACCATCTCAAGTGCAATGAATGCAAGGTTTATCTTTGTCCAGTTTATCTGTGCTAAGCTGTTAGTTTTATCAGCGCACCGGTATAGTGCTGGTTGTCAGCAGGCCCTCACAATGTCACGTCGTTTTTGATGCCTCGGTTGTATTTGAAATATTTATGAGCTCTCTGCAGCCAATTTTGAACCCAACTGAACGGCTAATATCGCTGGCGAATACTAGGGTATGCAAAAAGAAACAGGAAGCAGTGGTATGCAGTAAGTAAAAAAGGTTTTCTGAGATTTATGTATAAGTAACCTACAAATTATATAATTTATTTGTAAGTAAAGATCCCAGCTCAAGGTCGACTTTATATGTTTACACCGTATCAGTTAACCATAGCTGTTAAAGGGGAACTACCGTTTTTTTACGACCTGGACCTTATTTCTGGCATAAAATACGATCGTTTACTCACCCATATAACTTTGTTGTTATTTGGAGTCGTTCGGCAGATACTCACATCCGCGTATATCCATATAGTGGGAGTGACTGGGGCACCGAAACGCAGCCTCTAAATAACGCATTATCTGCCGTGAAACTTGTTCATTTCACCAATATTTTGTTATGATACGCTAGTGCTATTCCCTGTTGAGTCCAGAGTTACCTGTTATCATCATCCGGGGTCTGTAGATTGACCTACTAACCTCTGACCTGGATGATGTCATCTCTTGTTTACCTGTAATTTGCTACTGCTAGTTTTTTTACAACATGGCTGAATATTTTTCCGATTCTGAGGTTGTGGACGACGACTTTGTTTATGATGGACGTCCTTACTGTTTTGAGCCAGGGTATATGGATGAGGAGCTCATTGAAAGGAGGATGCACAGGCAGAGAGAGGAACAGCTGGCCAAAGAACAACAAACCGCTGCACGTCCACGAATAGATAACGGGTAACTCCAGACTCGACAGGGAATAGCACTAGCGTATCATAACAAAATATTGGTGAAATGAACGTGTTTCGCGGCAGATAATGCGTTATTTAGAGTCTGCGTTGCAGTGCACTCCCATTATATGGATATACGCGGATCTAAATATCTGACGAACTACTCCAAATAACAACAAAGTTATATGGGTGAGTAAACAATCGTCTTTTATGCCAGAAATAAGGACCAGGTTGTAAAAAACAGTAGTTCCCCTTTAACTACAAACTTTAAATTTTAAGACAACATAGACAAGATGTCCTCAAGCCTCAACTGATGCTTCAAACTGTTTACAATGATGACATATGCATGTATTTTTATTCTTATTTTTCGTTGTATTCTAAACGTTCATTTTTGTGCATATGCTTCAGCCTTGAACACCCAGCACTGGTTAAACTACAGCCAACATGTCTTCAATCAGCGCGGCCATGATTACAGTGTTCAGGTGTTGCGCAGCAATATGGGAGCTGTGTAATGTGCTCTCCAATTTTAATTACAGCATGAAATCCAGAGGCAGAGAAAGTGAGATACAGCTCTTTTGTGACAAGTTAAATGAGTTTTTCTGCTGCGTTTCTGTAGCGCACTCTTGAAATATTTAATGGGATGCCAGATTTTTTTTTTTCAGCTGAAAGCTGAGAGGTTAACAGCGATGATGCTAATCATACCCCTGCGCTGATAATTGCCCAGTATTATCATATTACGTGCCCCCATTAGATAGATATTGATTCTTCTGCCCAGAAGGATACCAGTGGTTCAGATATCTCACCAACAGCAGTAAAAAAAATATTACTCTGCCTGTAGCTGGATAGTCGAAGTCATTTAAAGTCTCAGTCAAGTTTAAACTTGGAAATATTTAATTAAAATCATCCATTAACACATGGCCCATGGCTCTAGAAAATGGGATCCAAGGCACAAATGGCAAAGCCATAATTCAATCTTAAAAAGGGAGCTCTGTCAATAGGCATCACGGAAGGTCAGGTACATCACTATCTCCATCTGCGTCTTCCAGCTGAGTTATGATCTCTCAATTATATTACAACATAAAAATTTTTGCCCAGGTTGGGTGCATAATTGAGTAGAATTGACTAAAGGGAGAATAAAGGATTCGTATTACAGTTTAATCCTCTCGCGCACACTGGGAGGTCATTCAGATGTGGCCGGGGAGCTGGAGACGGTCTAAGATTCTTACTCAACTCCACAGATTAGAATATGAAACTAATCCAGCGTTATCTGAGAGCAAGGCCAGGGTTCAACACACACACACACACACACGATATACACCCACCCATATAATATAGATGAGTTCTTGCAAGTGAAGAAACTGGTTAATCAGACCATTTGAATGTCATAATATAATCTTAATCATCTTCTATTGTGTGTGATTTGAGACAATCTTTCATAAAGCACATGAAGCCGTATACTTTATCTATTTTATACCGTATATGAATGACAAGCTCCAATTGATTCGCAAGGTTCTCTTCGTCTTATATATTTAGCATAATCTGTTCTGTGTATTCCCTGGAACATCTGGAGCATCTTAAACACAAATACAGTGTGGACAACTTCACAAGTGTGTGTCTGATAAGGAGGCGGTGTGACTCTGGTGGATAATGCAGATTTCACAAGCTATAGTCTCGATATAATAGACGTCGGATGTCATTGAGGCTTTTGTCTCGCAATTCAAAGCTGTACTCTGTTTATTATAGGTGACCTTGATTTTTTTATTTTTTTTTCTCTCTCTGATATTCAAAGCCTCACTGAAGACATGTTCTTAAATAAGACACTGCCAGGGTCACAGAATCCTTTAACAAATCTTGTGCAGACAGAGAAGAAACGTGGCTTCCACTCATCTCCCACTTAATTGCCAGGCAAATAGTCTTTTTTTTTTTTTAATGCATGAACTGAATAACAGACCTGGTGTAATTTATTTTTGTTTTTCCTCCTAGTGTAAAATAATCCCCTCACTATATTGTTTGACGTTACCGTCCCCCCCGTGGAGAACTCTTGGAAAAGACAGGCGAACGTTGTTAATGTATTCTAATTGAAAAACAAACACAGGCAGACGTTCAGGTTCAATCTATGGTTATTCAGGCGCCTAATTGAGTGTTTGTCTTGTATTTGGTTAATTTATGAGGGATGATTCACGCAATGCAGGCTCCAGTTGAAGGAGAAGGCTTTTTTTTTTTTTTTAAATCCAGTAACAAAGAGGGATTAGTTAATTCCATCAGAGATCAGCATGGTGCTGTGTGAAATACCAGATCTCACATCAAAGACAATGCACTGCTCAAAGAAACACTTTTTAATCAGAGTATAGCATCAAGTCAATTAAACGTCTAGGATATGGATCTGGTCAGTTAAAGGGAACTACCGTTTTTTACAACCTGGACCTTATTTCTGGCATAAAATACGATTGTTTGCTCACCCATATGACTTTGGTGTCATTTGGAGTCGTTCGGACGATATTTAGATCCAGTGGAGCACCGTGTATATCCATATAGTGGGAGTGACTGGGACACTGAAATGCAGCCTCTAAATAACGCATTATCTGCCACGAAACTCGTTCATTTCACCAATATTTTGTTATCATACGCTAGTGCTATTCTCCGTTGAGTCCGGAGTTATCTGTTATCATCATCCGGTAGATCCGGTCTGTAGTTTGACCTACTAACCTCTGACCTGGATGATGTCATCTCTGAGCGCCGCGTGCACCCACGATGGTTGGCTTACCTGTAATTTGCTACTGCTAGTTTTTTGCAACATGGCTAAATGTTTTTCCGATTCTGAGGTTGTGGACGACGACTTTGTTTATGATGGACGTCCTTACCGTTTTGAGCCAGAGTATATGGATGAGGAGCTCGTTGAAAGGAGGATGCGGATACAGAGAGAGGAACAGCTGGCCAAAGAACAACAAACCACTGCACGTCCGTGAATAGATAACAGGTAACTCTGGACTCAACGGGGAATAGCAGTAGCGTACTAGGTAAAAATGAGACGACCCCCACAACAGGAATGGTTTTACAGGTGGCGCCGCTGACATTTTTTCCCTTCCTTGTCTTTTCTGACTGTTTTTCACTAGTTTTGCATTCGACTGGGGTCACTGTCAATACTGGTAGCATGAGGCGCAGTCCAACTCCTCCAGGATGGATCAATATGTGCCATGTTTGCGTGTCTCTCAGCAGAGTCTCAATAGCATGGAGGAGATTACAGGAGACAGGCAGTTACTCCAGGAGAAATGGAGCTCGAACCAATCAGCAGAACCGGTATCTGCTCCTTTAGGCAAGGAGGAACAGGATGAGCACTGCCAGAGCCCTACAAAATGACCTCCAGCAGGACACTGGTGTGAATGTCTCTGACCAAACAATCAGAAACAGACATCATGAGGGTGGCCTGAGGGCCCAACGTCCTCTGTTGGGCCCTCTGCTCACTGCCTGGCACCATGGAGCTCGATTGGCATTTGCCATAGACCATCAGAATTGGCAGATCTGCTACTGGCGCCCTGTGCTTCTCACAGTTGAGAGCAGGTTCACCCTGAGCACATGTGACAGACGTGAAAGGATCTGGAGAAGCCGTTACGCTGCCTGTAACATCGTTCTGCATGACCGGTTTGGTGGGTCAGTGATGGTCTGGAGAGGCACAGACCTCTACAGGCTAGACAATGGCCCTCTGACTGACTGCCATTAGGTATTGGGATGACATCCTTTCACCCACTGTCAGACCCTACGCTGGTGCAATGACTCCCGTCTTCCTCCCGGTGCACGACAATGACCTCATGCGGCGAGAGTATGGAGGCAGTTCCTGGAGGATGAAGGAATCGATACCATCGACTGGCCCACACACTCGTCTGACCTAAATCTAATAGAACACCTCTGGGACATTATGTTTCGGTTGCCGCCAGGTTGGCCCTCACACTGTCCAGGAGCTCAGTGATGCCCTGGTCCAGATCCGGGAAGAGATACCCCAGGACACCATCCGTCGTCTCATGAGGAGCATGGCCCGACGTTGTCAGGCATGCATACAAGCACGTGGGGGCCGTACCATTTTGAATTGCTGCAATGAAATAGTGCCAGCCTGTCGCTTAGTACACAGTCCATATCAGTATAGATATCCAGCACCATTTTTTTCCTATTGAGATCTGATGTGTTTGTTTAAAGTGTTCCTTTAATTTTTTTGAGCATTATTTAAAGAATAGACTGAAGGGATGAGGTCTAGTATCTTCAATTTCAACATTTTCTTTTACAAAAGACTACAAAGACATTTACTGGTTACATAATGCATACATAATTACTATACCTTTTACATTTTTAAAACATTTTGCCCTTCAAAGTACTTCTGACTTTCTATAACACTTTGTGTGAGATTAAATATGAAATGTGATGCCCCAGTGTGATATTAATTTCAGTTTGTCTCTCTGTTAATGAATTACACTCTTTCAGTTTCCCCCTGTTTAGTTCGGTGTGAACTAATCAAGATGGAAACGTCGGAAACAAAATTTTGTTCACTCGTGAGATACTACAATGAATATTCATGGCTTTTTTTTTTTCAGTTGATGAGTACTGACGATGGATCACGGAGTTGTATTTGATTCAATAAAATAAATATTTATGCACTCCCACATAAAGCACGAGCGTTCACAGGTGCTATGAATATTATTTTCCCATTTGTCTCTCATATTCACACCACAATTCACTGTCTGATGGCGATTAATCATCTATAATGAGACGTGTCATGTTTCTTATTGGAAACAATTAAGGACAGTGGAAACAAGCTCTCATTAGCTTGTTTCCAGCCATCGTGTCATTTCTGAGCCTCAGAGATCATTATGTTGTGTTTTTTTTTTGTCATAGATTTCAAATTCTATATTATTGTGCATAATGTAGAATTAGCAGAATTATTCTAATCCCACAACATTGCCACAGGTGTAAAAGCCTGAAGCATACAGTAGGCGTAAAACTGTTTAAATTGGGTTAGGGTTATCCCAGCTGTCATTGGGCAGGAGGCATGGCCCACCCTGGACAGGTCTTTATGCAATATAGTTAGCAGATATAGTCCTAAAACAACATCCAGTTAAATCCGGATTAGATTTGACATTCAATCATATTGAGCTGGGTTTGAAAAAAATATATATTCAAATAATTCGATTCGATTCAGTGATTTATTAAATCCTAGGATAGTTTTTTTTTTTATTAATAATATTTACATTTCCTGGATATTCTCATTAGAAATCTCGCTGTGGTTCCACAAGACTGATTTCACATGCCCAGTCTTGGGGAAGCCATGCAACGAGATTACACCAAGTGTGACGGAGATCCCTCAGAAGCTACAACTCTTCAGAGCACCTTCAGGCTTGAAAGCTGATGTGTGGCAGCATTTTGGATTTAAAACATTTTTTTTTTTTACAGCCGAGAAGAGCTGGACAAAGCAAAACCATACACAAGAAATACCAACTACAAGTAAAATATTGCAGAAATACCATAAAGCTCCAGACACAATAGGCAAATAGTTTTGATAGTGAAATATCTCTAAATGAATTGAATCAAATTGAATGGGGACCTTGTATATTACAATAGAACGGATTCAGAAAATCAGTAGTGATGTCTGTATTTCGAGCAACTTGGTTTGGCGCTTTCACTACAAGTTATATTTAGTTTAACAGCCACTATTAGTGTTGGCGCATCAGTACAGGGAAGTTTATGGTTTATTAATTCTTTGTCTCTTGGAGTGTATTCAAGTCGGCTAACATTTAAATCCTGCATAATTATCCTGGGTTTTGGGAGTTGTGGAATTACTTAGTGCAGCAGCTCTGGGACAGTAAGGTCTCATGTTCGTATCCCCCTCGTATCTATGGTTGAGGTGCCTTGAGCACCTATTCCCCAAACTGTTCCCCAAGCTGCACAGATGGCAGCCCACTACTCCGAGTGTACAACTGTGTGTGTGTGTTAAATGCAGAGAAAGAATTACCCAGTGAGGGATTAGTACGTTTTTTACTATAGTTATTATTTTGTATTTAGATTTCTATCATTTTAGAGGGTTTGAAAATGACTGAGAAGTGAAAACCTCTTTACTATAACTGTGAACAACGGGTGAGATAATGCTTTCGTGGAAGAGAAGTGGCCTTTTTAGAACATCGGCAGTATAGCAAGAATAGAAAGTTATCCTTCCCTTTAACACTCAAAACTATAATAATTGAGCTATACAACAAGTAACAGATCTATTGAGTCATTTCTAGCTCTCTGAGGTCTTGTTGGGTGAGTTACCTGTTATAGATTCCCTACAAAGAATTCAATGTGGCACACAGTCACAAACGAGTGCTTTACAAGTGACTGCTCTTCTGTATCTCTTACCGGTGACTGTTGCAAACCCCACTCCCCTATAGCTCAACCACTTCCAATGGTGCAGCCTTTGGGATGTCAGAGTTGAGCCATACGCCCGAACAATACACCGTTAGCTAGTCTGTACGTGTTTGAGCCCTTTGATCTTCACCGTGGGAGCCGTGTCCATCATCTCTGGTAGAGCTATCACCACAACACACAGGCATTCAGAGAAAATGACTGCACAACCGGGGAGACTCAATAACCCTACTCCCCTGTTTAGAGAGCTTGACTCTGGGTCCGTTGACAACTAAGAGCTCCTTCTTTCTCTCTCAGCAACCGTTGAAATATTTATCACCACAACTTATCACCCCTTGATCAATTATACACCTGCCATTGGCCTGCAATGAATTATTAACATGCTCCTGATAAGCATCTCACCCATTGATTTTTGTCACTCCTTGGAGATGGATCTACTGGATGGGGTTTTCTCTCGCTCTTTCTCTTGACATTTGTCCAATCACCAAAGGGAGCCAACTTGAAGCTGATATTTCAGACTACAACAGCAACTCCTTGCAAAAGCAAGGCCTAGATTTACCCAATCGTTGGCAATCCTTGCCATTTTTAATTTGTCGTTTAACAGCTCATGTCGATAGTGTTATAAACGACTGTTTTGATCATTAGTTCATCAGAAAATGTTATATTAAAATTGCTTATGTTGTCAAAATTGGTTCCACTATTAATCAAACATTGCTTTATGTTCGCCAATGTTTGGCGGTATTATCTGGTAAATGATTAATGTAATTAATTGGTTAACAAAATGTTTAGTAATCAATCTGCAATTAGAAGAAGGAAACATTTTCTTTTATTTTCTAATTCCTTCACCACTGCTCCGCTGACTGAAAATCTGTTTTTATCAGGAACACCCTGATATTTCTGACATGCAAAATTTCACATATTTTTGTGCACTGGCTGTTTAAGACTTGATCATTAAGCTTGCAGAAATGCACCGGAACAGGACATAACGCTTCAAATACACCAGTGCTGCCTTTGATGAAAAGACCCCCCGTCCTTTTCAAGAAACTAATAACTGAGGACCTGTCACTAAATCTGGCAGGACTCGGGTTAGCATGACATTTTCATCACATTTCTTGGCTGAACAGTGAGATATTATCTCTTATCAAACAAAAATAATAATGGGTTATAATAATAAGACAAGCCCCACCTGCATAATACATATGGAGCCATTCATTCAAACCTATAACAGTTCTTTCCTTAGTTGTTTCTAATAACACAAAGCAGAAAGATTAATTGCAAACACCTTTTTCCATGGCCACTGTAACCCCCACAGATGTCCCGTCAACCTATTTGAAAGGGCAGTCGGATGAATCATTTCATTCCTCCATTTCCTTCTACAAGAACCCCCCCGTCACCCATTCGTAATGGTTTCATCCAGTGCCAAGGCTAACATATGCCGGCTGCCACTAAGAGTTGAAGAGAGAAATTGAAATGTTACTTTCTTCATAGCGCCGACTCCGAGCTTCGACAGACTTACCCTGCCAGGGGAAGATTGATTGCTGAGGAGACTGAGTTTGAAAGTCAGTTTTCACTGTGGATAAGGCACTCAAGATTAGTTTTCAAAATGATGTGTAGATGCTTTCAGATTTGGCAACAGAAAGGTTGGACGGAGACCAGACTAATTTTTGTACTTTTCCCTCCTCCCCTCAAGTGTGAAACACCTCAAACAAGATCTCAATTTTAGATGAATTCCACGCTCTTGTGCCTTTGTTTAGTATATTCTAGCTCGCAAACTCTGAGGCATTTCCTGCTGTCATAGTTCAAAGATCTCTCAATCCGAAGAAGTCCTTGGTATTTTTTATTTCTTTTTTTGCTTGAAATCCACACAACTGTTTTTCTTTTGGATTCTACTCGCGTATACGTCTCTTCCTCCAGTCCATCGATATTAGCACAACAAGTCAGTGGACTTCCGAATGTGTTCAGACAACTGTAGGAGATGTCAAGACTAGTCCACGGGGCATATTAAACAGATCAAAGACTAAGAGATTAATAGCTATGCCCAGATGGAAAATAGGGTAATTAATGAGGAGCTTAGCAGCAAATTAAATTGACGGCAATGCAATTATGGAGGTGAGTGTTGATCAATAACCTTGACTAGCAGCCTCGGGGATGCTGCGTCATACAATAGCTGTTTTGGTCTATCGGCACAGGCGCATCCCTAGACATAACAGCAGGTGTCTGGGCTGTATTCACGTGTGTGTGTGTGTGTGTGTGTGTGTGTGTGTGTGTAATAGACTGCTGTTTTTGGTCTGAGACACGTAATGTAACTTCCAGACTGGAAATGAGCAATCAACTCATTTATGCATCAATTTATCATTGATTTGCCCCCTCACTGGTATTTATATTCTCTGTGAGATTGGGAGTGATGGCCTCATGACCCCCTAGAATTCATCATTAAACCAGTTAATGAGAAGTTGTTTTAAATTAGCATTCAAGAGATGTTGGTGGGCCTAATTGGTAGCAAAATATCATTGTAATAAGGGTGTAATTAAATGATTTTATCCTAAACTGCTCTACGGTGTATGTAGTAAATTTTATAAGTCTTACTTCATTGAATGTTTCAAGGAGGACTAGATATTTTTCTTTTAGTTGCCTCATGACAGCTATTAACCTCACTATACACCAATCAGGCATAACAGTAAAACCACCGTCCTAATACTGTGTAGGTCTCCCTTGTGCCTCCAAAACAGTTGTGACTCATCAGAGAATGGAGGGTGTCCTGTAGTGTCTGGCAACAGGATGTTGTTAGTGGGGGTCTTTGAGGGGAGGGGACTCTGTGGATCATCCCACAGATACTTGATCAGTTTGGGAGCTAGTGAATTTGGAGGCCAGGTCAACACCTTGTGCTGTTTTTCATGTTTTTTTTTTTGAGTTGTTGCTAAACTGTTTTTGTGTGTGTGTCTGTGTCAGGCTGCATCCTGCTGGGGATGGCTGCTGCCATCAAGGAGTGTCATTGCTAAGGCGTGGGGGTGTCTGGTCTGGTCTAGGTGGGTGGTATATGTCTAAGTAACATCTGCATGAATGCCAGGTCCAAACGTTTCCCAGCAGAACACTGTATTGTCGCAAGATGGTTAATCTTATTTACTTCTCCTATCAGTGGTTTTAATGTTGTGGCTGATCAGTGTATAAGATCTTTTCTTTTGTTGGCATAATGTTTTACAGCAAATTTCTGCCAGAGGCTTTCACTCTGAATGGCAGCAGCAATTTTGTATCCCTGTTGCGCATGTGCCACTAGAGACAATACACATGCACAGATTTAATTATAAAGCAATGCTCTTGTGGTCAGCTTCCATGACAGGGTAATATATTTAGCTGTTCTGATGGTGCGTGTCACTAGACACATGGCGACATGGTTCAATCCACCATATAAACATATTAGTTTGTCACCCATTGCTGATTGAAGGTGACAGCGAGTCACCAGTGGATGTTCCAGGATGTGAGTAACCCTCTCATGGGCAGCTGTGGCTCAAGGGGTTAAAGCAAGTTGTCCGTCCATCACAGGGTTAGCGATTCAGTCCTTGGCCAACTTGAAGGCCGGGCTATATGTGCTTAGGCAAGACACTGAACCCTAAGTTGCCATACTTCACCTGATGCTTTCAGCAGACTATTAGGTATCGCTTCAAAATTTAGATTTGTTTACGATCAACTTTGGGTTCCCATAGGTTGTTTCTTTTGGCCGTTCGTGGCTACAACTTTGTGAATTTCATTACCATTCCACGGTCTCTTGCCTCCACATCGCTGCTAGTCTCGTCCTGTGTGTACACGCCTTGATGATTGTCGACAGTGAACTCGGGGCTCAAACACATTTTCAAGCAAACTAAAAGTCCATTTCATGGCTTTTTATTTGGACGTTTGTTCCTTCATCTTTTCTGTTTTTTTTAATCCTCTCACAGAGGGATTTTGTGCTTTCAATACGTTTTCAGTTCCTCGGACCATGAGGTGGTATTATATATTAATGGATGCAGTTTACTAAAGTTTTTACCTCCATCCAAGTTGCCATGACAGTTGAAAGGGCAACACTACTACTACCTCTGCAGTACTTTGCTTTTCTGCTCAGCAGGCTGAGTAGACCTCATGTCTGCACAGGCAGGGACTATACAGGTTTTTTTTCCTAGTCTTTATTTCATGGTTTTATAAGGAATGGTCTATTAGGAAACCAACAAAAGATATTCAGTATGTTCTGGACCTCACACTGGTAAATCATTTTCTTTCAGTATATGAGTCCTGACATGTTCAGATGCAGCAAAATTTAACTAACAAAAGAGTAAAAAGCTGATTAGACAGTTTTTATGTAACCGCTGCCAAATTACACTCACTTTTTAATCCTCCACATTGTAGATTGTAAAGGATATGGATGAAAACAAAATCCATTTTAAATGTGCCAGACTTTCATTTTCCAAGAAGCGCTTTATTATTGAGAAGGGAACCAGACTTTCAGAGCTTATTACAGAGAAGATTCCTCTGTTTCTTAACATACACTATCTCTATCTCGCCAGCTGAATTTAAAAACACTCAGAGCCCGAAGCTTTGTGGGAAATCGTATTTAATATTGGGACTACCCTCTTCAGAAAAACAAAACAAAACATCGTTGTTTATTTAGCCAGCATAAAGCAACCAGTGTGTGCAATCGATGCCAAAGCAGGAAGTTGCTTGGCATCCTTGTTGCTCAGTGGCAAATAAAGATGTTGAGCAGTGACTGCAGCTGTTTAATGTGTGGAACTGAGATACAATTGTTTATATTTCCACTGTGCTCCTGGTAGTAATTCCAGCATTTATTAATATTTATTTTAATTTTATTTGATTCATTTCTGGGGGCAGCACTGATGAATCACAGCAAGAAGGTTCTGGGTTTGAATCCACCGGCTGACAGGGGCCTTTCTGTGTGGAGTTTGCATGTTCTTCCTGTGTCTGCGTGGGTTCTCTCCGGGTTCTCTGGCTTCCTCCCACTGTCCAAAGACATGCTCGTTAGGTTAACTGGTGATTGCTGTAGGTGTGAATGGTTGTCTGTCTCGTTGTGTTAGCCCTGTGATAGACTGAAGACCTGTCCAGGGTGTACCCCGCCTCTCGCCCATTGACAGCTGGGATAGACTCCAGCCCCTGTGTGACCCTCCAGATGACAAGCGGTTACCGCGCAAAAGAAAAAAAAAGGGATTTGCATAAGGTCAGTCCAATTTCAAACAGACCTGCCAATAGGTAGATTCAAAATGTGCAGCATGATGTGCCACCAACTGACCAGCTATGGGCAAAAAGAGCTATAGATGCAATTTCTTGTGTTAATAAAATCTCATTTTCATTCCTATCATCAGACTCAGTCCACTCAGATCCGCTGAGATATTAGACATATTGGCGCATGAAAGTGAAACCTGCAGTGGAACTCTACCGATTGCTACCCTTTCTAATTTGAATATTTTTTATTTGGTCTCGGCCCAGCTTGGATCAACATCAGTCCCAAATGGATCTGTGACAAGCTCCCTACAAGATTTGGTTTAAGTATTTGATTTAAAGGTTTGCTGATACCTTGGCCACACTACAATTACACTACAGCAGCAGCCGCTGCTAGACCAGAGGCACATTTTAAACATAAAATGTCTCCTGTAATGAGATGGGGGTTGTTGTTGTTGTTGTTTTTTTTTGCTCTTTCTACCTTGAAAATCAAATCATAGCAAAATATTAATGGCTTGCCTAAGGGTTTGTTCAATTTCATTTATTTATTTTTTTGCCTACAATTTTTTATGGAGTCACAAATGCAAATTAAAAAACAAAGAAAATCTCCCCAGAGTGCTGCTGAAGCTGTGTAGTATGAAACGTCCACGTTGAAGAACGCACTGGTTCTATAACCGTTCTTGCTTTGAGGTGATACGATGTGTGAAACTCGGAAAATTAGCAAGTTTCCAGCATTTAATGATCCGGTTTGATTTTGTGCTTTTACATTTCAGCTGATCCGCATAAGAGTGGATTTTAGAAATTGGACCTCTGAACACAGAATGCTGTTTCCTCAGGGGGTTTTTCCTGAGTAAGTGATCCACAAAATCCCAGTGCATGGAGAGATAAAGAGAGGGAGAGGAAAAAAAAAAAAAGAAACTGAGAGTGTGGCGTTGGGGGGGAAGAGGGGGAAGGAGGGCAGAGTGTGACATAGGAGTGCATTTCAGCTCCACTGCCTCCCATCCTGTGCATGTGACCGTGGTGGATCTGAAAACCTCAGCTTTGCCCCACAGCAAAGGCAGGGAGAGGAATGTTCTTGGGTAGACTAAATTTAGACCCAATGTGCTGTACCATCAATCCCGATTAAACTAACTGTGGCGCTGCACACGTTGTGGGAAGAATATGGTTGAATGTTGAGTCTGCGTTACGTAAGTGTTACTTTGTGTTTGGCCTTACATGGGTTGGAAATGAAGAAACTTTAAGGTTTCCGGGAGTTACGTAATATGGCTCTCTCCTCAAACACGCTAGCTTTTATGAGTAGTTTATAAATTAATATTTGCAAGAAGAAAGTCACGCCAACTCTGTTGCAGGTAAGGAAATCAACTGTAATCAAACGTATGGCAACAGCCAGAACCACACAGCCATCTGGATATACAGGTGTACAACACTGATATATAACTAGTTAGGGGTCCATGCAAACGAAGTTGCAGGATCCCTATTGATTTTGTTGCGATTTATATTCTTATTATTATTATTATAATAATGATTTATCTTTTTCTGCGTTGCTGCGTGTCTGCCCAGGACAAACTGCAAGGGCGAAAGGCATCAAACCTGGCAACTTGGTAGAAGTCCTAGCATGTCACTTTGCCAAGGTGTCATCAACTCCTCCTAGCCCGTTCATCCAATTCTCACCAAACTTGGCATGTATCATTTATGGACAAAGATAATGAAAAGTTCTCAAAAGAACTTTAGCAGGGTTATTGATTACAAATTTAATGACTAATTAATTTTTACGGCGTGGCGAAGTATAACTCCCAAGCTCATATTTTGTGAAGTATATACCCAAACTTAATCAAACTTCATATCATTGATAATAATAAGATTCTGTACAAGCACCCCAACTTTTATGACCCTTAGTCTCTAGGGGGCGCTACAAAAGCAGCATTTCAATATCTCCAAAACTGCAATAGCTAACTTCATGACATTTGGCATACACAATCTGTAACATATTGTGTAGACGCCCATCAAGTTGCGTGACATTACGTCTACAGGGGGCGCTACAGGTGATATGGAAACATTTCATATGACTTTAAGGCCTATGACTTTGGAAGTATTCACCCAATCCTCATGAAACTTAGCAACCGTCATTATAATATGCTTGCGTACAATCATGCCAACTATATGTTTATATCTCACAAACCACCACAGTAAACTGCTTGAAATTTGACAATAATAATCTGTGGATGACTCCTTACAAGCCCACCAAGTTTTGTGCAATACAGTCTATAGGGGGCGCTACTGGTGACTCATGCTTCTGCGTCCCGCTTGGGGATGACTTCGCCATAACATGGACCCTTTATGATCATTTGCGATCATCTAGTTTTAAAGAGAGATTTGCAGCAATGTGGTGACAGGACGAGACCCAAAGAGGCAGCTACCTTGTGGAGCTAATCTCAACTTTGTGGCAACACGTTTGAGGCAATCTCTTGGAGCTGCAGTGTCATTGACGGAATTTCCTTTTCAAACATGGAGCGGCGGCAAGAAGAGCCTGCTCCGTCCGTACGCCAGCAATATTTTTTATGTTCTGCATGTTTCACTCGGAAACATCTGGCGTGGGAAACGTACAGGAGGGTTACTAAGGCAACCGGATCCCGGAATGCTCCCCAGCGACCCCCTGTCAGCTACAAAGCTATGGCCTACGACCGAATTAGTTTATATGTGGACAACCTTAAGGTTTACTACTAAAGCTGGGTTCAGATAGGTGGAGGCAACGCCATCAATTCTGACACAAACCTGGACGTTCATCATGTCGTTCCTGCGGAGCATATCTCATGAATTTATAATGTAAAGCTACGTATGTGTTCCTGAAAAACAACTGTATGTGTACAGTATCTGCACATATGAGTTGACTTCTGGAGCAGCTACAGCAACCATGCCGAAGGAAGGAATTGGACTGTGGGGAGAGGAGGAAGGAAAAACATTTGCGCGCATGGCGCACACATTTCATGCTTTTACATAATTAGATCATTTATATCTTATACAGTATGTAATTTACAGTGGGTTATTGGTGTGTTTTTTTACCATACCATACGCTCATGGGGCCGTGAGGAAGTAAACCCTATGCAGTAACTATTGCTGCCGAATGCAAGCCTGAATGCACAGAGGTCAGCGTGCATCCTGTCTGTGTTTTTTCAGTCTGTACATGTAGCTGTATAACTTTTCTTAATGTGTGCAAACCAAGTGGAAACATCCAGAGCTGAATAAAGAAAGACTGCAGTTCCTCAAATGGTCATTTTAGGCTGGCTCCAGAAACAAGTGTATTTCCATAGGCTTCCATGTTAAAATGCCTGACTCTGCAGCAGAACTTAGCATGTTAACACCCTGGCACAAAAACCTTGTTGTTTCTATAGCTAAGTTACTCAGACATTTATTGCAAATGTACAGCTGTTATGCATAATTAAGGGTATAGCTGCTTTGAGTGACAAGTGGGTGCATCGGTGTCATCTGCCCACCTCATCTCCACTCAGACTTCAGCTCTGTGCCCGTTTCTCATTTGGCCATTTCACGCATGGACGGCCCTCTTTATATCCTGTATATTTCATGATGCAAACCACAGACATGTACGTGTTAAACCGTGCGCTCACTTTCTGCACCATGCTCTGGATTTACATCACCGCTAAAGGACTGCACTCATTTAAGGCTCGGACTTTATTTATTCACGTGTTCTACATGATGAGAATCGCATTTGGCAACGTGTTTCTTCTAGATAAAGATTTGTATCAGTGTTGTGACATATGCACACAGGCGTATACGTACGTGCACACAGGCGAACGCATTCCTAATGACTACATGTTTCCCTAAGAGCCGTATTACCTGTTTTACACGGAGACTTGCGTCGCAGTCTGACATTTTCCTTTTCATCACCTCATACATTATGAATGAATCATAACATAAATAACAAATGTCTGACAGGCATTTAAACATGGCATTTTTCATTTTATTATGGATTAAACCGACTCTGCGAGCTTGTGGAGACAGTGGCAGGATTTCGTGTTCTCATTTCATTTGCCTTGTATTGTATTTTTCTTACAACTCCTGACACGTACGTATACAGATAGATGTTCTGTCGTAGTAAAAATTTAAAGATGATCCACAAATGTAGATGCCTTAATGAAATTGCATCTTTATTTTCTAAAAAATGGATGTACATTCAGTCACTCCTTACAATTACCAGATTATTAATTCACAGCGTATTGACAGCAAGGCAGCCGAACATGTTAAGGTCACCATGGCAACAGCAAAAGAAGCCTGAAGTTCATCCTTAGTCCTTTAAGTAGTTCTTGGCTTTCATTGTCGTCCCTGGCTTTCTGTGTTGCTCTGTGGCCGCCGTGCACAGCTACGCCTTCCTCATTAATAGCAGGGTAAATGCCATTTGCATTAACCAAAAATTGTGATGGATTTTCCTTGTCAAACATGCATGTATTCTGTCCCGGCATAATCAAATATTTATTCAAATGTTCCTGAAATAGTGCAATAGTTAACGCTTCACTTAGTGGGTGGGTGTTGTGGGGGTCGTTGGGTTTCAGTATTGATTAATATTCCTCGTTTCATTTGCATGCAGCCTACTGCGTCCTGACTGGTGCAGATATAATTTTAAACTGAATCCTTTGAGCTGGTGGTGGGATTATTCATCATGGAAATAAATGCGTCAACATTACAAAGTTGTTTTCACAGACGACATTTATAACACGAAAATATTAGCTGAACTCACAGTGTCACTTTTGTTTGCACTGTGGTTGTCAAATTACCTGTCTGTGGCATCCTTTATACGAGATGTGCTCTCAGTTGTGAGGGCATCCTTCATGCACGGCTCCTTGAAAATTTCAAATTAGAATCCAGCCGGGACACCTATTCTTTCAGCGCAGCAGGGCGGTCTTGGCTTCACAATAGTATGGAGATGTCAGTGTCTCACGAGGCCAGTGTTGGAGGGGATACACAGAGCCCTTCCTTTCAGTTCAGGGCTGTCTCTCTGTGGAAAGAGCTCCTGCCTTGTCACATTCTGACTGATGGATGGCAGGTCAGAACAATCATTCAAACTGAGTCCTGTGCCTGCCAAAGACCTCAGACCTGCCGGATCACTATCCATTAGTCACATCATCGTCTTGATCATAGCCAACCAGGCTCTTAGGCCATCTAAGGCATCACAGAGTCAGTGGAAAAACAAACAAACAAACAAAAAAACGATGTTGTTAGAGCTTCCTTACATTTGGGGAAATTGTAAAATGTAGCATCCATATTTTATTTGGGTTTGTGCCTTGTCTGCAATCCCTTGGGTCTCTCTCCGTCCAAGGAAGTCTAAGCAAAGTGAGGTCATCCTGTGGTTTTTCTGTCAACAACTGTTGTTGTCTTCTGCTGCACATTCTACTGACATTCAGCGTAGCGGGCTGAATAGCACAGGTGGAGGGACCTGATGTCAGATTGACAGTCATAAATAATGGAACCAAGCAGGGTTCACACCGCCCAGGGACAGCCAGCCACCCAAGAGTGATGAAAGCAGCTCAGGAGCCCAAGGACACTCATCTAATGGGCCACAGTCACCAGTGCTACTGTCGCATATCTCAATCAAACCACACAGCCACCGCCCACACACGCAGATAGACTTGGGGGGGAAAAATATCCTGTCGTGTACATTTGACTGAGATGAAGATGAAATGCCCCCCCGGACATGTATGTTTTAACACCGACCACCTCACAGCTGTAGACGACAAAGTTCCTTATCAAAGAAGAAGGAAAAAAATTTCATGATTAAAGGCCTAGCTAAGTAGACACTGGTCAGTTTTCAGTGACAGAGCACCGGGTCCTTGAGAGGGAATCCTGCTCTGTGATCATTAGGAGGTCCGTGTGGTGAGTCCAGATGGAGCTGTCACTGTGAAGCATGCCTACACATGTCCTCGGTGTCTTTGGGATCCATTGCTCTGGGCTAAATCGGAAGGAAGGAAAACCAACATAACCTTGCGCCAAAGGATTTGCTCATATTGAAAGAATGATTGCTTATTGCAGGAAACGGTGTCCTTCAGGAGTCTAAGACAAATAATACTTAGGCACACAGCCCCAGTCAAGTGCCTTTCCCTATCAGAGGAACATCTCTTTAGTTATTGGTTAAAACTGGCTGTACAACAGTAACATCCAAGGCAAGACAAGATGATTGTTGATTTGCTGTAAGTCTTAATAACACATTATAATGTCCTGTACCTGGAGTCATAAACCATTAGATGTGATTTCATTTCTGTACAGTCAGGTAATTCTGAAGCAGTCAGATATTACATTGACATGACAATATGTTTACATTGTCATTACACAATTGAACAGAGAATTAGTAACTACTTGGTTAATAAAAAAGATCGTGGTTTGGGTTCAGATGCACCGTTTCAGATTGACGGTCACTAAAACTCAGTGTACCACATTGTCAATGTCCTAATGAAAACATGCTCTGTAATGAGTGTAAGGAAATTAGACTCTAGAAAAGAATCCACTCCCCCTTGATTTCATAGTCATTAAATCCAAAAGCCTACCAAATTGCACTGATAACTGGTTGCAGCTGGACTGGACACACCCAGGCCTGATTACTGCCGCCCTGTTCAATCAAATCCCAACGGAGCATTGTGAGCCACATGAAGTTGGCTAAAGAGTCTCATCAAAATGGAACTAGACTGAAATAAAAATAGTAATAATGAGCGATAAAGACTCTGGGACCCTATAGATACACAAGGGGAGACATTATCTACAAATGGAGACAACTTAGGGCAATAGTGACCCTTCCCAAAAGTGGTTGACCTTCCAACAACTCATCATGGAAGCCCCAAAAGATCCAAGGAAATCCCTCGGACAGTCCAAGGAACTGAAGGTTTCTTTTATGTCAGTAAATTTAAGTCTTCTTTCCTTCATGACTTTCTGAAAGACACCATCTAAGGCTCATCTGAATGTTGCCAGAACACACCTTAATCAGCCTCAAACATTTTTGAGAGACCTTTAGGCTAAAGTTGAACTGTTTGGAAGATTCGGTCAAGTGTAGAGGCTCTGGTGTAATGTGTGGATGCTTTTCTGCTTCAGGACGACTTGCCATAAGACGGGGAAAGAATGATCTCTGCTCTCTGACGGAATATCCCGGGAAGATGACGTAACCTTTATCAATCCGAGAGTTGAAGCTCATGCACAGCTGGGTTATAGAGCTACACAGTGAACCTAAGCCTTAGAGTAAGCCCCCCCACTGAACGGCTCAAAAGGAATTAGATTAAAGTTTCCGAATGGCCTAGTCAAAATCCAGACCTGAAGCCGGTTGCGATGCTGTGGGACATGAAAAGAGCAGTTCATGCTGTAACTGCTCCAATGTGGCTGTACTAAAGCAGTTGAGCAAAGAGGAGTCCACCACAGCGTCGTTACACACTGGTCTCCAGTTATGCAAAGTGATGGTTTCAGTTGTTGCTGATGAGTGGCACGAGTAGACTTATACTTTTTTTAAGTAGGTCCCATTAAGAATTGGATATCCTGTTTGATTTAGGAAATACTATTTAAAATTGTGTTTACTCAGGTTGTGTTTGTTTTATTATGATTATGGTTTGAAGAGCGTTTAGTGTGAGATACACTAAAATAGATGAAATAATGCTTGTCCGCCCTCAGTTCAGTTAATGAGAGACGTTCTCTGGACAGGGCTGTGTGTTTGTTCTGTTCACTGTACAGCTACATTTCCACCCCAGTGTCATTTATTTATATATATACATAATATATACAGTGCTTTCTCAAGGTTTTGAACCTGGACTCAAGTGTCAGGATCAGCCAAGTACCTGCAGTGACAAACAGTGTGATGTTCATGTCCTGCCTGTCAGAGCTTCGCAGAATACCTGCTGGAGGTAAATCCACACTTTGCTTACCTGGTGCCAACAATAAGCAATGTGTAACCACAGTCTGTCCACTGTACACACAGAAAGCACCAATATACTTACACTGATTATGTAATAACATAATCATCTTTTAGATAAAATTGTGAAACCATACTTCATAACACATTTGAACCCTTATGTGTCAGATGTTTTTACTACTATAACAGTAATTTCCTTCCATCCATCTATTATCTATTACCGCTTATAGAAGGTCGTCGGTGGGGTGGAACATATTCCAGCTGTCACTGGGCGAGAGGTGCAAAACCCTGGACAGTCGACCAGTTTAACAAATGCGTAAATTAATATATTTGTCATTTATTTTCAAAAACATTCAAAAGTATCTTACATCGTTTCTGTTCTAGAATTGCATAAACAGTAAACAAGCCTTTAGACGTAAACTGTGGACTGTATTAATCAAAATTACTGGTCAGGAGGGATACATACCTTTTCGTTACTTCCTCAGTAGCATATTTATTCATCCGGCTTCGTAACGCCTGCATTAATTGATTAGTTTTGAAGGTGCAACAAGCCGACAGAACCGCACCAACACTGACACATTATTCATCCGTCCAAGACGCACACAAAACAAAATTTGCATTGATTTAGAGTTGCGTTTCTTGCCATCTGTCAAAATGTCCAACAGCAGTCTGGTTGCAGAAATGTCCGCAGGTCTACTACCTGACTAATATTAGACTTTCTACCACCCCCTGTCAAATTGTCAAATGGTAGTCAGGTGGTAGAAAGTCTAATGTTCGCCTGGCCACAACATACGCCGCAATGTTATAGGGATAGTAATAGTATAGTATAGTAACTTATAGTAACGTACGTGTCTGTTGTTGGACAGACGGTTTATTGGTGCCCTTTCTGAAACTGCCCATTGAGACTGGATTGATGAGGGACCAAACCAAAAAGGCTACTTCTCACAAAAACAAAAACAGCGAGTGGAGAAAGACTTCACTGAGAGAGTTGGAGGATAATATGGGATATTTCAAGAGCAAACCATCACCAGGCAGTCATAGAAATATTTAGAACACAGTCTGAACCGAAGGGCACAGATCTCAGATGTCATTTTTGGGTGAAATTTTTCATTTTGGAACTTGGTTTACTCCAGAACACAGTCTGGACAAATTATAGCGTATCAGAATGACAGCTAATAGCGCTGCTTGAATAACCGTGATACGTAGCCCTCCTTTTTAGCTCATTTCAGAAGCATTATGCATTCTTCTTCACTCCTTTTATTTCCAAACGTAAGTTATATGACCGTGTGCTTTGAAAGAAATGAGATGGAATTCTAGTCTTTGCACCCACACTTGTGTATTTTGATATGTTAAGTGGTTCATTGCATAAATGTTTTATGGATAAAGAAATGCAGTATGTATGATGTGGTTCTCTCTTCTTAGCCTTTCAGATACCGTGACCGTATGAGAAACTGGAGTCTCTGATCTCATTGTTTCATCACTATTTGTTTGCATAATTTAATAACACACTATAATTAGTTTGCCGAGTTGTGCAGTATAGCTTGATTAAGTAACTCACGGGTGGCGTATATCCTTCAGTATCCTACAAGTGTTTTCCAGTGTGAGTGATGTTAATCGGCGGTATGTTCAGAGCAGAGATTCACACAGGGATCTTTCCTAGTAGATGCCGTAATGAAACCATAAATCACAGCATCATTGGACATCTTCCCAGCCTCTGATATTTCCCCAGACACTTTCAGTTCAACCATTTCACTCTGCTTACAGTGTTAAATAGATTGACCATGGAAGATAAAGTTAAATGTGACTTTCTTCCGGTGCCTCTGACTCAACAAGAAATGAGGAGGAAAAAGAGCAGTTATATACTCCACGAGTGTGGGCTTTAATACTAATATTTTGGTACTGCTGAAAGCGAGAAGCAGCAGAATAGGCAGTATTAAACACATTTCCTCTGCATTGTGCTGGATGATAGGGATGGAATGGTATTTAAATGTCAATGAAAGAGCCTTTTATAGTAGAACATATTATCTGCCTAAGTGGCGGCACAGTCGCTCCCTTTGAAGATTTTCACCTAACGTTGGTTTTGTGATGCGTAAACAGGCAATGATGGCTTGCAGGTTGGGCCTGAGTGATATCTTACTCTCCCTCAGGTGCTAACGAGATGAGGGTAAAAGGAAATGGACTACATTCAACATGGCAGGAATTTGTGGCATGTTTCCACTGTTAGAGAGAAAACATCATACTACATCATTCTTCTTTCACCTGACTCTGAGGGCTTTGTGGTAATGGGCCTTTCATGAATGAGGAGCAGATAGAAAACCGGGCATGTGCGGTTGTAAGGCCCACAATGAATACAGGACCTGCCAGTCCAGTAATTAGTTTAGGCTGTGGTTGGCTGTGGCTGTGATGGAGGCCGTTTATTACCCCTGAGACACAGACTGCATAAGAACTGCCAAAACAAGGCCGTTTTTTTTTTTTTTTTGGTTGTTTTTTTTTTTGTGCTGTAGCTTTGGAAGCTAAAATGGCTCTCCGAGGCATCGTGGGAGTTAACTGTCAGATTTTCACTGGCATTTCCACTACTGTGTGTCTCCTTAACTCGAGACAGATGAACAATATTATAGCACAGGGTCAGTGCTGGTAGTGGCGTTTGCTTCATTTGCGACAGATAAGGGCGATATTTCAAGTAGTGGGTGAATGGAGCAGACGGCAGAATGATTTTTCAAATTATTCAACGGCAAACCTTGATGGTTCTACAACAAAAAAAACCCTCATGGTGCACTTGAACACACACCTATTACTAACAAAGCTACATTTGTCACTAAGCTACTGACTGTCCTACAAGACAGTCGCGAATAAGTACTCATGGGATCGGTACAGAAAACACATGCATTGTACGGCGGTGCAGGAAATGGTGAAAACGTCTAAAAGCACGGGCGGATTTTCTTTATATGATCACATATTATTGTGTGGCTTCAGGGAATTCTGGTCATGTGATAAGAAACCATCTCCATGACAACCGTGGAAGGCCAAAAAAGTGCAGACTTTATTGTGAAAAAAAAATGGAAATTTCCAAGGTTGGAAAGAAAAAAAAAAAACCTTCCGGCGCATCTCAAAGATAAATTTAGTCCTCTACCACAAATAGCTGTTATCACACTCATCGTCACTGGTTATCAGTTTATCAGCTAACAAACAGATCAGCTGATAACGTAGCCTCCTCGATACGTATTGGATAAGTGTCTAGTAATGAATTTTAATTGCAGACCGTGTAGAGTCTACACTGGGCGCACTCTTTCACGTGAGCCAGGGATTGTACATTAGACCATTTGCTGGATATGGTGCAATAAACCAATCACGGATTAGAACTTTAAAGGACCCACTGCATTATAAATCATGAAATTAGATTTGAAGCAGACTCCACTTTTGCGCCCAAGCTATTCAAAGCCTCACGCCTTAGGGGAGCTTCGGTGCACAGGATGATGCAGAGGCAGAGAAAGGGCGTTTGACACAGTGAACTGATGTGGAAGAAACAAGTCAAGGTTGTGTGACTGCTGAAAGGGCTGCTAAGAAATGAGAAGCAGAGACTTTTGCGAGCATACCTTGCGTATGTGTGATGGCAGGCCTATGTAGCCTTTTTTTTTTTTTTTCTGCCTCGTTAGAAATATTAGCTTTTGAAATATGTAGACAGGAGAAGCTTTTTCACCCGTCAGTGAAAATGAGATGTGAAGTGGCCCGATGCTGCACTTTTGATCGTAGTCGCCCGGTTTGTGATCTATGACTGCTATCTTCTGACCTGCACGGTCAAGGCCAAACAGTTTGAAGTCTTTCTGGACAGGACAGTTAACCTTTCCCCTTGGATGCAGAGCAAGCATGTTATGTCTTGGCAATCTGCCACAGCCATCTCTTCAGCTTCCTTGCCAATCAAGTGATTTAATCCAGTTCCAGAGGATGGACTAGCCTTGACCCTCACACTCTAATCCAGGGAAATCCACGTTCTTTTCTAAAAGCCTGAGCATCAAGTGTTGTCAATTATAGCCTGAAAAAGCTTAAAGAAAAGGGGAGGCTTTTTGAGTCTCAGCCCACGCCCAAAAGAGCGAAAATAGTCTCCTGTTCATCAATGACTGAGCATGTAAAATGAACATTTACTGTCATTGTGCTTCAACAACGCTTTAATTACATGAGCTGGCCAGCTGCTACTAATCTCTCTGTGTTTACCTATGTAGAAGACTTCTTTTAATAGATTCTCATTGGGTTGGCCGTGTTAAAGCTTTGTGCAGGGTGTCCAGCTGTGTCCATACAAGTAGAATTACAGCTCATCAGAGAATAGTGTGTGATGTAGTTAATAATAAATGTGGAGTCAGTTCCTTGGTCCTGTCACTGTGGCTGGCCTCGGTTTACTGAAAGATAAAAGAGCTAAGTAGGGTGCAAATCTATAATCATCCTTGAAATCAGCTGTAATAATGCTATATGTCAGATTACAGTTCACATCACGGTTGTATTTTTAGAAGTGGGTTAACTCTCAGATCACATGCATGGTTTAAATAATGCATGTCGATGCTTGATACTGATCTGGGGCGTTGAGGTCTTTTGGGCGTATGACTCAACATTAAAAATGACAACGGCTCATTTCTGGTATGTCTGGTCCGCACTTTGGAAAGTGACTAGAAAGGAGCAAACGTGTCACATTTTGAGATGGTGGAATGGAGGCGGTGAGATTGCTGGAATGATTACTCTTTCGGTCCTTTCTGTGTTCACTCTTGACCGCGTCCACGCCTCAATTTAGATGACTGCAGCTGAAAGCAAGTTTCTTTTTCAGTCCAAAAGACCAAATCAGTTCTAGTGCAGTGGATTTATAGACATCCAGTCTGCAACGAGCGTCCTATTATGTAATGGTACATTTAATTATTGAAAACCCCTGACCTGTATTTCATATTTATCGACAAAATGACGGTCTATTCATCCCGACAGCAGGTAGTGAGTTTGTGCCACACAGCAAGAGAGTGCTGATTATCTATAGGCAACAGCATATTTGTTTGAAGCCAAACCACCGCCTCTCTCTAAACCTGTCAGAACCTGATGCAAATGAACCCTGTTTCTGGCTCACTGCACCTCACAAATTAATAACTGTGCACACCCCGCATTACAGTACAATTAGATTGTCCATTATTTTGTAAACGCCAGCAGAATCATTCCATCCTCTCAAGCATATTGTCATGTGGCTGCATTTGCCTAACAAACGTGAGATCAAAGGCGTATTTTTGAATCCTAATCAAATCTATTTCAAGTCCCATGCTGGCGCCGGATGGCAGGATGCGGTCGGTGGCTGGCACGGTTTGAGGCCCTGTCTGAATACCTGCAACCATAAATAGATGGGCGGGAAGGATGATTTGCATATAAAAAGGAGCAATGATAAAAGAAAGTACTTAACCTGGAGTTTCTCACCATCCAACACTCTGGCACCTCCAACAGAATGACAGAAGACGGCTTTTTATCAAAGGGGATCCCATTAGAAGATAATTGTATTTATTCTGGATGGAGAGTAAAAAGAAAAGGAGAAACAAAAGAACTCGGTCGGCTGCGCTGTAGACCAGGACACGCACCTGTAAGAAAGCAAAGAACCACTCATGTTAAATGCAAAGAAGTGGGAGTGCAGAGATGTCTGTAGTGTCAATGTGCATTTGTTACGGGCCCTGTTTTGTACCAAGATGGCTGCTTTGAACTTGTTGGAATCCTATAAGGTATAATTCACGTCGTGTCAGTTACTAAGCAGCAGATGTAATGAGGTGAACAGAGGGAGTCCCAAACCATAACTCTTCAAACGGTATACCCTCACTTCTCCACCCTGTTAACACTCCTCTTGTCAGTCATTGCAGTTAGATCAATGCTGCAACACTTGAAGGTTTCGGTCCTGGTTTGGAAGATTTGTTTGTAGACTCTGAGAGGGGGCGGCAACCTCATATTAGATGCACACTTCTAGTTCCACTTTTCTTTTTTTTCTCTCACAGCTTGTGTTAACAAGACTAAGTTCCTGCAACCATGCTAGCAGTTCATTTAAGGTCTACTTAGGCACAATGCATAATCCACACAATGCCTGCATTTCTAAGGACACGTGTATTCCACTAATGACTGGAAAAATAGCCCCATGAGAATGTAAATGCAACCTCAATCAAAATATACTGGAATAATCCAATCAGGTCAGAAAGAACTTTCAATCGGAAATGCAATTAGGGTTGAATTCCTCTAAGGCAACCCTAATAACTTTGCGGCCTTTTGTCTCACGTTGGGAGAAATGCATTCTTTCTGTTCACAATTGCCCCGCATAAGGTAAACATACGGTCCAACTTTCTGTGAGGGGGAAAAAAAATATATATATCGTGGTAGCAAAGCAACAAGTTTTCATGTAAAATCGTCATGGGAAGTTGAGATGAAACGTAGGTTAGTCTTGGTCAACATAACATCATATAAAACCAGACAAATCCATGGATTTTCTCTTCTTAAAGATTCTCTGCTGACCTATTTTCATCTTGAAACCCTTTGTGTGAAAACACGAATGCTGTACTTATCAGTACACTATATACCATGTGCTTACTTTGCTCGGCTGTGAGTAGATCCATGTGACATTTCAGTTGCTGTTCAACAGATGACCAGCATTATGAGCATGTCATCAAAACATCTCCAGGCTACATTCAATGTCAAAGTCTGCACATATCTACCGCCTCCCCAGAATGAGGGACAGCTGGCTGCTCGTGCTGGAGGGGATCACAATGAGCCGCGTGTCCCTGAAGGCTTCGAGTCGGTCTTCAAGTAACCACAAGGACATTTGCCTGATCTCTCATGGGTCTCTTTTAATGAACCACAGTCCTTATGTGTTGTGGTGAAGCCTTACATGCGTCTAAGCTCGTGAAAATGTCAACATTTCTAAACGGGAAGGAGCGAGTTTTGCCTGGTTTCCTTTGGACAGATCTTCCTGTGTGATGTTCTTCAGGTTGGTGCGATGCATCACATAATCGCTGTGGCCGCGAGGTGACCTTGACGATCAGTGCTGTTGCAGCCTCCCCTCATCTCAGTAACAGCAGTTAGGCAGAGCAAGCCTCCAGGGAGCCGTTCATCTAGATAGGAGACCCATCAGTCAGGGCGGCCATTGATCGGCACGTCAGATGGCTTGATTTCCTTGTGTAATAATCGGCTCAGTTTTGACACCCTCCCTAATGTGTAAACAGGAAGAGAAGAACAGGGCAAATGGATTGTGAAGGGCAGCCCTATCCATTGTCTACAGGTGCATTAATACAATGGAAATCACTCTGATATGTGTGTCCTGACTAATCGCACACGTGTGTTTAATTTCCTTGTGCGTTGGAGCGCGGTTCCTGTTGAGACGTTGAAGAGGATGGTCAAATTAATCCACACTGCGTACAGAGCTGGGCAAATACACTGTTATTGCCTTCTGCAGAATAAGACATACTCTCAGCAACCTCATGTGAGTGCTGCAAATGCCAAGCAATTGTTCAGGATCCATTTTGAGACCGCGGTGGATTAGTGCGTTCGGTTCCCTGTTGTGGTCAGTGTGCTACTAGGACAGTTAGAGGCAGGCTGACATGTGTTGGGCATTGATAATGACTGGTGAATCACAACGGACCCACTGGAGTGCCGGGTAAAATAAAAGCGCACAACCGTATCAGTCCCAAGCATGGCAGCAATCGCCCACAACAAAGAGCAGTGTCTTGCATGCAGGGCTAAGCTGATGGGTTTTATATTCAAATAATGAGGACAGGGAGGAATACCAGCAGCATGGGATTTCTTCCTACATTAGACTATCTTCAGCTACCATGTACTTGGTTACAGCGATATTATAGGCAGCATGATTCATAATTTCTCCATGATCCTCACCAGAAAGAAGACGGTTTCCACAAAGCCACCGACTCAAAGATGCATTCAACAATAGCGAGCAATTCAAGTTTAATTCCTTTAAGCTGGCTGTTTGGCAAGATGTAACATGTTCCCATCAATAAGTTGTTGATTTTCAATGGACTCAGTATTTAATGAGGGGGACGTGTATAACATCTTGTTTTGTTTACCAGTGCTTTGCTATCTGCTTGGTCAATAGGTTCAATTTGATTCAAACTGTGGGTGGGAAAACATTGGAATTGTAACGGGGGTTGCGTTGGACACGGTTCAGTTTGTTTCCGTGCTTATCGCTCTCAACAAGTTGATGTGGCCGTACCATTAAATTACCATCTTTAATTACATTTCAGAAGCCAGCTAGGGATAGAAACATACATACAAAGAGAATATTCGCTGAAGAGATTATATGTCACGGTCACCCAGGCTCAGTGCGTGAGTCTTGGAGATGCAACATTTTTATCGTTTCTCTAAATAAGTTGCCTCACTTCCTCCTCTGCTACCATCATTAATACCGTGTCCACTGGTGGATTCAGTTGAAATGAAACACAACTATAATTAGGGCTGTTCAATTACAAATTCAGTTGGGTCAAATTTTAACACAAGAAATGTGGCCTGGCCAGACAAATTTCAAACCAATACAGATCTATGTGATGAAAAATATGCACTTTTTATCCACAGTGGGATAAATTAAAGGATTTTCTTATCTTTTAAAATTGGTAGCATGACAAAGGCACATCCAAAAACACAATAACAGAACCGAACCCGATGTGGTAGAAATATTTTTTCTCTTGAATAAAAATAAAGTAAATAGAATAATAAATAAATAAAATTCTGTATATAATAATTTTGGTCACATCTTACCCAGGCATATCTCAAAGTGCATAAAAACTAAATATACGCACTTTTAGCAATAACATTTGTTTCTGGTCATATCTGAAGTGCGTTCAACTGAATAAAAATACTGTAGCCCCCCCAACCCAACAGTGCGTTGAGTTGGGGGGGCTCATGGCAAATTAAACACATAAATTTGGCATTTAAACTTGATTGTAAAATAAAATTGATTGTAAAATTCTCTGTTTCAGAGTTTAAAAGGACATGTTTTAGCCAAAACAACACGGAGGCTACGCGGAGTGAAACAAGTAGCCCTCCACATGCTTCAATTCAATTCAGTTCAGGTGTGCGGGACCACAGGCTGGGCCACTCGGGGGTTGGTTCTGTACCGCATGTGACCTGTGGGACACGCCGTGGGCTATGTCATGAGAGGCTGCTTGAACAAATGACCTATGTGTTCATTTATTTAGACAATCTCTGATCAATACGTGGCTTATCTGAAAACTGACTTTTCAAGGTATGCTATTACTCAAAGGCTCACTAGAACATACAAACATACAAGCCTAGATTCAATATTAGCCTTCACATTTAAAAAGACATTGGCCTTCAAGGGTGTAGTCAGTAGTAAATATAATGTGTGTGTTTTAGCTGGTGTTTTTAACTGACCATGTCCCTCTCGTCAAACACCACATATTTTGCAGTATTTAGAGGCATCTGTAGAAAATCTCTCCCTGTCCCTTTCCTTTTTCTCCCGACTGTCCACTTTGCTGGGCAACTTGTCTATAGGTTATCAGTAATCGGTTGCTATGTGTGTTGCCAAGAAACATGATGTCATTTTTGGTTTGTGCACCCTCGGGGAGAGGGAGAGTCACGCCTGGTGTGTGGATTCAGAGATAACCATCAAGCCATTCTGGCTTCCTATATTGACGCTAGGCAAGTTTACTGTTCGTTGCATGTCAAAACGACCCTCGGGGTAGCGGGAAATGTCCCGGAGCTCCTGATGGTAAGATTGCACCAGGGTGAAAACTAATGAAAGATCAATTTTTTCTCTCAGATGCTTAATTACTGTCATTTTTCAAATGAGAACAATATGAAGGCCCATGTATTAAAGAGAATTGTTCCTTATCTCAGTGATGACAAGTTTTTTTTTTTTACCCTGCCTTGTGAGTACAAATGTGTTTTTTTTATTTTACCATAAGCATAAAATCTTTCTTCAAAAATAAACTGGTTAATTTCACCTTCAGTTATTAATCTATACAAACACTGCCAAAGCTGACACCTTTGGATACATCCCTGACTGTATCTCTCAAAGATAATCTTGAGAATCAATAAAACACAGCGCCGTCTCAGGCAGGTTCTGATTGCCATCATTTGGAAAGAGCACCGTGTTTCCTGGAACAAGCTCAGCAGCGCCCTGACCTCTTGTTCCTTTCTCTTTCCATTGTTCGCCGCTATTTCCCTAGTTTAGCTCTGACAGGCTGATACAATGAATTGGAGGCTCCACAAAAGAGACTTTTACGCTACATTAGGCAAGGGTCCCACATGTTTCTCCGACGCAAAAAATACAATTTATTGAGACGGACCTGTTCATCTTGGCAGAATCTCTGCTGATATAATAGGCTCCGTCCTAAGCACTAACTGCTCTGTTGAAGATGAAGTTAACATTAATTCTAAGCATGTGGTCTTATCAGAGACATTCAAAGAATGTACGACAATTGAGAGGAAGCAGTTTTGCAGAATTAATGACTTCTCATGAATTACCTGTGACCTTATTTCACTGAACTATTAACCCAACTACAAAGCAGGAGATTTTGAACAGTGAAACATACCTGCTGCAGTAACATCCTTTTTAATAATTTTTTTAATAAAGTAGGTTGTTGCTCGTGAATTTCTGTTTTTTATGGGATATGTCCGCTCTGTACCTGTCAAGCTATGCGAAGCAGCTGATTAATCACAGCTGTAGAAGTGACCCAAACGCCACTGGTGGGCTTCCAGGTCATCACGTCAATGAATCAATTCGCTGTGTGCTCACTCATGAAATAAGACCTAATGAGAAGAGCCTCAACCTCAATCACAGGGCAACAAAGGAAATCACTATTGTCATCCCCATGCCCCCCCCAATGCTGAGTGGTCTATAGAGGAGCAAATCTTTTATTTTTTTCTCCGTTCCCTAACGCGTTGATTATCTCCGTTAGAGCTGTTTTCAAAATGGTTCTGTCAGAGATTTGATGAATTGAGCATGAAGTTGCCCCGCTTTACAAACTTCTTATGTTTCCACTCCGACCACTTCTACTGCGCAATCAACAGATCTCCATCACACACACCATGTTCTGCCTGTATGTGCTGACTGGATAAGTGCACCGTGGATGCACAACACGCAATCTGTACATAAAATTGCAGGCCTCGGTCTTTCTGTGGGAGTGTAACGTAAATTGACTTGTTTTGATTGAAGCTGTTTGGGGGACATTTGAGAAAGTTTACTGGTGTATTTTTGTTCACCAGTGAAGCCTTTGAAATTGATGGGCAGGTGTGTCGAGGGTAATAAGTAGCTGGAGAGAGAATGCACTGACAGAACCCATTACCTCGGCTTGAGAATACTTCACATATCCACTCAAATCGTGAAACATGAGGATATAAATAGGAAAACGCTCGTTGGACTCAGTGTTGCCGCTGGAAAATTGAACATTATCTGGCTGCTATATGTCTTCTAAATGGGTCTGTGATATTCTTATGTTTATGCTGTTTGCAGAAGAAAGCTGTCAATCAGCACAGAACAAGATGGCGCCGCTTTACTTCAGGCTGTTGTTTCTAGACCCAGCAAGATCATTACTCAAACCTGACGATCCATATGTCATGACGTAAATTGAAGTCTAGTGAGCCAAGTGGAGCAGCAGGACCGCAGACAGAGCCTGTGGGGAAGCATTGCTCATTATGATAATTCAGCTCGTGGTTTTGCTTCAAAAATGGACTCACTTTACACAAAGAATTCAAAAATGCACAGGGGCAACAAATTCAAGAATGGTACTATACAATATACTAATGGTGGGGAATCCATATTAATGCAGAGATTCTTCTCTGTGGTGGTTAATACTTGCAGATTAAAAGTAACACAGTTGTGTTTTGGCTCTTTCATTTAAAAAACGGGAGTGGCATCCACGCGTCGGCTTGCTTAATTCAAAGGTCCTCATATCGGCTCTTCTGCGAGCCCGCGCGACCTACAGTAACCCATATCACTCCTCTCTTCTCGCATAGACTGAAACATTTATGTGCATCTGTGGAGGCCTGTAATTTCACTCTTAGAAGCCGAGCGATCGCCCCCCCTTTAAGCAGGTCTTTTTCTGGAAGTTAATCAGCCTTTGCTGCATTTTCTCCCAAATAATCATGTCGCTGTGATGGCGCATTTAATCACCCCCATGTTCTCATTTTAGATAATTAAATAATGAAAGCCTCATTATCAGTGGTCAGCTGCAACCTCTTTGAATTAAGGAAGCTCCCTCTACATCAGCGCCACACTTTGTAGACTGCCTGATGCAGCTAAGTTGCCCAATTAATTAAAAGTCTAATTAAAAAGCAAGTCTCCACAATTTAAAAAAAAAATATTTTTAAATACAAAAGAGTCTAAACGTAAGATTATTGCAGTCAGCTTAACTTTCTACAGTTGTTGATACGTGTCGGCTTTGAAATGTGAACAAGGCCTTCTAATGTAAAATAGTAAAATAATATCCAAATGAAAGGGACAGGGAATAGAATAAGATGCAAGTGAAGTCTGTTTTTGGGTGGGTTTACTCTTTAAGTCTATTCTGGGAACCTGAGATTGACACTCTTTAAGGTTGCAAAACATATGGCCCAATAAACAAGCACAAACGCTTGCACTAAACACAGCTCTTCTGATGAGATCTAACCTACTATCAATCTAAACCAGAGCTTAAGGCAAAAATTAGAACTCCTGAAAGGCTATTTCCAGTCCCCAGATTGTTAACGTCTGAAAGGGTAATTCCAGGCCCTCCGTTTTTTTGGAGTTTCAGTGAAATTTGATGAGTTCTGATGTGGTTTCTGATCAGTGGGGTTTTGAGCAGGAAACTCCCTTGGTGGTTCTTGGCTTCCTCAGAGAATCGGAATGAAGCTCTTAAAAAATTCCTGCACCACAATTACAAGGCAGACGTGCAGCAGGTCAGAGAAAGGACAGACATGACTGCAATATCCGAAACATGAATCATATTTTCATCACCGCAGACACTGACACAGAGGGATAAATAAATCACAATTACAAAGTCAGCCGCAGACATCAGGCTGTCTCTTTTGGCCATAGTTTGACATCACCGATTTATATTCACTCTTCAGTTTTCAAAGATAAATGGCAACGAGCAAGAATCCCGGCGAGGCAAAACAGTGCACAAATTGCAGGAAGAATTGCAGTTTGAAAGTTGCAAAATATAACAAGGGACATGATCTTGTCTCGGAATAAATGAAAAAACAATACACAGTTTAAACTTTCAGTACAACCGTTTCCGCACATTTACACAGCAAAAGCAAAAGTATGCCAACATCTCACAAAGTCTCACCAACTAATGCGCATGGTGGTGGACCTGCGGTGATATACGCAGCCAGGGGAAACATTAGGTGTGATGATGGCTCTGTGAGGTGATATAACAGCCAAGGAATATGATAGCATTTAATGGAAGCACCCTGTGGTGCAAAACCTGTTCTCGTATGACATGTCTGGTATTCCGAGAAGGTAGCGCCTCAATACACTCGACAAAATCAATGCAGTGATAGTCTGCTGAACAGCAGAATGGTGTCACATGCAGTTCAGTCCTTTTACAGTGGCCAGATTTGAATAAAATAGATCTGTTATTGAAAGCAGATGCCACGCTTTTTGGACATTCATCCTGAAAGATTGGTCCCAAACTTTTACCCTACTGTTTGCAAGTTTTAAGAACAAACTTTTAAGCTTGGATTGTTTTGACTACGCTGACACATAACACTTGGAAAATGGATTAGGGTTAAGGTTAGGGGTTACTTTGTCAAAATAGAATTGTGTGGGTTGTTTTTGTGCTCAGGATATACACCGCTCAGCCACAACATTATGACCACTGACAGGAAAAGTAAATAACATTGACCATCTTGTGACAATTCAGTGTTCTGCTGGGAAATATTTGGACGTGGCATTCGTTTGGATTATACTTAGACATGTACCACCCACCTAGACCAGACCAGGCAAAAAATGGTTTAGAAACAACTCACTTCACTAGATCCCAAACTGATCAAGTATCTGTGGGATGATCCACAGAGGCCCCTCCCCTCAACCCATAAGACCCAAAGGCCTCCACTAACAACATTGTGTTACCAGACACCACAGGACACCCTCAGAAGGCCCATGTCCATTCTCTGATGAGTCACAACTGTTTTGGAGGCACAAGGGAGACCTACACAGTATTATCAAGGTGGTCATAATGTTGTGCCTGATCGGTGTACATTATTATAGCTGCAAGTCTTTATTTTAAATATAACGGATTTGGTCACAATGTCCTCCTATTTACCTTGTGCTTTGCCAGTCCTTTCCCTTACCTGGAAGGCTTTTATTGTGAAACAGTTCATCTGCAGGAAGTGTCAAGCTTCATTAGCTTTTAATTCACCATCTCTAATTCATATCTTCTTTTCTCAGCCCACCACTACATTCTTCTTTTCTTTTGCCCATATTTCTTTTATTCAGTCAGAAGATATGCGTCTTGAAAATGTTAACTTGGATCTTTTCAGGGCATTAGGCCAAATTAGCTCATCTCAGATGCAAAATTAGCACACAGATTCCCTGCCCGAGTCGCTGGTAGTGCATCATATTCATCATCATCAAAACTGGAGAGTGAGTGAATTTAGGTGTCTAATCAGCAGGAACAACAAACAGGAAACACTTTACAACAAACCGCAGAATTTCTCTCCAATCAGACGGTTAACAGACCTTCTAATCAGCTTTGCATACTCATCACATCTTGATGATCTACGCTGAAGGCTTAGAGTGCCGCGCATGATATGAAGTACATGGTCTGCACTCGAATGCCGGCTCTAATTTGTGGGTGATGGGTGGGGCAGAGAGGCTGTGGTTGGAGGGGTAATAGAAGTGGTCTGAGTGCAAACAAAGCTCTCCAAACCAAGATAGAAATGACAGAACGGAGGGGTGGAAAGGTGGATAGGTGGAGGGACAGAGGCTACATTCACAAAGTATTGATTTTTCCTTTGAGTTAGAAAGAACAGGAGCGTGTCACTGGGGCCAATGAATGGAGCTCCTTTGTGTTGCATTTTACATGCTTTCTCTGACAATGAAGACAACACAAGCCTTTTCTTCCTTCTCAATCTCTTGCCTTTTGTCGATAATCCAATTGCTCATCAAGTTGGAAAGAAAAGACGACAATGTGATTATGTCTCAGAGCCATATGTCACCTTGGCAAAACAGTTTCTTCTAGTCTCCGCAGGACAAGGAATTCTTAATACAACTTTTTTTTAAACTGTTGAGTTAGTATCTGGCAACCAAGCTTTTAATAGGTCCCTCAAAGGGTTTTTGACAACATCTGTGGATTAGAACTTCCCTCATTGAGCAATCTGCCTGCTTAAGACGGTGAAACCGATAAAGAGGTTCCCGTGAAAGTGGACACAGAGGAACAGTGTGGTAACTGTTGTCATCTCTTATGGCGCTCTGTTGCACACAGGCCTCATCCGTAGGGTCAACAGCTGGTAAATGTTTAGCGGGCCAAACCCCAACTGAGCCCTGTTGACTTGCAGATGCTGCGGAGGAAACTTAAAATTCACACCTCGTAAAGACAGGAGGCAGATGTTTGCATATTAATAGAGATGGGATGTGGAGGGTGTCTGGTAGAGGGAGGCATTACAGCTGCTCCATTACAGTGTACAGTGTACAGTGTATGGCACAGATGGATGTACTCTCGTTTCATCTCAGGAGCATTTTGATCTGGATGCCTTTACATGCCAGATATAAAGACACGTTCAAAAAAAAAATCCTCACTGCAGTCAGAAGACATTTTCCCTTGAAACTTAATCCTTACAAACCACAACTTCTGAAGTAGTGCTTTATATTTTTCGAGCTTATCTTTTAAAAGAAGTACCGACGTGACTTTATGAATTGTTCATTTAAAGAGTCAGTGGTTGCAATAATTGTTCCTCTTTTTCATTCTTAAAACCGTTTCAATCTACTGTACGTGACGGGGACAAAATCCACAGCCCGAATTCATTCTAAATTTAAGATGAAAGTAATATTTGGCTTGAGCAGTCTGTGCTAGACAAATCAAGTGGTTTTCTTTCGAAGTTGTAATCTTTTTTTTATTATTATTCTCAATTCTGTCTTTGTGCAGGCTCAGATATTTTACTTTTTGTAGCAGATATTTGGTTCCAATATGAATACAAGTGGGAGGATACACACTGGATTTGTTAAAATCAAACTGCATAATCCACTAAAGAACTTTTAGGATGCATATTTAACTATGAATTAGGACAAGGAACCCTTGATGGTCACCACTGAGTAGAATCATTAGAGATCTTCATCTTACAAGTATCGTATAAAGTTAAATTTAGAAAAGAAATATGGATGCATCGTCCAGCAAACCATTTCAATTCTTCTTTTTTTAATCATCCGGCTAAGTACTAACATGTATGGCTTTGGCGATCATCTGTCTATTATTGATTATTACCTCCTCAGTAAGCATGTATATAGTTTGTGAGTATTTATATATTTCTATAATGTAGGGGGTTTCGATAGTACACCGATCATGACCTAATGTCCTAATATTGTGTAGGTCTCCCTTGTGCTTCCAAAACAGTTGTGACTCATCAGAGAATAGACATGGGCCTTCTGAGGGTGTCCTGTGGTGTCTGGCAACAGGATATTAGTGGGGGGGCTTTGGGCCCTATGGGTTGAGGGGAAGTAACTTATTTAGAGTTACTGATTAGGATTTCATACAATTCGTGAAGAAAGTTTGTCTCAACACCCACTAAATAAAGTGACTGTCACTCAAATACAAATGACCAATAATTAATTCATTTCTTTGGTGCATTTAATATAGCTAGTTGCAGAATCGTCAATGCAGCACTTGTGTTAATAATATAACTCTAAACGCAGGTGGAGAAATGACTGTTGTTATCTGGATCAAAATCAGTCACCTCATTGTGTTTTCGGGGATTCAGAAAAAGGCACAAAGGCCCGTTATCAGAGGTGTGCTGTGAATGTCATGTCTCACATGAGCTTCCTCGAATGACTATGAGGAATTGTCTTTCTTGGACGTGGAAGGAGAACAATGGTGCATGGAGGTGTTTCTGAATGCAACACACTATATCAGACACAAATCTATTGATTTGCTCATTCAACACCTTTACTAGGCCATAAATCTCACTTCGCAGACGCACCAACCACAAGGGCAATCTGTTACCAGAGACTTTGCTTGATTGCTGGAAACCGTGAATGGGATATGCACTGTAATGTCATTCAATTAATTTTTTTCAGAAATGACTCTGAATTGTAACCAGTCTTTGCAGTGATAGTGTGAAGTGGTCATTTGAACTGCAATCAGCATTCTCTAAGTGCTATAGTTGGGAACAAAATCAGTGCAAATCAGACCGAGTGAAACTTTGGCATGCTTCGGTTCTGAATGCAAATTTCCACATATAAAGACGAGAGGGGACGCTGAAAGCAAGATTAGGCATTGTCGGCAGATAGACGGTGTTAAGGCTAGCTTCTTTTACTCTTGAGTTTGGCTCCATGCTGTGTACACACTCACTGACAGACACACAGAGGGAAAGCATCACACAGCAAACATGGACTGAGGGAAATGGGGCCCACCCATTCCTAGAAGCTGCAGAGAAAATCTGAGGTTACAGGCTAATAACCATGCAGCTTCTTTGTGAGTCAATTGTCAACAAGTCCACCAGTCAACAAGATTAGAGGAGATGAGATATTGGTGTTTGAAGTTTGAATGCTTCCAGTGCATTAAGCCCTAATGGTTTTTCTTCTAAAACAAGATTTGCATAGGAATTACCAGTCTGAATTGACAGCCGCACGGCATGTGGTCCAGTGATGGCCTCAGGATTGCTTGTGAAACATGGAGTATAAAGATTATGAATAAAATAAAAAGAAAGGTAAGAAAATCAGCAAGAGCAACACAGAAAAAACAGATAATCAACATATATAAACATAGTTAGACCAGATCTCAGGGCAGAGGGGTGGGGGGTGGGGGCTCCTCTGCAGTCTATATTTCCTGGAAACAGTGGAGAATGATGAGAGAGCTGTCATTGTGCCAGGCTGGGAAATGAAATGCAGTGTGTGAGTGTGTGTGTGTGTGTGTGTTTAATCTGTGATTAAACCTTGAGAATGGTAGTCAAGGCACGTCCACTGTGTCAGAGCTACGGCTTCATACTCGGCTCACTTTGGCTCACTTAAAAAAAGACTGTTTCATTCGGCACATTTAGCAGCGATTGGGTAGTAGACTGGGGGAGCGGGCACAGCTCACAGGGTCGCAGATACACTTGAAGGAGGGTTGGTGACTGGATTGCTGCAACCCCCCCCCGCACTCCACATCCACCCTTTTCGACCCCTCTTTTCCTCGGGGGAAGAAAGAAAAAGGGCTCAAAAAAAGGCCCCTTTTTTTTAATGCTTTTTTTCTGAGCAGTGGGCGAGAAAGCGTGAGAACAGTTGGCGCAGGGCTGCAAGAACATTGTATCTGTCTGTAGGATGAAAAGCCTGGCAATAGAAAGAGAGAATGAGAGGCCTTTTACCAGAGACCATCTCATTGAGAGGGGGGAGAGATGACGTGAAAGAGTTCACTACTTCCCACTAAATTAGATTAAGGTGAGTATCGATCGGGTAATAAATGCCAGTAGGCCTATACTACAGCCCCATCTACAACAGAAGCTGTGTCAGCAATGAAGACAATGGAAGTGGTAACGAAAGTCGAGGGCAACTATCTTATTACAGCACATTTCCAACGATGTATCGCACACCAGTAAAACAAATGGAGGCAACAAATACAGCCATTGGTGCCCAGTTCAAGGCGTCGCTGGCCGGAGAACAACACGGAGATAAGTCAAAGGAGCGGTGTAAGCAAACTTGCCGTCTCAGCAGTGTGGAAGATATGTTGCTGATAAACGGGACTCGCTGCACGCTGGTCCCGGTGCCAAAATTCAAGCCAGGACTTCGGTTTTGTGCCCTCGTGGCAAGAACTCTAGGACTCTCCATTAATCTGTGCTTAAGCTGCCTGGCTTCAAAAACAGATGCTTGAGGAGGATAAGGCAACTCAGCGGGAGAGAAGGCACCTAAGCCTTGGCTAGATAAGAAAAAAGGTGGCAGCTTTGCTGTGCACTCTATCTGCTAGATGGGACTTTATAGGAATTTTTATTTTTTTTTAATAGCGTGTGTGCGCTGTCATCTCAACTTTGTCTGCATGAGAACGGCATGTGCTACTTTCAGACTCAACCACTCCTTCGTGTTGATGATGTGAGATGATGTCGGCATTTCATAATCGCCGAGTTCAAATCCAAATAAGCCATATCTGTCAGGAAGAATGTCAGTTGCTGGGATTGCTCATCTTCATGCAGTGATTAAAACTTTTAAACAAAGTCTATTCACAGTTGCATTTGTTACATTTCGCATAGGAAAGATGCACTCGAAATGCATTCCTCTTATCGGGTATTCATAAAGGATGGAAGGAGACTGTGTTTACTTTTCCTGGCGAGGGCCTTTTGTGGTCGTGTAAGTAATGGCCGTTGTCAGTCAAAAGCAAAGGCCGGAGACCTGTGACATTTTGAGGCAGTTGTTTGTTTCTTTCCCCTGCCAACAGTCATCAGTCATTTCTTTTAATTACTATTGCCATGACCCTGGATACACAGCTTCGTGTAGCCTTAACCCAATCCTTTCAGTTGATTTTAAGGCTCAACACAAGGGATTTTAGGAGTTCTTTTGGCAGAAATGAACTATCACTGGTGCATATTCACCTGAAAATAAGCCCTTTACATCTATAGAGTGAGCCAGTCCTACATACAAAGTCCGCCATGTTGCTCTGCTGCCGTGCTTGAAAGGGGAGCGGGCTACAATCTGCAACCTCACCGCTAGATGCCACTAAATTCTACGTACAGGACCTTTGACTTAACAAAGCTCGAACCGCAACGTTGGATCTTAAAATAATCCTTAAACAATCACAGTTCTATCTAACGGCAAAAGCTTTTCTGTGTGTTTGCTCACAGTACGACCCCATTCATGTAGAGTGCTATGAAATCTGTGCGTACCCTGGCTCGGGTTGGCTTTCCTTCCTCTTAGCAGCTAATGCTACCAGCTCCATTGTTGTCCTGTGCACGATCAAGGTCAAGAGAATTTGATAAACCGAAAACGTCACCCCATCAACGGATCAACGCTCTTTTTTTTTTTTTTTCTTTTTCATAGGGACACGGGCCCCTCCGCTCAGTTGTGTCGCCAATGGAGCGTAAGGCAATCTGTGCAGATCATGTGATAATCTACGGGTCATATGACAGATGTAAGAGGCCTAATCAATAGATGTCCTCATGCTTTCAGTTTAAGTGCATCATTTATTATTCAGCAGCGTTATGTATGCATATTGTATTGAATAGCCAATGAGTGGGATTGATGTCTCGTCTTGCCCATCCCTGTAATAAAAATGTCGTACTGCTCATTCTGAGCATGAAGTCTTCTTTTGCGTCCTCCGCCCAGTGTTAGATTGTTGTCACTGATTGCGTTGAATGTGCATCATGGCTTTGCACCTCTAGTCAGTGTAAGCATTTGCATTTTATGTTTTCGTCCCCCTTAGTAATCAGTGTCTGAGGGATCTGCTTAATGGTCTGAGACAATTTAGTCAACAGATCCCGTGATGAACAGCCTATTTCTGCCCAGTCGCTAGATTATGTTTTTTCCGGGAGCGGTGCATCAGCATTCAACAATATGCTATTTCTGTGTGTGTGTGTGTGTGGAACTGCACTGGTGACTCTGAGCATTTAATAAAAACTCGATAAAAAATGATGGTGGTCACGGCGCGGAAGGCAGAGCCGCTAAATCTCGGCTAAAGCATATTCAGATCCGCCCGTGTGCTTGCCCGTCTTCCCGTCATGAAAACACTATTATGTTTAGTCATTGAATTTTATGATTACACATAACAACTGGCCTGAAAGGAAAATATAACAACAGAGACAAAACCCAATTACCGGAGGCCGACACCTACGTTTGTTTGCTTTAATTCATAGGCGGATCGGGCCGTTGGCTTGCTGATGGTAGTAGAGCATGGCAGACCAACAGCTGATATATGCAATAATGTTTGTAGTCAAATTACAGGGTGGGGTGTTCAGGGTTTATTCATATCTCTGACCAGCCTCTTTTCTTTCTTCCCTCATGTATACATAGAATATTGGCCTCATAGTTTAGATAGTAGGGGCGTTGGATGTTTTCTTGTTAAATCCAGTCGCCAAGGTTTTTCTACCTGCACATGGAGATACTTTTTACCTTTTCCACTTGTAGATAAGAGCTCAAATTATCTGCTCTCGCCAAGAGTGGTGTTGGTCTTTAGTACAGCTGCCTAATCTTGTCTCTTGTCAGGGAAAGTAGAAGTTGAGCCGCAGGGATAGCAGGGCTTTAACCTCAAGGGCAACACATCTTTTTTTAAGTTTGGGCTGCATATCACGGCGGATTAAACTGTGTCCAGTATCATTTCGGAGTTTTGTCTCACACTTAAATTAGACACTTGTAATCACGGCTCAGGCACATTCTCCGTGCCTCCCCGGTGGCTCCTAGCAAACCATTTACACTCCTAAAACGGGGCCGAGGGGCCGATGCTGCGGCGGGTCGACGTTTTTTTTTTTTTTTTTTTTCTTTTTTAATACGTGATGAGCAAGGGGGAAAAAGTGATGAGGAATTCAACACTTCCCTCGATACCCTGGCCGTCGTACAAAGGAAACGCTGCAAACTGCGTCCAACCAGACAGGCACGCACACGTACCACGCACAAATGCACACGGAGGCTCCCAATGGAATGTGTGACCCTTAACCCTGATACTTCCAGACAGTAATTAAAGGCAGACAGTGTATTATGTGACCGTGTGCAGTTGGTCAGATGGAGATGGAGTGAGACACAGGGGTAAGGGGCCCTTGGGGACCAATGCGATGTCCAAAATAGACCTTGGAGATTAGGGGCCGTGCTAAAAGCACCCACACTTGTGCGAGAATGTCACAGCTCGTGATAATTTTGTATTAAGGCTGCCGGCATTCTTTTTCCAAAACGACTAAATTGCAGACTGCCTCTGTGAAGGTTAACAGGCGTCTTCATTAGTCGGCCCTCTGCCAGAAAACGTATTACATTCCTATGGCTTCATCTCGATTGGCTCCAAAGGTTCTGATTCACCTGGTCTGGTCAAAGATCAAGAGTAGCGTAACTTGGAAGCTGTCAACAGCATGCATTTTATATAACTCGCTAGTGAAACTCATCCAATTTCGGCTTTCTTTTATTAATGATGTTTTCTTTTTCCTTGTTCTCCAGGAGAAATGTAAGAAGAATTGTTTGACATTTCTCATTTTCTGAGTACCGCGAGTAGACTCTTTCTTTATTGTTTAAATTACATGACAGAGATGGATACTACAAGTATACTCGCTCACTATGCGAAGCCGACGATTTGTGTATCAGGTCACTGTTGTGTGAGACAATGAGCTTCATTATAACAAAGGGTGTTATTATATCTTTCACTCCTCCCTTGACTTGTGTTTGCCAGCAAGCATTATTAAAAACTCACAGCTGGCCGTTTTATCAGCTGTTTGGCAGACAAGGAATCATTTTGGGCGCATTGTTTCAGAGGGGAAAAAATGACGGGTGGCTCCTGTTGGAGGATAATACAGCGCAGAATTGTATTGGCACAAGAGAGTGTGGTTAACTTCTGAGTCATGCTGCAGATTTGGAGGATTAGAGGAAGAACAATGAGAATCTTTCAGGGACTGAGATAAGCATATTGTGAAAGTAGATGTGCAGCGATGGTGCCAGAAACTTTCTCTGGACTTAAAGATAAGAGACTAAGATATGGTCTTAGAAATTTGGGGAACTGAAAAATTTAATTAAACGCTGAATGTGTAAAATCCCTCTGAAGAACAAAAACATCTAATTCCGACTAACAATCTGATACATCAAAAGTCAGGGCAGGAGTAATTGCAGGAGAAGCTGGTAGCGTTTTCTTTTTATAGCACAACTATGCATTAGTAAGTAAGAGACACTGCAGTGTCCAGGCTCAGTTTAAATGAGGAGCAGTCTGCCCGTCTTGCAATGCTGTGTGCACAGTATGCAGTAAAATACATCATCTCCAAGCTGCTACCTGGGAAATGATATTCATTACGTGTGAGCTCTTCCTGGCACCAAATACATCTCTGTGTCTCGCAAATTAACTGAGCGCCAGCCTGCAGACTTGTTTTGACGCAATTTGTCATGCCAGCTTCATTTGCCCTGTTTAAAGCGGCAATTAGAAATTGGCTGCACCGGCTAAGCCCTGGGGTAAGTCACACAGATACAGTTCTCGACCTTCGCACCCCCAGACTCTCAGCTGCCAGTGGCCTCGTTGATGATCAAGAGCGTTACATTTCTGCACCCTGAAGGACGCTCAACATGTTACTCCCTTAGGTGTAATCCAGTGATACATTCTGCTTCATTACCATTTCAAAATGCAGAATTACCTGTCACGGCTCTATTGGGAGCCAGTGTTGCCAGCACTCCCACACCCACAGTAACAAAGGGGACTGCCTCTTAACACATAGATTGTCATTAAACGAAACTGGAGCTATTTGTGGGTTCATTAATTACACCCTTTCACACACCACTTCCCTCTGCCTGGAACAAAGGGAAGGTGAACGAGGACTTCCATTTTTGCTGTACATCAATGTCAGATTACAGCCGTCCTGGCTTCAGCTTGCTTCTCTTGGCGCTCCCTGTGTGCCCCAGAGATATGCGATTAATTATAATGAAAGGGGGGGAGAAAAAAAAGTGACATTGATGTCCACGTGTATACACTGTCAACTTAAACTTTATGCAAGAGCCACGGCCGTGAAATTGAAAGAACTCGCTCAGAATTTTTATGACTGCCACATGTCTGAGTCCTGAGCTCATGATTTCATGGCTGGTTCTGTAACGGGGAGGTTTGATATGTCGTACAAAATGCTGCCCATTTCCTCCAGACGACTGCAATTACTTTAAAGGGTGATATTAGGATCGAGTCATCATCGCAGTGTTGTTCGGTTTTAATGAGTAACTGGAACGTATGTGGTTGTTTGCCGTGGAATGTGATCCTTTACTGTACATTAGGCACTCTAGGCAATAAAGCACTGCAAAGTGAAGCAGTAGGAAAATGGGAGAGGAGTCCATTTCCTACTTTTCATAAACATAAGCTAACGAGCCGCTGAGAGATTGGCCGGCAAACATCCCTCTCTCTGCAATATGTTTGTGCTGAGATTGGGCCGATTGTAAGAAAACGTTCGGTTTGCTCTCAGAATAAGGGGCTTTAGAGTTTGCCATAAGATCACACACACATTGCCTATGGGCACACACATCTGTGGGCTCACCTACCATCCTATACATATGTTCAGATGCGCATGTAATTGCCATGACTAATCTGCCACATTTAACATCTTAATTGAAATAATAAATCATAATACCCCCATGTATCACACTCTTTATTACCACTTGCAATCGCCCTCCAGCGTAACAAATCACAAAGCCAACAAAGCTAATGAAAGTATATCAAACTACATCCCCTTGTTGAACGAGACAAATTTGATCTGTATCTATCAACACACACCAGCTGTCTAAATACATCCCTGAAATGTCGCAGCCTCTAAATTGAAACGGCCGAAGACGGGTAGGCATAAAAAGAATAAAAATAGCTAAGAGTCTATATTATGTCTGCACACATAATAGGTCCCCCCCTTTTTTTTTTTTTTTTTTTTTTTTTACTCGATAATAAACAAACAGAGTGTTTCAGAGGTCGTCACCCTCGGTGCATTATGGGAGAAGTGCTGTGCTGAAGTAATAAACCTCAGTGTGTCTACATCTGATAAGACCTGCGGTTTTTACCTTCGATTTATGGCTTCATTAATCCGCAAGCCTTGTATTTTTCCAGCCTCGCCGAATCTTGTACATTTATCTTGGTCTACCCAGGTGCAGATGTGCGTTTAACAGTGTCTTGATCCATTGTCGCTCAAGTCAAAGAAGAAACGATTCAATCAAGCCTTTGTGCGACTGTATGTTTTCATAACCTGCAGCAAAAGAAGAAGGCACCTCGTCTCATTTGCATTCAACACCTAAATGTTTACCGACACTGGAATGTTAGATGATAAACGGGCAGAACTGAAGAGCGCACTTATTATGTATGCTTTAATTAAATGATACCTTATCTTTGCATGGTTGGATCCTGTGATGTGAATATTGAAAATGACATGTGAAAAACTGCCATAGTGTTCCCTCGCCACCCAGACTTTCTAGTAAGCAGACTAATAGATGGAACTGCAAATCACAGTACTGTTGTGATGATTGCACAGCACAAGGCACAAGTCCTCCACCCATTGCTAGCCTTTTTTTTTTTTTTTCCCCGAAGCAATTTTGACTACAAGAAATGCTTCACATTCTATAGAGGCAAAATAACTTTGATAAAAACACAAACAAAGAAAAAATGAGCAAATCAAAGAAAACAACACCCACAAAAAAAGCAAAATGTGACTGAATTACCACCAAATATCCATAAAACAAAAAATTCTGTCTTTACAAGAAAATATTCTAAGATGGGTACGCCGTTTTGTGTTTGATTTTCTGATCTCCCCTGGTAGGTCTCTGCTAGCAAAAGCTGGGTCACTTTTGTTCTTCAAAACTAGATGCTGGAATAACCCAAAGGATCACATCTGAGGTTCTGCCTGTGAGTCATCCAACATAAACCCAGCTCTTCTTTTAGTGCTGCCAGTAATACAATCTTGTAGATATGCTTGAAAACTTGACGATGACCAGTAAAAGGATACAAAGATTCTGGATTATTTGTTTGCCACAGTTGGTTTAGGTGCATCTTGTTTTAGGTTCAGCCAGTTTTAGAGTTACACCAAGATGGAATAGATGAGCGGTCTTTGATGGAGGTCTCAAAGAAACCAAGTGGCAACAAAGGTACAGCTGGGAGAAATAAACATGCTAACATCAGCATCAAATGTAGCCACATACATACACCGATCAGCCACAACATTACTAATACTGTGTAGGTCTCCCTTGTGCCTCCATAACAGTTTTAATTCATTGAAGAATGGACATGGACCTTCTGAGGGTGTCCTGTGGTGTCTGGCAACACAATGTTGTTAGTGGGGGGCCTTTGGGTCCTATGGGTGGAGGGTCCTCTGTGGATCATCCCACAGATACTTGATCAGTTTGGGATCTAGTGAATTTGGAGGCCAGGTCAACACCTTGTGCTGTTCTTCATGTTTTTTTTAGTTGTTCCTAAACAGTTTTTGTGTGTGTGTCTGTATCAGGCTGCATCCTGCTGGGGATGGCTGCTGCCATCAAGGAGTGCCATTGCTGTGGGGTGGGGGTGCCTGGTCTGATCTAGGTGGGTGGTACATGTCTAAGTAACATCTACACGAATGACAGGTCCCAGCAGTGAAACACTGAATTGTCACAAGATGGTCAATGTTATCAACTTCTCCTGTCAGTGGTTTTAATGTTGTCTCTAATTGGTGAATATGCTTATAGTTATAACACCAAAGCTTACATCAAGTGCATCAGCAGCCAGTGTTAGGAATCAGTAGGATGAAGCAGGATGAATGCAGCGGTAGGGGTTGTGCTGACTAGTCAACTTCACTGCTGTGCCATGACGCTTTAAGCAGGAAGTCGACTAGTCGCTGATCACGTGACCATAACAACACGCACGCCTCGTAGAAGACCGGTGAGGAGCCCAGTGGGTTGTTACAGCAAATTATCAGTTCATCAAGTGTGTGGAAATAATTCACTTAAGATGATGCCCATTCTACCGTGACATGTAGAATATGTAAGTCAGTCCTGAAGTACAACAAGTGTACTACTGCAATTCACACTCATCTGAAAAGGCACCCAGCAGAGGAATGGTCCAGTCAGTTAACAACATCACCTGCAGTAACAATTTGCTGGTGAATTTCATTGTCTAAAGTTGTTAGACTTTTAGCTGCTTAATGCGGAAAACGCTTCAGTGAAATACCACATTTTTGTTTTTTGTTTTTTCCCATCTTACAACACACTGTGAAGTACTATTAACACTATTGACGGTGCCAATTTAAATATATTATACATATCTGCATCGCACAGTATTGATAAGCTCATGTGTTTATGTTCAGTTCGGTTGTCTTCTATTAGTTGACATTGTTGCTGTGGTTGTGAAGCATGTTTTTTGTCCGAGATGTCAGTGAATGCACCATGCGAGTGATGGAAGTTATGGTAGAGCTGAGAGTTTGCCGAGCAAGAGCGGAAGTGTCAGGCTGACGGTTTTTATGGTGTTGGCGTGGACTACAGCCGACAGTAGCCTGTGTTCAAGCTTCAGTAAACTTACAGAAAAGCCTCCGTAGCTTCCTTTCTGTGAGATACTACAATATGTGTTCAGGTCAAGAATATACGGTAGATTTTATTGTTGCAAAGCATTACTTTCTACAGTGTTTTTAGGTTTGTTGACACGACTTTCACAACATATTAGTCCACTTTAAAAAATCGGAAGTCGTTCAGCGCCTGAGAAGAGGCAAATTATAAAACCTCCTGACCCAAACAGACTTCTTTCATTCTGCTTCACCTGGTAGTATGTAGGGTGTTTCTAGACTTAAAAGTATCAGCACTGCACATCCATATTAAATGTGATCTGTCTCTTGCGTCTGACCTTAAAGTTGATGTGAATTCATACACGCTCCATTGAGAGAGCGAGAGAGAACAGGTAGTCTGCTACCTGTTCTCTCTCTCTAGCTGGACCAGTGCTCCCTTTTTTTTTCCTGCCCGCACCAACACGCCGTCTGCCAGCAATTCCCTACTTTGATCTCTGCTATCTGGCTCTCATCTTTTTAGGTGTGTCTTCGGTGGTGATTGAAGGTGATGGGTTGAATATTAGAGACTGACATTTCTCTGTCATCTGACATCACAGGCGGCACCTTTCAGTGTTGGCACTACAGGTGTCGTGTCCTCTGAAGCTCTCCGTTAGACTTCGCGGACACCGATGGCAGACTAAGGACCTTGAGAATTACTTTCTCTATTTTACCTTCCTATTGATTAATTGATCAATCCAGAAACTAATAAAAGGGCACCTCTTCCACACATCTGAGAAACTGGCACCAAATGTTTGGCATTTTTTGCCTGATTTAACGAAATATTAGTTGATTAACTTTCTATTTGATTAGCTATTCAATTAATTGACTTTCTGAAGGCATTTCTCTGATGGATGATCATCGAACCACTCACCGGCTCTTTAACTTTGATTGATGTCATTAGGATTATAATTAATGGCTTTCTGTATTCATCAATTAATGATTGTTTAAGTGCTCCGTGATTTATTTGGAGAAAATAAACTGATTTTATCGCTCAGACAGGTAAACTCTTGAAGGGGGAAACAAATAAGCACCACTCTCACAAAATAAGACTTAGTTTTACTCAGCCTGGTTTAATGAGGCCTAAACCAGGCCTATTTCTCTTGTCACCTTTATCTAGTAAAACGTCCACGTTACATCTTTGCTGACCATGACCGCCCCTGCTTTTTCTCCTCCTTTTAATCTCACTCTAAAGCACAACTGACCCTCCCAGGCTTTCTTCTGCTTGAGGATTCAGATCTGTGTCTTGTCATCTAAAATGGAGATGTATGGGCTTGTGCCGCCAGCCTCGATTGAGGCTTGACGTGTAGCAGGGTCTCAGGTGTCAGGAGCCATTTCCCAACCAGGGTCCCGACCAGAACGAGATTAGGTCCATTTATCTGATTTCAGATTGCTCTAAACCTATTTCAACTGTCATTTGCTCTGCGAGTGGGTCATTAGTCCTACATCTGTTTTGTTTTCTGTCGGGCCTGTGGCTGTGTGTGTGTGTGTGTGCCAGCATGTGTGAGTGTTTGATCAGATTATACTGAGATCAGCAGCACTGCATGAACATATACAATAGAACTAATTTGCCTGTCATATTCTCACCGAGATGAAGCCAAGAATGACATTAATTGCAGTAAACTACTGACTTCTATTTGATGGCATTAAAATAGTGTGTGGGATTTCTTTTTATAAACTTACACGGCATAATAATAATAATAATAATAATAATAGAAAATAGTGCTGCAATGTAAAACCAATACAGATATTAGTGAATATACACAGTGCAGCGTAATAAAAGCTGTATGTCGTTCATAGATGTCACCTTTCTGATGGCTCTTTCTGCTCCTTTTATCATTTGCTGAATGACAAAAACTCCCGAGCTGTGAAGTGAAAAGTGATCTGTGCCGATGCCGGAGTGAAACATTGGTGTTTTGACCTAGCAATTCAATCACACACCATCTTTTCTACTTCACCGATTCTTTTGGAAACGGGGCAAATTGAACCGAGAGCCCCGAAGAAACACTACATAATGCCTCACTTGCTATCCAAAATATAATAGAATACATTGGAAATCACATTGATTTCTTTGGCTGCGCTCGATTGTTCTGCAGTGAAATTCAATTTTGTAAGAAATGAAACCGACTTACTGTTGTGTTAGATTTTCTTTTAAAAGATTACAATGACTGAGTCTTTTACAAATGGCTCTGGAACGGTTTCCACTGCTTAAAGTGGTATTGAACTTCTTTGTTTATACTGTCACATCCTGTCTGGCTGAATTAGCCTTACACTTGATGATGGGTTTCAATCCGGATTTAACTCAAATGCTAATGGTAAACAGCTATTGTTTTGGGGGCTGCTCGCCTCCCATGCAGTCATTGTGGAAGGGTAACGTTTTGATTAATCTGACAAGACTTTCCCGGTGGGATAACAGCAAGCTCGTTCCCAGAAGATTATAGAATTATCTATTTCAGCCAGCAATTACCTTTGCCTGCGAATGACGTAAGACGGCGATCGAGCCAGAGAAACCATCCTTTATTGAAACCAGGTTGCACACATCGCTGGCTAACAGCCTGATAATCTGCTCGCGTAACCAAGAAACAAACAGACCTCATGGGAGCGACCACTGTGAATCTCAAAGACTCATGTAGATGAGTCGATGAATATGGGTCAGAAGGAGCACACTTGTAGGGACATTGCAGGGAGGATAACCACAAAAATGAAATGTTTCTAATACGGACCAGGTAATTGTTTCTAACGTCTAGATGAGATGAGCTTTTTCTGCCAGGTCTGCGGAACATTATAATGAGAGTCCTTGTCCACATATATTTTCGCAGGTGTCCTTGCTTTTCAGTTGTATATCTCTCTTTCCAACTCAAGCATACTGATATTCCCATGTTTTAATTACATTCTGGATATAACCTTTTCCTTTGGATAAGTCTGAGGTGCATCACATTATTCGGCAAACAACGAGACCCGGTCTTAAAGGAAGCAAAGTGCCCATTGAGCTGGTTTGAAAGATCTATGAGCCCAATTAAACCCAATTCACCGTATGGTCGATGCAACCGATTCAACGACCATCTGCCTCAATCTGCAGTTCTGCTTTTAGTGAATATACTTATATTTACCTAGGTTGTAGAGATATTGATGCACAGACCTGAGACCCATGGCACCACTCCACCTGGTCTCAATGTGACTGAAAAACAGTTGGACTTGGCCCATCTTAGTCCTTGTCTTTATTGTTAATGTGAACCAACAGGATCCACTGAAACTTTTCATCCTCCAATATGAGCTTACGCTGAATGCTGTCCATAGCAGAGTGACAGACACCATGAAATAAAATAAGCTCAATGTTAAAGCTAACCATCAGAGTAGAGTTTTTCAGCATCTGCTCACAGTCTTAGATTTCCAGACCACAGGCTTTCTCATCAACCCATTTTCGAGCAGCAGTTTTCTATGCTGCTGTAGTTTACAACTATTAAGCTTTAATAAACCCCACTGTAGGCTACATGCTTGCCACACAACTCCTCTACCATCTAGCAAGTAAACATAGTGAAGCATCAAGCAATTTAATGAGTTGGTGAAGGCCAAAATGGATCTTAAAATGCTGATGTTGCCCCTATGTTGCTGTTAATAATAGTGCCATGATCAGATCTGTTTACATTGTGCTGGTATTGCAGCAGAATGGTTAGAGCTAGAGAAAATGGAGCTGGACTGTAATACAAGCTGGAACATGTTGTACTTTTTAGGCAGCACTGCCCTTGCCTGATTGCATAGAAGGAGTTTTAAATGAACTGGGGAGTGTTGGGTGCTGCAGAACTGTATGGAGTTCCATGTTGTTCTTCGCTCATGTTGTTTTCACAGCTTTGGGGTTAGAGTGACAGAAAACCAATTTGTTGTTAAAGAAATGTGCATCTGTGTCAGTTTGGTTTCATGCTGATTTAGCCTAATTTCCAGCTGTGAGTGGATGTCATTGCCTTACTTAGAAGCTGTTCATCTGGGAGTGAGCTTGCCAAAAGCCTATGAGGCACGTATTTTCTTGTTTGTTGTTCGTTCAAAGAACAGCTCGATGTTTTGTAGAGTTTTGAAAGAAAAAGTTTTACAACTGTTTGAAAATGTACTTGTGTTTCTTCTCTGCCTTCAATTCTAGTTGCAGTCTACACGTATTGTTATTTTCTTCTAATACGAACGAGACTTCCACTTTGTAATTTCAAGAAGATCAGTCTCCGGCCTGTTTCTTGGTTCTGTGGTGCACATTAATTCTCTTTCCGAGCATTCTCATTTTTGTGTGCACATTTCTTCCTTGTTCAGTGTCCAGCTTGTGCTCTTTCTTCCACCGCCCCCCACTCCAAGAGCCCCCAGTCCTTCCCTGTAATGAGGACGTTCTTCCTGTTGGAAGGTTAATGGCAGACAGAGAGAGCTACCTGACAAATCCAAAACCTCATGACTCCTCAGGCAATTTCACACAGAATCTCTCTTTTTTTCCACTGGAGGGAGAGTCCATTCACTGTGTGAATGAGTCAGGTAAATCCAATTCCAAAAGGCAATGGGATTTGAGATGGGGAGCAAATTGCACCAAGGTAATGCTGGACTGGTCAAGAGACCCTTGAGGAAAAAAAAAGTTAGCTGGTTCCAACACAATAGAGGACACTGCTGTTATCTTTGCTGTTAGTCGTGTTTTTATAATTGATTTCCCCCTCTGGCACAATGGCTGGGCAATAAAGAAAAGCCTGTCATTCCTGTTCTTTTGTGTTGTACGTTGATGAGGTCATTGGCTCAAGGTGGCCGGAGCCATCGGCTGCATGGTCCACACAGAAAGTGGTCAAAGGGGTTGAGGACATATAAGCAATCTAAATTCAGAATATCTGGCAAATGTAGAAATACTGTAAATTCAAAATAGCCTGTAGACTGCGGATTGGTCACTCTGTGGTCAGTGGAATGAAGTCAGAGCCCTGTGGTCATGACCTTTGCACAGTTACTGTTGCTTTGTAGTTTTTTTTGTCTGAAACAATATGTCTAAAGTTTGACTGTATTCCCTGCAAGCTCATCCAAATAAAAACATCAGCTAAATGTCTAAAATGCATAAAGGAGGCGCCTATTGTCGTTAGTGAAGTTCAAAATAATTCAGAAGATTGCAGCACTGCGGCATTTCTCCCTAACACCTGAATCAGGGAAATAACAATAAGCTGCATCTTTAATGAAGCAGAAATGGTCATTGAAGGTTTAATTGTTCATAGTAGCACAATTTATCTCAAAGGGGATGCATTGTAAAGTCTTACACTTTGATTGACTAATTCATGTGATCAGAATAGAATAATTAAATTAGCAGTTCTATAGATGGAAATAAGTGAACAGCGTTTTATCTTCTGATGTTCTTTACCCCTGTAATTGCCTCAAGGCAACTTGAGAAAATGTCATTTCGTAGTCATTCTGAAAATCTGTCACATTAATACACTCCAGCCTGTCACATGTCAAATCACTTCAACGAGAGAACTTATGTGATGCAGTCACTAAACCGAAGGTGAAGAGGATTTTTACTGAGAGTGCACATTCGGATGTTAATGTTAGTAAAAGGTTTCTAGTGCTACAAAGGCATCACTTGGCTAAAGGCCTTAATTCAAATCTCGTCGTGATGATTCAAGTCTGGGCTTTGACAAGGCCATTTCAGCTATTTTGCTGGTGTGCCCAGATCACCATCCCATTGAAAGAATCACTTCTGGTTTAGCTTCAACTTTCAGACAGATGCCCACACATTATCTTCAAGTGCTCTTTGATATGATGCAGAATTCATAGTTTAATCAGCAACTTCACAGCTGCCCAGTCTCTGTGGCCATGAAGCGTCCACCGCCGTGATTCACGGTTGGTTCTTGAGGTTCCTCCCTTGAAAATCTGTCTTTGGTGATGCCTACTTTTGCTGTTGCCAAACAATTCTTTGATTCATCGGTCCAGGGCAGATTATGCCAAAATGCCTGGTGGTTGTTTTTGTCATTGTTCTTCTATCAAGCAGTCTGCTCTTTGGTTTGTCCAAATATGTGGCCAGTGTTGCAAAAACCCATTTGAAATCTATTGAACTTGTGGATCATTTTGTGATCATTTAGCAGGATTGGGATATCTTTTTAAAGACTCATGGACGCCCACAAGTTTTTTTTTAAGGCGTTAAGCGGAGTTTATGCCTCTGTGAGACTAGACGGCGTAACTTATGTCTTCAACAATGGCGACTGAAACTTTTGCCGAAATTTGGCTGGAGGCGAGTCACGTAGTTACATTTCTGGGGAGGTACACGTCAGGTTACGCCATTAGGTTCTGCATAGACTCTGGGTAGGCATGACAGGGTTCTAACTGTCACTCCCTAAGGAGGTTCTCATCATTGGCACCTAATATCCAACTAATTGTAATTTTATGGATTTTAAGATATGATAAATGTGTGATTCTGTTTATTTTTTCCCATGTGACTCATCTGTTTTGTTTTTGCATATCACCATTATTAATAGAAACTGCTTCAAAGATGATCAGATGTTTGCTTGCCCAGATATGTAAAAAAAATAGTAATAATAATAATTCAATTCCCATAGGCTGTACTTTTTCCACATTACTGTGTATGATATAGCCTATTCTGAGGAAAAACATGCCCCTAAAGCCACATATCGGCTCATTTACTCCTGGCCCATTTTATTTCTGGAGGCATGCTTAATGATGTCCATTTCCTTCTGCAAGAGAAATAATAATTTAGCATGAAATTTATTGTAGATTAAATTTCTGTGTTGCAAAGGTGACCGACGATGCACTCTATAATACGGCTGGACAGCACGAACGAAGCCATTTTAATTCCATTAGTAACCTGCAGCCTTAATAGCTGATGACACCAGTGCTGGCGAAAGACGTTACAGGAACATTGCATTTTTCAAATCACCTCAGTGGTATTCAACACCATTTTTCCGTCATTCTGTATATGCACTGTAAAAGTTATTTTATTTTATATCATTACATCATGTAATGACAACCAGCAGTGCATTTAGTATGTTTTTAAACACATATTTAATGCAGTTTAAACTCTTTTCAGCAGTTCGTCCCACTAATGGAAAAAGTACTAGCTAGAGTCGCTTAGAGGAGGTTGGGGTAGATGGTGGGTGAAAAAATTGTTTAAGAATTCACTGACACATGGTTCAGGAAAGTTTGTGGATTTAAGTTACTTAAGCCACCGTGACCTTTAGCAAGTGCCAAAAAAAGCAACCAAAAAAAGAAATCTGTGGGTTCAATCAAGATCAAATAATTTCGTAGAAAAATCAGTATGGTATGAACATTTTTGTGACTTGCCAGATACATAAATTGCCAGTGTTTACTCATTACATTAATAGAAAACATAATCTGGCCGCAAAACTAAATAGCTCTTTTAGGTTTTTTAGGGACAACACACATTTAGTTGGCACTTGAGTGAAAAATGGTGCCATGGCAACCAATGTTTTGTCACCTTATTGTCGTTGGTCTGGGGGGGGCGCCTAAGTGTGTTTGCGGGATCTATCAATAATCTAACAATCAAAGGCAGAAAAACACAGTGGTAGTTTCTTCACCTGCGCTTGTTCACCTCATGTTCACCCCTGGAGCTGCAAATCTTTGACATGTCTCTGGGATTATCAGTGGAGTGAAATGATTGTAGCAGAACTCAATACAGCAGTAGAAAAATGGCGGGGGTGGGGCGGGTTGGTGGAGTGCGAAGTTTGCAGTGTACCCTTTTCCATTAGATGAACTGAACCCATCTCTGGAAATCTACAGAACTTGTGGGTGACAAACAGGAGAGTGGATGTTGTTCTGCCTCCCCGCAGAGATACATGGGACACTGTGCCTTGCTAGCTCCACTGTGCAGAGTAGTCACAATATAAGGGCAAAAAAAGTAGTTTGATTTAGTGAGACATTCCATAGCCGGGAGGTTCTGATCCACAGTCCAGATTGTGATGCACAAATGATGCAGGGTTGTGGGGAAGTGATGGGTTTTCCTTGAGTTTTATATCTCCCTCTTCTCCTGCGTAATCTTCGCACGTAATCACTCTCCATGCTGAGCAACGGCACGCTCAACAGTACTGTACGTGAAAAATGAGGAGGTAAAATCATCATGACAGCTTGCAGCTCACTTGTGTGCATGGAGGCACGGCGCACCCGGGCAAGCATGAACACTGATACGTATATTCATCTCGTTCTCGGTATGGCTCACATCTTTCTTTCAAACCGACACGTGTATCCCTCCGACCGGGTCGTTCTGGAGACTCCAGCCCGAGGTGACTGAGGACTAAAGTGACTGAGATGAGAGCAAAATCGCAATTTTCCCTAATGGCTGATGAAGCTCATTTAAATTCTGCCTCACATCTAACATAACGGCTCAGTGGGATTTAGCTGAGGATTGTTTTTACCCTCCCACATCTGTCGTGTGACCCACACAAGACTTTCCCTCCCTTCAGAGGACCTGAAGCAGGTCAGTTCTTTGACTCTCTGAGAAGGGGGCTGGCTAGCATTCTTGTGTATGACCTGGTTTATGACGGCCGTGATTAATTGTTGAAGAACATAAGTCTTGTTGAAACATAGCTTGTGTAATTAACTATCCACTCAGGCCCTGCCTTGAAATTAATAACTGTGATGTTTAATCAGGATTTACATCAAACAGCGGGAATGCTGTATGAATATTTGCTCATACTGTGCCCTATCAGTTTGATGAGAGGCTGTACTCTCTATTATGTTTGTGCCGTATTCCCAGTGGTGATATTACTCAAAATTATGGAAATAAGCCGAACTTGATCAGTTATATGTGGTATCAGCACCTGCCTCTGAGGTACCAGTTCTTTAATTAATTGAACAATAATTAACAGTAGAAGTCAGGATCCTGAGAGAAAGTGAACTTGAAAGGCAAATCTAAACTAATGAGGTTCTACTTTGAAGTAATGAACTCTGGGTTTAGGTTAATCATAGGCTTCTGGGCTTTACTGGATTTATCTAGAAGACAGTGAGCTATATGAGGATGAGCAGTTTTGTTCTGTTGGACTGCTTTAAGTTACGAGCTCAGACTTTCACTTTCTGAGACTTTATAACATGACATTGTTTTTGAGGAGACATCAGCTGCTGAAGGCGAATGTATTATATATTTGAAAATAGAATAAAATAACAACAAAAAAAAAGAATTTGAATCATTTCTGTTTTCTGACAGACTCCACACACTTCAGTGAAAACATGAACTCTTGAAGGAAAAGAATTTGCAGTCTTGCCAGTACTGTAGGCTAGAAATACTGAGACCAATTAAAGTAGCAGCAGTAATTTTAAAGCAGTGGTATAAAGTAAGTAATTGTATTCTGATCGTTATTCTGATAGTTTCCAGATAAGGACTTTAAAAAACACATCATCATATAACAGATTATTTAAAATACATTTAATCATTTTAAAAGCCAATTAACAATACATCAAATTAGTCAAATCTGCTGTGCTGTGAGCACCTACATTACATAAACGTGGCTTGCGTGTTAATGTGTCAGTAATAATAAAGCAATTAATTTTTTTTTTTTTGCAGTGAATACTTGGTACATTTAGCTGATTATAGTTGCGTAGTTCAACTTTGGTAAGGTTTGCAGTGTGGTCAAACTTTTGAGTACTTCTTCCTCCACTGTTTGGAGGTCTAAATAAATGTTAAAAGTCATTTAGTCAGAGGTAAAGTCAAGTCAAAGCTTATTTCTGTAGCACATTTAAAAACAACCTTAGCTGACCGAAATGCTGTGGGCTTCGTGTTTTCGATGATTTAGATATGAGGTCATATAAACTGAGTTAAGTGCAGACCTTTCCTCTTTTATTTGTATCTGGGGTGGCTGGAATAAGATGTGCAAACAACTTTTGTTAACATTTCCAAAATATGTGTACTTTTATTGCATTTCAAAAGCATGACTGCGCTGAATACAGTTTACTTTTAGCTTTTCCTAAAACACCCAGTCGTTGCAGTCGTTGGTGTTTCTAGGACTTTCGTTGCCTCTTGTTGAATATCTTTGTTTTCCATTAATTAACCAGTAAACTCGCAGGAATGGTTTGACATTTTCTTAGCAAACAACAGCTGGGTGCAGTGAATTCCCCGGGTGATGTTGTCACTGTCTAGGTTGTCAGACAGCCAACAGACACATGGCACCAAAGTGACACGGGGCAGATGAATGACTGCTGTTTGGCAAGAAATAGTGAAAACATATTCTTGCACTTGACTTGCACTTTAACCACAAATTACATTTTCTGTGTCTCGATCGATTTAAACAAGCTGGAAACTGCGTTATTAATCGATTAAAGAGTCCAACCCGTATGCTAAGTTGTGCTAATTGCTTCTGATGTCACATAATGTCCCGATATTAATATTCTCATTTAGTTCAGCCAGAAAGACTGTAATCATTTCCCCAAAATGTCAAAGTGTTCCTTTTCAGCTTGCGTAAACTAAGCAATCCATTCCAGGGAATTTACTCTGGCTTGTTTTCCGTTTGGTGGAACATAATACAGTTGAAAATACCAACGAACTAGAAGAGAAAGTTGTTATTTAAAGTCTGGCTCTAGATTTAGATGCACAGCATTACTTAGCACCACAACTTGCAAGAAATCTACATGACAAAAATTCTAATGTGTATCTGACAGCTGTTTCAGATGGTGCATCTCATGTGTCGCTGATGAACTGTTGTTCTCTCAATGCAAGTTTATTTTTTCCTGCCATGGCAATATGTGGGTAGGGAAAACCCTAGTGTGCATGGTAGAAATGTGTTTTTGGGTTATGCAGGTGCAGACACACATGTCCACACATTCACGCTTGGCACTCCCACCAGCAGCCTGTCCACCTGCCTTTTCCAGCAGCACAGAAGAGAGTGAGCAGCGGGGGTTATTATAGCTCTGCTGTCATTAATATCAGGTGTACTTTCTCAGCCATGCAGAGGTGCTGGTGGGTCTTAGTCATTGATGGTGGGGGTCATTACATCTCGCTGGCTCTTGTCTACCTGTCTCTGCCTCCACAGGACACTAACAAACCCTGCTGCCTCCAGTGAACCATCCAGCACAGGAGCACCCAGATAGAAAATAGGTGTGTTGCCAGTCACTGCGGTTACTGACACAGCTCCGGGGGGAAAGAATAAACAGCTCCCTCAACCACTGTAGCATATGAATAATGGTTATTAGACCTGCTATCGCCATGGGACTTAAACTTTGCGGTCATTACTTCTGACGATATGACCGTAAACCATGCCAGCACGTCACTGGGGCTAACTATGGCCAATAAATTTTAATGTTCAACAGCATCTGTGTTGGTCTGTTGTTAAATATCAAAGCTGCGCCGACACTGGAGCTTGTTGTCTTCGCCAGGGTCATCGGACAAAGTGGAAAAAAATTAATGCTGAAATAGGATAAGCGTGCAAGAAAACGATTATGCCTGCAGGATGAACTAATTAATAGCAACTGTTGAAGAAAAACTCTTGTGAATATTTTTTTCCACATAATCACATCCTTTACATTTATAACAGGTTTATGCAACATCAAAATGTAAAAGTTGAGAAACTGCGTCTACTTTCTAATGGATACTTTCAAATTTCATTCTCTCACCATTACACAAAAAAAATCCAGATATACACAAAGTCACCATAATAGAAACACATTAATACAGTATATACTTAGGTATACAGTTCATGAAAACAAGATAAGACCGCATTTTATGTTTTTCAGTTACAATTCCCCTTAAATTTCTGGTTTGGACTACAGAATTTTAAAAAGTTATTGCGCAGTATAAGATTTAATTATGTATTCAAGTTGTTTGTTTGTGTTCTGGAAGGGGGCGACATAAGCGAAGGGGATGGGACCCCTAATTAAAAAAGGCAGAATAACTACAAAGAAGGAAACGTTACAGTATTTGAACAATTTATACAGACTAACTAACACCATGCCATGGGACAGCAGGGTTTGAGAAGCTAGGAACGATTTACAGTTTACCAATTCCTTCTGAGAGGTCTGGACGCATCTAAAGGCTATGTCACTGAGAAATAAATACAAACTTCATTAATAAATGTAGGAAAAATAAAATAAGAGGAAGAAAGTAATGCGGGGGAAGGGATGGCTGAATAGAAGCTTTAAAACTATATATACATACTGTATGTTGCTGTTTATGCACATACATATGTATTTTCTTGTCTACCATCATTTTATTTTATTTATTCCTTTTTACTATCTCTTTCATACATACTAATGCACACATGAATATGTATATTACCATATTTTAACAACACACATTTACATGTACAGATGTTGCCATGATAATAACTCCCATTAACATTACCAACAAAACTCTGTTGCAGCTTGTTTCCTCCATTTGCCAACTCTTACTAGTGTTGTGTTGTCAGTGTACTGTTTTCAGTGTCTGATTAGTTTGGGAAGCCTGAACATCCCCTGCCCGCTAAGTTTGAAGTTGGTCTGGAGTTCGTCCGTTTGGAGTGATCATGCCCCAGCAAAGATGTGACTGGCCAGTCAAATGGTTTGGGTGGGCTTTATGTGGTGAAGAACAGAAGAATAACAGTGACACATCATCTGAGGGTTGTATGAATTTGCTCTGACTGGTTGAAGGACTATATAATTGCTTGCAGAGATATATTTTTTCCTGTATTGGTTGAAACATGCCTCATAATGAAATCCAAATGGCATCTGCACTAAATTAAAGTATTAAAGTGTAAAACCCATCTACATAAACATGCACCACATACATGTTTACGTCCTCACACAAACCAACACGGAGCCATGCGGTGGAGCCCCCGCAGTAGTTCATTGCAGGTGTAGCATTTTTATGGCCTGCCGACAGATTGCGTAGACTTGCGGTTTGCTGAGGAAGGCAGGGAACGGTATTAGTCTCCATCCCCTTACGTCAGTGGTCATAACATTTGCCATTACTTCCCCTGCAAGATTCAATCACAAGTGCACGAAGCCATGCTTCACGCACAATGAAAGGCGAGTGCTTTTTGTCAGGCATTCAGCAGAGTGAATTGCATATAGAGTGACTCCGAGATAGCATTGTTTCTGGCTGCCATAAAAAATCTATTTAAGGCAAATCTAATCTTCATAATCTTCTCCCTCAGAGGTGGTGAACGGTGATGGGAAAGATTTCCATCCAAGTTCTGGGTGTCTGGTTGGCAGCACAGAGGGCTCGAGGATGTAGGAAATTGCTGGGAGCGGAGGATATTAAACTTCAATTTGAGAACACTGATAAGCACAGAATTGGTGATTTATTTAGGCGTATTGTCAACTAAATCAGTCTTAACCACTGGACACTACTATATTCATAAACACAGCCCTCCTGCTTTTTTTACAATCCTGTTTTTTTGTTGTTGTTGTTGTTGTTGTTGTTGTTTTTTTGTCAAATCTTCAATCTGAGCTGTAGGCTAAATACTGTATGTCCTCACAAGTTAGAGATAGGGTTTTGAATGGACATCATTTTCCCGGTGATTAGTTGTGGTGTAGCCTAGCAACTATGAGTGTAAAGCAAGATGGAGAAAGAAAGCAAGATGGAGCCTGCTATCTTTTCTCTTTCCCTTTGTCCTTTCTTTCTTACAGTTTGAATGCGAGGGCCACAGAAGCGGCGCTGAGCGTTGCTCCACCACACGTCATTTTTTGGAGCGTGTAAATGGGCCAGTGTGGTGCAGTAAGGAGAAGCAGGCCCTCCTAAGTCCGCAGCAGTGAATGAATTATTAATGGGTATAAATCTCAAACAGAGGGATGGGGCCGATACTAATGTCCACTGGCATGAGTGCCGTAGAGATGGGCAGCATCTCAAGGATAGCCGGGCGGCCTGGCAGCTTCACACGGCTGTCAGCTGAGGACACTAGATCACCGCAGAGGCAGGGGCACTCAACAACGATCATCCTCACCTCAATGCCGCACTGTAAACTTTGAAAGTGTATGTGTATGTGAGCATGTTTGGGATTCAGGTATAACTTGCGTAATGGGGACCTAGATCTGTTAGCCCAGTCGCATTATGGGGACGTGTCCTCCCTATGATGTAAATTGATGAATTAATTGTTGGGCAAGTAGTAGTTATAGTTAAGAATAGAATTAGTCTCTAGGAAGTGAATATAAGTGTATGTAATGTCCTCTGAAGTCATGGAAGCATCATTGTATTCCTTTATTTTTCTCCTTGTGAGTTTGAAGAGTCCTCTCAGGCATTCTTTAAGGGATTAATTTATGCCCAGGATTAGTTTTGAGGTTAACTTTAGAAGAGGGATTAAGTTGAGTTTAAGGGGTGGTTAAGAGGTCAAGGAGTGAATCTAACCAATTAAGCTATATGAGTAAGAAACACAAGCTATGAATGCAAATTTCCTCCCGTCGTGGACGTGCCTTTGACTGTATATGTGCAGCTATACTGTACATCTGTTCCTGACTCTTCCAGTGTGGGTCTTACTTTAAGTTTATATAAGAATAATGGGGAGAAGGAGTGATGTGTTTTCCGGAAAAATCTGCTAAAATGAAGGAAAAGGAATTTTGCTACACCCGCTGTTTCTGTTAGCAGAGAAAAGCACGGCTATATCCTCATGAATAGTCTCGGCACCTCAGGCTGCCAGAAGCAACCATTTACAGCCCATCCTCATGACTCATCATAATGAAAAATCTTCACACCAAAAAGTCTGTGGTATTGAAAAGAGGAAAGTTTCATTACAGGGTGAAATTCGGAGGAGCGATGCTCTTTTCTTACAAAACTGTTACTGAAATAAAAGTTAAAAACTTGGATTAGATGGATTATAATAAAGTAGTTAGCCGTTGTACAACCTTTAGTTGGAAGATAACATTGGTAAAAATGAAATCATCCATCATCATCAGTTTCAGGGTCTGCGAATATAATTTACTATTATACTCCTAAAATGCTATTATATTTATTGCAGTTTGTGGCTTCTGGTGATTAAATAACCTAATGATATTGGACTTAAACTCTTCCTGTAATATAGATCTTAATTATGAGAGCAAATGGAGCAAGTCCTGTATATGGAAAACCTATTATGACTTTTTTCGTAAAAAAACATCATTTTAAACTAAGTTATTGACTTATATCTGTTGTCACTTTGGAGGATGGATGTTGTAAAGCAAAACATTAAATCAGTCATTATGTAATGACACCCAATACAACACTACAACAGAGCTCTGACTCAGCAATGTACAATCACTCGAAACAGGCTTTTATTTTTGCAACGCAGTGTCCTCCAACAAGGCACTGCAGTGGCCAGTCAAATGCATCCAAGTACACATTCCTGTTGGATTGCGTTGTAACATGAATATTGTATTTCCACTGGAGAGATAAAATAGCTGCTGCTGTGACTGCTTTCCACGCGGCCCTTTCTGTAAATCCACAAACCCATGTGTAGTGTTGTGGCATTTGCGATAAGGCTTACACGTTAATCTGTTAGTCAACCTGGACTTCCTATGTTGTATTTAATGTCTTGCTGATATTTTAAACAACATGCCTTCTCCCAGTGTTGTTTTAACGTGGCACGCTTTCCTGTTTGAATCCCCAGTAAGACCAGACCGATTATAAGTTTGTTGACATAAGATTTGTAAGACTGAAACACCTCATTGAATCATAGAGTCGAAAGTCACTGGAGAAATATTAATAAGTAACCATTTGATAATGTTCTGTTCTGGTTAGGTGTAGGGACAGATTGCAGCTTGGATTAAAATAAGTAAATTTTTAAGGTAACCGCCTCCTATGTTTGGATGACCCACTCGTCCACCCTGACATCCTCCTGCAAACTTTCCTCTCTTGCTCTCAATTTGACAATTTGACACTAAGATGTAAGTTTAGACTGTAATAAGCTAGCAAGGTAGACATCAAGTCCTTGGAGATATTCTTTCAAGGGATGGCAGTGATAGGCAGCCATCCGTTCCAGGCCTTAATATATCAGGAAATTCTGAACTGACATAAATTGTATCCACGTATACACATATAAAATCCATCCCCGCGGCTTCAGCTGTATGTCCAATGCAACTTTGCAAAGCATATTTACATTGTTATTGGGACAATGTTTATCATGTTGACATTAGCATTTAGCTCGAGGAACACGTATGTTGAGAACCAACAGCCTCAGAGATTGAAACCAATGGAGAGTGATATAAATAATCGTTTATCTTACATTCAGTTGTATGTATTGTAATACTTCCTATCTATTGTGTATGCACGGTATACAGTTGTGCATTTTGTATCCTGGTCACTGCATTAAATTTAGCATTAATAGGACAGGCCTTGGTAACAAGGCAAACAGGGAAACCAGCTGTGCCTTTGGGGAGGTTTGCTTATTAACAGGCAGGGAGTCAGAGCACACACTGAGACACAGAGACAGGGATCACTATTGAGCTGTCTGTCACCAGGGAAATTGCTTCTGTCCATACACTGTAAAAATGTCCATCTCTGCAAGTGATTCTATTTCATCCAGTTTTTACAACCACTCCCAACAAGTGTGACCGCCTGCGAGAACCAGTGGGGGCTGTTTATTTATCTGCTCATTACACACTTTCTGTTTTTGTCCTTCTGTCCGTCATGTGTAATAGCCCAGGTGCAGCTGATCGAATCGGAATGAGTCATCACAGCGTTACCTCTTACACAATATCTATAAAAGTGCTCGTTTTAAAAATGTACTCGCAGAATTACGTGTTTGTCCTTGCCATGTTTAATTTTGTTTTGTATCTTCAGGCTTAGCTTTTCTGACTTAATTCTGACAACAGACACAATTCGAAAGCGCTTTCACACGCCTCTTAATTTTTAAGAATAATCAGACAAGTCTAAATGATTTGTTTAATGTTTCCACTTCCACATTTTCTATCTTTTACATTCATCTGAAATACTTCATATTCGACTAAGCATTGGACGTCCTCTGTTTCCTCGCAGGCAGTCATCGCACTGGACCAGCCGTAGGAGGAGAATAATGAAGCACATTGTTTGCTCTGAGAGCTCAGTGGAGATCTGTCACAGCAGGTGAGGCCCTTCCTTTCCAGCTGGTGCTAATGAAGCCTGCTAGTTCTCTCTGTGGCTTCTCGTCTCCGCTGTCAGAACCGGCTTTAGAGATTAAGTCACATAGAGATCGGGTTCTCATTTTGAAGCAAAGTTACATAAGAACACGAGGGCCAAACTGCACGTCACCATCCCACCCTGCTCACCCCGTGTACTGGGATTTCCACGTCATTGTGTGGAATTTTCTGAAATGGACGGTAACTCGACGCGGCACTGACTTCATGGAATGTCGATTAGAGTATAATGGAGGTGATAATTAGAAAATTTCTTCAGAAAAAGGACGTCATTATCTCAGCAGGTGCAGCACAACTTGTGGACTGGTCTGTAGCAGCTAGTTTAACACGAAGAGCAGGAATGCAGCCGATCATTATTTATCTCGACATGAATCCAACAAATAGTCCAAGGTCCAAACATTCGCAGAGATATAAAACAGCTCTCATAGATTTAAGAAGATGGAATCAACTTTTTTTCCTGTTTGACAAATTAAAGACATCACTTTATTCTTAATGTCCATAATTCCGCAACATTTTGCTTTATTAATCCTCTATTCATTAATTTTTCATATTTAATATTATTTAAATGTTCACTTGACCTGTTCGTCTAGACTGAAGATTATGAAAGTAACTCAGTGGAAGTAGTTCATCAGCCATCTGTTTAAAACGTGGTAAATTATTGTGTTTGTTGCACTGTTTATTTGTTTATTTGATCTGTTTCTGGACTGACTAAAAGCAGGGTTCCCTGGAATGAATTCATTAGTGTACTAACTCAACACTTCTCTTTAATTAGTACCAACTGAAATAATTATTTCTGGTCAATTTACCAGCTCACAGAAAAATAAAACGGTAAAAGAAAGCCTTAGCAGAGTGATTGTTCGGTTCAATTAGTTTTGGATTTGTTTTCTGTAGATCACATTGAAGTGTTAGCACTTACCCTGGACTGCTCTTAACGCCTTATCTTAATGTCACTTTAACGTGTTGGGTTATCTTAGGCAAGGTCATTGCATTGATTAATTTGTCTTTTATCAAGAATATCTTCTGACTCAAGGGATCCTGCTCTTGTCATAAAGCTATGTTGGCTAATGGAGGCCTCAATTTAAAAAAATGGGGGTGTTCTGATTATAAAATGACTTTCACGTGCTTCAGGTTTAGATTAGTGCGGTTTCAGCGCCCGTGAAGGTGGAATAATGTGTCTAAAGGTTAGCTTTATTATGTAGGTCTAGGTTTCACCATCCTCTTAGCCTGGACAATGTGAGGCCCAGTTTTGTCACTCTCATGCCTTTGTCTGCTCGCAGGCAGGCCGAAGGTGCAGGGTGAAATGAATCTTGGGTAAAGGCTCAATTAAAAGGCGCGATCCCTCGGCATGCCGGAGGCGCTCTGCGGACTCCCTGGTCTGAATAGAAAGTGTCAGGAGGCGCTAAAGCATTGAGCAGTGACCGTCAACTCAGACTGACAGCGTGTCATCTCTCCTTTTTCAGCTTCACCAAGCAGTGGCCCCTTCTTACCCCCCATTATACAAACCCACACACTAATACACATAATACACAGGCACCGTCCATATCCCCGTCCGTACATACTGTACATACCAAACGCACACAACGAGAGCCTCCCACGCTTTAGCTCTGAGGCTTTTAGTAACTCTGGTGAGTAAGTCATTGACTCAGACAAATATTATCATACTCTCTCTCTCACTCACTCTCCACTGCTGCACACACAGGCACACACACATCTGTGTATCCCTAAGCACATAAAAGCATGCACACACACTCATGCAGAGGAATGCACGTTTACACACATATGTGTACACACACTCACAATGTAATTAGTGGGTAGGAGTTCCGAGTCCTGGTGGTTTGTGGTCTGGTCGCAATAAAAAAAAACTTCAGTTAGCCTCATTAATCTTGGTATCTGCACAGGGGAATTTAAACCACCATCTTTTTTATTTTTTTTCTCACCTGCTACTTTGTACAAAACAAGCATTCAAAGCGCAGACTATCAAATATCCTTTAGAGAGCTCATCCAAAACGCTTGTCATTGTACAATGAGCGTGCCATACAATATAAACGGCCTTGATTCGAACAGGTTTTTATCAACTTCTTTGCGTGGTTTGGGTGCCGGAAGAAACAGAAGCGCTTTGTTAATGCGCTCATTCAGCGAGGTGAAAGCGTTCAAACGGCTGACCCAAATGTGCCCAGCTAAAGCATCATTAGAAAGAAAGCAAAGTGGATCGAGTGGTGTAAATAGCGCAGTCGCTTCTAATACATGAATGTTCGGCGGCGGTGGCACGCTGCCGAGCTGGGACCGTCTCTATTCAAATGGCAGGAGTCACGTGTTTCAAGTAGTTCACGCTTGACTGAGCGCGGCTCCCTGGATTGGATCGCCAATATAAGGCCCCTGATTAGAATGCTAAAGTGGATCAGAAGATGATTCACCTTCCCTTGGCTCTAGCACGAAGCGGTTTGTTTCTGCGGCCCATTCAACACACTTGGCTTATAGTTTAGGCCCGGATGTTGGTCAGTATGATGATGTGTGATAATTAGAACCCAATACTCAGCAGAAATTACTTAAAATCTGGTTGTTGTGTTGTGAACATACTTGAAGTGTCTGTAGATGAAGATGTTTTGTTTTGTTTTTTTTGTCTTTTTGTCTGGGGACAAGACCTACATGGTGACCATTAGTGTAATACTATTGATCCTAACGCCACTGAGGATGTGTTCATTCCTCATTTTACTTCCCAATCAGAAGTGTGGTTACCGTTATGGACACTAGGGTCATGTCCCCAATATTTGTTATGGGACTCTGGGAGTTTTAGCAACTTTGAAGTCATTATTTTTCCATCAGAACTTTATTACTTTATTACCGGCAGCGTGGTGAAGGCTTTGAAACAGAATTAAGATCTTTATTTTACCTAGGCCAGGAGAGACTGTCTTCTGAGTGTACACTACAGATTTTATTTAATAACGTGCACAATAATATGAGAGTCTTTGGCGATAAGACCTTATCATGATGTTATCATATTTGCTAAGTACATTAAACCCCCCCTGACATGTTTGGCTGACTGAGATGACAGAGGTAATGCGAGGTCAGTTCCTTTAGACGTGTCGACTTTATGAGTAGTTTTTTCCACATATTCCCGTTCCAGTTTAAAAAACAGAGACATGTGGAAATGTAGAAATAAAAGCCAGTGAAAGTTGTATAATAGTTGAGACCAGATGTTACCGAGTCCTGACAATGCAAAACAATGCAATGTAGGCCACCGGGTTGTTTTGCAGGGAAGTACCTGGCTGGAATCAAAAGTGTAATATTACAAGTGTGTTCTAACAATCTGCAACAGAAAAAGCGGTACAGTGTGAATTTATTCATACAAAAATTTTGCAGAGCATCACTTCAATAAAGGCAGGCCACCTAAATTCTATTTCATAGTCCAACGAACTGGGAGAGGTTACAGGAATCTGTTCTGTCAAAGCTTGGAGCTGTGAAATGTATTTTTATGAAAGGAGAGAATACACGTTTTGTCGCTCATTTCCAGTCCAGCCCTGTAATTGTTGACGTGCATTCATCTGACCCAAGCACCAGCAATGCATCGTCGATGATTGACGCCTGTAGACAAAACTGGTTTTGATATACTCGGCTGAGCTCACTGGTATATTTTACCCAAATGTATTTAAAGCCATTAATTTTTTATCTTACATTCTGAAATAGTTTGACATGTGTTCGGCAGCTTGCACATGGCCGGCTGCCAAAGTTGCTTCAAATCTCTGTTGGATAGCGCTGATTGGAAACTGGTTCACCGCTGCTTCGCTACGGTTTAGAAACCAATAACATCACTTCCTTTCTAGAAACACTGAAATCATGTGAACGACCAGAGATATCACACGCTCTTTTATTTTCTGCAGCTGCGTGTAACACATTGTGGCAAGTAACATACAAATGTTTCTTCAGCCCTTCACATGTGTTTTTGTTTTCACATTCAAAACTGAGAAAAGAGCCACGCAGCTCTGCATCTGAGGCAGGAGTCAGGTGAAGACGTATTTTATTTAGGATTTAGGTTTGATATCATTATCCGCACGCAGGGCTGAGGAGCTGGTGTTGGTATTCAACTGATAATTTCTCTGACCCACAATCCTCTTTGGTTACCCAGCAACAGGCTGCCTGACGACGTCCCCCAGGAGGGAGATTCGGTTTAGGAAGCGGAGGAAGCAGGAGGAGGCTGGCCCATGGCAGCAGACTGAGAGAAAAGGAGAGAGATGCTATCTTTTATCAAGTACGGCCGTACGAGCCAGCCAGCGCCTACCCCTGTTTCGACTTTATCTAATACAGGTGCCACAGGATGCCTCCCGGTCAGCGTCTGCACGGTCTAAAAAAGAAAGAGGCATTGCAGAAGAACTTGTGCACTGTGCCTAATGGGGGAAAATATATAGCACAGGCAGCTTGGCAAGAGGCTGTCCACGGCCTTCAGTGGTGCCATAAACATTCCACAGCTCAATATTCTTTGTGCAAGAATTTCATGCCGTTATGAAGAAACTTTTTCATGCAATCCAACTATAATTCCTCTTTCTACTCTCAAGGTAATGTTGACAGCGTAAATGCATCACCTGCCCGAGGGCTACGTGTTGCACCGCCGAAATTAAAGTGCATGCAGACGGTGATTTGGAGGGAGGTCTGTGCATACCTGTGAACAACATGCCACTGCTCCGCATTGATCTGCTCTTTGAGAATAGTACAACGTCTGATCGATCGGCTGAACTCGTCGGGACTGTGCTCATCGTGTGCGTCTGAGCAGAACGGGGGGGAAGTCAGAGGTGTTATGGCCGCGTGAGTCAGCAAAGGCAGGCTTTTATCGCGTTTATCCTTACCTGACAGGAAGCAGCATGTAGGGGTGTAAGATCAGTGGATCAGATCATTTTCTTAATGCCACATGCAAAATACTAGTCCATGCGTAAGCGTACCAGACGTTCTAATCCTTTTCAGCCCTAGCCAGTCCTTTTATTTGCTTTCTCTAAAAACATAAAGTAGTTTTTGTGTGTTAGTTGAGTCATATGGCCTTTGCACAAGGGATCCACACGAAAGGATGCATCTATGCTGAATAATTTAACACGCAGTCATAATTTTACCTCATTGATAAGGTACACACCTGCGGTTTAGGGGTTAGCTACCGTGCTTGAGGGCATTTCAGCTGTGGAATCTGTTGAGAAAGGCTTGTTTATTCGCTTATTCATTCAGGCATTTTCTTTCCAGTAAGTCAAACCAGTGACCCTACAGTTCCACTTCTCTCACCCCTAAAACACTCCAAACACTAAAAGTACTAAAAGTAAAGTACACTTACCTCAAATTTGCTCTAAAGCACAGTTCCTGAGTTCATGTACTAAGTTGCGTTACATCATCAGCTTCTTTGTGGCAGTAGCTTTCGCTGTTGTTGTTTGCAATCACAACAACGACTGACTTCAAGTCATTTTGCACTCATTATGCAAACTCAAAAAATGCTTGACGATGCCTGCATCCAAAGGAATCCGCAGGCAGACGTCTGTATTGACGTGCACACCTTTCCCATTGTTGCGGCTGCCCCCAGAACAGACACTGATTCTAAATTCACCCTGCAGACGACTGAGTATTGATCCCTTTTTGTGTCGCCTAGATCTTCTGCCAAGTACAAACCTGGCAAATGTCTCCCTTTCAGCGGCGAGAAAACGACTTTGTGAAAAACGCACGCACACCAACAATGAAGGCAATGTTTTGTTTAGGTTTTTTTTTTTTTGGTTCAGCACCATAATTGAATTTTTTAATAACGCTCACCAGAAGAAGATAGCGCTTGCTCCCTCTCAACTCAGACTCACTTTTGGATTTACAAGGCATTAACATTCTGGAGAGAATGGGCCGCTCTCCTTTGAGAGGAAGGAAAGAAAACATTGTCAGGAAGCAATTGTCTGTAAATGAATGACGGGGTCACCCACCACAGTGAAATGTTAATGAGGAATAGTACACTGGTTCAGAATGCAGGAGGGCTTGAAAGAGGCAGGCTTGAATACAACTAGTAATTGAGGCATACACTCTTTGCCATAAACCGCTGAAAAGAAATGATCAAAACACATTTGGAACAGTTGGTTTTCCCAAAGAAGCCACTTTTATAAAAAAGTTTCAATAAAATTACATTTATATTTTAACATTTAGACTCCTCTGAAGTGACGTGCTGAAGGCTATAATAGAAAAACCTCAACTCTAAGATTAGCAACACCATAGCTAATAGAGATCAGGGCCAAGGTTGAAGCTGTAACCCCTCAACAAAAAAATATAAGCAAGATATTCTTGTGTACCCAGAACATTCATATATATGACAGAAATGCCAGAGAAGAACTGCCAGCCGGAAAACCTTTTTATGCAAGTGATTTGATCGTTTGATTTTCTGTGAAGCTGCACTTGTCAAGGTTACAAAAAGTAAACTTCTTGTGAAGGTTGTGCATCCTGAAGGACGAATTCGCTGAAATGTCACGTCATAACTGGCTTGCAGTGCGGTATAGCTAAAGAAGCGTCACTGCAAGGCGTTTGATCAGCATTTGACGGACACTTTGTAGAAGAAGCACGACCTTTCTGAGGCTTCTCCGGCTATCAGCAGTGTGTGGAGGTGGTACACGACTGAGTTCCTCACGTCCACTGAGCAGATACTATCCTCAGAGAGAGATTCTGTAAAAGTCTCTATCTTGATTAAAGCATGCTACAGACGATTGCCGCCTCAGTGAGAGTATCACTTGTGATTGTGGCTCCCCTGGTCGATCTGTCAAGGCGAATTAAGATGAACACTGGTAGAATAACCATGGATCATAAAAATACAGAACAACAAACACGAAGGACAGCATTTTCCTGACAATAAATATTGCTCATGTAAGCAGAGAAACTAAAAAAACAAAGAAGAAAGGAGAGGGGAAGAGATTCAGTAGATAGACAATGACTGGAGGCCCACATAAATAAAAAGAAACGCTGCAGTTTGAGCCTATAACCAATCACGGACAAACTAATATAGCATAGTCCATTACACATATACAATTTGTTCCTAGATATTATGTGAAATATATTGTTCCTGATGTCCAAGATATATACAGCATATTAATGTCTTCTACTCCGATCAGCCACAACATTAAAACCACTGACAGGAGAAATAAATAACATTGACCATCTTGTGACAATTCATTGTTCTGCTGGGAAACTCTTGGACCTGGCATTCACTCGTGTGGAGGTTACTTAGACGTGTACCGCCCACCTAGACCGGACCAGGCACCCCCACCCCATAGCAATGACACTCCTTGAAGAACAGCACAAGGTGTTGACCTGGCCTCCAAATTCCCTAGATCCCAAACTCATCAAGTATCTGTGGGATGATCCACAGAGGCCCATTTCCTCAACCCACAAACCCCAAAGGCCCCCCACTAACAACACTTTGTTGCCAGACACCACAGGACACCCTCAGAAGACTCATGTTCATTCTCTGATGACTGTTTTGGAGGCACAAGGGAGACCTACACAATATTAGGAAGGTGGTCATGATGTTATGCCTGATCGATGTATTATCGAAACCCCCTACATTATAGAAATATATACATTTTCACCATTAAATATTAGATTACATTGCCATTACGTACATACACAACTCAGAAACATCACATTTTTCTGAAAACAAGCACTGGTCACGGAAAAAGAAAGTGAGGCTCTCTTATACAGGTGGACGAACTGTTAACATCTGTAGAAGCACACAAGTGGAAGTACTTTAAACTGATCCAACCCTGCCAGAAATTACAAGTTACATGAACAGCCCTTATTTAGATGTTTCACAAAGTCAAACTTGCTTATAGTGGGTGAGGGCCAAACTCAGAAATAGTAAAAACAGATTCACTAAGATAAGATCCTTGCACACTCTGCTCCGGGTTGCCTGCACTATACCAGAGTCTTATTGGATTATGAACAAAAGGACATTAAAAAATCAGCAACTATATATATATATTATTCTCTTTCAACTATACCACGTTTTTATAATTATTACTTTACATCGATTCACGTGGGCCGAAACGCTTCCTTCACATTAAATCAGGACATGTTCTTCTGTTGTGTTATGCTAATTAGGATGAGGCAATCGTACCTTTGGAGGTTGTTCATTACCATGACTTGTATTTGTTTCACAAAGTCAAACTCGTGGAGCGTTGCGCAACTCACTCCTGGCAAATATCACAGCTTGTTATATTATTAGTTATCGTGATGTCGGAAAATAAGAGTCAGTCTGTGCACATCTCTGTAGACTCCTGGCTGAAATTCTTGCCGCCGGGTAACCATATTTCTTCTCCTGGCTGCTGAAGTCCACTCTCCATGTGCAGCACTTACCTCACGGGTGGTTGCTGTGGTTACCTGGGGTAAGACACTGCACCTGCAAAGCTGATAGATGTATGCAACACGCGGCACGTACTGCTAAAGTGTGCGGGGATAAACATCTAAAGTAGCGGGATAGGAACATGCTCCTGATGCATTAGTTTCTTAGTTTGGCCCGTGTTAGTAGAAAAACACCAGGACACAACATAATCTCTTCTTCTTCTCCTCAGATAGTCCTGCAGAGCCACATTGTAGATCACTATCAGCCTTGTTCCGCTTAGCTTACAGACGGAAATATCTGTTCCCAACCAACAGCTGTAAAATGTTCTCCAAGGTGCCGTACAGTATGTGGCACGTTAATTGTAAAACCTTGAGGTGGAGGTTCTCTCAGCGAAATCAATCACTTTCCAAAAACGAGTTATTCAAATGTGGTTGCTCTTAATGAACGTGATATATATCATCTGCGGCTCATTAAGTTCAGCGTAAGCACAGTCCATCATGGACTCATATTTAGATGATTCATGTCCTCATAAAATCGGGGAGTGCATCGTTATCTTTGCAGAAGAGTTTTCCGTACTTTGCAGCACAAATGACGATACGATCCTTAATTAGATTAAACTGAGTCTGCGGCCGTTCTACTCTATTTCCTGACAGATGTGGAAAAATACAATATTTGTCAAAAAGGTAGATCTGCACTTATTTCATATTTCAGAAGAACAAACTACATCTTTGAAACGTAATCACTTGCCTTTAAAAACCTTGTTTTCATCTTCAAGATCCACAGCTGAGTCCAATTCTGTTAATGTTTGCAGGCGCCTAAAGCAGGTGCTGTTCAGTTTATACAACCATCTATGCTCAAAAGTGTTTTTTGGAATTTCTTTACTGTTTATCTTGAAAAATATGTGTTTATATACACAGATCTGGAACAGCTTTATGACCACTTACAGGAGAAGTGAATAACACTGAGCATCTTGTGACAATTCAATGTTCTGCTGTGAAACTTTTGGACCTGGCATTCATTTCTGTGGATGTTACTTAGACATGTAGCACCCACTTAGATCAGACCAGGCACCCCCCACCCCATAGCAATGACACTCCTTGATGGCAGCAGCCATCCCCAGCAGGATGCAGCCTGACGCAGAACAACTCAAAATACAGCACAAGGTGTTGACCTGGCCTCCAAATTCACTAGATCCCAAACTGATCAAGTGTCTGTGGGATGCATTGGAACAAGCCTGATCCACAGAGGTCCCTCCTGTCAAGCCATAGGACCCAAAGGCCCCCACTAATGACATTTTGTTGCCAGACACCACAGGACACCCTCGGGAGGCCCATGTCCATTTTCTATGTTCATAATGTGATGTCTGATTGGTGCATGTAGTTTCTCTTTCTTAAAACTGCTGTAATGAATATTTTATATTAACAATTTCAAATTGCAGTGCTTAATGTAAACACAGACAATTGCTGAAATCTACAATTCCTCTCAGCTCCACAAAGTGTATATTTTTGGTGGTTTGACGACCTCTCCTCCTACACAGTCTGACAAAGTAAGCAACTACCTAGCTGAACCTAAAGCATATATCATGTAAAGTTTATAGGTTTATATATATATTTTTTTATTATTACTGAAGCGAGGAAGATATCTTTCACTCGCAGAATGAAAAGCAAATCTGCACATTTTCCAAAACTTTTTCCTAATTTATCCCACTGTGGGGAAATGTTCAGTGTTGCAGCAACAAAAAAAGTATTAAGGCCAGTGCACACAAGACAAGGAAAAGTAAACATTAAATAAATACCAAAAATAGCTAATTAAATGCAACAGTAGTTATCCATATGTGGTCTGCTGGGAGCAGGCTTGGTTGTACAGTCTCACAACAGCAGGAAGGAAATTAGTTCACACAATACTATTTAAGCTAATCAGGCCGATCTCTGTTTCCTGTGGTAGTAATTCCCATGCTGGTGCAGTGATAGTGATGCATTTCACGTCAGCCAGCAACGATTGCTGGTTAAAGACGAAAAGGGAACTAGTCAACAACCTTTTAGGAGCATGGTGGGATCTGTGGCGGGGAAATGGGAGCAATGTAAGAAAAGTTATATGACTTTATAACAATGAAATCAAAAAGTCCATAAAGTTTCTCCACGTAGTAAAGAAGCTGTCTTTAAAGGAAGGATGACAGTCTGAAACATAATAAAAGAAGTAAAGGGGAGGAAAAGATAGATTACTGTTGCTTCTCTTGGTGGGAGATGAAAGAAGAGAATGGACTTACAGGCATCATGCCAGAGACAAAAGCTCCTAAGTGTAACTGTAGGCTATTCCTTTAAATACGTTATACAGTTTAATTTACCTAAAGATGAGTGTAAACTTTGTTCTGCGTTATAAAGATGGGTCAAGACACTTTAGGCTTTGGTTTACGCCCCCCCCACCTCAACCACCTCACTCCAGACGTATGAAGCGGTGTGTATTGGAGGAGACACTGGAGAGCCGGTCAGGTTGTAAGTGCTTTGGTCTGTAGCGTGTGCCATGACCCCTGGCAGGGCCTATTAGAGGAAATGTCTCTGTGGTCTACATGCCTCCAACCTCTCTGGCAGCCACCGAGCAACATCAATTACACCCACAGCAGCTCCAGCCTATAGCTACACTAGTATATTGCCATCACCACAGGGGTAATTGGTCCTCTATATACTTCCAATTCCGAGCAAGTCGCAGCCTATTTTTCCAGTCAGTCGACATTGGTCCATGTTAAAATTGCCATTATAGCCTGCAGCTTCACTATGGGGTCCTGAGATTGAACAAGGAGGAGGGAGGAGCGAAGTAATGTACCAGCGGCGATGACAGTGATCAACTATGAAATATTGATGCATGTTGGACTGATGCGGTTTCTTTTTTTGGCACATGAAACTCGTTTTTTTTACTGCACATACAGACAGACAGTACAGTTTTGTAATGAGGAGATTTCTTTGCACATTCCTCTGAAATGGACGTACATGCCCTCGGCAAGTATGACTTAAATGTCCTCCTCTTCAGCCATGCGCGGATAAACTGTTGTTGGGACTGAACCTGCGACCTTCCCCTTTTCAGTTTCTCTCCACACCAGGCCAGTGGTGCCACTTTAAGGTCACAGGGCAGGTCGTCAACACAACACGATGACAACAATAATTAAGCCGATTCATTAGAGTCCAGGATAATGTAAATGTCTCAAGTCATCTCTTTTTATAATCCTTGACTTGACTGATATTATTCCTGACAGCAAGGGCACACACACACACACACACACACACACACATATATAACAGTACAGTCAACACAGCAGTCGCACACTGCTTAATGGCACACACACGGAGTGAAATGATTTATGTCAACTTAATTCAATGACGCTTTATAGGCATTACATTTTGATCACATTCCGCGCTCTGCATAATGACGGCATATGGTAGGGGGATGAATAAATGTGGCATACATCTACTCGTATGCAGCTAAACACAATTAAAAACCCACCATGTGTGCTACGCGAGTGCGTACGCGCTCAAACTCTGCAGATGAAAGGTCAGAGGAAGTACATCCCGGCCCACAGCGCTGTATGCGGCGTACATTCACAAGATGCGGAGCCACACACACGGCACACCTGAAAACAAACGACACACAAAAAGCAGTTTAGGAATGCAGATGAGACGCCGATGCATGGGGGTTAAAAAAGATTTAAGAAAGAGTTTTTTATATTCTGCACCCAGGGAGAAGACAAACACATGCGCAAACACACAAGGGTGCACACATAGAGAAACACCACGTCCCCTGGCTGAGGCACTGGCTGAGGCACTGGGGCCAATTAGGATGCCAAGGCCAATGCATCATCTGAGGGAGCCAGCTGTCTGTGGGCTGCCCTGATGTGGCTGTCCTCACTGCGCTCTGCAAGCCCTCTGCTCCTGGGGGCCTGGACCAGATCTGACACACACACACACACAAACGCATGCAATCTCGCCCTCGCTCTTTCTCTGTCTCGAGAAACAGGTTAGCTGCTTAACTCATGAAACATTTCCATTTTCCCCCGCTTGAATCATTAATGTCGCAACATTTTGAAACGTTTAAGCCGCGGACAAGGTGATCGGTCTCTCCTTTCTCGCTGCCGCGGTGTTTCTGGTGGCGATGTTTTCAAAAACCTCGTTTCCCATGAATAATGTTACTGCTTCTTCTAGTAAATGTCTCTTTCTTTGTCAGCTTGCAAGTCAGAGATTTTCTTGTTTTTTTCTTTTCCCCCTGCATTTTCCCAGAGTTTCCTTCTCCCTCATCCCACCATCTGCTGTTCAAAAATCTTGAATTTTTTAACCTTGTTTGTGCTGGATAAACATCAGCGACCCACTGGCACATAAAACAAAAGGCGGTATAGAGGCTGGTGGAATGTGGCAGCTCAACGGTTTCCTTTGCTTTTGATAATTATGCTGAAGTCTCAAACTATGTTCAGGCCACAGCATCTCAAGATTTAAGAAAATGGTGACATTTATTATACAATAGGAATGCAGTCAAAATTATTCACACATACTCCACGGTGTGATATTAATCCAAGGGAGGCTGTAATACATTTTTATCGTGACTTAATTTTCAAGACAAAGACACAGTTTGATGTGCAGCTGAATCCAGTTAAGTGCCCAACCTTGACCATCTGCTGGGTGGGAGAACGAAGGCTCCCTGAGGAGATGCAGAGGTGCTGCTGATAGTGAAGGAGAAAGAAAAACTGAACTGACTGACGAGAGGGAAGGGCAAATGCAAGTTGGTTTTTAATACAAAGTATGGCGATATTTAATGTTAAAAATAAATGCAACTTTAGATAAAGCTTTTTATCATGTCAGGGATGAATGTGCATGCAGCGGTTGTACAAAATTATGTAATTCAAACCATTAAGATGCATTTAAGACACTAATGAATGCGCGGTTTATACTTCAACCCAGACCCTAACGCTGTAGCCTGACGTGCACCTCCACAGATACGTAACTGGAGCTGTGATTGGTCCGCTTGGTAGTTGCGTATTTACGCTTTACTATTTCCGGCTGCTTCTTCAGCTCTGCAGTTTTTTGAACTGTGTTGGATCAATACAGTAAAGACGGACCACATCTTGGTTAGATTAACTGAGGAGGTTCGGAGATACAAAGAATATTATGACTCGTCTTGGGCGAAATTTCAGACAAAAAGGTTTCGGTTGCCATTGTTGAAAGTGAAGAAGGATGTAGAAACAAAAAATTAACCCAACTGGCAAAAAAGACACAGCGCTGACTAGCGTTTTGGTGGCGTTTTTACAGAACGAGCCAGACTGACGAGCGCGCAAGTATTAATGGCTCGTACCGGCGTAGGCTATATGCATAGGTTACGCCATCTATGTCCCGCAGAGGCATAAACCACGCTTAAAACATAAACTGCAAATGCAATAATTGCAACATTTGTTTTAAAACCTTTGGATTAGTAAGTAAAAAGTTATGTTGCTTATTAAATAAGTTACATAAGTACATGGTAAATTGCTGTTGGAATTGGTTTGGCTTCAAAAATGAAAGCAATGAAAGTCAATTCCTTACTATTAAAGTTGTAGTTGTTTTTGACCACTAGTAGCACAGTAGGGTGATGTTTTGATGTGGTGTGGCATTTCAGCAGGTACTGTCATCCTATCCCACTGATGGGCAGGTGGCAGTACCGCCAAGAAACACAGCAATGCTCAAGAAAAATCCAAATATTCAAACTAGCAAACATGGACACACACCACAGGGTCCAGATGATGTTGCAGTTTTAATGCTTTCAGTTCAGCAGAGAGGGTTTGTGAAGAAATTGCCGATGTTTTTTGTTATTTTCCCGAGCACTTTAAGCACTTACCATCCAACGGACTTAAAACCTTAGATTTAAAGTTTAGTTTTTACCTTGAAAAGTCTTTAAATAAATAAGTACAAAAGTCGATGGTATAATAGGGTGAGAAGCTCCAGAAGAGCAAACTTACCTTGTTGTAAATCATTTTCTGACAATCATTTGTTTGGCAACGATGGTGAAATCACATCAACCAGCATTATGTGAATGCCACATATGTATTTTAATATGTGGTGTTAAAAATAATATGGGGGGGTTCTTTATGACATAGTATAGGGGAAACACAACAAGCTGCAGTCTGAGGAGCTTCAAAAGACAGCAGGTCAGAAGTGTAGTTCTCAATGGAGTTAGCATATTGGTAGATTTTCACATAAAAGAAACACGCTTCAAAACAGTCCAGTTGAACAGTTGCTTCCTGCTGCCATCACCGTAGACCTTCGTTAAAAACCTAAAACACGCCCGTAGCTCTTTTCTTGGAACCAGGCGAAGTAAGAATCCAGCTGCCTTGCAATATAAGGAGAAAAAAACATCCTCTTTGCAGTTTTATTATATATTACTTGAAAATGTTGACGTAGTTCAACATCAGACTAGCAGATCACAGCTGAATTGTATTTCAAAATATCTCTGTCTGACATTTAGGACACCATAAAAATGCTTGGCGAGCCGAGACAGTCGCAGTAAAATGATTTGAAACCGCTCTGACGTACTGTTCGTCACCTTCGTATTTCTCCCTAAAAGGCAGAACCAACTTTTGAACTCCACCCGTCACCAAGATTTACTCCACTGGCTCTGAACTAATTCTGGCAATGCAGCGCCACTTGAGAGGAGAAACCAGTCCGTTAATGACACCCACTTCTGAAATTATATATTTTGTACGGCCTTGAGCAATTTAGTACTTATTTGAGTTGCTTCCAGGAAAAAAAAATAAAAAATAAAAATTTCTCCAGTATGTGCCAGCAAAGGAAAAATACTTAACAATGAATAAAGAGGCAACTTTACAGTTGCAGTGATGGCCAGGGTAGTTATATGGACACTTTTCCCTGTTAACAACTGTTAGCACTACAGTGAAATCATTTGGTTATAAAAGCTCAGACAAGCGCTCTGTGAGCCAACAGAGAGCAGGCACCAATTAATTGTCAATGGAGTAGCTCCAGGTTTTGTCACAGATCACAGGCTTTCTCGCTCAGTTTCTTGATTTAGTCGACATGTGTTCACTTTAGCAGTTCATGATTTAACTCCATCCTTTATACTGTTTTACAGCTAATATATCTGCAGATTTATTATTTATTTTATTACTTGTTCTTTTTTAGCAAGCATGACTTAAGGGAGATAATCCCTCAGAGGGTTCGTGTCTTTCACAGCCTGTTTATGTGAATCACAGCGCTGTGTTGTTGTGCAGAAATGGATTTTGGTCAAGGTACAGCAAGAGAGCAACGCTGATAAAAAAAAAAATAATAAAAAAAACACGCTAGCTGCTGTGGGTGCGACACAAGTTCCTCTCGAGGGCAAACAACGCAGGGGCCTGTTGCAGAGGATGATAATTGAATGAAATAGAGATTGGATTGGAAGCTCCTGTCAGTGCCAGAAATATCGTCAGGTTGATGACTCGTCGCCCCGGGGCCCCCAGGGTCTGGCTGGTGAGAGAGAAACAGCCTGTTTGGACTGCGCTGTGCTTTTGCCTTTAAACTGTCCTGCTCAGGCCAAGTTTGTAAATACACAAGGACAATTATATTGTTTTGCTCGGCGCAAATGCACGTCTGCAGCCTTGCCTCTTTCAGATATGCAGATGCTCACATAAACTGAGGTTTTCAGTTAAGTACAAATATATATACATACACACACACACATACACACACTGAGCAAAAACAAAGGAGGGAATGGGAACCCTTTCAGTTTTAATTAGTCGCCACTGCTGTGTTTTGGAGGCGGTGCAGGGGTCAACAGTAATTGGGTTGTTTTTTATATTGAGGCATTCAGAGCAGAACGGAGGGATATGGGTCACAGCGAAGTGATCCCAGAATCCCACTGCCTGCTTTCCACTCTTCCTGCCCCCCTCTCCTTCCTGCCCTGGCACCAGTGCGTTAACTGGAAAGACTTGTAGATCCTGGCAGGCCTGGCAGCTGGAGAGGATCCACGGCGCCTCCCTCTCAGCGCAGCTCCAAGTCGGTTCTCACCAAGACCAAATGGAGGAATCTGGAGAGTTCAGCTGTGCCATGAAAGAACAGGCTTCTGGGAACATGTCTGGGAAAATAGAAGGAGTCGAGCACTTAGAACGAGGCGGTGGAATTGAGGAAGCGGTGCCAAGATTTTCTTCAACCAGAAGAACCAGGAGCGCCGAAGTGCGGAGTGCCAAGCCAAACGGAGGGAAGCCAGTTTGGGAATATAGAGAAGGAAATGGGGAGACAACGGAAATGATTCAGTGAGAGCACTGCTCTGGAGGATAGACACCGTCCAGATGGTCAGCTCAGTGGCTTTCAATAAATTATTTATCGACTTCCTTCGTTTTATGATGCCCAAAGCATAAAACTTTGCCTCCACTCAGTATTCATGGATCAAACGAGAAGAAAGAGTATTCCTATGAACTCTTATTTTCTCACAATTGCATCACATTAATACTGAGCGTTAGCATAAATTAGACGCAACAGTGAATGCACATAAGCTCCCCGAGCATTGAAGTACCTCTGAGGGGTATTATGATGCAGTGCGACAATTGCTGTGGACTTTTCTAAGTTGATCGTACTAGGCAGGTTGGAGGGCTACCAAAATAACGTTGGAAGGACCACACTCTGACAGACAAGTATAAAGATGAAATGTCTTGTGTATTGTAAGGATAGTTGTGATAAATTACGAGTCTTTAAGAAGCTCTGCAGTCGGACTGTACCCCTCATGTACAGTAGCTTTTACTCATTTTGTGTTTTTTGCAGATGTACATCACAAAGGACTCCCAAAGGATCAGGTTCTATCAAATTGATAGTTACTCTGATTTGATTTCCCCAGGCGCCCAAACTTCATAGCGTTTCCACCAACTAGACGTCGCTACCTTCCACTGAACGGTGTACTTTTGACAAAAAAATACAAATAAATAAAAATAGGAAGAAAAGGTGGATGACCTGCTGATCAATTTTCTTACAATCATCCCTTCGTGGCAGTTGTGCAGTTGTAGCCTAGCAATCACCAAACCAGATAGGACAGGCCTGCCAACTTTTGGTTTTCTCCGCGAGTTGATTTTGACAGCTGTACAAAACAAACAAAAATAAAACTAAATCTCTGCTGGAGCTGTAGATGTTAGCATTTTTCACTTAAAGATGTGTACCAATAGCAGTAACTTCAAAGTAGATAAAGATTTAGGAATATATTAGCTAATACGTCGTGTTATAGGTTCAAATCCAGGACTGGGGGATGAGAGGAGAGGATCCTTTATTTATCCCACAGTGGGACAATTTGCAGTGTTGCAGCAGCTGACAGTTTAAGGACAGTGCACACAGGAGATAAAAAAGTAAATATTACATAAGTACTCTTTAAAATAAAGCACACAGTATTTAAACGTAACCACAAAAGTAGAGTTTCTGTTGTTTCTGTGCAATATTTGGACACATCCTGAGTCAATGAGCCCCTGGGCATTTAAAGAGTCTCCCAAATTTCGCCCAGAGCTGAAAAGGCTGTGTGGTTTGTCGCCATATTGTTTCTCTTTTTGATCATTTTCCTTCTCTTTGTGGCAATTTTCTATCCACTGTTATGTGTCTGTAGTCATTCTGAAGCAGGTTTAATGGTTTTTCCAACTATGAACGTTTACAGCCACTTCAACTAGAGGCTCTGGGCAATGGTCGCTTTGGCCCGTATGCTTGTGCCAGTATGCCTGCGACCACTAGTGCTTCAGAAGCCTGTTCAAGAATCCATCCCTGCAGGTGTGGCAGCATTAAGCCGGTGGAGCTCAGGAAAGGGTAAATTGTGCAGCAGCTTGAGAGCTTCAAGTTCAAACTCCTCCTGAGAAGTCCACGTTACAAATGTCCTTATGAAATCTACATTTCACACGATTTTTGTGCAACTGGTGCTCTTCGGTTAATCACATTCACATGTTAATATTCTCTGTGCATCAAAAAGAGAGAGCGAGAGAGAGAGATGCTGCATCAATTTCATGTCACGAAAACAGGGGTATGCCACTGCACAGCGACCCTCCTTCCTGTCGTGTGGATGAAAAACATCCATCAGTCCATGCCATGGATGTGACATCTCAACATCTTTCTACTCACCTTCAATCCGTAACAAAGAGAAACTACCGCCGCAATATTCTCACATCCCTCACAGCATCCGCTCTCCCCTCCGCTATATTTCACGTTTGGAGCATTATGTTTGCAGGGAGCCACTCAAAGAGACCCTGTTGCAGCTGGCCAGATTTCAGTTTGAGGGGGGAAACCAGAGGAACAAGCGAAAAAAACTAGAGGAACAGAAGTGATTTTTGCATTCTGCCGGAGTTCACGATTTGAATCATCATTAGTGTGATTAATTTCCCCTCCGGTCCTGCAATCCTCATTGGTGATTCCCCTCCAACACTTTGGCGTGCTCCACAGAAGTGACAAATGCGTTCCCATGGAAACAGACCTGTCATGCCATTGTCACCGCTGGCCTGTAAAATGAAATCCAGCTCCGCCAGAGAGGAACCAGCTGGTGACCCGACTGATCTCACATCAGCACGACAGTGTGACTTTTGACAAGCGAGTTGCTTTTAAACTACATATGAGCTCTCGCTGTCATTGTTAGACACATGTCCATAACAGTTTCTTTTGGTTTCTTTGTCTTTCAGTCTCTGCTCCCACTGCGTCCCTCGCTTTCTCTCGTCACACCCCTCTTTTTCTTTCCTCTCCTACGGCTCGTCCTCTACAAAGGCTCGGCAAATCTCAGTTTGATGGTCGGTTAAAATGCTGCTGCCAAAAGTTTTTCTTTCCTGTTTGGTCTGAATGGTCAGGAAATGGCTTTGAGCGACTCGGAAAGCTTTGAAACCTCTCGGTGATCAGAAATAAAGTGTAACAAGGCTATGACAAAGACAAATCTTTCTCCTTGGAGGGCTGCTCTGACCCCACTTGGAAATTTCTTTATCCTTTCAGACATGAGCCACTGTTGTAGCTACAGGTATTAATTATAGCAGTAGATGTGATTCACAAAAGTATGTAACTTACACCTTTTCCCCTCTCTGAATAATGTAACTTCAGACTCAAAAACACAGTGGTGCACTTATGAAGAGAAAGTAAAATGTGGCTTTGTGAAGGTGAGGAAGAGGTAGATTTAAAAGGAACAAAAAAAAAAAAATGGCCTCCTGCTAGTTTGTATTTTTTATAATTTGATCAAATCCAAATAGACTGGCGACCCGTCCAGGGTGTACCCCACCTCTCGGTGAATGAATAAATGAATAAGTGATTAAATTCAAACCTTGATGGCAATTCTGTTATTAAAAGAATATATATATTTTTTAATATATTGATATTATTAAAATTGTTTAAGTTCAGACAGTGATTGGCTTAGCTTAGCATAAAGTCTGATTGGATAATTAAACACCAAAAGTGCCAATTTTGGGGTGGCACAGTGGCGTGGTGGTTAGCACTGATGCCTCACCGCAAGAAGGTTCTGGGTTCGATTTCAGTCGACCGGGGCCTCCGGCTTCCTCCCACCGTCCAAAGACATGCTCATTAGGTTATTTGGTGATTCTAAATTGCCCGTAGGTGTGAGTGTGAATGGTTGTCTCTATCTCTGTGTTAGCCCTGCGATGGACTGGCAACCTGTCCAGGGTGTACCCTGCCGCTCGCCCAGTGACAGCTGGGATAGGCTCCAGCCCCACCGCATCCCCTTGCTGCAACAAGTCAAATAATTCTGATGGCACTAAAACATTTTTGAGAGCAACTGTGGTCAGATTTTTAATATCGGAGCCTGCAAACCGCAGGACAGATTGAAGGGATTAGAAGGTGTGTATGTTGTCGGCTGCAGCTCCTCATCTAACAGCTCAATGTGGCTGCTCCCACTTGTTCCATTTCTCCGTGCAATATTTCAAACTGATCTGCTGTCAGAAAAAAAAAAAAAGCAATTTGAATTGCTAAGCTCACTGACAAATCACACTGCGTTTGCTGTGACTATTTGATAATAAAAGATAAAAGTCTGCGATTGCTTATGCTGGAAATGTTCTGTTTGAATTAACAGCAATCTATTGGCCAATTCATATCCATTTAAACAGATTACAATAGCAGCAATTTAATACATACACTATTTTTTTCTGGGAATTTAGCCACAGACATAATAGTCTCTATTGTGTTGACTCATTCGATGGATGCACTTAACAGATATTTATTTAAATGATCATCTTTGAGATCACCACTAAAGATTACTAATTAAAAAGACATATCAAGTGGAAATGTAACCCTTGCAAGCAGAAAGGGGCGCCTGAGTGCTTGTTCAAGTGCTGTATACATTGCTGGCTTTTACATAAACATATGGCATGGCAATGTGACAAAATCATAATGAAAGCAATTTGGTTTTAGTGACGAGGTGCATCGCTTATGTATAATATTCTGTGGCTTCATCACACTAGCAGTAGGCAGCAGTTTATATCCTGCACAACTGGAGTTATGATATGAACACCTCTTCCCATTCACTACTGTTTTAATCAGTCTTATTGTGCAGTGACTGTAGGCTGTTTATCTGCGGCTAACTGAGTCTGCCCACAGCTCAGCTCAGGGAGATGCCTCCAGCATATCGACCTCACTCCCCTCTCGTCTTAATCCAACCCTCGGCGAATGTTCCCCTGATTAGACACGGCTTTCAACATACATATCTTTGCTTTGACGAGGTAGGAGGACGCAAATCGATAGCCTGAAAACTGTCTCTGGATTGAAGAAATGAAAGCTCCGGGGAGTTGAGTGTGAGTTGAGTGTGTGCATGTGTGAGGTACTGTAAAATATTTTTTCTCTGACATAAACTGAGCGCATGAGAACGCATAGGCCAGCTCCACGGACCGTGTTTGCATCTTTCAAAGAGACAAATATTGGCGATAGATAGATATTCTTCTCCACAGCTGTCTTTTTCTCTTTTCCCAAAGCAGTTCATTAAAATCGTACAATAGAGGGTACAGCAGTTCCTTTACGAGCTACCGACATTGCTGTAATACCTCTTTTTATTTTAATGGATATGCTGTATGCATCAGCTTACATTTGAAAAACTTCTACTCTGCTATGTAATGAATTGATTAGGAGATATGGACTATGAATTAATGAAAGTCACTTAGAAGATTGTTCATATATGAGCGGTACTAAAGCTCAAGGAGTGGTTACATTTATATGCATTATGCAGAGAAAATAAACCAGATCTCAAACAGGGATTTAAGTTATAAAACAGAAATACTTTTTCTGGTTTCTCTTGCCTCTCTCTGATGACTGTCTGGAGGTCATAGATTACACACCATTTTACTGCCACTACATGACTTGGAAAAGATAGATGTACGACTGGGGCAGCTCGACAGTGGCTATCAGGGCTCCGTCTGCGAACTGCTGTGGACTTGGCCACGGAGATAGGACACGGGACATATTGCTTTGGTTAATGACTGGTGACACTTGTAAGATTTGTGATCTTTGAAGGTCGTGCCCCCGCTGAAGTCACACGAGGAGGGGAATAAGTCGTGGGCCGATCCCCGCTGAAAGCTGCAGGAATGGACATCGTCGTGATTCATCTCTGTCTCATCGCTCCTACTGCTGGGAGATTCCATGCTCGGCCGCTCTCTGTGACACTTTCTTCACTGGCCAGCTCTCAGCCAGTGGCATGAGCGCTGTGCTAAAATGTGGGCGAGTACAGTGTGTTAGAAATGGAGGTACTCTGTCTTTCAGAGATAGCCATAGAACCACTGTTCCACTGCTCCAGTGTATTGACAATCAATATGAAGTTAAGCATTACATTTGTCAAACTGACCACGATTCATATTAATAAAATTATACTCTGCTGTGCTTAGTGAGCAAGACTGATGGTGATTGATTTAAGCTGCTGAGCTTCTTTTTAACTTAATTCTGACATTTTGTGTTAATTGTCTTTCAAAGGCAGCAGCAAGAGGGTTCTGGGTCCTGCAGGGTGTAGAGTTTGTACTCTGTTCAAAAAACTTAATGAAACACTTTGAAAACACATCAGATCTCAATGGGAAAACAAAAATCATGCTCGGTATCTGCACTGATATGGACTGGGTAATGTGTCAGGAACGAAAGGATGCCAATGGAAATAAAAATGATCAACCAACAGAAGGCTTAATTCAAAGATACCCTGAAAATCAAAGAGAAGAAATGATGCAGCAGGCTAGTCCATTTTGCTGATATTTCATTGCAGCAACTCAAAATGGTACTCAGTAATTTGTACGGCCCCCACGTGCTTGTATGCATGCCTGACAACGTAGGGACAACCTCCTAATGAGACGACGGATGGTGTCCTGGGGTATCTCCTCCCAGATCTGGACTAGGGCATCACTGAGATCCTGGACAGTCTGAGGGCCAACCTGGCGGCATCGGATGGACCAGAACATAATGTCCCAGAGGTGTACTATTGGATTTAGGTCAGACGAGTGTGTGGGCCAGTCGATGATATCAGTTCCTCCATCCTCTAGGAACTGCCTGCATACTCTCACCACATGAGGCCCGGGCATTAGATATGCCTGCCCAGACCATCACTGACCCACCACCAAACCGGTCACGCTGAAAGATGTTACAGCATAACGGCTTCTCCAGATCCTTTCACGTCTGTCACATGTGCTCAGGATGAACCTGCTCTCATCTGTGAGAAGCACAGGGCGCCAGTGACGGACCTGCTAATTCTGGTGTTCTATGGCAAATGCCAGTCGAGCTCCACGGTGCCAGGCAGTGAGCAGAGGGCCCACTAGAGGACGTCAGGCCCTCAGGCCACTCTCATGAAGTCTGTTTCTGATTGTTTCGTCAGAGACATTCACAGCAGTGTCCTGCTGGAGGTCATTGTGTAGGGCTCTGGCAGAGCTCATCCTGTTCCTCCTTGCCTAAAGGAGCAGATACCGGTTCTGCTGACTGGTTTGAGCTCCAGCTCTCCTGGAGTAACTGCCTGTCTCCTGTAATCTCCTCCATGCTATTGAGACTCTGCTGAGAGACACGCAAAGAGAGAGACACGTAGAGACACTGACCCTAGCCACACATGCATGTTAGGCTAACTGGTGATTCCAAATAGGCCATTGATGGGAAGGGGGGGGGTTGAAGATGATGGATAGATGTCTTTTGTAGGCACCAGTGAGCTTAATGCCGAGTGTCACAGACCGGGTGGGAACATTGTACCCCTTATGACCACTCACAGATGAAGTGATGGTGCATGTCCAGGTCTGGGACATAGTGGACGGGACATTGATTCTCATAGTCCGAAGTAAAGTGCTTTTGAAGCAGGGTAACATATTCATAGTTCTTTGGAGGAAGTCTCCTTATTGCGGAAACTGAGAATGACCACACACATTTTTTAAAAAGGGTAAATATTGGTTTAATACGATACATAGAAGCAATAACTTATAATGTTAGTCTTATAACAAAAACAACAGAACAAAACACTGAGAAGTAAACACACTGACGTCCAGGCTTTATGGAATCATTATGCTAAGAAGTATGTGATGTTGCCATAACAACTGCCGGCCATCTATTATGTCATTTCAGCATTTTACGACCGCTGGCTCAAATACAAACAGAAAAAATAACGAATCCCTTGAAGGTGTGTAGTTCCTGGGGGATCTCCTCAGCGCGGGTCGTTACCCCTTAGGGAGTCCCTGCAACTGTTTGTTCTGTTCTGTGTTAGATGCAGGAGATATGCGTTGGCGAAAAGATATGAGCGGCTTTGATGAAGATCCAAATCATTATAGCTTTTTACTACTCTGTCGGAGCATGTCTGTAAAAACACAAGTGGTCCACAGCTGTATTTCAACAAGGAGACATCAAATGGGAGTGAGGACTGGACATTTATTGTGGAGTATATGAGCAAGTGGTTTGGCGCATAGACTCCGAGCACCGTCTGCACCGTGGAGCTTAATCCCAGTTCATGAAGGAGGATAGGGACAGGACCCCCCGGACTGTAGACGCTAATGACGGTGGACAGCAGATCAACTTAGCAGGTGGCTGAGGGAGACCTCTCTTGAAGTGTCCTCGGACACCCAAGAAGAGGTGGAGATGGGGGAGGAGTGACAGACATAGAATTAATTTAAAGGCATGGGGACTCCAGGGTGACGTAGGTATTGAGAATGACGTGATTCGGACGGCATGGGAAAGTGGAAGAGATGAGGAAGTAGAGCAGCAAGAGTGGTCCTCATCAATTAGAGAAGATTGACCTTTTACCTAAGCCTCATTTGATGACTTGGTTTAGTTATGCAGTTTGTAGTTTACCAAGCAAAGATATATTACTGCCAACATCTCTGGTCCATTCACATAAGGATTTAGCCCTAAAGTTAGTTGTTAGCAATGGTTCCTCATGTTAAATACATAAGTCATGATTAGAGTATTATTATTACCGATAACAGAGACAGCCAAAATTACCAAAATAAGACCCGAGTTGAAACAAATTGGAATCATTCTTTAGCCCTCCTTTAACTACACAATTGGGTACGAGCCATAATCACCCATTTGTGTGCCAGCTAGTTCTCATTTTCAGTTTCCCCCCCACAGACAAAAATCTCTTTATAATTCTCATTTGTCCCGTTCGCGGTAAATGTATTAAGATTCATGCTGGGATTCCGAGGAATTAACCATGGCTAATTTAAGCACCCTATCTCTTGTGTGCTTTGTCTTCATTAACCCGAAGATCAATATGTCATTGGCTCAATTACGACAGACATTGATGACATTGAGCCCACCGTTCTGTTTGTTCCGAGTCACTTCATCCCACCCTTAACCCCGTTGGCGGGCGATTCCTACGCCGACATCTGCGTCTCCGACGATCCTGCAAGACGATTTTCATAATGGTGTTTGTGGAATAAACAGACCTAGCTAAGATTGTGTTTATGCAAAAGCTTACGCACACACCCCATAGGAGAATTGATAGTTAATAGAGATTAAAGTATGGCAGAAGGAGTGCTGTGGCAAGTAGATAAGCCATTACTGTGCAGGAAATAACCAGTCGGTACTACTACAGCTGTGTGTGTGTGAGGTTTTAGCTGATATTAGCTATGCAGATAAATCAGAGCTGTTAATGGTTTTGCAGTCCAGCACATTCTCCTACTAGCACCTTGATGCAAGCAAATTTACACACTTAAAACATTAGGGTCATTCAAGGTGTTTTTTTCCCAGTCTGGAGAGTCGGTCTTGATAGAATTGTAAGGACCCAAAGAAGACTTCTTAAGAAAATGTGGCAAAAGACAAGTCACAATAACAGACTTTTTTATTTTTTTTTTCTGGATATTGCAGCTTTTGGACGGCCGTATGCATTTCAAAGGATATTTTTTTTTTTTCCCCATTTTCCTTTCTTCCATCGTAGAGCCACTTCAGCCCAGTTCTATAAAGAACCATTTCAAAAGGGCTTTACATTACCCCATTACGTTTTTCAATTTTCACCACGCGGAGGCACAGACAGAAAGGCTCTGATGTAGGATCACAAAAGTGCAGACCGGGGGCTCCTCGTGAAATTCTGGCTCCTCTCCGGCACGTTCGCCGAGCGCCGCTCTTCATCTGCGGGACGACAACGCGGAAAAAAATAAAAAAATAAAAAATGATTCACGCTCGTGTGATGAACATGCAGGTCAGCAGAGCCAGCCGTTTCCTGGCCGGAGCCAAGAGCAGCAGGTGTCACGAAGCTGTGTTTAATAGGATCTCACCAAGCCTCTTAGATATATTCCATGACTCCAGAGCTGTGTCCCACTTTCTGGATGATATTACACCGCATATCTGTCGCCCGTCTGGATTGTTGCTATGAGCTAGTCAGCTGTGTAAACTGTCGTATCCTCTGCCTTTAACTTGCTCTAATGGCACGGCAATTTCTATTACCTTTGAAGATCACGTTTAGCAAGTGTGCTTAGAAAGATTTGACTGTAATGATATGTATTGAAGGCAAACAGGCCAGGCATTTGCAGCAATGAAATATCAGCCTTGTCATACCCTTGCGTAACAGAGATTTATTCAGTTGCTCCATTACATTTTGAACGTATTTAATTAAAGACTCTTGACGGCAAAACAACTTCCCACTTGTTTGCGCTGACCTGCTTTTTTATCCAGCAGTTTAAAAATACAAGCGGCACAAGCGGCTTGTGTCCGACGGCCACGACATAAACAACAAAAATGGACATGCCACATGTCCAGGACCTTAAGAGGCACGTACACAAAAGCGCACACATGCCCGCCCAGCTCACGACCTGCTCAGACGGCCTGGCACACTGAGCCGTCTGCCGATTGTGTGGTCAGCTGTTCATCACAAAGCCTCTTGACAGCTTTTGTCTTTATTTAGTTCTGTCACCTAGCTGGCTGCGGGTGAGCTCTTGCTTGCAAAAGGGCTTATTTCTCTGCTTAGGTTGCCACAGCCTACATCCCCGGAGAGACAAAGGCCGCCATAGACTTTCTGTCCTCACTCGCCAGACTGCCTGCTGGTTCTTGTCAAAGATATGGCTGGGGTTAAATTTAGATTCAGAAGGGCGCTGTGCAATTTTAAAGCTCACAATACCATAGTGGACACTCGAATGCATGCTCAAATATCGTATTAATATCACAGGGGAAATTTAAAACAGATTTTAGAGGAATAGCTTGAGAGTGTGCCCTTAACGATAGTACTCGCAGCATGCAGTAATGAACATATGGGATACCTATATGCAGCATATATGTAACTTAATATTTGCACAGTCCTGAGCTGCTCCATACAGCACTTACTGTAGAGGCGCCTGACCCCTGCATTAACCCCTGCTCTGCTGCCACTTTGGCAAACAGGGAGATAGATATATTCAAGGCAAACACAATTAAAGCTGTGGGTTGAAACACATCAATAGAGGCGATGTGAGGGAGATGCAAGCATCTGTATCCTGACATGTTGTGCAGCTTCCTGCCTCCTCTCACATAATGCTGCACATTTGTCAACCCCCACCACCCCAACTCACCTCCCCCCCCACCCTGCTCCCGCCTACACACTCTGCTGCTGATGTGCAGGAGAGTTCGTGTTCTTTGGAGTGGCAGCCGCACTTTTATAGCAACAAGGTGGCGCGGGGCGGACGCCATCACCGGCGGACGTATTCATTATTCAATAAACATTTTACATATTCCCAGTTATGAAAGCACAGTTCTGTCTTGGTGTGATTATCCTTTGTGGCGGTGTGCCCCGGGCTATAGGGAAAGATAAAGTCGGCATACCAATCATCAGTGGCTCCCAGGAAGGGCAATAATGATGCATTAAGTAGGATTTAATGGAAGCGCAGGGGGGTTTGAATATTTTTCAAATTGCTCAAAAAGTTTTAGTTGGCTGTAAATCAGTGCTAGATATGTTATAGATAATTTATTTTTCAGTGGCTTGACCAACTTCGCTTTGAAATCAGGTCATTGCCACGGCAAGGATACATAGTCTGCATTGCTGTAAATCAGAATTAGCTCAGGTGTTAAGGTAAAGGTTAAGGTTAGGCATCTAATGTTGAAGGTTAGTGGTTCAGAAATAAATAAACTGCATGCCAACAGAGTATCCTCACATAGAGTGACTGTGTGTGTACGTGCTTGTGTGATAGTTTTATATATATATATATATATATATATATATATATATATATATAAATATATGTGGATATGTCTGTTTCTGCGTCGCTGCGCTATATTGAAAAGATAATCTGTGTTTTTGTGCCATTCCTGCCAAAAACAGTAGACTGATAACCTGATTTGCTGGTAACCTTACACTAGGGGGACACAGATGACAAATATCTTCCTGGGAGGCCTTGGCAGCCGCAGCCCATATATTACTGAAGGGTCACCTTGGCCCGGTCCCCATCTCATCACAAAATAGCGTTCAGTACCTTCTCACTGTGGACAAGGCTATACTTCATGCTGCCATATATCTTACCTGCAGGAGCATCTCTGGGTGTATCAATATGAATAGTAGAAAACTGATAAACTCAGACCGGATCCTCGCCGTGTTCTGCAACAGCAATAATATTTTCTACAGCGTTCCATAGATAAAAAGACAAACTGCTCGCTCTCCGGTTCGCATGAGAGATTGGACTCAGTCTGCACAGCTCGTGTAGACACACATAACGGAAATCTTGGAGCCAGGCATACGCGCAGACACGAGGACAGTCATGCAGAGCATCATCTAAGACAAGTATAATGCGAGATTAAGTATTGATGTGTCACAGCACCATAGCCCGAGGTACGAAACTGCATCTGGCGTGCGTTACAGTTAACTACAAAAGACAATATTCCACTTGTGGAACAGGCCTTGGAGCAAGTGTAGGATGCGGCAACTTAAGACGTGCAATAAAAGTAAAAAAGTACAATAAAAATAGTAGAGGGGGCTTGATAAATGCCGGTTACCTAGCAACAAGCTGCATTAGAGGGAGAACTCAAACACTAGCTACGGCTCTCGTTCTGTGGGCAAGTGTCGAACCATTTTTCATGATTAAGCTTACGGAGTCAAGTCAAATTCAGAGACAAACGGTTGGCGTTAATGCCTCGGCTGCTCCTGCCAAACCCCGCCAAACCCCCTACGACGCAAAACCGAGCGCTATTGTTTTGCGGGACCATTTGTGACCCCTGACAGTAACCGAAGATTGTTACTAATTGCGTTCGGTATTCGGCGTGTTTGTTAACATGTAGCCTGTGGTCATTTTCATAGTACGGATTTAATGAAAAGATTGCCCGTGTAATTTGTTTATGCGCGTGTGAGTAGGAGGAAAAGTTTGTGGCTTTACTCGCATGCTAATAAGGAGTGTGTGCGCGTAAACAGTTTTTATGAGTTAACTTGGGTTTGTGTGTGTGTGTGTGGGTGGAATCTGATAGGTGCTCCCTTTTTCCTCAGTGTTTCACCTCCGATCAATGCCCTCCCACAGGAGACCCCATGACTTCACTCACAAAGAGATTTCGTTACCTCCTCCTCCTTTTCTAGGAAACAAGACCCTCTTAAAAAAAAAAAAAAAAAAAGCTTTTTCAACCATTTTCCTTTCGAGGAGCCTCCATTTCATTATCCACTCTTTTGTGTTACCTGCTATCAGATTGGAGGACTCTACAGTTCTGTGCGTACACGTAGAAAAAGGAAAAAAATAACAAAATGCAGAAAATAATCAATGAAAGGCCCACTTGTCTCCTGTTGTCAAATGCATTTGGTCCATTGGTTTGTGTAATAATTTTACATTTTACTGAAATCGGGCTTTGTTACCAACCCGAGTAACTGAGTGATTGTTTGTGTTTCTAGTCCCGTCTGTAATTAACCCTTCATGGGGTGAGGAACTATATTTGGTAACATCCACCCACATTATAAATTGCGTCCCTGTGCCTCTCGGTGAGGTTTAGAAGCATGTGGCTTTCACCCAGCCAATCAGAGAAGGTCATGGCAACATCCTCAGGTCACATCAGGGTCTAATGTGGTCTGCGAGGTCCACCTCTGCATGAACGCTGAGCTTAACTGCTTTATTAGGTACCATGAAGAAGTGGCCTAATGTTGTCTAATGTGATAATGTGCATGTTGACAAGTGCCTGAATCAGCACTAATGCTCTAATGCTCTAAATACATGTTTACACTTGTTTACCACCTCAGGGCAAGGAACCGTATGTGGTAAATTCATTAATCTTGTTTTTCTGAAAATTTCACAAAGTAAAAAAGTCTTCTTATGCCCTACAATAACACTCTAGGGTTGAAATTTTGTGACTCATCAGAGAATGGAGGGTGTCCTGTGGTGTCGGGCAACAGAATATTGTTAGTGGGGGCCTATGGGTTGAGGGGAGGGGCCTCTGTGGATCATCCCACAGGTACTTGATCAGTTTGGGATCTAGTGAATTTGGAGGCCAGGTCAGCACCTTGTGCTGTTCTTCATGTTTTTTTGAGCCATCCTGCTGGGGATAGGGTGCCTGGTCTGGTCTAGGTGGGTGCTACATGTCTACGTAACATCCACACGAATGCCAGGTCCAAAAGTTTCCCAGCAGAGCATTGAATTGTCACAAGATGGTCAATGTTATTTACTTCTCCTGTCAGTGGTTTTAATGTTGTGGCTGATCTGTGTGTAGAATACGTATAAGGGCCGTGACAAACCAAGACAAACAAACTCAGAGGGTGGGCCAACCTGCTAAATCGGGCGAAAAGCCACCAACAGAGGTTTGATTCAGCTGTTGGGCGGTACCGAGCAGACGGTGAATGTCTAGGAGCCTAGAGATCTCTCTGATTGGCTGAGCAGCTTAACAAACCTGTACACAAGAAGAAAAACATTAGCGGTGAAAGTGGATAGTAATTTTCCAAAGTGCTTTCACAACAACATGGCCATCTGAACAGCATGATTCAGGAGAGTCAATGGTTTGTAGCTCTTCCTAGACTCCTAACTAGTACTAGCTCTTTCAGTGCCCCCATCTTAGAAACCAGCACAGGTCTCTGCCTCACCATACTTGCTGCTAAAGAAAGTTATTTCCTCTAATGCAGGCGCCGAACATAGTTGCACGTTGACCATTATCTGTAGTCTTTTTGGTCCGCGCTCACGCGACATGAGGCATTAGCAGCCGGTTGTTCTTTTAATGAGGATTTTTTATTAACTGTGAATCATGCAAATCTACTCTGGAGGACTCCTAGAATAAAAAGAGAGTATGTATTCATGTTGTAATGCATGTTCTTGTTAAAACCATTACTAAAGCGGTGGTTTAGTCCAAAACAAAGTAGAAATATATATATATATATATATATATATATATATATAACAAAGGCGCAGAAGAAAAAGATGGATAAGGAGTGGAGGATTGTTTTTGTGGTAGGCCTTTGTTTCACCCCTTCAGTGAAGTATTCAAGCCGCCTGTAAAAACTAAGTTTGTGCTTACGGTGGCATTTTTAGGGACGCCTGAAAGTGGCTGCCGACTCATGCAGAAGGAGCAGGTTGACAGAATGATGATTTCCAGCCTCTCAGTGCTTAGCAAATACAGATGGTACAGTGTGTAAATGGAGGCTTAAGGACGGAGACAGGGAGGGAAAGCTAGGCGCAAGATGCAATGAGACGTGTTCATCCAAATTGAGACAGTGAGCGGGCTCAAATGAAAGCCGAGCGTGCCTGAATTAAAGGGGAAGATAATGGGTCACAAAGAGGGAGAGAGATGAAGAGAAGCAATCGAGGTGTAGTAGTGAGAGAACTGGAGGAAGATACAGTGAATGGGCAGAGAGTGGGCTGAGCTGAGAAAAAGAGGTGTTTACCGGAGAGAGGAAGGCAGCGAACGAGAAAGAGACTGCAATAGAAGAGAGATAGATAATCGACGTGGGTGAGAGGGAATGAGAGAGGAGGCGGTCGAGAGTGAAACAGACAGTGACAGAGTGCACAACGGGGAAAGAATAAGATAAAGGTAAGCAGGGAGCGGAGGTTGTGAGGGAGAGATTTCGAACACACGGGCAACAGTTGTAAAGAAAAATGAAAAAAAAAGGGTAAAGGAGCGTTCCCGTGGTGCCTCCTGGGTGCAGTCCTTGAGCCGACCAGAGGGCAGCCAGGACGGATGCAGCCCTGGTCGGGGCCGCGGAGGGCATCGGGCGGGACGAGCTCTCGCAATGGGGACATTAACAAAGCGTGAAATTAAAGCTGCCATGCTGCAGGGACCCCGGGCCCTGCCTTAACCCGCCGTCATCATCGCCCCTCCGAGGCCTTCTCGGGGGCTGGAGGGAGGCGGTAGCAGCGGGGCTTTGACAGGATGCTGAGGGGGTAATAGAGCTTGGTGTATTACCGTAATGATGTGTGGAGAAAGGACAGAGGAGGGAGATTATAAAGGGAGGCTCTAATCACTCCTGCGTGACAGCATAGCTCTATCTGGTACCACAGGCTGCAACGCTACCACGCACAGGTGTCCACGGAGTGACAGCCAATCTGAGCTGTGTGTGTGTGTGTGTGCGAATTAAGAAATGCTGACGAGGCGGGTGCATGTGTGCGCCCATGTTTCCCCAATTTGAACAACTGTGCACCTTGTCACTCACTGCACCGCACCTGCACGTCTGCTGTCTGGAGCGGAGCTCAGCTGACAGGATGAGGTGGCATCCTGGTAAACACGCTATTCAGCATTTCGATTTATAACTGACACCGTGACGTGAAATGGCAGCAGACCTAACCTTGAGCTTGGCACATAGTTGTCACTTTTTTAGAGAAATCCTTAAAAAAAAAATAGGAGTAACAAACTCCCGAACATGCTTATCTAAAAATAAAGGACGTACATTCACTGGTTTCAGCAACTAGAAAATAAATGCATGGACTTGTTAAAAGACAACGACAACAAACATTAAAAAAAATGATCTGTTTCTACTGTTGTTTTTCCCACTCACCATTAAAACACGAATTATGTTATTTCCTCAGGTAAACCGTGCACCTTAAGCCTTTTGCATCACTAGATATAATTATGTAGCAATTTTAAACCCCTTTAAAATCCACAGCAGATAACAAAATATGTGTAAACTATACAAAACAGATTTGCACATTGCACAGAGAGGGAAACTTAATATGCATGCCACAGTTATTTATCTGTTAATTTCCTGCCTCGCAACTCCTTGAATCTAAAACTCCCATCTTCCCCCCCTCGTTTTTATCTCCCCACTTGCACCCACACTCTGTTAGAGGAAACTGTGGACAGTATTAGATTTTTGTCCGTGTATGCATCACTGTCAGGGGAGCGCTGGTGCTCTGCTGCAGTAGCGGCCAGTTAATAACCCTAGTGTGAGGTCTAGTGACGGGGCATCATCAGCCGGCTCTGTGCTGCTGTCAGGAGCCATTTTCCCCAAGCAGCTCCTCGCCTAATGGAACATCTGAGTCAATAAAAACAATCATCACTGCCAATTCTTCTGAAAGCAAGGAAATTATTTTAGGTCATCAAGGAAAACATGGCTGAGGTGTTTGGATCTGTCCGTCCATTGAGCGGCTTGACGTGCACTTATCCAGACAACCTATTATAGTCTGTGTCTTTGCTATTTGTCTTGTGTGAATCCATTGATGACCGCAGCAGGGTTTTCTCCGGTGAAAGGCAGCTGCAGCCTCGCGGTGAATCGGCTTGGGCTTATTTTATTTTTTTTGGACCATGCAGATCCCGCGTTTTGATCTCCGCTGGTGGGCCGAGGCTCTTGTTTGGTGGGAAATAGAAATCTATGTCTGACTGTGTCGGACCGGGCGCAGACCTTATCAACTGCCATGTTTTTACTCCCGCCATGGTTTAATGAACCACTCTCAGCATCCACTCAATATCTCTTCAGTGAGGACCTCCATTGTGCTGCCAAAAGGTCAATAGCTGGACAGTGTGTCTTTGAGAGGCTTTCTGCCTTACTTCAAGACTCTTAATGGTGTTCAATGGAGAGACCCACACAGCAGTCTCAAGGGGCCGTTCCCAGATATCCGCCCGTGATACCTAATCCGGGCCCATTAGCTCTCCTTCCAGCCATGAAAGAACGTGGCTCCCTTGCATCTCAGGAATTAAAAATTAACTAGCTAATATCCATTTGTCTGATGGGATGCTCTGCTCGGTTGAAACAGCAGATTCCCCCAGCGATGGTCTGTGAGGGATGGTTTGTGGAACCCAATCTGCTGGAGGGAAAACGCTGACTGAGATGGCAGGAAGAAACAGAGGGGTAATGCCTGTCCATCACATCCATCACGACCGGCTCGCCCCTCTAACAGCTGGCCGCCGAGAGACGACCTCCTCCATAAAGCTGCTCCTGAGCTGTCATGCACCGCGTACGTTGCTCTGAGTCCTGCGCAACATGCGTCGTGACCTTGATCTCGGTGTCCTTACGCGGTCGGCATCTGCGCAGCGCTCTCAGCAGCGTGGGAGTCGCACATGACGCCCGCCGTGCAAAACGTTGCGAAAGCTGTAGTAGATGTTTTTTTACATTTTCATGAATAATTAGTCGTCGCACAAGACGTCGCTCGAGGAAGTGCTGCACTGCAAAAGGAAAACGCCGTATATAGTGTCGTGTTTTGTTTCGTGCAAAAGCAGCGCTCGACACAATCCTCCACAGTGCGGAATAGAAAATAATTTGTGCTGTGTCGCCTCCTATTCCTTCTTAGATCCTTATGCTCAAGGGCCTCGCCAACCTGCTGGCTGCCATGCATCTCTCCTCTATTGCTGAGTGGCTAACTACTCTAACCACAGTGGGGGGAAAGAGAAGGAAAAAAACAAAGAGGAGGAGGACAGGCTTGTTTCTCTGCCCCCATCCCTCTGAAGGAATTTTCCGCCTTTGATTTCTTCTTTTTTTTTTTTTTCAATAACCAAGGGCTCTTTTCACTTTTGCCAACTCAATGAGAGCTTATGTGTCCTTCATCCAATTCCAACCCACCACTCTCACTCTCTCTTTCTCTCTCTGTCTCTTTGCCGGTGCTGTCTCTTCCTCTTCGTCTCTGCATTCTGCCTTTTAAATATAGCTTCTGTGAAAATGCAGCTGTGTTTCTTGTGGATCCAGTCTTTGAAGGAGACTGATCATTCATGCCTGTCTCTCTCTCTCTCCCTCTCTCTCTCTAGTGGCTTAAGAGGTGCGTTTGTGATGCAGGAAAAGGCTGTTTAGCTGATCACATAATATCATCCGCCATACGGCTCTTCAAGGGAATCCACATCTTTGACTGATAGATCATTATTGTAGATATATCTGCCGCGCAATTTGTCGCTTTATTTTCAGCTTGCCGGGAATATTCTGTTTTATATTTGAATGCTCATCTCAGTGAGTACTACGGGAGTCCCTCCTGCTCATTTATGTCACCACCTGCTGCATCCCACACATGCATTTCCTGCTTCCCCTGACAAGCTATCAGACGTCTAATGCAACCTCGCTCTTAGCTGACAGTGCGACAGCATCCTTCCTTAAGAATTTGAGTGAGACGTTGCAGAAACTCAGGGCAACTGCATTAAATTGGGTCCGACTGCTGAGAAACTAACCGCAATCATTAACATGTTTGACTGCATGTTGGTTAATGATACAAGAGCTCTGTGTGTTCTCATCATTAACTTCCATTAACTGTTTTCCTGCCTCATTGCGTCCTGCGTTAATTGTGCAACGGTTATAAGATGAAAGCATCCTGCTATGGAGCCTGCGTAAGGTCTCATTATGTATCAACACCAGTTTGTCAGGTTGGGTTGAAATGTTGGCCGAAACATCTTCTTTGATAAGCTGTCGTTGTTACTTAAGATGCCTCAGCTTCACTGCACATTATGCAAGTGTGTGTGTTTAGAGTTTGACGCTGGAAGGATGCTACCGGATTCATCTGGAAACAACATATTTCCTAGCAGAATTTACAATATCCACTGTATTTTTAAAAGCCAGTCCCTGTCAAATATGCAACTTACAGTGTAGAATATGGGAACTGTGTTTTCAAGTTAGGTATATGGATGCTGCCAAATTTCCCCCCAGGGCAGCACTGATGCCTCACAGCAAGAAGGTCCCGGGTTCGAATCCATTGGCCAACTGGGCCTTCCGGTGTGGAGTTTGCATGTTCTCCCTGTGTCTGCGTGGGTTCTCTCTGGCTTCCTCCCACTGTCCAAAGACATGCTCATTAGGTTAATTGGTGGCTTAAGAGGTTAATTGGTGATTCTAAACTGACCGTAGGTGTGCATGTGAGTGTGAATGTTTGTCTTTCTCTCTGTGTTAGCCCTGGGATAGACTGGCGACCTGCCCAGGGTGTACCCCCTCCTTTCGCCTGATGACATCTGGGATAGGCTCCTTGTAGACAAAAGATGTCCTTCCTTTGTTGCTGTTTTTGCATGCATTTGAATTTGTCTTAGTCTCTGGGAGCAAGAAACATGGCCAGTATACTTCCCGAATAATTCGCAATCTTCATTTTTCTCTTGCAAATTTTGTTTCTCTTTCATGTTGAAATAGTTTTAGCGGTTGGTTGTGTTTAGTTTGAGGTCTCTTCTACTTATTTTCCATGCAACATCGCCTGTACCCTCACCTTCTGATGACACAGACCCAAGTTTACTTGCTTCATGGAAGTTACTGGAAATGCACGTAGTTCATGTTTTCATTTTTGCCTCATTTCAAAAGTCTGTTTCCACTTTGCAGCTGTAGGGAGACAAATCTGCCGATAATTGATGCTCTGTGATGTTATGCGACATCTTACATCCAGTAGTTAAACTTAGAAATGTATATTTGTATATTCTTACAGTGAGAAAAGAGGTGTAGGTATGATATAAAAAGCAGGTAGTTTTTATGCACCATATCAGACAGTATGAAACATAAAAGTCAGAGATCTATATTAGACCAAACCACTAGTCTGTCACTGCTAAACCGTTTCAGTGTAAAGTTTAAATAGTCAGTAACTACATTTCATCATGAAAAATTAAACACTATTTCATTTGCATTGCAGGCAGGATAGATAGCAAAATATGGCTTTTACAGCTGGAACGTTGAGCTGACTATTGTTTTCAAGCTGAGTCTGAGAAAGAGTAGAGTGTTAAGATCTAATGTTTTTTGATGATATGCAGATGGGCTGTATCACAGTAATGACCCAATCAGTCTCATGAGCAAACGATTTTCTGGTGAAAATAAAAAGAATCCAAGAGGAAGTCATTGAAAGAGCAGAGTCTGTCTTGGTTTAATATCCAGTTCAATTCGGTTTTTATTTATGCCGTTCCAGTAACAATACAAATTGTCTCAAGACACTTTACAGAACCCAGAGCCTGAAATAATAGCGCTGATTAAAGCGAGAGATGCAACGCTAAAAATAAAAGCCAAGAACTGGCGCTAATTAAATGATTTTTAAAGGGCTGAGAAGCAAATTTATCTTTTGCTGTGGGATAGAATTAAAATGTATGCTGATAACATTATTGTATGCCGGCGAACGCAAGCCACTTCAAAGCTGTGGATGCTTATTTCTCATTATCCGTGTGGCCGTGGATGGACAAATATATAACTGCAAATGGATGTTTTTTCCAAAAACTCCAAGATCAATGGTGACGTTGATTTTCAAGCTACATTTTTTTTTAAAAAAGGACTTTGTGAGCTTGAGATTTTCAGCTCTAAAACTGACGCTGCTGATTTTTAAAGGGGAATTACTGTTTTTTACAACCTAGACCTTATTTCTGGCATAAAATACAATCGTTTACTCACCCATATAACTTTGGTGTCATTTGGAGTCATTCGGACGATATTTAGATCCAGGAGAGCGTCGCGTATATCCATATAGTGGGAGTGACTGGGGCACCGAAACCTCTAAATAACGCATTATCTGCCGCAAAACTCGTTCATTTCACTAATATTTTGTTATGATATGCTATTCACCGATGAGTCCGGAGTTATCATCATGTTATCTATTCGTGGACGTGCAGCGGTTTGTTGTTCTTTGGCCAGCTGTTCCTCTCTCTGCCTCAGCATCCTCATTTCAACGAGATCCTCATCCATATACTCTGGCTCAAAGCTGTAAGGACGTCCACCATAAACAAAGTCGTCGTCCACAACCTCAGAATCAGAAAAATATTCAGCCATCTTGCAAAAAAACTAGCAGTAGCAAATTACAGGTAAACAAGCCGAGTGTCGCGGGTGCCCGCGGCGCTCAGAGATGACATCATCCAGGTCAGAGGTTAGTAAAGGCCCCGGATGATGATAACTCCGGACTCAATGGGGAGTAGCACTAGCGGATCATAACAAAATATTGGTGCAATTAACGAGTTTCGCGGCAGATAATGCATTATTTAGAGGCTGCGTTTCGGTGCCCCAGTCACTCCCACTATATGGATATACGCGGATCTAAATATCTGACGAACGACTCCAAATAACACAAAAGTTATGTGGGTAAGTAAACGATCGTATTTTATGCCAGAAATAAGGTCCAGGTTGTAAAACACGGTAATTCCCCTTTAAGTGTCATGTGACATTGTGTTTTTTCTCAGATGGATGCGTGTGCTGATGAAAAGCCTAGGTGACCCTTGGCAAATTTGTCCATTTGAAGTGAAAGAAATTAGCATCCTGCAACTTTTTATTCCTTTAATCATATAGTGTACAATGAATTTGGCAGCTTGCAAATACTTTGTGTTGCCAGCTAAGTCTGCCATTTCTTAATTTAGTAATATTCACCTGCTCTTCCTTGCAGATCACTGAAATATTTTGGGCTATCTGGCACAGAAGACGTTTGAGATCTACCCACAGATGATTAATGATGTTCAAGTGAAAAGATTGTGAGGGGCCATTCCAGAATCTTTAGTGTCTCTCGAAGCGGTTTGTGGCGGACTTTTAGGCCAGCTTTGGATCATTGTTCCTGCTGTACAAGCCAGCCTCTTTTCAGTTTGAGTGTCTGACCGGCATTTGCATGCGTCCTGCCTCCCATCTGTGCAAAAGTTTCTCCGAAGCTAGATGTCTCATACAGTTGACCATAATGGCCAGTCCTTTTGGCTAATTTCTCAGTTGGAGTGGTGTAAATTAGACTTTTATTTCTGCAAAATTGGCACGGCCCATATAGCTAGATTTATGGGGAATGTGCTAGGTGGAAATAAACATAAATTTCTGAGAAGTAACTTTTGCACATGCTACAAATTACTGTTCATTTAACGTCGGTGCATCAGCATCTGTAAACTGGAGGGGTTGTATTTATGACTTTCCCCTTTAATAACCAACAGACTTGTTAAAATAACCTGTCAAGAGAAGTTAGTTCTTCTAGCACTCCATATCAACTGCTTAATTATTATGAAATCAAAAGTTCATATAGTTAATGTGCAAATTCCTTTTTCACCATTCAGTTTAAACCGATTCATCGCCTATAGTCTATTTTTAACGACTCTTTGTAATTTGGAGCGTGGACAGAAAAGTAACTGCACCAGTATTAAATCAGCCTTCCAACCATCAAGCACCAACTGAGGGGCTTCTCGATAGAAATGAATCTCTTTACAAGTAATTTCTCTTGACTAATTTCCCCATAGAGTTCAATAAAAAAATTAATAAGGAGGAACAGCTGATAAAGGGATCCATGTATGAAACTTAATTCTAGCAGTGTTATGGTTAGGGGCTGATATGGTACCTCAGACACTTTTTGATTTGCACTAATTTAGCCAACCATTTATTCCAAATCACAGCAATAATTGTGCGCAGGAACTAGTTTCTAGCGGGAGTTTTGTTCCAATCCTCTGATGGATATAAGTTGTTTAATCGACTGAAAGGAATGGGTTTAATTTTCTATATGTTGAGCTTGAATTAATCATAACATTAATGTGCCAAACGCTGGATATTTTCTACGGTACAGTCAATAAAACATGGCAGCTCTTTTTGGACACCTCACTGAATCAAAGCGGGCTCGTGTCGTACAGTTATACTCAAGAGGTCGAGAGTTCACCAGAGACCACAGGATGAAAAAAAAGTCCTACTCAGCAAACGCTGGGTGCTCGGTCTAGAAAATCTCGCAAGGGCAAAGCATAGATGTCCTCTTCGGACAACCTCTTAGCACCATTCCTGCTAAAAAAACAACAAGTCCAGACATCAGCTTTGACCTCCACATGTAAAGGTTGTTTGTAGGTCTCCACCACTGTCCATGTGAGATGTCTAAAGCTGAAAATTAAGGTTGGTTTTGGCCGCTAGAGGTATACAACAACACATGCACCAATTTTTTCTGTCTTGCAACTACATTTTGATGGTTGTTGCATCGTACACAATGGCCTCCCTCTGAGTACAATAACGCCAGCCGGCCCTGCCATTTGTCTTATTACTGGAACAATGTGGGCAGGGTATTATTTGTAAACTAAAAGGAGCAGGATATCCTTTTAGGCACTTTGAGGTCACGTAGCAACTCATTCATTCATTCATTCATCTTCTGTAACCACTTGTTCCTGTGAAGGGTCACGGGGGGGGGGGGCATTGGGCGAGAGGCGGGGTACACCTTGGACAGGGCGGCAGTCTATTGCAGGGCTAACACAGAGAGACAGACAACCGTTCACACTCACATGCACACCTACGGCCAATTTTGAATCACCAATTAACCTAACGAGCCCGGAGAGATACCCACGCAGACACGGGGAGAACATGGATTCGAACCCGAAAACCTTCTTGCTGTGAGGCATCAGCGCTAACCAACACTCCACTGCGCCGCCCCCACGTTTCGACTCATTTTATTAAACCAAGCCCAGCTGAAATCATGTGTGTACCTGCGCGTGTGCTGGACGGAGGATTTACTTGATCGCCCACTTCAGCGAAGACGTTTATGGCGGGGTAAAACCTTGTGTAAACGTCATTTGCACCAGTTATTAGGGAGGTGTGTTGGGGTAGCCGGGGCTGCAGTTCAGCAGGGGTTCTGCCAAGCTAACGATTGATCATGGTAAGGTTAGGAGGCGGAGTAGATGGGTTGTCAGAATCCTGAAGATATTCAGGTCCTCATTACCGGGGGTCACAGCATCCCTGGCCCGCACGTTCAGCCGAGTCGCTTGAGTGCCCATGCACTAACAGCCGAGCTGCACTGTAAGCAGAGCCCATTCTCTGTCCCCCTAACAAAGCTTCACTTGTGAGGTCTGCAGTTCCCACAATCTGTCATGACTGCCAGTGGGCTCGGCTATAATGAATGAAGTGTTTTGAAACACTGAAGGTTTGAGCAGCATACAGTCTTTCTCCTTATCTGTCCTAATAATTACAGAAGGAACTTTCAAATCATTGCAGTATTCCCCGTTAAAGACATGCAACCCAACCCTCTCCCAGTGCCGTCTTGAAAACATTTTCAACTACTTGGACAGAAAGTTGGCTTCTTGCACTTATAAATGATATATTACCCTCTTGTCCCGAGTCTTTACAAGGTGAGAGCAAGGACGAAGAGTCGGGGCTCCGGATGCGCTTTTATTTGCTCAAGTAAATGAAGATAATGGGGTGGTATTTATAAATTTTCTATTCTCAGTGATGATTCATGACTTTGCTCGTTGCAGAGGCTCCCAGAGTGAGATCTGAGGGGGTGGGCGACTAGATTAGCTTCAGGGGCCCCTCAGGAAAATGAGGAGCAGCTTTAATTCCACTGTTATGAGGAGCATTGTTTACCCCCCAAATTATTTAATCTGAATCCTAATTTTGTTGCAGATTCGCTTCCTTGTGCAAAAAAAAATAAAAAAAATATAGTGTTTTTGAAACAAATAAGTATGGGTGGGGAGGGGGTTGAGAAAGCTTTGTGTTTCAGAGGCTGCAGGACTTGAGGGGCAGCGATGAACGGACACGGACGCGAGTGTAGCCGAGTGAATCCGAAAATCCTGCTGACCGACCTGCATGTGTTTCCTCCACAGACTAGGCAGCGAGAAGCGTGACCGTGAGGGGGGGGGCGGGTGGAGGACTGCGTGGAGGGAGACGTAACAACAACTCCCTGCCGTCCACAGCTCCTGCTTCTGCAGCGAAGGACCCTGCGCTGAGTTCTGTGAGGAATTAACTTGCAAGAAAGGAGAAGCAAGATTCATATATATATATATGAATATATAAAATAAGCGGGGGGACGTTTGTTCTCGCGTGTGTCCGCAGCGGCGCTGAACACTTTGAGCGTGGCTGACGTTAACCCGTTAGCGGCGAGACACGGGAGCTGCCACGAATAGATCCAGTATCCACGACCCCCGGCCGGCCGACCGACCGACCGGGACAGGACCTCGTGTTTCCCTGGCAGAGGACTCGTATCTTTCCCCTTCCTCCCTCCTCTTCCTCTTCTTTTTTTTTTTTTTCTTTTACTGTGGCTCAAAACTCCCGTGGCTGCTTATGCGTTACATGAAGTGGATTGCTACAAACTGAAGACGGGACTAAACGCGGTGGCTCAGAGGAGCAGAGAGAAATGCCAACGGCGGTGACAAAGAGGAGATTCAGTAAGTGTGCACCGTTATCTTCTTTTCAATTGAACTTGAGACGCAGCTCCTTTTCTTTCTTTCTCCCTTTCTTTCTTTCCTCGTCAAGTTGAGCCGAACTTAATGGTGTTTCGCCAGCAGCATGGGTGTTTTATGGGAACGCTTTGTGGACCGGGAAACACTTCGAAAAACGCTGGAAAGTGTTGAGACGGTCAAATAATATCGCTCCGTCTGTGGGGAGAAGGGGGCTGTAACGCCAGGCAGCCACGCACACAGTTGGTTGCTGTTTTAGTCGTGCAAACACCTCAATTTATTGCAACTTTTATTTAAAAAATATAAAAAATAAAATAAGCAGAGACGCGCTGAAATGTTCGGGTTTCGTTTCTGCAAAGACGTTGAGGTGAAGGTAGAGAAGAGGAGGCTGGATACGAACCCCGGTCACTCGGTTCGGGAGTGATTGTCGATGCCTGCGCACACTTGGCAGCGGAACTGATTTGAATGCACTTTTTAAGTGAGCACAAATAATAATAATAATAATAAAATAATAAATGAATGGACGTGTGTGCAGTCTGAGACCGGGGGTGAAATCTCCAATGAAGCAGAAAATCTGTCGAGAATAAATAATAAATGGGAGCAGTGGTGGTCTGCGGGGTGCGAGCCCGTCGTCACCCTGATTTTTTTTTTTTTTTTTTTTGTGCCTAATTGCGTTGTAATGATTTGCTCCCATTTTCTGACCCGTTATATTAGAAATGATTTGCCAGAAGGTCCCGGCTCTCTGCAGACCTTCCTTCTTCTTCTTTTTTTTTTTTTTAACACTTATAGTGTGCGCGTCCACGACACCGAGCGCCCCCGACGCACGAAATCTTTGCCCTTTCTTTATTTATCATGATCAGACACAGAGTCTGGGAGTTCTCCTGTGCCCATCAGTTGCAGAATCTCCTGTCATGTACGTGTCAAGTCGTGCTGCTTTTAAAATGTGTGCTGCTGCTGCTGCAGCACCGGCTGCAGAGGCAGGTTTGATGTCTGTGCTCCTTGCAGCTGTGGCCAAAATAATAATAATAATAATAATAATGTTCCGGTTCAATCGCATTTTTGTGACAGCATTTACAGGTGGCTCACTTCACGTTATAACAGAGAGGCCCATTCAGGTCTTGAACACGTCTGAATTTAGTATTTTTTTCCCCCTCCTAACTGGGTGGACATACAGAAAGGATTCTCCTCAGCATTGCATCAATCCCTCTGCCCTCTTGGGTTTATTTAAAGAAGGGACTGGGAGCACTTTTGCAGGGTGAGTGACATGCCGAAGTAGCCTCATGGCTATCATTTATCAATACACGGATCCGTTTAAAGCTGTCACGGGCACAATGAAGAGACCTAACCGTGAGCCAAACTGTAACAGGGTGGTACAGGGTGGGTTAGTTTCTTGGAATTGCATCAGAGACTCTCTGCAACTGAAAGCTAGGCCCTGCTGCATGTCTGAGTTTCTAACCTTCAGCTCCTGCTGACTGAAAAGAAAGTGACGTGGTTTAATTCAGTTCTCGGTTCAGGGTACTTTTATACATAAATGTCCTATAGGTTGCAGTCTATGCATTATGACTGTATGTAGCTTTTGCATCTAGATTATCTCACCAGACGACGTGCTGCTTAATGTGACGCCTTCCCTAAAGCAAGGTGGCTCTTTCTACATCTGTTCTGCTCTAGCATTCTGATGTATGTGTTGTTTTCTAGTGGACAGATATGTTATCATTTAAACCTGTGTTGACAGGCCTGATAGATGCCGTGTTGCTGAAGCATGTTTGATTGATCGTGGATCGTAGGCGAAGCTGTGGGGTTTCTTTGCTGTATTCATCCTGGCTCATTTTCTTATTTAGTCTCTCTTCTTGTGCACCGGGAAAGTTAACGCACAAGGAATTTCGGCTTTTTCTTTGAAGCGCATTAATATTTTCACCAAGATGTTTATATGCTGTATAATGACTCATTCCCACAAGCTATTAGGCCTACTTTATACTCAAACCAAAACTGATTCCAGTGGAGACTTATTTGACCATGACTCCTGAGGGGTTTACAGAGTGGCCCACAATGGATGGCTGCATTGCTTTCTTCTTTTGTTTCCTAGTGCCAGAAAGGTCTTTCTCCCGGACTCATTTGATGGAGCGGCGTGCAGGCCCTTAGCTGGTGACGTCATCTGCGAGGCATACATAGTAACAAAAGCTGCAGAGAAACACTTAGGCAAGTTTAGCTGACGGTTGAGCCATCTTGACGGCAAAGCTTGTGCTGTCGTTGCCTGCGTGTTCGCTCATTTGCCAGTTCATGAGGTGCACTAATAAAAACAAATACGCTATAATGTAATAGTCCTGCACTAAATCCTCCTTCGCGGCTGTTGTAATGTTCAGTTTAATGTTGAAACAGCGTAAGGAAGGTGGTGATTTAACAGCATCATCATTGTGGAGGGTGTACTTTGTGGTGCTGTTAACCTGTATTGTATTAAACACAAAAGTGTTCCTGTTATTTAACCTAGCCCATTGACTAAAATGAGGTCATCAAAATATTAGAAACATGCGTCGCTACTACACGATACAACTCAATAGTACTACTTGCTGCAGCCTCCGTGATGAAGTTGAATCAACAGCTCTTTATGTTATTTTAAATAAATGCTGAATACCGTAACCTTCATGAAGCTAAGACTGAGTCTAGGCCTGTAATATTTCAATGAGTTCTTTTTCACTAGTGTACCCAATGAACTGGCAGGTGAGTGTATGGCTTAGAAGGAGAAGCAGCATTTTATTTATTTCTCAGCTGAGCATAATTGAAAATCTCGTCTTACTTCTGTTTTCTCTGCCGATGGTGAAAAGAATCACATAACCTTAAGGTCGCTCTCCACTCAGAAATGCGCTTTGGTGTAACTCGTACGTCTGAGCTTCACTGTACAGAATGACGTACATTTGGAGCATGACCCCCGAGCAAGCTGTTTTAAAATCCGCCTGCTGAAAGTGGAACTTTTCTACGAGCAGGATTTCAGACATCACAACTATCCTGAAAGGCAGTAGTGGTCAAACAGGCGACGTACACCGATCAGCCACAACATTAAAACCACTGATAGGAGAAGTGAATAACACTAACCATCTTGTGACAATTCAGTGTTCTGCTGGGAAACTTTTGGACCTGGTGGGTGGTACACTTACACATGTACCACCCACCTAGACCAGACCAGACCAGACCAGACCAGGCACCCCCACCCCATAGCAATGACAGTCCTTGATGGCAGCAGGATGCAACCTGACACAGGCACACACACACGCACAAAAACAAGAAAAACAGCACAACACGAGTATCTGTGGGATGCATTGCAACAAGCCTGATCCACAGAGGACCCTCCCCTCAACCCATAGGACCCAAAGACCCCCCACTATCAACATTGTGTTGCCAGACACCACAGGACACCCTCAGAAGGCCCATGTCCATTCTCTGATGAGTCAGAACGGTTGTGGATGCATAAGGGAGACCTACACAACATTAGTCAGATGGTCATAATGTTATGCCTGATTGGTGTACAATGTCATGTGGAGACATTAAGCATGCATTGCACACTGAAAGTTGAGTTTCTGTGATATTGAATTCAGTAGTTAAGCATGAACACTTCATATTTGCATGTTCATAGATTCAGGACGTCCGGGGAGGGTCTTTAACATCTCAGTTTCAGTTGTTTTGGGGTAATTTGTTTTCGTTTCATGGAAAGTAAGGTCACTTGTGTTGCATGTTTCAAGTATTTTTAAAACACTTAAAAGGCACAGACTGCTTTCCAGTGGCTGTATCAACATTTTTCTGCTGTATTTTTTATTTGTTGTTTTAGTTGGTCTGCGTACATCCCCTGGCCCGTGTGAATGTTTGTATGTTCTTAGGGTATTTCCTAGCAGGCCTGGTCTGGGGCCGCTAGCCAGAGCATCTGCCTCGGCTTCCTCCTGTACGGTGCTCGCTGGCATGGCCCGCGCTGAATGGCACTGTTAAAGAGCTCCAGCTCCTCTGTGGCCACATGCTGAAAAACCACTCGGCACAACCCTCTCCCAGCTGACGCGTTCTCATGCTTTCCATATGGGTAAAATCTTGGTAATTTCAGGGCCCTGGAGTTCTAATGAAAGGTTTTGCCCATAGTGTGTTGGTCTGTGGTGGGCGGGATCAGCGTTTCTCTGGTTTATGGGGGATTATAACTACTCCGAGATGCCTCACTGGCCCACTGTCAGGGCGTTGGCACAGAGAAACCAAGAACTCTTTTTTAACCAGGCAAACTGGTTCAGACTGGTTGTGATGGTTCTCTGGCACAGGCATTGCAGCAGCTAGTTTCTAAGCTTAAATGTGCATCCACTATTGCAAATCAGGCCGGTTACTGTAGGTATCAGGCTTCAGAGACAGATACGAAGTGTGCTGAATTTTCTGCCTAGGGGATCAGGATGTTTTTTCTCTTGCATCAATAGGGATGCTGCAAGCGTCTGCTATTGTCCTGCTTAGCATCCCATCCCCACATAGAGACAGGGTGCTCTTAGTAGCACGCATGGTGGATTTTTAACAATGCCTGCTCCTTAACGTCAGCAGCATAGAGGCAAAGAGTGATTTACTACTCAGTCTACGAGGGTAATGTAGGAGCAATTTGACTGCTGATTGAAACCAGGTCTCCCATTTCAGAGTCCACTGGTGACATTATAAACCATTTACACCAGTGTTTTACAGGGCACCCCTGCATTTGGGAAAGTGGAAACAGACACATGCTCTAAAAATGGCCCGTGCTACCGCGAGCGCTCCCTTTTCATCAAATCCTTGTGTGATTTGTTGTTTTTTTTTTTTTTTAACTTGAAAGTATGTGCGTGCTGCAGACTGGATATGTGCATATAGATGACATTGCAAGGTCAAATGTTAGGTTAATCAGTTCTGTCTGTTTTTCATTTAGACAGAAGGAGCTAGATGCAGGGGGGCTGTCTGCTTTTGATTATGCAGCCTCCTCTATAAGTGGATAAGCTGTTTTCTTCAGCCATTAGGAGTGAGTCAGAACTGTGGTGCAAATCCTTGGTCCAAACCTTGGGACATTTAGTCTTGTGCTGACTTTGTTGGAAGATAGCTGTTGCTTAAATGGCCCGAGCAGCCTTAATTAAGTTCTCACCATCTAAATCACGTGGTTTATTACAGAGTCAAAGTGCTAATGATAGGCGAGGGGACGAGATTTCCATTTAGATAAAAGTGTAAAGACTAACGAGGAAAGTTTGTCGGTATTTGATGCATGAACCTCTGATTTCTGTTAATGCCACTGTTAATGACTAAAACTCAACAGTGAGTGCAGCTGCTTCATAGTCCACCAGCAAAGAATATTGACTGTGGGTGAGATGGTGGTGTTGCAGTACCTATCATTAAATTAGGTGTCCAAAAACGTTAAAGATGGTCTGAATCCGCAAATCTGCAACTTTCTGTTTACCAGTTACCATTATAAATATGACAAAGTGAAAATAACACAATCAATACGGCCTCAGTTGGCATTAAAGCTGCATAATCTTTTCATATTTGCCTCACTGAATTGGATTTCTCATGCAAATTTCCGAATTTATAGATCACGACTTCAATATTTTAGCTCCTTAGATTATTACTTGCCAACAGCCCCAAAATATCACTGCTCTTTTTTTTCTGCTTCTTTCCCCCGTTGAGAGATTTTCTGATGTGAGAAAGAGAACTCAAGACAACTGTGGAATATCATGCACACATTGTGCAGTTAGCCCATTGGTATGCATAACAAAGTCCACAGTGAGATGTAGAAACTGTTGCTATTCATCTGCCGTCCCTGTGATCTCAGATGGTCCCAGATGGCTTTGCATTCTCACCACACAGGCCATCTAATTAAAACCTGAAACCGGCAAGCACATAAAAGAGCATTGTTTCCGGCGTTTGTCATTGTTTCATAATCTATCCTTGGTTCTCTTATTAGAATATCTATATATCTGTTTGTTTGCTTTACCTGTCTTTACTGATGTTCTCAAGCGTTTCATTCTTCATTCTCCAAGATACAAAAAGATGATGACAGTGATGACGATACATTTGAAATTTGTTGGGATTATATTCATGACATTATTGTTAGGTACTACTGATGCTTAAATATCAATAATTATGTGATTATCACACTGGTCTTAACTTCAGCAGAAAAATAAATTATTGTTCTTCTAACCCAACCTAGTAATTACAGATTTGTGCTGTGTGCTTGATGAGTGAAGTGATTACACATGACAATGCTGCTGATAGTGTGGGAAAAAAAGGGGTTTTCATTAAAGTAATACAGTACAGTGTGAGTTTTGTACCTGCAGTGCATTCATCTTAAAACCTTTTAAAAGTTTAACTAAAACAAAAATGAAAAGTTTGATAACTTATCGATCTTTGAGAAAAAAATGTGAGGTATTTGCTCGTCCAAGCATCTCAAGTACTTGAGTGCACCCTTGAGGTTATGTAACTGCTTCTCCTATGGTGTTTTATAGATTCCTCAACTAAACTGAACCACACAATCAAACGTTAAACTGACTTTATGATTCATTAATGCTACGTCCACACTAGCCGCGAGAGAGTACCAAGCTACAATGCATTTTCAGTGGAAGAGATGGCGACAAACTGATGTCTCACTTGCTAATATGCCATTATGTGACGGGCGAGACGCAACAACTTTTTTTTTTTTTTGTTGCTCCACTTGCTCGGTCACACGTCAACCAATTGTGTGTTTGCTTCTCCCATTTCCGAGTCATACACACATATATCCTACGCCGGTGCGAGCCGTTTGTACTTGTGCACTCGTCAGTCTGGCTCGCCACTCAAAATTTTGTCAAGATTTTGCAGAAATTTCGCGCAAGACAAGTCAGAGTTAACCTTTCCTCGATGTGTTCCATCTTTATTCATCCAAAACAATCACTTTGAAAATTGCGGAGCTGGAGAAGTAGCTGTAAATACTAAAGCGGAAACATGCAACTACAAAGTGGACCAATCACAGCTCTTGTGGTCTACGTCGCGTAGTTACATTTCTGGGGAGGTGCATGTCAGGCTATGACGTTGGGGTCTGCCTATGGTCTGGGCTGTTGCTGTAGCTACGGCGTCAAATTGACGCAGAAGTCCAAACCGCCTGTTACACTCAAATACAACTGGAAGTTGCCGGCAACTTTAAGGTGGAATGTTTTTTTTACATATTACGCTGCATGAGTTGACGTCATGAATCAATTCACAAACCTTAAATATAAATTTGACATCCCTGACCACTAAGTTTGTTTTTTATTGGCTGTCTTGTATATATACATTCACATATACTTCAGGGCTCATTGGTATTATTTCTATTCTGTTTCCTGTCTTGGAGAAAACAGTGATGGACAGTCATTCTGTTGCGCTCTGGCAAAACTACACCTATTGTTAAATGCCTTCATCCTTCAGAAGAGTAAACCCAAAGGCTTGTTTCCGTCATTATTAAATCAGTGTGGCCATAAGTTGCATATTGGAATTAATAAGTGGAACTATCTGTGTGTAGATTGATGACAACGCCTCCTTTGGGTGCAAAAATACGTTGTACAATTTAACACCACTTGGTGCAGTGTGTCTGGTTGGATACATGTGATGAATCAAACAAGTGACCATTCAGTCCGAGTCTGTTCATCCATCCGTCCATCTGAAGTGTGTCTCCTGGTTGGCCGCTGCGTGTGCTCTTTTTTTTTTTTTTTTTTTCTGTTTTTCTCAGTGCCGCTTTTGTTTTGTGTCATCCCGCTGAGAAACCACTTGAAATGGGACAAAACTCCCATTGTTTCATTTCGCACTCGGATATTACACTTTTATACTTTCATAAAGTTGAGTGCCATGGTAAACTGACAATGGAAACACGAGCCTCGTTCTCATGCGGCCCCTTTTTCGTTTCGCGGGGTTGAAAATATATGAAATCATAATGCCACTGTAATGCATCAAATCCAAGTGCGAATTTTATGAATCATTAGAGTCCAAATAGCTTCGTGTCAGTTGCCGCTTGTGGGTTATTACCTCTTTGGTTGGAGATGCTAACATATATTCTGTGCATGCTCAGCCTAGGTTATGGCACTGTAGACACTTTTATCACATCTTATGTATTGTTAAATGCACCAGGGTGTTGACAGGAGTATGCGACACACGTGTTAAGACCTCGGTGCATTGGCTGTTCATCTATCTGCCCAGTCAGCAGAAGTGCACAGATGATGCACTCTTTCATTTGAGGCAAGCGCAGGATGGGGACAAATGTAGCAACGGTTCACCGGCTGGTGTCATTCGTTTCGCTTGTCATTGTCTACCTACACTTTTCAGGTTCTCATCTAATTACGTACTCTCACAAACACACAGGTTGCGTCCCAGAATTGATGCAGAACATTACTTGAAGGTCAAACAGCCAGCCTTCTTATCGAGCTGGATCAAAATGTCACATGCATAGATTAAAGATTGAGTGTAGTTAACAGTGAGACAGTTTTCTCCAATGAACATTGATTCAGTGGTTAAGATTAACTGTCCTTCAAGAGACGGTGGACATGTCCTTCTTTATTATTCACCATTCATAATGAACATGCTGTGACGCAGTTGCATGACGGGCAGTATTTGACAGTGTTAATGGAGTTTTTCCATTTATGTTAAGAATCGTGGCTCTGCAGGTTGCATCTTGTGCGCTTTCTTTCACAAGGAGACTGTCAGCACACTATAGCTTTTTTCTCTAAAAGCTCTTTTGCTCACGGGAATATCTGTCGAAGCCATTACCGTTTTTTTTTTGCCGAGAATACGGTTATACAAGCACACACAGATTTCGTGTGCACTTTTAAGGTGAAAAAGAAATGATGCTGACTGCTGGGGAAAAAAAGGGGATTAAAAATCAGTATATCATGACATTTTGTCAGGATACTCACTGAGTTGCATTAGCCTATAGCTGATGGCTGACAGTTTGATTTGTAAAGACTGAAAATATGGTGATTTTGTCCAGACGAGCCAAATGCTTTTTTTTATTTTTTTCCCCCGACAGAGGAACAAAAATTCAGTTCCTGACCATGTGTTGATTGTGGCAAGTGAAGCTTCTGACACAGGAGCTTCCGTCGCCACTAGCTGGGCGTGCTAAAGCACAACAGTAAATGGCCGAAAAGTGCATGCCTTGCACTCCGTCTGTCCCACGGATATGGCAGATGGATAGGATTTTAGGGAGGTGGGGGTGGGGCCCTTTGGCAGTGAGGGACGGAGATGACAGCTCTTCGTCCGTGGAGGGCTACCAAGGGCCTTGGCTCTGAGCACCCACTGTGTCCTCTTGACAGGGCATTGATGCCATCAGAGACCATTAGCGTTGACAGCATGTCATTGTGTCAGACTGGAGCTCATGGTGAAGTAATGAATAAGTAAAAACAGCAAATAAAGATGGCGCACTTGGTAATAAACAAGAAGATTTTTCTTGCCCGAAACACTTTTACATTAAAGCCATTAGAGCTTATTAACGCAGCACAGATGACGCTTCACTTTACAAAAGATTGCAGCCACTTCACATAAATCACAGCACACACAAAACAACGTGATGGACACACAAAACAAATACAATAAAGACTAAATTATATGCTGTTCAAATCCTGTCTTGGCTTTTGGCCTTTGCTTTGAGCATTGACTTTCTCCAAAGCCTCCACAGCTAGTGTTGTGACACAAGTGAAGACTAGTGACTCTAATAAAGCCATGTAATGTAATAATTCAGTGACTGAATTAAGGACGGAGCAATGCTTAAAAGAGCACTATTCCCACAGCTAAATTTTTTTTTTAAATACTTAAGTGTGAGACCACTTACTGTAAATAATTTACTCCCAGGGCTGTACGTAGATTGTGCTTGTGAAATGTTTAAATGTGTGAGGAATGTTTCACACGGTCAGACTGTAAAGAATTAGTCTTGTGCTGTTAAACGAGATGTCCCAATTGGTATCTCAAGCTCGATACTGGGGCAGGCATTTTTTGAAATGATCGATTCAGAACGGTATTGGGCTTCAGCCAAGCCCGATCTTTTGTAGTTACTTATTGTAGGTCCACCATAAACCAAAACCCCGTCCCTGTAGCATCGAAACATCTTCGTCGTTTTCTGTTCTATCGACAATTGGCTAGCGTCAAAGCTGCCAAAATCAAAGAAAAAGAAGACCCAAAATCACTTGACTAAACATGTCTGCTCTATGGAAGTGCTTTGCTGTGAATGAAATGAAGTCAGTCAGACAGAAATTTGTAAATTGTGCAAAGTGGATGTTTCGCAAGGTGGTTGCAAGAGAGTACGGTCAGGGAAAAGCAGCACAGAAGCAACAGCAAACACTGAACGCTACGTTTAAAATAAGTTTGCTATAGATTCCATCTAGGCGAACAAATATTACAAAGACTGTTATGGAGTTTATCGTCTATTGGAGCTAAACTCTCCTCGTTACGTTAGCTTTGACAACGCTATTCTAGCCTCACAGTGCATACCTGATATAGGAAAATACAAAGACCTGGATCGGCCGATACTGAATATTAAAAGATCAGTATCAGGAAAAAAAAAAAGGGTCTGGACATCCCTAATAAATACTTAGAGTGGTGACATTACAGCAGAGATGGATGCACATGTAAAAAGTTTTGGAGCTGCAAATAGTTTTGTGCTTTTAGACCATCAATATTAATGGTGCATCACTGAAATTAATCACTATTTAAATTTAGAAAATTGCCCACAGATAAGGCAGCAGCGCATAATGCTTTCCATCAGGGATGCGTTTTACTTTGCCATTTCTCTTCAACAGGGAACGGAGAAGCACTGGGACTTTGAACTTGCTTTTAATGGAATGTCTTTGCAGTGGCCAACATGATAAGTTGTTTCCTGTATCCTGTATATATATAATATATATATATATATATATATAATATATATATATATATAAATATGGACTATGATAATATAAATGACCTAGTGCGCAGTTGCACATTACCAGCATTCATCAGATTCACAATAAGTACATTTCAAGGTTACACACCACAGTGCAGAGCTGAAATCATGTCGAATTTTCCTAACTGTAGTCAGAAAGTAATGGAATATCACAGCATGAGGTTAGAGAGTGGTTTAGGTGGTGGTGGGAGGGGAGCTCATTTTGCTCTGTCTCCACTAAATGGAATTTATTGTATATTTAATGTCTACGGACATGGGATAAAAGGCTGTTTTCCATTTCAGCAAGGTCTACAGGTTATTTTCCGTCTCTGCATTTTCACGGGTGCCGTAGATCGTCTATATACCTGTATATAAGTATTTATTTATTCATTTTTATGCGTCTGTTTATCATAACAGATGCATATGAACAAAAAACACTGATCTCACAGGAGTAAAGCCTGTGCTAATTTGCTGAAATTGCTACGAGACAGATTTTAGCTACAAATATAGTGTTATCCATTATCCAAAACACATGCATGGATATAAAGTACACATTCAAATAAATGTACCATTAAAGGACATGAAATCCTTTGGGATGACACTTGATCATCCATGACTGCATGCCTGATCAGATTCAGAAAGTTAAAGTGATCCCAGTTTTGATCCATTGCAAGCTCGGAGGATAAAGACTTCCTCATATCAAACCCCTGAAGGGAGGAAGCTGCTGTCCAATGACGTCTTTATGAAAGGATAAACCCAGAATTACTGAGACACAGAGTTTGCATTTGTACATTCAATGATGGCATTGCCTTAGACCATGGTGAAGCTATCTCTCTAATCTATTATGTTATTGCATGCATCCTATGGTATTACCAAAAAAAAGTTTTGCAATTTGTGTTTTGTAATAAATTGTGATAAAGATTTGTGTGACATTTATGCTCATATCTGCATTTTTCCTTTAAAACTTCCTCCGTCCCGTCACTATGACATGAATACACTCAAGCGATGATGTCTCATTGCAATCACATAGTAAAATTGCCTGATTCAGTGGCACTAATACACCGATATGGTGGATTTACATGTTTCATTTACTGAGCAGATGTGAAATCTTTCTTTTTGTTACTGTCACTTACTCCCCTATCCCCTTGGGTGTTTGGCAGTATTGTATTCCTACACAGCAGCGTGGCAGTAGTTTACTGTAGAGGTCTCACTGCCTCCTTCATCATCTAAACCTGGTTATTGTCTGCTCTCAGTCATTATGTTTCCATAACTTAATTTTTTGGATCTCTTGGTCGTAGTTCAAATATTTTCCTCCACCGCCACCCTTTGTTCCTGCCCACTAGGAAGAGTCAAGAGGACCCCATGGACACAGCAAGGTGAGCTCCATGCTGCCGCTCCTCTAAAAGGGCAATGATTCATGAGGCTGGCTCTCCCGTCCCTGGGGCTGGGAGGAATAGCTGGCATTATCTTCTGCAAATGGGTTTGAAAATGCTCTTGGCCAGGTTGACCAAGGCCTGATTTATAGCTCAAGAGTGGTTAGGCGCTCGTTTCCGGCATAGGTATGAGCCCCTACATCCACTGCATGCCTGAACATGCACACTAACACACAAGTGCACTCACACCTCCCCACTTCACTGCACACGGCCTGTGCAGCTGTGCAGTTTAAGTTTACTCCGGCCATGCATCTAAAAGAGGAAATAGAAAGAGAGATGCCAAGAGGGTGTAGTCGTAGAGCAGAAGCAGCGGCCTATTGTTCTTAATGTGTCAGCGCAAAGATAAGCAGTTTTTCACCTTTATCTTTCTTTGTCATAGCTTATATATAGATATGAATCTTATTCTTGACTTGAAGTAGGAACCATTGTCAAAGAGGAAGAAATTGCCTCCTGCAAATTGTTCTTTTTAATCTTGAATCTGAGAAGAGAATACCTCCCTGTAAAACAGTGTGTGGTTAAGCTCCTTTGGACGGTCAAGTCTTAAGAAAGTCTGCTGCTTGCATTTGCGTGTTTTCCAACCATTATATTCACGTCTGAACTTTGGGGGCCTCCGAGCCGCTCAAAATTTCTGTCAGCCAGGTAATATTACTACCTATGGTATGTGACACAATTAATTTGCAGGGTAAACTGGAACTATTTGAAAAAGCTTAAGTCACTTCAAATGGTGCAGATTTATTTTAAGCCCTCAATTGTCACAAAGCAATTAGCGTGGCAAACAACTTCACAGAGCCTCTCAGAAGGGCTAAGAATGTTCTAGACCGTTTTATGTCAAACTCCTGTCTGATTCCCACGCTGGATCCTCTGCATTAGACGGAGATGGTCTTACGCTTCACACGCAAAAGGGGTATCAGTTACTCATTGTTAAGTCAACAAGGATTACACAGAAACAGACAGACTGTGCCGTGAAGTGGTAGTCGTGAGGGAATAACCAGCACATTTGCACATCAAGTTTGCCCTTTTCTGTCATCAGAAGTACAGTTCCTGGTAGAACCAGAGGGTGGGGAAAGTCAGATTGCAAGCAAGGCCTGCACAAACTGGATTTGACTTACTTTGTCAAGCGTCTAAAATGCAAACTGACAGCGAATGTTTTAGCTAACATCACCTGCTTCTGGTGTAGCAGTCTGTCCCAATACAAAGTCCCAAGTTCCGTCTCTCGCCACCGTTACGCAAGATCTTCGTGAAGGTGGAAGGGGAGCCTGCGTGTCGTCTCTGAGGAGACTCTGGATCACCAGCACAGGCTTTGGGTTTTAATGAGTGACATTTTAAGTCTGTTTGTTTTAGAGGTCTCCGCATGAAGTCTGACCAACCTCATCCATCTTCTAAACGTCCCGTAACCCTACCCCCACCCTCGTCAGAACATCACCTTTTCCAAGCTGGTTGTTAATGTTTCTAAATGGTGTACTTAACAAGTGGATTATTTAAAAGGCCCTGTGTCAGACAGATCTTTATCTGGCGGCTTGGCAGCTTGACTCCAACTCACTCGGCTTCCTGTCTCTGCATGTTGATTAGCTTGTTTTTCTCCCCCTTTCCGTGCTTTGCTGTGTAGTCTTCTGTGCTAACTCACCTCATGTGATTTGGGCCAAAGTTTGAGAACTCCCAGGGAATGGTTAATCCTTTATTTCTTCCTTGTAAGGAAGTGAACTGAGCACTGTAAAGGCTAACTTTATGTTTGACGCATGAAATAGAAAATGTTGTGGGCTTTCTCTCATTCTGTAGCAGTGTGATGGATCATATTTTAGCTTAATGTGCCTCTACAGAGGAGTCGTTAAATCTCTTGCACCTGATAATGCGCCTGTCGGGCCTATTAATGCTTGTTGGCTTTTTGTGCACTCACTGGTTTGGGGCTGGTGAAGTGAAAACAAAACGCTAAATGGAAATATACTCAAGAAGCTTTTGAGATATTATGCAGTGTAATATTTAGCAGAAAAATGTACATTTACTCATTGATGTTTGGTTTGTTAAAATTTAACCCTGAGTATTACACCAAGGTTAGTCAGCTCCAAATGAACCGCCTGTGCCACATTTAGCTTTGTTCTCAGGGAACATTTTCAGAGTAATTGGGGAAGGAGATTGATGGCAGTGTGCATGATTGCTTTTCATGTATGAAACTCTGAAGTGACAGAGGAAAGAGTCAAGACTTGCCCACCCGTGCAGAGCTCACGAGAAGGGATTTGAAGTGAAAAGCAAGGGAACTGCTGAGAGTCTTATCCAATGACAATAAAGAAAGCTGTTTAAGTTTGTGTCATCTTCTTGAAAGTAGGAAAAAGATAATCAGTCTTTGATTTGAGAAAGCCCTATGCAATATATCAGTTGCCTTTACTCTTTCCTGACATTGAATTCTTGTCTTTTCACCGTGCAGTGACAGTCATGACTTTGTCCATGCTTTGTATATATTCTACTCTTTTTAAAAAAAATAGGCTAATGCAGGTATAATTACTTATTAACAAGACATACACTAATATGTATCTTCATTTCTCATTTTCTCTTTTGCTTGCTGCAAGCGTTATCTAGGCTTTTGTGCTTGCACAAATCTGAGACTCTTTGATCTGATCAGGAAGTAATACTTTATCTGCCCAAGTACCACAACCAGCCAAACAGACATCAAAGTAAAGTCCAGCAAGTTAGGAAATAAGTGAGATTATTTTAATTGAAAAATTAATTGGACCTCCAATTGACTAACCTTTGGAGGTTATCTGATAGAAGGCGGCAATATAAGGTACGACACCAAGCAGTCAGGTTACAATTAGCTTAATTCGTTGCTGGTAGTTCATAAACCACGGCTTACAGAACTGCTTCGACGTGTGTTTTGCACAGTGTCAAATTCCAGGTGACCAGTTTTTCTTACCTTGGTCCCAAACTGGTTGGTTTGCAAAATGTAAAAAAAAAAAGAATCCAAATGTTGACGCTGCCATTTTCATTCAGCAAAATTGGAGTGGGGGTTTTTATAAGTCAGCAGAAAAGTGCTCGGGGAGTGGGTTCGAAAGTTTTGATCGAAGATTAGAACGGGCTATGCGCAGACGTGGTACCTTTTATTTTATCCGTGCACCGGTCCTTTGATGTTGGGTTGAATCCAATCTGATATATACAATCTCTTATATAATACAGCTCCGCAGTGCACACGTAACTTAAAGAGGGTCTAATTTAAGCTCACTTAAGCGTTGTAGATCTCTTTTACAGCTGCATAGCTCTGCATTGACAGCCTGTAGCTAGCGTTGCCTTTCATTTTGATGGCATTATATCATCATATAGTACTCTATATGGTTTCAAATAAAGCTCAGTTATTGAAGGGTATCTGTCTTAATACTGTGACAGTTTCAGACAACCTTTTGCTGATACACCGATCAGGCATAACATTATGAAAACCTTCCTAATATTGTGTAGGTCTACCTTGTGCCTCAAACAGTTGTGGCTCATCAGAGAATGGACATAGGCCTTCTGTGGGTGTCCTGTGGTGTCTGGTAACACAATGTTGTTAGTGGAGGGGCTTTGGGTCCTTTGGGTTGAGGGGAGGAGCCTCTGTGTATCATACCACAAATACTTGATCAGTTTGGGATCTAGTGAATTTGAAGGCCAGGTCAACACCTTGTGCAGTTCTTCATGTTTTTTTTTAGTTGTTCCTGAAGCGTTTTTGTGTGCGTGGCTGCATCCTGCTGGGGATGGCTGCTGCCATCAAGGAGTGTCATTGCTATGGGGTGGGGGTGCCTGGTCTGGTTTAGGTGGGTGGTACTTGTCTCAGTAACATCCACATGAATGAATGCCAGGTCCAAAAGTTTCCCAGCAGAACACTGAATTGTGACAAGATGGTCAATGTTATCTACTTCTCCTGTCAGTGGTTTTAATGATATGGCTGATCGGTGTGTGAAGAAAATACTTAACTTTTTATAGAAAAAGGCCAAAGAACAAAGCAGAGCCGGTTTCAATACAATAAATAAATGAACCACTGAGTGGCAGCATTGGTAATAGTTGCAGTGTTTTAATCGAGAGCCAGTGAACTTCTCTTTACAGGTGTGATACCAGAAATAAATGTTCTTTACTTTATGATATATTAATGATCGAAAAGTGGCTGAGTTGTCCCCGATCCTGGCTCAAGACACCGAATGTTTATAGATACCAAGCATGCCAACTTGACAAGTTCGACGCTGGAGTACAGACAGGAGGACACAATGCGGTCATTCTGTAATTGGAACAGCGAGTACTCGATGACACCCACAAAATGGATTCTGGGATACCTGGCTGTCCCAAATCCAGAGCAGTTCCCTTCCAATCTGACCACACAGGCATTTACGACTGTATCACACTGTGGAGTGGTTTAAATGTAGTGATTTTACGAACGCATTTGATTGGGTCGCACTGGGCGACGTCAAGCATATTAAGGTTCCTGGTTTGGATTCAGTATCAACAATCTGGAGTCCTCCAAAATGCCAACAAACAAAAACTGATTTATAAGACAAGCGAAATAATTTGTGCTCGTCTGCATATTCATCGCTGACTTGTCCCATTATTCACAGTCTCATTTACATTTTAAGCAGCATATCATGGTCAAGGACTGTGTGTACTTCTCCTGTGAACTTCTGGAGCATCGCAATGAGTTCACTCTGAGGGAAGAGATGGGCAGATTGATTAAAGACGTCTTGACCTGTGTTGGCAGCAGATGAGCAGTCACTCAGTTCTAAATCTTGAATCAGTGATTCACCTTGATCAAACTAAATTAGGACACCAGAAACGTAAGCATTTATTTTGTAATCGTTCCGTAATATGCATTAATAACTTAATTGGGTTTGTCAGATCAATGGATGCATCCACTGTGAAGTTTTAAGGAAAGGCAAGTCTTTCAACTTCCAATTTGTGCCCTGCCAATTATCTCCTTCCCTCAGGCTTTCATCTGCAGGATTTTTTTTTTGTCGCAGATGTTAAGTGCAAGTAAATGTTTGTCAATAACATGTCGATCCATATGGGCTGATAAACGTACGACTTGCCTCGCTTGGGATGTGTGAAAACATGAATATCAGCAACGAGGGTGACTGTTGCGAATTGTGAAATGCCTTAATGGTTGGTTGTGAGACAAGATCCCGTCAGCGTACTGACTAGCTAGACTCCTTCCATCTTTAAAGAGGAGCTGATACGTTGGGTTAAGGTTAGAGTTGAGTCGGACATGTTTGTACGAGACTGATAAATTATTCACTGATACATTTTAAAATGCAAGCCTTTTGTTTTCCTTAGTTTCAGTCTGCGATGCAGCCAATATTAGGAGATATTAGACTCCTCTTTAGTGGCATATTGTGTGCAGAAGTAAATGTGGTACATATTTGTCTGAGTGCACTCCTCTCTGGAGCTGCTAAGCACCCCAGGCTGCAGAATGATGAATTCATTGTTGCTTCTTCTTCTTCTTCTTCTCCCTCACTGATGTATCTTTTATAACTGTGTTTAAAGACCACACGTCTTGTGCTCTTTGCTTGTTCTAACCCCGCTCTATGTGCACTGGTTGCTGTGTGATACAGCAGCTCTTGTAGCAGCTGGACTCAGTTTCATTCAGCAGTCACTTTGGGGACCGGCGCTTGCTTTTGGTGCATCCGTGGACTATTGGGAAACTCAGACTTGAAACTAAAGTGATAAACCCGATGAGAAAAACGCGCAGCTGGTGTTAAAAAAAATAAATAAATAAATAAATTAATGGCTGTGTGAAATGAATATTTTATGATTGTGGAATGATCCGTCTTTACAGTATTTCGGGTCTCATTGCTCGTTGAGTGTGGATATATTTCAACTAGTGTCAAATAGCAGATGATTTGTATCAGGTTTGATGGAGTAATAATTTGTATGCAGCACCATTGTAGCAGATATGGATTAGCAGTATGTTATTAGACTTGTGTATACAATGATAACCAGCTGCTGACAATATGAGAACATACAGAAGGATGGTTCTATCAGTACTTCAGATGTATTTTATCTAGAGTAGGCTGCACTTTAATGAACACATCCGGGCATGAACTGAATTCAAATCCCGTAAAGCCTTTTGAGCACCCGACATATTGCCGAGCTCCAAATTAGAGACGAAAAGCTGTGAAATTAAACAGTTCCTCGCCTGTGTGATACATTTCAAGGTTATCTCCGTCATTAAACGACAGGAGAGACTGACACTTCAGGGCCCATGCTGGAACCTAAAGAGCTCTGCGGCAGCCACGGGACCGGAGCTCAGTAGGTGTCTGTCTTGAGGCTGTTCTCCCCACTGCTGCGCTCCTCTAATGTAGGCATGTGCTTCTTTGCATTAGCGAGAGCGACAGTGCGGCTGCCATTTTGACTGAGCTGTTTAACAGGCCAAGGCGATGTTTGTGTCTGATGCTGTCAGCGGAGGAGCGGTGGCAGTGTATGCACACGACTGCATCCTCTAGCACATGTCAATAAACAGCCGGGAGAGATGAGAATTATATTGCTGCTGTCAATCTGGAAAGTTGGGGAAGTAAGTGGCAGTTTTGCTTGAGGACAGCGCCGAATGATACAGCGTCTTGGCTCCTGTGTATGTTATTAATCTTTATGATAAGGATTAGGTCCAGCGGAGTGTTTGACAAAAACAATTGTCCTGTCACCCGAGGCCCGTTACTCTAAAGAAAGTATGGTCTTAATATCTGCTACGCCGAGGCCAAGCTCACTCGTCTTGTTTCTTTTTTCCTACCGGTGACACTGGCCACCAGATCCATCAGTCTTTTGAAAGTCCAAACTCATGACGAGAGGCCGTACCATCGCACAAATTCCACCTTGTTTTAATTTGACAAAACGCAACACTTAGATTATTTCGTCAATAATATAAGTTTATTTTGCAGCTGGAATAAGTTTAAAACTGAATTGAACACATTTGCACAGCACTGTAGAAGCCATTGCACAGCTACAAATTGTTATATTTAAATTAATTTATTCTGTATATAACCGTGTATATGCACTATGCAGTGAGAGTTTCAATTTGTGTTATATGGCCTTGTTATTATATAGTGCTTTTCTACCTATTAGTAGGAAAAATACATTCACGCACCACTCGGAGCAACTGGGGGTTCGGGGTTCAGCGTCTTGCTCAAGGACGTCACGGTATGTGGCACATTCCAGGGATCAAACCACTAACCCTCTGGTTCATGGACAACCTTCTCTATCTACTGAGCAACAGCCGCCTCGCCTTAACTATATGTCATACATTAGGGCGGCACAGTTGTGTGGTGGTTAGCGTTGATGCATCACAGCAAGACGGTTCTGGGTTTGAATCCACCGGCCGACCTTTCTGTGTGGAGTTTGCATGCCCTACCTGTCTGGCTTCCTTCCATCGTCCAAAGACATGCTCCTTAGGTTAATTGGTGATTCTAAATTGGCCGTATGTGTGAGTGTGAATGGTTGTCTGTCTCTCTGTGTTTGCCCTGCGATAGACAGACGACCTGTCCAGAGTGTGTCCCTCCAGAGGACAAGCGGCTACATTACTTTTAGTATCAGTAATACAAATTTATTTATGGTGCATTTCACCTATATTTCTCTGGGGGTTTATGATATGAAAGGTTCTTCGGTTATTTATTTAATAAATTCTCTTGTAAATGCCATAGTTTGCACTCGCATGCACCATAGGAGCACTGCAGAGTGTCGCATGATCAGAATAGTTTATACACTCACAGGCTTATTTCATCTGTGAAATTCTAATATGACAAGACATAAAGTCAGCACATTGCAGGGTATGAAATTCTTTTTCATTATTTTTCCGCGAACCCACGCTGCTTTAGACTTTGTGCCTGTTAATTAGTGATGCACTGAAGCACGACACAATGAACGCTTCGCGTGTTAGAAACAGTGCCGATTCCATACACTTGGCCTTTCAGTTGGAGTCGATGTTTTTTCAAATTTTTGCTTTTCACACGTGAGAGTTGAAGTGTCTCATTATTTGTTGGAGCTGTCTGTAAGATCGCAAGAGAGACAATTTAGGGTCTTGTGAAAAAAAAATCTAGAGTTATAATGTCTTTTGTGAGATGCCATTAGATTCAGATTATTAGAATATTTGAAACGCTGAATGTTGTTTGTTTCGCCGTGTAACCAAGAGTAGGGTTGAAAACGATTAACTTTACCACGTGTAGGCGATTACTGCGTGCAGCAGATCTGTGTGGCTGACTTTGTAGGAAAATGACTGCAAACACAGACTAAATGACCACACTGTAACCAGAGCCAGCAGCACCTTGTCTGTATGTTGGCATTGCAGCTTTCTCACACCCCCACATCAGGTCTCATTAATGTACTGGCAAAATGCACGCGTACTGTATGAATAGGCGTTCTCTGGGATTTTCCATGTTGCTGCTGATTACATTTAGAGACGGGCTTCTGTTAGGTAACAAGCCTTACTCATGAATACGAAAATTTGCAGCGAGCACCAATTAATATTATGGAGTTGTTAAAAATAATACATTTTAAATTATTCACAGCCAGTTAAAGTAACACTGAGGGATTTTCCCAAGGACTTTCCCTGAAGGCTCTTGCTTTGCCCTGTAAAACAGCCAGTATAGCATGGCATATCAATTAATGAAAGGATTAATCTGGAAAGTCAGAAGAGATTAATTCAGTTTGTTGCTTATCCAGCCGAAACAAACTCTTCTGCTTCGACTCAAAGTCCAATATTTAGAGCTTTCAATCTTAAAAAAAAAAAAATAAATGCCATACAAATATCTTTGTTTAATGCCTTTGATAGTCTCAGAAGTTGTGTTCTTTTATTTCTCAATCTGGTAACTTTCCGAAACTGGCGATCCAACGTTCACACCCACTTCACGCTGTGATTGGCCAGCTGTGTGGTGTTGACAAATGGGCCGGGCATTAAGCCTCTCTTTCTTGCTCCTTTTTCTTTATTACTCAGCTATTCGTGGCACTTACCTGATACAACAATGTCAGATTGTCTGAAAGTGTGAGGTTGGTAAAGTACTTGCACAGCCCGTCCTTTGTAGTCTTCTGTTAGTCATAGCCGCTTTCTACTCACCTGTATTGAGACATGCTAATGGTGTTTCACAACTGACTCAATAGCCAGCTAGCATGTGCTGAAAACACAATATTTGCACAGCCTCTTGACCTTCAGAAAGTTTGTATTCCTTTTATTTGCACTTGTCTGGCCTCTGTGAAGCTGTAACTCAAGTTGTATCTTCGCCGCTGTAAAAGAATATTTTGTGCAGCATTAAACACGAGAAAATGAGCGTTGGCCACCGGGGACGAATAAAACCGAAGCTGATGACACAGCCGGATGAGCATCTCATGGTTGAAGTGCAGAAATGCTGTCTTAGTGAAACACAATTTGGCAGCAAAAGCGTACACAGACTGAGCTCAAAGGCCAGGTTTTAAGCGTCGTATGGCATCAAAGTTTTTTGTTGGTATGTTTGTCTTGATGTGGAATGCCTCATGAACTGACCCAAGATTTGTCCCATCAATCTACCGCGAGAGAGCGGGCTTCTTCACAGGCTGTCTGCCATTCTTTCATCGCGGCCCTGTTGGGAATGGTGATTGGATCCCAGTCAACCAGCGATAGATGGATTGGCCCTCGACCAGGATGATTGAGTGGCGCTGCTGTCTATGCACGTGTATATGGCTTTGTGTGCGGCGGCGGCGGTGTGTGCTCGCCCCGTATGCACGCCGCTCTCTCCGAACAACGGCACATCTGTTTCACTCCATCTCCTCTCTCTCATTTGAATTTTGAGTTCTTTCAATCATTGCCAGTGCTGCTGTCCTCTGTCTCTGGCTTTGGGGGGGGAGTACGGAGTAGGACGGGATTCCTGCGAACGAGCAGTCTTGACTTAGCCGTCAAAATATTATCAGGCAACAACCGAATGCAGTCCCAGTGGAAATTAATTAGCATTCAAGCTGATGCTATTAGATCGTCTGTTGTGTGAGACGGGGGGAAGCAGCACAACATGTGGAAAAAGCAGGCAAATTTTGTTTCATATTCATGAAACAGAGTGATTTCAATGCAAATGCTCTGGCTACGAGAACATATCTAAACTAAATCCGTGCCAGATTGCACAGAAATGTAATCCCGAGAGTTCCACAGAATGCAAAGCTTCTGTGCACGCACATATCGTTTTTATTTAAAGGAAACGTTCGCACAGACTGATCTCAAGGCATGTCATTCACACTCGCGTGCACCATGTTGTATTAGTCCATTTCTTTTTTAATGACTTGGTAATTGCTTTGTCCCTGGTTATGGAGATGACTGCCATGCACTATTACACCAGTTTAATGGTGCGTAACTATTCTTCTTAACAAAGCCATCACTCACAGGTGTTTCTATGGCAACAGCATTAGCCGTTATGCAGGCGCTTTAGTTGAATGTATGTCCCACCTGCGGAGGCACAACTCCTGCATGCATGTTCCACTTCTTGAGGTAGCCAGGCTTTATGAGTTTTGTGAAGGATAAGGGGTGGCTGTAGATTTATTTATTTATTTTTTTTGAATGTTCTCTCTTCTGTGGATGCTATTTACGGTCTTATCGAAATGAGGTCTCAAAACTGTCGGCCGTTTTTTCTTCTTCCCTCCACGCTTGATATTCGCTTTATGAAAATTTACTCAGCCTGTGGAGCAATCAGGAGAAATTCAATCATCTGTTTTTGTGCAGAAGGGGCCAAGTTATTACAATCAGAGCTCTTTAAACCTTGGACTCCTTTTTGCTCCTCTTGAGTTGTTTGAATGTTTTTTATACTTCAGTGTTTATCTAAACCTCTGCTGCCCATTCTCGCCTCAGAAAATGGAACACGGCGATACGACAAAATTGAGGGTATTTATTCTTTGGCCAGATTAATAGATGATGCACACGCGTTGGATATTTTGTTATGGATGGCCATGGTTTAAGTACTGTGTGGTGCTGACCTTCTGGTCAAAGCTAAGAGGATAAAGGCCTGAGGTTTTCTCCTGCAAAGATGTTTCATTCAAAGTTATAGTGCACAGCTTGAGAAGATATGAGTGCCAGTCAGCATGCTACATACTGGCTTGTTACAGAAAACCTGAAATGCTTTTGTAATGTATCCTTCATAGCTTTAGAATAAGTTCTATTCAGAGGACCTTTCAGTCTTGAGCAATTTTCCCTTTTGTTACATTTTCCCATGACTATACTAAAACGTGATCCTATCACTTATAGTAGAGAAATAAAATTCATTTATTCAGTTTTTTTCGCTGCCTGCTTTTGTCCCATTCACCATAATTTGGATCTTGTTTCTCCCACATCTTGAACCAGGATGTGACGTAATTGCAAGTACTGGTTGCCATGCCAGCGGTTCCGTAGGACAATTAAAATAATAAGTACAGCGTATAATCCAACATATCCTTGTAACTGGTGGAGGTAGAGTGAAGTATTAATTAAACATAAACGCGCGTGAGTCTGCCGGAAGTGCGGTGGGGTCATCGATATCGCGGCTCCGCGTGGTTCCACTCTCGGACCGTAATGCGCAGACTCTGGCTCCAAAGTCGCAAGATGTATCCCCGGGAAAATAGGGTCAGTTTGGCCAATGCGAGGAAGTGGCGATACGTTGTCCATATTTATATACAGTCTATGCTTTGTACCCACCCAGTTTGCGTCGCCAAAGGTTTTTTTTTTCTTCAGATTCCATGGTTTTCATCACGTTGCCGCTAATCTCCTTTTTGTGTGTGCACCCATTTTCTCACCTGCTCTTCATTCCCTCATTAGCTCCCTTTGTATTCATGTCCCTTTCTGCTTCCTCTGTGCCGGATTGTCTTAGCTGCGATACCTCCCGTTTCTCTCCAGCCTTTGTTCCTGATTTGCTTTAGCCTGTGTTTTGTTTTCCCTGCCTTTTCTTAGACTTTTATCTTTTTGCCTTTCTGTTGACTTCGCTCTTGCCCTTTTGCCAGATGCTGTCTGCTGTCTGCATTACCTTTAATTAAGGGGAACTCTTGCAACTTTTTATCTCTATCTGAGTTGTGCATTTGGACCTTGTCTCTTTCTGAGCTGTGACAATTTATGACAATCGTAATAATTTAATAAACCCATAAATCTTTTCAATTAATTCACGAAACAATGCGAATAATGGCAAAAGCATTTCACAAGCTCCCTTAAACCAAGGAAAATGTCTTCAACTAATTATTCAACTGGTTTGTTTTAAGTCCCACTAAACTAATGGTATGAGCATATTTTACAGACAGCTCAGTACAGTCTGTTTGGCTTCTTATATTAGTCAGTTTTGTATACCAAACACTAGCAGCTTGTACTGTCACTCTGAGCTCTTTTACCCATGTTGACAGTATTTTTGCCATAAATTACATCAGATTATATTCTAATGTCTGTGTGTATTGCCATAAGGCATGCTATCACAGTGTGTCTTAGTCAGGCACAAAAAGTGGGCAACTGTGGCAAGACAAGCGTCACAATACCCATGGAATATTTTGCAGAGCTTCCTAAAATAGAGCTAATGTTTGAAATGTTGTTAGATGGTAAAACTGCAACCCTTCCGGTATGGCAGGAATCATGTGTGACTTCCTGGTGGTCACACAATTGTGAATTTGATTTAAGAAATCCACCTGTAAAGCAGGTAAATCTCTAGTCTGAGCTAATGATACCGTTCGACCTTTATCACAATTAAATATTACTTGACATCACTTAAGTTTCTAAGATAAAAATGCCTCGGGCAGATTGGCAGGCCTGTATTATAATGAAAGTCACAAACTCTTCTTTCTGTTTCCGAGAAAACATTCGTTTTGTTTTGATGTTGAAACGTCAAGTACGCATCCAGGTCTGATTTGTAATTAGTCAGAGCTACTTCACTGTGTGAAACATGAAAAGTCCTCAGTGTGAGAACATACTGAATGCGAATAGCTTAAGTTGCACTCCTGGCAACTAGAAAAAAAAAAAAAACACTTGCCCTAGACACATGTTTGCAAATTTAATGGACAATGAGTCACAAGTTAAGGAATAAATAATAAAACTGCTCTATTCTTCTGTTTTCTTTGTTACACTGAAAACGAATCAATGACCTCAAAACCAACATGCAAGCTGTGAATTTAGTGTAACATTACACTCCTCCAAGGAAGGTTTACAATGCTCAACTCTGTTTATATGTAAATAATCAAGCTCCACTCGGGATGCGTATTTATTTGCCATAAAGTAAACCTGTTTCCTGTAGTTTTTGTGTAAGGGATTAGAGAAACCTGATTTCCCCAGGTAGATTTCTCACAGACTTCTCTGCCATGTCTGCCATTTAAATCGTTTATGTGCATGACAAGAGACAAGAAAGAGAACGTGGCTAGAAGACAAGAAGAAACCGCATGCTCGCATTGTCTGTCTAAAATCCGACTAAAACCGAAACCGTCACAAAAAGCGGTTTGACAAAATCTAAATAAGTTGGTTTCCACCGGAGGACATTGCAGTTTTTGTGAAATTCACATGCTGTGAAGACGCTCCATTCTGTCTGGCTGCCTGTCACACTTGCAGCAAAAGGAAAAAGTCAGGAAGCAGTGTCCTTTGTCACTATATAGTAAGTCTGTGAGACATGACTCCAGGAATCTGGGGTAAAGGAGTAATCCAGTGACTGGTTCGAAGCACTTAAAGTTACTACAGTGCATATAAATACATTCCCTTATTGCCTGCACTGTCTAATTGAATAACTACTTACTTAAAGGACCAGCGTGTAGGATTAAGTGACATCTAGTGGGGAGATTGCGAATTGCAACATACTGTCAACAGTGGTCTTCAGATTTGGTTGTGTGCTTGGCTACCGTAAAAAAATGGTGGCTAAACATGGCAAATGATATGAAAGTCTCAAGCTAAAAAAATACAAATTCTTAATTGCAGGTGGCTATACACAAATGGAAACAGTTATAAATGCTATATTCCATTTCTGATAATAGATAACACTAAGTTACACATACTGGTCCCTCGAGTGCATGCACAGTCCTTTGGCTAAAAGGAGAAAAGCTTGACTTTATACTGGAAGAGGTTGGCTTTGTGATATTTGTAGATTCAAAAAACCTTTGATTTCCAAGTATTTTGTTATTCTTTTTAGTGTGCTTCTCTAACCTGGGCTGGAAACTCTTGGCATGTTGGTTGGTGTATTACACAGCGCTGATCTCATGAGTGTCTGGCCAGAAATACTCCTAAAACCTGGCTGACGTTGGCATATTCCACATTTCTAATGTGGAAAAGGACGTCAATGGAATATTGGTATCCATGCAAATGTACTAAGTGATTAACCTACCATGTGTTGGATAACATGTCTGATAATGAATGAGATGGCTTTGACATTGTGACAATCTTGGCTATGCTCTATTTACCCCCTCCCCACCCCCGCCCCTTGACCTCTTCATTAGATAAATAGGGCAGTCCATTCTCCGGCCTTCACTTGTGATTGACAGCATCTGGCTGTTTCCGATACCAGCCGTGAGAAATGCGGAGACAAAAGCCTCCGTCTCCTCCCCTTTCTCACAGTTTCCTCTCTTTTCTTGCTCCCTTCTCTGCGTCTCCCTGAAACCGGGCATGCACGGTATCATATGTCTTTGAATGGTCCGCAGATGTAACGGAGGGTGGGACGCGACAGATGCCGATTTTCCCCACTCTGGGTGTTGTTTTTCAAGAACAAGTTGAATTGATTGGTCACACTTCGCACAAGGATGGTGGTAACACGTCCTCATATGACAACAATGCTGTATTGGATGCCGTGTCTCCATGCATTCCTGTGAGGATTTAGGCACATTACTAGAAGTATTTAGTGGCTCAAGTCAATGCACCAGTATCGGCTCCTCAGCTGATGTTCTCTTCACGTCCTGGAAACTCCTTCTCCTTCATTTTGTTTATAATATTAGAGGAAGTTTTAAACTCCTGTTAATTGTTGTCTGCAACAAAATTCACTGTACTGTACAGTTTATTCCGCTTCTGACAATTCTACTAATTGATTTTACGGTTTGTAAATAGTTTATTTGGAAAAACACAACCTACCAATAGTACAAAACCCAAAATATAATCCAGTCATAATGATTTGAAGGAGAGAAAAAGCAGAAAATCATCAAATTGTTCCACCTGAACCAATGAATAAATGTCAAACAGGTTTACTTGATGAATTTCTACTCATTGATCCTCAGAATTATTATTTCCAGCACTAATCCAATATGGTATTTGTTCTTATGCTGTATAGTGCCATAGAACTATGAAACTCAGTTTGTCAGCTTTCAAAGCCTCACATTGCGTATATTCTGTCCTTCAGCAGACAAAAGGACAAAACAAACACAGCCAGGCCACATTCATTTAGAAAGTTTGAGCCTGTATCACAAAAAAAAACTACTAAACTGTGTCGTGAAAAGTGCCGACCGAGGCCCACGTGTTATGATGTGCTTGAAAGCTAAGCATTTTATCAGCACTTCTGTCTCCTGTACTGTATGTGCGACAGCGGCGGGCAGACATGCAATCTATCAGCAGGCAAATATAGTACGTGTCACTGAGAGAAGTGCTCCAACAGAGTGAGTGCCACACACACACATCAATATGTTTAATGTCTGGTCTCCTTGGCTTAGAAATTCAAAACCTTGAGTCTCTTTTGAAGCGTGACATCTAATTTGGTGAAAGCTTTTTATGATATCTTTTTTTGTCGTTACTGCGTACATTTAAATTTTTTTTTAGACATGTTTTATGGAAATAAAACTAAAGCACGCCTATTATGATGCACATGGCAGTAATTGCTAATTGCTTTCATGAGTCCTAAGACATTTTTCACCGTGGGATGAGAATTTAAAGAGGAGGGGGGTGGCACCTTTAAAAAAAAATAGATTTTTTCATATTCAACCAGCTTCACTAATATGGTACATTACCAAATGAGGCTCATGCTTATTGTTAGATTAGAAGTGCTTTCCGAAAGAATGTTTGCGCCCTCCTCCTTTGCAGCTCATTTGGTGCAGGGCAGGCTGACAGTTTTGAAAGAACAAGCCTCGGGGAATGCAGCGCATACGTCTGATGTCATATCTTCTTGGTCCAGCACTTGTTCTTTTGGAGCTCTGCTGAACCAAATCCTGCTCCCCATCCTTACCAGACCCTCAGGCCCCACTTTGATCTCCCTTAACAACCAGGACAGCAGTTCAAGCATCTTGTTATATTTGACTGTTTAATCCATCAAATGTGTTTGTCTCAGCAATAGGCTAATGAACATCTCTATCTAGGCCTCGCCACTGTAGAATCGCTCCTGTGATAGCAGGTTTATGTGGGATAACATTTTAAAAGGGTAACTGCTTGTTTCTGCAAATTGCTTGTGTCCTTACATTGTTACATTTTACGTTTTTACTCCTTTACTTAAATACCATGACTTTGCATGAAGGGCGGCAAAGCCCTCCCCCTCGTTTCATGTAGCATGGAGTTTGAATGGCGTGTTCTCTGCTTTTGGTTGTTTGGCAGGGTTTTACGCAATTTTTAGTCGAGCAAAGGCTCTGGACTCCTGATTCAGCCTTTTAGGTTGTGTCCTTTTGCTAGAATGTCCAATACAATCTACTGTATCAGCCCCCCTGTGGCTAAAATGCCAAGCCACTAAGCAAAATGTCTCAACTAATTAGGAGCTTTAGAGCAAAGCTGTAGAAATGCATCATATGACTAACTTTTCTTTCTTCCTTTTCCCCTCCCCGTTTTTGCTTCGCATGAGCAGCTTCTGCACATTGAAAACCAAGGCAATTAGACGCCGGCGTGACTGACGGGTGATCTGTGTTATTCCTTCTGTTCTTAAATTCCCAGGTGAACCGCACAGGCCTAAATACCTTTACCTGCGTTCACATAGGCATCAACCATAATTTAAGAGGACTGATGCTATTTGTAGAAGAAAGCGTTCGTATTACGATCGCATGGATTTCACGAGGAAATATCTTCAGCAGGGGAATATGTTCGTACTGAAGGGAAACAATACATTGCATGTATTGTTCATCATCTTTTAAACAAGTTTATTTAATAAGTTGTCGGGTGTAATGGTGTAATGATGTAATGATTCCGGTCGTGGCGATTCGCTGATACACCAGATCTTTCCTTAAACTGTGAAAATGTCGTACAAATTTGATAACTATTATAGTTAAATGCATTTATTTTTTAAGCACATCCTTATTCTCTCCCGCTCGTCTGTTACAGATCCCACTGGGAGCCATACATTGTTGCAACTAACACAATTTCTCCGCTCTTCAAGGTCTGTTTCAACTCCTGACAGACATTTTACTAGTTCATGTTCTCAGCGCTGCTGCTCCCAGATGCTCAATATATCTGATCTGTACTTCATAGCCGTTTACAGAGCACGCTTCCTGTCACTTTTTCTTTTTTTTTTGCAGGAACCTTCAATTAACTATTTTTATATCTTTGGGGAGGTGCTTATTTTTTTCGCAGTAAAGCCTTTCCTTGCCAAAAACTAAGCCACCTGGATTCTGTGTGAAATCCATAGGGGTTGGGATAGAGCAGACGAAGGATGTATCCCGTTCATGAGGATGTATGGACCATCACAAGGATTGTCAGTTCTCATTTGTTTGTTTCACTGCGAGCGCTCGGGTGAACCAAACTGACTGGCTCTCCTTGAGAGTATCTTGTGCATGTCAGTCTGTATTATTGATGCAGAGAAGCATGTAGAAAGGATAGGCCTCAAGGATGTCGGTCTTGTAAGTAGGAAAACCTCTGTTGGCCCTATTTTCCAACCTTTGTGAACCCAGCAAGGATTCACGAGGCTATTTCCCATATGTATCAAGTTACAATCTGATCCCGGTTCTCTTTTTTTCTCCCCCCTTTAGAATAAAATATCTGCGTTTGGAAACTGGTAATGTTTCTCCACAAGTAAAGACTGTTTTTGAACTTGAACAAATTGATTGGTATTCATATATATATATAGTAAATCGTCATCGCACATTCACCAAGTCTAACGTAGGATAATTAAATTATTATTTTGATCAGCAGTCCTAACACTTTAATCTATGTACAATGATATAAAAGAGGGGAGGATTACATTTAAGACTCTTGAACCAGGAAATGTTGATAAATGACTCGAACAGGTACTTGTTTATCATTTTTTCTTTCCTAACCACACTGATTAGGAAATCGTATTTAATAGGGATTAGTCTTGTATGACTGTTACCTGATGACCTCATTTAGGTCGGTATCTGTGCCAATCCATTATATCAGGTTGGAACATGTAGCGTTTCACTGTTGAGTCAGCGATCGGGTTCAAGTGAAAATACTGGACGCTGCCTGGAAGTCTTACTTTCTACTTGCCTCAGACTTTCCCAGCTGGCATTCAGACCAGGCTTGGCTACCGCTATCCTCTAATATTCAGCATATATTACCTCTGTTAACAGCTTTCACTGTGTCAAGTGCCTATTAAATTTAGGGCTGACACTAAGCTTGCTAAGGCTGGTTTGCATGAATATAATACCGCTACTTATAATTTTAATGTGGCGCCTTGTATCTTAAGCTTCACACTGACCTAAAATTATGATATTTCATATTTCAAGGTAACGCACAAAAAACTAGGTGAGCCTGTGTGCTTTAATACCCGGGTTTTCTTCCTTAAGTGAAGACATCTCTCGTCTTCATACTTTTCCCGGCATGACTATGAGCCTTCGGCCCCAGTTTCCACCTTTGCAGTTTGCATAGAAGTTCGATAAACATGACACCAGGAGATGGATTTCCCAGCCAACCCAGCTCTGAAGTAATAGGAATCGAGAGCGTAACAAATGGGGGTGCCAGTACCGAGCTGGCTCTGCTGGATGTGCAGGTGGTCCTCCATTCCCCTTGTCAACCCCCCCACTGCTCCCTCAAAGTGGCCATGGAGACTTGAGCAAGATTATTTTGGAGTTCAGGTTACAGACCAGTTCTTTCACTACGTATTAGTCACAGTCCAATTTCTATGATGGGAATTTTCTTTTCTTTTTTTTTTACTGTCCTCTCACATTTTGTAAACGTATACACAGCGTTTCCCCTTTGAAAGGTCACAGCATGTTTTTGTAATTTCTTGTCTGCTCTGATTATTTCCCTCTTAACTAGGCGGCTGCGGTTGTGGAAAGCTCACGTCCTTTAGCCTTTACGTTTCGATATTGTATTGCAGTCTCCGTTTGACATGAATTATGAGTAAAAGGTTTGCAGTGGAGTTAACGGGAAATGTTCATTTCAGATTTTCCGGGAGTTCAAAGAATTTCCCTGTAGACCGGATCTTTGTTTTCTTTCAAATCCTGGCCCTCACCGAGCCAATAATGTGTATTGATTGGATTTTACTGGAGTGTTTGCACTTGCAAATGGAGGCCCGCGTGTTATTGTATCCAGCAAAAGCCGAGAAGAAATTTAGTGGATGTTTTACCATCACTGAGCCGCACAAGATGTATAATGTACTCGCACAAGAATCATAAATCAAAGCTGTAAGCTCTCCTCCTGAACAATTGATAATATAGAACATCCAGCTGGATAACTGACAGTATTTGGATAACCTGCACCTCCTGTCAGTTTTAATAGTTAAGATTTGATGTGGTTGACCAACTTCCTACTTAAAATTTGAGGCATATTTTGCCCCAGAGACTTTTCATTCCCCCACTTGTATTATTTAGTTACTGTTTAGCTGCCTGATTTAAATTGCCAATTTAGTTTAGGGTATTTGACATGTAGACTGCTTTGCATAGCCACTTAAGGGACGCAGGGTTAGTTTAATTCAGCGGCGAACATATTTTGCTGCCATGGTGGCTTGTCCGCCCACAAATATCGGCCATCTGGTGACACAATTTCAAAGCCTCTCCCCAGGAAAATTAGGCGTAGGGTTTCCAGAAGACTTATGTTCCCCGGGAACACAGTTTTATCGCCACTTTAATGTATGAGGGCGAACACAATAACATATACACCTGGACAGTGTAACTGGATCTGATATCGAAGGCTTGGAATGGGCTCCGTCTGCGTGAAGGTTATAATGTTTTCAAGGTTGTGCATCTGTGGTGGTTTTTACATTATAGTGAAGGATAGTCCGGCTGTTCTAGTTTAACTGTAATGTCAAAGCGGCACAATGGTTTACTGCTAATACTGAGTGATGCTATTATACAGTTGCAAAGACTTTCGGAAACTCCACCCTACCCCTCCTGTTGCATTGTTTTTTACCCTCTAGCACGAACCTAGCCTACATGTACATATAATTTAATTATTCAAAAACATAAATCACTCTGAGAAGTGAGACCTAAATAGACATATTTATTTATTATACCTCCTGTTGTGATCTTGTTAGCTAATTCACCTTTTGTTCTTCTCCAGAAGTGGGTCTTAAAATTAGGTTTGAGTAAAAATATGCACTTACTGATACTAACGGTTGTTCATCATTATACATCTAATCCAAAGGAGGCCACACCTGGATTTACAAAACAAACAGTGAAGCGAGGTTAGTTAAAAGAGAACATTCTGCAGATCTCATTAACAGAAGGAAATCATTTTGGCTGCCGTCAATGAGTTGTAAAGATTTATTAATTTATTTATTTTCTACCAAGGATACGTTAAAAACTCAGATCTTATTATATATCTCTACACAGATCGAATTTAAAAGTCAAATGTAGAGGCATCGGCACGGTCAGGCGTGTTTTCCGCTCCGCCACATTCAAACACAAAGGTCACATTGAAAAGACAAGTGTAACCCGGCCCATTGTCACGCAGTGACAGAGGGGTGGCATTTGTCCACTGCAACGCTGTTCTTAATACTGTCAGAGATATAACCCGAGTGGCAAAACTCATTAAAGAGATCCGAATTGATCTGAACATTTTCCTAGCGGGAAGCCCCTTCATAGGTGAACACCGGGCAGAATGCATCAGGAGCTGCTGGGGGGAAACCGCATCACGGTTCATCTACCATTTCGGTTCGGGGCTGTCTGATGGGATCAGCTGCACGCCTCGGAGCGGAGAGATCAAATTGTGGAACAAGTAGCGGCTGTACCTTTTTCAGCAGTCTAACTTTAAACCGCGCTGCACCTCTTAAAGTCTGATCTGTGATCATGATGGCATGCTGTGTTTACTGGGTAGCAATACCCACTGCGTGACCTGCAGTATGGATTTGACCTCCGTCTGCAATATTTGATTTCAGCCAGCGATGGTGGGGCTTGTGTAACGGTGTTTCAGCGTTGCCAACACGGTGGCCCTCTTAATGCCATGCTGGCGCGTCAGACAGTGGGGAGCCTTAATGGAATTTAGAAACTCTAGGAATGCTGATCCCTTTGCCGCGCCCAGTGTGAACACTAATGCAAAACCCATGATAAGAAGAAATCTAATTTAATTTTAGAATCAGCATCTTAACTTGTGCTGAAGATCCTCGAGAAAGCCCATAAAAGGCTGTCAGTTTGATGACATCAATAACTCATATCGTGCTTGTGAATGGATTCAAATGGTACTGCATGTACTGTTTTCAAACTGTCAATGGCGAAAGAAAGGGATAAAATGTAAGCTGATAGATCATCTGAGTCTTACACGTTTGATGGTACACACGAGAAAGTGTCGCTGTCCTTTTAATTTCTGTTGCGTGTGGCCTGTTGCATCCTTGACGTCACTGCTGCTTTTGGGTTTTTTTCCGCACCGTGACGATCTGCTGGTGTCTGAGAGCGATGTGACAGTAGGCCTGACTCGACTGTCAAAGTCCCAGAGGTCTTAGTGAGCTCACACATTGTGCTGAAGGCGAAAAAAAAAATATATATAAGTGAGACATTCTGGGAAACATTTCTTCAGCTTTTCCGTACCCTTACAAAATTTTGCCGATGAGATGATGTAAAACCTGTCAAATGTTAGTGGATCTGCCTTAGGTGTGTTTAGAAATGGAATGTATGGCTGGAATTTTTAGTGCCGTGCGGTGGGATGTGCAGGTATTTCCCCCAGTCTAAAGACATAACTGTCTCTTTCCTTCCGGCGTCAGCCCTGCAATTTAGCACTTCTACATATAGCAGAACTCCCCCCATCCGAAGGTAAAAACGGCACAGAGAGAGCGCTCTGGACCGACGCTCCACCGCCACCCACCCACCCCAGAGCACTTAAGCTCATATCTTTGTCATTATCAGCTTTTTTTTTCCTTCCCTTTAACCTCAAAGTCTTATTTTATAATAATGGAGAGCGATGCCAGGTTGCCTGATCTGCCGTGCACCAGAAATCCCAGGCGCCGGAGATAAGTAATAGAAGGTGAAACTCTTAAAAGGCTAAATGAAGTTGAATTGGAGGAAAGGCAAAGTCTTTCTTCTCCATTAGCACTCAAATTAATCCACTCATTTGTTCTCTATAAATTTATGAGGTGCTGATGCTATAATAAGAAGTTTTATGTTGAATATTTCATTTCCTTAATTATTTTGGGATGGCTTTTTAGGCAGTCCAAGTCCATTTGTTACTTCCTGCTTATGAATGGTTAATGAAGGGAAAGGCACAGAAATGTCCTGTGAGCTGTGGCAGGCTCCGGTTGCTGTTATTTGGTTATTTATTGTTATTTAATATGTTTTAAAAGGCTAGGTATTCATTTACAGGGCGTATCTTTAAAAAAAAAACCACCAACGTTTCATTTGTCCAGCAGCAAGACTTGTTATAATCATTGAGACTAAATGCTAACGTCCACGCAAAACATCTTGTATAGTTGTTTTATTTATTTTATTTTTTTTGGTTTCTTGAAGCTACAGGGTGATGACATGGGCATCGTTTTCCCATTTTACTATTTTGGTCAACAGAGGGCCCTTATCTATCCTTTTCAGTCAAGCCATTGTTGAAGAGAACGACCCTGCTAATGCAAAATGGCGCAAGTGATGGATTACTCTTTCATTTGACAGGCTTTTCATCTGTTCAAACAGTGTGTGTGTGTGTGTGTGTGTGTGTGTGTGGTGGGGGTGCTTACTCTGTGATTGGGTGAACTGGACAGTTTTTATTTTGTGTGCGGCGCATTTTTTTTTTTTTCCTTTAGAAGAACTTAACTAGTGCTGATGTTGCACAAAAAACAACAACAACACAACAACTAAGATTTAAATGCCCATGTGTTATATTCGAACTTTGAAACAGTTCGTTTCTATACGTGACGAGAAAAATAATGCGCATTAGTCTCACCGTTGTTGTTGTTGTTTTGTCGCCTAGCCTGCATCAGACGCTTCACTGTGATATTTCTGATATCCACCATGACATTTTAATGAGTTATTAAACTATTTATTTACAAAGCCAAAGCCACAAGCACTCAGCCCCATTATCAGTTAGTCATGCAAGGAGCCAGCTCATAATTTGTGGTTTATTTCCTTTTTGCTGTGGAAGCAGTTTCTGCAATAGAGGGGATAATTTCCTATCTTTTTTTTTTTTTTTTTTTTTTTTTTTTTTTTTTAACTCCAGCAAAAAAGGATGCACTCTGGTGCAAACCTAGCTCGGGGAGATTTCCTAATGAGAGCCATTTACAATGTTGAGGTTGATTTGTGTTTTTGAATGCATCCCTTTGTGTCCAAGTTGTTTTCCCTGGCAAATTATTAGAATAATAAAGTGCTTTATTAGAGCAACTCTGGTTCGTTCTGAGAGGCCGTATTGCACAGACTGTTTTTCTGCGGTTGGTGTCTTATACATATCGACGTCGCACATCCACGAAGCTTGGAGTTTATTTGAGAAGCATTTGAGACTTTTCCACTGTAGACGGTCGAGGCACTTATTTGCTGAGTGCTAGCACCTTGTCCTCTGTTTGAGGCAGAAAGTTATTGAGGGAAGGCATCTGGAAGGCTGTCCTGTCAGAGACAAAGTGTAGCCTTCTCTGTTTAGGAGAGACTGCTCTGTGGGGCTTTTATTAGGAGCCTCTCACTGAAAGCTTTCCAGATTTATCAAAGTCTCCTCAGTGCATGGTATACTTACTCCATCCGAACCACTGCAGAGACTATTCTTTTCATACGTTACGTGTTTGTGTGTAGCACCCTTGTTTTGATGCTGTTTTTAAACCACGTTTTCCCTTATTATTCACCTCAGCGGGAATATCTCCTTTAAACTAAAAAATGCACCCTAAACACTGTCATTTCACAGTTAATCTCTGTAAACATATTCCTTTTTGGCTGCAGTTTTTTTTTTCCATTTCTCCTTTTCCCCATCTAAGATTAGTGGCCGAGTGCAAATGATAGGCTGCTTTTTTACAAACCGCTGTGCAAAAAGTGATTGCAGTTTGCGGCAGACACTTTCAAACATGAAAATGCTATTTAGGGGGGGAAAAAAAATACTAAAAGAGGCAGAGATTCCTGTTTGTTCATTCACAGTGGCCTTACAAAACAGGGATGCATTGTAGAAACAGCTTGCATCTTTGCAGATCTGTTGACTATAGGCTGTGAAATGTAACACTGCTGAACAGCTGGTCGCAGCGCTGCGCAGCATTGCTCTTTCTCCACGCTGACTTTTTCTTCATCGGAGAACGCACGGGGCCGCTTTCGCTATCACTGTCTCCACCTACGCAGAAGGTGAGACGTCTTGTGATATCCTAGTCTTGTAACCTTTTAGTCGACTTGAAGGAATCTGATGAATGGGATTTTTATTTTTGTGTGCACGCCGGTGCTGAGATGGGTATCTTTTCCAAAAATGCACCTGACTGTAATCTCGGTGGAATGATCATTGATCAAAGAGACAAATAAGGGGTCTGAAAATTAGACCGGAGGGAGTCGCATTCAGGTGAGAAAGGAACTGAATTAAGCCATGTGGGCTTGGGTGCAGGAAGTGGATGACATTGAAGGTCACCTGCTGAGACAAGTTTGGATAAATGGAGCCAGCATCCATAGCATTGATTGCCAACTTACCCTTTGAGGTTACAGAGATGCATCGTGCTCCTTGTCTTGCACGCTGCTCTTGACCCTGTTATATGCCTTGTCACCCATTGGGGTTCCTGCTCAGTGCTCGAGCAAGAGCGCTGAGTAGAAATTAGGCATTCAAGATGAAACGGTATAAATGATGTAATGTCACTCGGGCTCGCTATTGCCTCTCATATTGCATACATCACCTCAACACGACTTCTCTGAGCCACCCACTTCTTTGCTTTCCCCTCCACCCCCGTACCCCTCACTGAGTGCCGCATGCAAGGAAACCAGTCTCCGGAGAGTCTCAGGGAGCACGGGGGGGCCAGAGGGTTGAGAAGGGGCACAGTGCTGTAAAGTGCCTCAATGTCGCCTCATTTCCCCGTTTTAATTGGGCTATCTAAATGCATCCCCGGTTTGTCAATACCCGCCGGGGTCCCAGATAAAAATGATTTGTCTCATGCATTCGGCGGCATGCCCCGCCGTTCCCCTCAGAGAGCGTTCTCCACCAGTTGACAGCAACACAGTGTAATGGAGAGCGCTCGTTGTTTTTGATTTTTCAGCGAGCTGCAGGAAAAGAGGTGCCTTCCCTTTTGTTTTTTCCTTCTGTCATTCTGTCTGTAACTAACAAGTCAATATAGGCACGCGGGCGCTCCCACCTCGACGGAAGCGTTTGGAGACGCAGAGGCACCGGGGGGACACATGCGCAAATTCACATGCTCTACACACACATGGTATCTGCTCGGGCACGTACACATGCCAGCGCTCGCTGAAGGTCAGCACCATGAAGCAAGTCTTATCTGTGTTTTTATGTGCTCTGTTTTCCCACTGCCCTTGTCCTTTTTTTTTTTTTACACCTCCTGTCTCCGTGTACCATCACCTTCTCTCTCAGTGGCGGAGCCAGTGTAATCCTACAGACAGAAAGAATCAGGGGCCAAAAGTGTGTCCTTGGTGTTTGGAGTTTTAAGCAAGAGTATGACGTCTAGAAGTCCATTTTCATTCATTTTTGTTTGGCTGAAGATTAGTGGTCGGACGGTTTTTCAACCGCCTGTGACGTTTATCTCAAAATGCCATTCAATCGGACACTGCAAAGGATTTTATAGTAAGCTGGATATTCTTTGCAAGTGCTGCCCTTCTTAATCTCTTAACTGATGAATGATAAATTGGTGGTTTGCATCAAGGAGATGACATACACACATATAGTTAGATTAAATTAGTTATGTACTTCCACATGCATTGCCTAAGCTCCCCACTGTAACTCATCTCGCCTTACATCTCAGAGTGAGGTTAAATGTTTCAGTGATAATTTGCAAGTACGCTTAACCCGTGCTCATAATACGATCCGTGTGTGTGACATAAATACCAACAAAGGCAATCTGGAGACAAATTAGCTACACAAACTAATGGCAGAAACCAAGCCTCGGTAAATTGTGAACTGGGCAGGGAATTCTGAGCTAACAGGTGTTGGCCAGCTGTGCTTTAGGACATGATGACATAGTGCTAGTCTTAAGAGCCCATCAGCAGCAGCACACTGACTTTCACAGCTCAGTGTTTACGACGCAGGTCAGCATTTTTTCACTGGCGTGCAGCCCGAATTGTGTTTATCAGTGACCCCTGTGAATGGGGAAGCAGAGCACATAATATTTTTAGATGTGCTCTCAGACAACCGTGGGCCGCAGCGTTTCAGAATGCAGCAAATGAGGCATATTTCCGTAATGCGATGATCGTTCGCTCACAGTAAGTGCTCTGCTGAACTTACACCGAGAAACTTATTTTCTTACCTCGAAGCTGGGCCTTGTTAAAGTGTTTCGGCAGAATTGTTAGTGGGTGCAGACAGTTGTATTGATAAAGCCCAAGGCCAGTCTGATTCATCCCGTCTCACAGCAGCCCGCACATCAGATGATCGCTGCGGTTCTTTACCTGCTAATAACCCTGGAGTCGCTCCACAGACTTTTGCACTTGCCAGACAATGAGTGATCTCAACAAAAAATCAAGATTTCTCTAGGATGTATTAGCAGGGTATTGTTAGCAGACTAGCTTAAATCAAGAAGAGGCCGGACTCCTTGAGACTGAAGAGGCTGTCAACCTTTTTTTCAGTCTTAATGAAACGAGCGGGGGATGGGTGGTTGTCACAGTGTTATAAATTCTCAGACGTGGTAGGGGGTGTTTCCAACTCTATTCAAGCTCTTTTTTTGGGGGGGTGGGGCAAAAGATAAGTGCTAAAACTGAGCTGCAAACCCTCACTCGAGGCAACAGTTGTAATCTTGCATTGGAGGTGGGGGGGTTACTGCGCGAGATCCATCTGTGTTTGTAGTTTTACTCTGCACTAAAATGAGATTACACTTTAAATGAAGTGACTCACGTCGTGCAGCTGACACCCTACGCTACATTACTGTAGCTTGCAATTGATATCTGTCTTCCTCTCTGCTGCTAAGACCCTCAGCCAATAATCCTTACTTCTACCTAATGCCGCTGTGCGATTTGTTCAGCGATTGCATCCCAGATTTATGTGACATTTGATTTGGCAAAAACTGTTTACACCCACAAATGTACTTTTATTTCCTCTCCTCGCGGGTGTGTGGGTGTAATAATTATTCTCCAGAAGGTTCCACCAAATTCTCATGACTTCCTGAGGAAATGAGAGTTTCCAAAGTGACCAGATTGGTTGTTCTCCTTTTTTATTTTCATTTATTTCAGACAGTTTTATTGTAGATTTAGATTTAGAGGAAGTTGTAGTCCATGGCGCGTGCTTAACATCCTGTTTTTGCCAGTGTGATTATTGCAGCACGTACAGATTGAAATATATTTATATCTGGGGCCGTTCAAAGTGAATAACTTTTTAATCAGATGACCCACATCCCGTTTGCTCTAAACTAGAAAGAAAGTTAAAGATAAAACAATCCTTTCTCTCGCTGAAAAGTCTGTTGTGTTCACAGATCTGCAGCCTCCAGTCAAATCACACTGTCTCCCATTGTTAACAACAAAGAGAAATGTAGAACACGCTGCAGTTCGCCATTTCCTTCAGCAGAGTTTAAGCCAGAAACAGATTCAGCCTTGCTGCTCGAAGTGGAAACCTTTATAAATGCTTTCCTAGGACCTCATTTTGAATGTCTTTAGTTGCGTTACACCAGTTTAATGTTCAGATACTCGGGCCCTGCTCCGGTTAACAGCAATTGCACTTGCTAACAGCAGCAAATCTTTGGGAAATGATGATGTAGTTGTGTATATTTTAATTATTAATGCTCTCTAGTGTTATTCCCGCATCTGAAAACATTTTTCTCGGTCCAGGTTATGGATTGCGACATCAGCAATGTCAGGAAGGAAAAAAAAATACAACCCAACAACATCGTGTGTGAAACATCGTTGAAGCCTTGCTGGATGAGTCAAGTTACAGTCCACACAGTATTATTGGGATAAATGAGCAAACCTCTCCCCAAGGTCCCCCAGGCTCTGTGATCTATTAAGGCACAGTCGTCTCGGATGGTGAATCTCGGAGAGCGAGGGAATTTTGGGGGAAAGAGAATGGTTGTGCTGACATCCTCTCTCGGTGCAATCCCTTGTCCTTGTAGGACGGAGGAGAAAAACAGCACCAGAGGCTGACTTGGCTGTTCCTCTGAGCTCCGTCATAAATCCGACTGAACATTTCTGAACATCTGTTGTGGATGATTAGCTCCGTGGCTAGCAGAGTTTGACCAGGGGGAGTGCGAACCAGTGTGTTTGCGAGTTGTGTGTGTGTGGATGCTCGACGCCTTGCAGATTTAAGAATGAGGATTTTGCATATTTATCCCCCTCCCCCTGCTTTTTAGATAGCAGTAGACTCCAAATTATTTTTGATCCATGTTACTGGACATATTATCACAGTCCTCTGGGAATTTTGGTATGTCTCAAAGTCGCACTTGGTTTCAGTTTTAGCTAAAAGGCAGACAATAAACTTTGAAATAAAGCAGAAGTGGAGACACTTATAGTCGAGTTTATGATTAACCAGCATGAGCTTAGACTAGGTCTCTCCCTGGAACATGGTCAATAGATAAGACACAATGGAGTCTGCAAGCTGCAGGGATACATAACATCACGTGTATTTGTACCTCAGACTTGTTTCCGCATGCAGGTGAACCGCAGAATTGCCTCTCATTGGGCAGAATTCGAAAAGGTAAGACCCTGCGCCCTCCTCCTCCTCCTCTTCCTCCTCCTCCTTCTTTTCCCTGAAATTTGACACCGGTGACATCACACGGTGGGCTTGGCTTCTCCCGGGCAGTCCCTGAACGCCTGCTCAGTGTGTGAACAAGCTCTGCCTCTGAAGGATCTCTCCCCAAGCCACACTGCTCTATAGCCACAGCTGGAAACCTATTGCTGGAGAGCCAAAGGACAGTCGCTCTGGTTTAATGAAACGCTGCGAATGGAATAACTGAGCAGAAACTGGAGACTACTTTATCTCAGAGTTTTTCATAAGGCGTCGTTCAGGGATAATCTTTTGTGGATACTGCTGGCTTTTCTTTTGTAGGATTTGGGATACTCTCTCTTTCTGGAATAAGTGCCTCGCAATCAAAAGGATTTCTTTATAAGTGGACGTATTTGACATGCATGGGTAAGTGGGAATTTTGCACCACAGATTTTTTTATTTTATTTTATTTTTTTTACGTTTTAGCTTTTCATAAAAGAAAAGCAAATTCAGTACAGGTGCACTTTTTGAAAGTGACTAAACTGAGGATCTGAACTTTATTTGCCTGCCTATCCCTGCTGCTCTGTATCTTTTAATTTTTTTAATCTCAGGATATACCTTTCACAACTTCCTTCTTATGATAAAAGTAACAAAATAAGTTGATGTGTTACACTTCAGCGGTCAGGTATTTTCTTACTACTCTTTTGTCCCCTCTCCTTTTGTCCTTGCTCACTCTTGCTTGTTAAGCCAAAACAATAGTTTAACCTCGTCTTGGCTTGGCTCTATTGGCTGGCTCTCTGGCAAATTGCCCTGTCTGGTGCAAGCCCTCCCCTACGTATTCAGAGGACTTTGAATAGAAGGGCCATAGAATGTCCCTTAGCTACCGCTGCTAAGGTGAGGCACCCCGCCGTTCTCCTGCATTGGGCCTACACTGAGGCCAAACAACCTGTTTTTCCAGTTGTCTTTATCTCCCTGGGCAATCTCAAGGGTAAAGTTTCAACGACAAAAATTCCAGTTGGAAGGAGACACAGACAGGCTTTGAAATCCCAGATAATTGTAGAGGAAGACTTTTGAAAGTCACAAGTTGTGATTTTTAGAAAATGTTTGGGCATAAGCTTCAGCAAAGCGTGCTCTGTTACACGTGAGTTAAAATGATAAAGTTTGCTGTTTCATTAACTGATTGTCCTTGCGCCGTATCATTGTTGACTCAAGGCACATGTTGTACTTTACTTTTAATGAAGAATAAGCGGCTCTGAACGTCCCCTTCAGCTGTAATTATGTGTTGTGTGTCTTTTTTTTTTTTTTTTGTTCCAACATAAAACTTTTATAACTTGTGTGCGAAGCTGTTGGACCGAGGTTCTTATTATTGGTCACAATAGATGTGGCAATTGTTGCACAGAAGTGTTGTTGCTCAATGCAAGGAGCTGATGTCAGTGACAAAATATGGTTTTTGTATTTTGCCCTTTTCCTTCAAAGCTGACTTAAGCTTTCAGGAGAAAAAAAAAAAAACCTAGTGTACACAACATGGTGTCTCATTTTATTTGGCCTTTGAAACGGCTAGACTTCTCCACATGCCTCCCTCACTGCAACGTGAACTTTTTTCTCTTTACCTGTACAAAAAAAAAATTGAATTTGATGTTGTTTTTCCTTTTAGTTCATGAATATATAGTCTGTAGTTGTGTTTTGACATCCTTGAGGTGAAACTCAAGATGGACACCACTTTTAAAATGTCCCCTCAGCTGCTCTGTAGCATAAACAAACAAGACAAAAAACTGTCAGCCGTGGTTATTTGTTCAAACAAAGCCGATCCCCTATTCGTACCCGGTGACCTGCAGGTTGTCCTCCTTCACCGCCACCATCCAGGCCGCTGGCCCTTCATTCCACATTCTCGGCTGGGCCTCAGTCACTTCGTCACCAGCGACGTCCCAGTAGAAGCATTAAGTGATGTCTGGGACGTGACCTGCGGAAATAACTATGGTCATTTGTGCGCTGCTGCTCTTTATTAGATTCCTCAACCAACCAAACATACATAACATCCTTTGGTTAAATGGCTGTCTTGGCTGAAGTCTTTCCTTCTGAATAAATTACCCTGTGAGGAACAGTCAGTCAGTCAATCTCTCCCCCCATTGGATTCCTCAAAAGTAATTATGGGCTGAGCATATGGATTTTTCCATAGGACTTGATTTCTCATCATCGGTGAATTGGGTGATGTGTAATGGCCTGTTAACGCATGATGGATTTCGCTTAATCACTCTCGTCCCAGTTGGGACATGAAAAGAGGCTGCTTACAATCACAGATCAATGTCTGAGAAGGCGATTCTGTCAGTGGAGTCAGACATTTGTCCGTGACACGCGCTGTAAATAGACAGACAACCTAGTAGCTGTGATTGGGTTAATAAAGCTTTGATCCAGAAGTTATTTATGATTCGGTCTCAGACTTTAAAAACACAGTCAGAGGAGACCTTTCAGTTGTTATGTGTCAGGAATTGTTTCCTGATGTTGACAAGGTCATAGGTAGTTGTTTTATGATGACAAGGCCTAATTGTCAATCCTCTGTTCGGCACTATGTTTACACAGCTACATGTTTATGTGTGTGCCGGATAGGTCTTGCGTAATATGCGATGTCAATCAGCGGGCACTCTTAGCTGTGCTGATAGTCACTTTCTGGTTTGAGTTGTGACATTTCTCTCATGCAGACAGCTGCTCATTCGGTTTGACAGGTGCTGAGGAGATGGTTTAGAAAAAAGGGCTTTTTTTTTAACCGCTAACATTACCAGTGTTTTGACAAGAAGCCTTTTGTCAGCTGATTGAACTAGGCCTGTGCCTGTCCTTTGACTTCTGCACAAGATTGCTAAACACACTTTAAGGGTTTGATATGAGATCATATCCAAAACAAAAAGAAAGTAGAAAGACAGGTTCGTTTTCAGGAAGGTGATGTTATTTTTTTGTTGCTAGTAAGTGATAAATGGGAACCCACTGCATCTTTAGCTCATAAAGTGAACGGAGGTAAATCAACGTGCTCAAATCTTACATTATACTCGGATATTTTCTTTACATTAGTCCTGTTCTGTTCCCTTTCTAGACTATATATTCTGTTCTGCAGTTCAAAAGCATCTTTTATGGCCAGTTATAGCCAGCCATCAGGGGTCTGTTTTGTGCTCATAGCCTTGCACCTTTCATTTAAACCATAGCTCGGTGCGTTACATCCATGGGTTTCTCAATGGAAACACAAATCCGCTTTGTCAGAGAGGACATTTCCCTCCTTGAGCAGAAACTCATTTCAATTCCACATCATCCCATTACGCCTCCACGTTGATTGAAACAGCCTCCATTTCCAGGGCCAGCTGCATTTTCTTGTACTCTGCATGCATGTCAAGGCTGTTTTGCTCGGGAGCCTATTTTCTGAGTCTAGGAATCATTGTTTTTATTTGTTGTTGCTTGATGTTACATCACTTATGATACATACTGTAGTTGTCTTATATCCGGTATAGTTTCCGTTTCCGACGGCAAGGTCAAATTGGTAACTTGACTGCCATTACAGGGAATTAAAGGTTGCAGCTTTACCATCATCTTGAGCACGAGGGGATAACTGTGATGCTAAACTGCAGAAAAGCTAATAAAACTGAATGTAGGCTTGATTTATTTGGTGCTTGCTTCTGAAAGTATAATCATGTGGCTGATTTATTCCTATGCCTGCAACTGCACCGTTGTTTGCTCAGCCTCACAATTTCCTCAAATGCCTTGCTCGGACCCGACATTCTACTTCATTACTTTATCTGCCTCCCTGTCACTTCCTTTATCAAGCCACTCCTGCCACGTCTAATGTAATAATAAGTCTTCACAGCCCCTGCTACTCATACACAGAGTTGGACATACTCATACTTACATCTGCGAGAAAACCAAGTGTGTTTTATATAGAGGGATGTATTTAACATCATACCATTTAGCTTTTCTCATCTCGTAGTTTTGTCCTTAAACACAGGCGATGACTCTTCCTCCTGCAGAACTCAGAGGTCCCTAGCTTGTTTTGGGAAGATGGATGGAGATTCATTTGGTTTCATTATAACGCCTGACTTATTTATAGCTTGCCTGTGCAGCGCCTCTTGGCCCACTGTGGACTGGTAAGGATGCTGGGGGCTGAAGGCGTTGATGAAACATTCCTGTGTCCAGGGGGTATTCTCTGAGGAGAGCACTGCTTGTTTAAGGGAGGGCAGTGGGGTGACAATACAAGAGCCACGGGCAAGGCCACTGAAATCTAATTCCACCCACCCTGCCCAGCTACAGCATTCCTGTCTTTTCCTTTACCCCTATCAGAAGTCTTGGACTGTGGTCTGTCGGGCTATGTAGCGATGCCACTTAACCCAACAACATGAAAGAAAGTACATGATGTGGTCTGGTCCTTTAAATGTAAACCCTTAGGGGGGGAAAAGGAGCCCTCTTGATACACACTTTTATATGTAACTTATGCACAGTTTGGGAACTTGGAGTTCCACTGCACCAATCCCAAACCTTTATCTGGATCTCCCCCTTCAGCCTTAGAGATTACTGCTTCACAACCCTGGAGCAGGGATGCTGTCTGCCTGGTAATTTGATGGCTAATCCCCTGCCTCTTCCCTACAAATCTCTTCCCTGATAAAGGGGTTGCTTCTACATTAGTAAACATGGGGAGGCTTGGCTCCCTGTGCTGACAGTTAGACATTAGGACTGGTTGAGGAAAGGGGGAAGTCAATGGATAACTAGTTTTTTCTTTATACAAGCACCTTTGCATCGTCTGTTGGGAAATTTCAAGTGCCAAGTAGGACATTTGGACCAAGACATTGCGTGTGAACCTGCTGGTAAGGCATTCCATTGATGTAAATAAAGCAAAGTGCACTTGGTCATTAAAATATCAAAAGTCAGTTCTGAGTGTTTCAAGGTCTTACAAAGGGAATCCAAACAGTAAATGCACATTTATTAGCTTTTTGATCCAAACATATTATTCCAGTGATTATCATAGTACTACCATGACTAGACACGATGGCTCACTTGAAAGGGATACGCTTCCTCAGATGTTTCCTCACAGGCTTACAGTGAGCTGCAGGGGATGACTACGTGACCAAGCATTGTCAGATTGCAGATTATAGTCCTCATAATAGTTTTATTAGGGGGCTGACCTGTACCTTTTGCACACTTTCAGTTTCCTGGCTGGCTATTCACCTCCTACGACTGTGCACAAACAAAGCACTAAACCAGACAATCAAAAATGGCGCTTTGAGCCAAAACACGAACATGAACTAGGTCAAATGGGACCTGGCAAAGTGGCATTTAACCAGTCTAGGAAATGACTTTAGCTTGATGTCTGCAACATTGGCTGTGATGGCTTTTTCATTTGTTGACCTGACAGAGGCACTTTAGGGCGTCAGGGTGGATCTGGTGCGATGAGTGACAAGTCCCCGTCCCTGGGTGACTTCCCGTGCGTGGAACGGGCCGGTGTTGGGTCTAATTGTCGTCAGAGAGTGGGATGACATGTCAGGAGGAATTTGGGGAGATTGCCGTTTTTCCTCACATTGCAAACCAGTCAAACATCACAACTATACAAATGATCCATAGTGAAGTTGCCAAGTTGTTCATTTTTTTTACATTGCAAGCGCTACACTTTTGTCTCTCCCACTTCTGTTCCTCTGAACGGCATATTATAGTGAGTCAAAGGTTTGCCTACAGCTAGTCCTCACATGATCATACGTAATCGCCTGATCGCAGTTTTTGATAACTTTGCATAATTAATAGAAATGCTTTCATTCACCTGCCTAAAAAAATGATGTAACTGTCGGAAATTTCACATTTCCACCACAATTTTCACATTGTTTTCCACTGTTTGAGGTTTGACTGATGTCATTGCACCCACATCTTCTGCTGTGGTTTAATGGTGCATGTTTTTCTTGAGGCGCTAGAAAAAAACGCCCTTCTAATATGGCCACGAGATTTAGTCCAAGAAATGCAGCCATTCAATACGGTTGAAAAACAAGAATTGTAAGAAATGTTGCAAAAGGTTCGACAAATAAACGGTTAATATCAATTAATTGGAGCTAAATCATCAAAAACATAATGATCATGCGGCTCATAGTTGCACTGATTCATCTACTGTTTCTTTTAATGTATTTTTCAACAGGGATGTGCAGTGCCTGAAATGACCTATTTATTACGATTTACTGGGTTTTTCATGAACAATGATTCATTTTCTAAAGATGATATCGCTGGCATCTTCACTTATAATTAATGCGCCACTGTGATAGTACACTTCTCACGTCTAAACACCAGTCTGCTTGATTGGACGTATTTGTGCTTGCTCTGAATCTTTGGAGAAGCTCTTGTCTAGATTTTATATTCATGAAGTGGATTTTTTTTTTACAGAACTATTTGATTAGTCATTATGAATGTGAGGCCATGGTCAAACCCAGAATTTCTCTAACTGGATGAGTCCATGCGATATGTGAGCGTGCTGGGTGTATGTGTTGTGTGGGTATGCCTCGTTAGTCAAGCTACAGAACAGTGACTCTACACTGGTGGTAATTGATAGTCTGGAGGCTGTCTCAGCTGCAGGTAAATCCTCTCTGTGTGGAAGAAGGTGGGGTAGGGGAGAGCATAAATAAGTCTTCCAAGGACTCAGGATTTCAGTATAAGTAGAAGGAAAGGTTGATGGTGGGGGACGTGTTTGAATATGGTCGAGGTTTTCCCTAAATTTCTCCAAGCTAGCACGGGCTTAAATATACGTTTCGGCCGCATTCACCGCAAGAACGCTGCTGTGAAGAGATGTGTATTACCCCCTGCTGTCTTTGTCTCTGCGTCCACTGTTGGCCTGGTGCATGAAAGGAAGTGGACTGGCTTAGGTGTGGCTCCTGCCTCTTTTGAAACACTTCCATCAGACTGACAGAGTAAAATTCAGCTCTGTGTTTTGCCCGGGGAGCTGTACTGTAGAGACAAAAGCAACTAAGAGCAAGAAGGGGGGAGAGGGCCAGAGAGATTGGTCCCAGCGAGAGATTCATAGGTAGTAATGAGAACGTTGGTGAAGTGCAGGTCGTCGTGTAGTGGCTCCGGCCTGTCAGTATAATGGACCTCGCTAGTCAGCTGGCAATCGATTGTACTGCTCACGACCTCGTCCGCCTGTTGTTCTTCACTCTTCCTGTCTGTCAACCTGCCACCCAGAGATGGAGGACGAAGCAGAATCTTCTCCCGGACGACAGATGCGGTGTCCAGATACTTTCTCATTACCCCGAAAGGTGGCCTGGGGTGAGGTGTGGAGGAAGGCAGGCCTGACTCCACATTTCCAGCTAACATGACCTCGAGAGAAAGTTGCACCCTAATGAATTCCTGTTTATTTTTGCCCATGGCAGGTAACCACAACCGGTTTTTAGTTATTTACCTTTATTTTTAACGAGTAGCTCGAGTCCCGTTCTTTTTATTATGAAGAAGAATTTAACAACATTTAATTTACGGCAATAAAGACGCTAGGAGTGGAGGTACAGCCAGTAAATATTTGCATTTTGTTCTTGATAAAGGCGTCTATTATGAACTGATATCATATGTTCATGTCATGTGGGATTACTAGTTACTAGTTGAGGAATGGCACGCCAGGTTGGTTTCAAATCCACATCTTTGTAATTTATTGCGCTTTACGGCGCTGCCACCGTTTTTCTTAGTAGTATTGCTCCTGTTTGAGGTTTAAGCCGAGAGCCCCTGCTCCTCTTGCCCTTTATTGACTGGCCCCTGCCTATTCCACACACTTCTATTTTACATTTTAAATCCTCGGGCCTCCAGAGAGCGATGGGGATATATGGTTCCATCTGCTCCAACAGGCTGGTGCATGGCTCAGACGGAGGGAAAGAGAAGGAGACATGGTCAGGAAGAGAGAGAGAGGGAAAGAGAGAGAGAGAGAGAGAGAGAGAGAGAGAGACAGAAGAGCAAGCAGGGGGATGGAGAGAAACCCAGACTGACAGAAAGACAGAGCGGCTTATTAGAATCTGCCTCTTTTCACTAGTTAGACAGGGGCTCTGAGGCTAGCCGTCTGGAATTGAAGGCAGGAGTTGGATTAGGACCTTGGGGATCTCCTTTTTTTTTATTCTCCACATTTGAAATCGCATCTAACCCATGTGAAATCTGGTGGGTCTTAACTGTTTGGAGTGGACCAGGAATCTCGTGTCTCTTCTTTGTGTAACACATTTTGTTTCAAGGTACACCTTAGAGTCGCATATGCTTGTGTGCCTTGTAGATTGCTACAAACACATTTCCCGTCATGGGGGTCCTCCTACCTAAACAGAACCTTCTGCTTTGCCCCAGACACCATAAGGCGCAGCATTTCTGTGCCCCGCCACAAATGCCTGATTATATAGGAGGTGCTTTTCCCAGCCTTAGTCTAACCCTTCCCTGTGTCAACATCGGGTTTTGTTCTCCTGTACCTCAGACCGCAGAGGATTGGCTTCCCCCTTTTTTGCATGCTCCCTTGTGAGGTGAAATAATAAATTGTGTCAATACACGGTTTCGCTACTGTGCGCTTCAGCTCTGACTGGAGACAAACAAGCCCATCCATTACAGTGTGATAAATCTTGGGCAGCTGCATGTCCTCACCTCCGTGTTTAGGGGTTGTATTTTCCGAGAGAATACTGTGGCTGACAAAGCACTTCCTCAGAAGTAGATTTGCATAAACGGATGTAGTGAGATAAGGGCCCGCTTTTAAAAATCGCTGTTGGACGAGCACAGGCCATCCACCCGAGTGTCCAACAGCGGCCAATGGCAGCAGTCTGGCTGCTCCACCTACGGCCTACTTTGAATTTTGGTAAAATGAGTAGGCAGACTCTAATTTCTCTATAAACTCCTTGAGAAAAGAACCATGCCGGAGTATCTATTTTGGAAATCCTGCAAATCCATTATTGCCTTAAAGCAGCCCTGCATCATTTTCAATAGTAAGACTTAATAAAGGGAGGGAAAGCGGGATAGCTCACCGTCTGCCAGTCTCACAGTGTACATCCTCATACAGCCCAGCCTTAGTTTAGCATTGTGGCAAACAATTACAAGAGTTGCTGCCCTGTCATTGAGCACTGACATAGGCGTCTGGAGGGTCCACGCTGACCAAAGAACTTCACTCCCAGCTCTTTACAGTCTCTAATCTGGCCTGACACCAAGCTGATTTACAATACCCCCTACCCTAAGCACTGCCTGACTGGAGGTAATTGATTTAGAACAGTGGAGACACCTGCTGAATAGTATGAAGCCCTCATAAGCCCCCTCTTATACTCTTATACAAAGTTTTGCCCAATATTCTCAGCTCGGTGTCGCCTGTAAAAAGGAATATTAATCAGAAAAATATGCTGTTATTGTATCGCTGCGCTGTCACGTATCTTTGCAATGCTTAATATTTCTTCCTGGTTGCTAGAATCTATCCACGTTATATCTATGGATTGAGCTGAGCCTGAACAACTGCTTCTGTTTGGCCAGCTATTGATCTGTGGAGCTCTGTATTTGCCAGTCTTTCTGCTCACATGCCTTCACTCTGTTTGTCTTTTACTGGCGGAGACGAGGCTTTCTGCCCAGGGGGTGGTGGCGGCGGCGGCGGCGGCGGCGGAGGGGGTAGAAGTCCTCTCAGTGCATGGTGGGAAGAGTGTGTTTGTGTGTGTGTGTGTGTGTGCATGGGGTGGGGGGCCTGGGTTGGGGTTCTTTGCCGTCTGTGCTGCCTGCCTAGTCATTTTATGGCACCATCTGTCCACAAGCAAACCGTCAAGTGGTGACGTCTCAGCTCATCTTTCTTGCCTGACAGTGTGAATTTCCTTTCTGATATATGTGCACATCTGCTGCTGAGATTGTGTCTCGGTTTATTTGTTGCTAATTTAACGTTTGGCCGTAGCGCAGAATCACTCCTAATTATTCAGTCACTTGTGTGTAAAATATTAACAAGAAGAAATATTAAAACGTCTTTCAGTTTTTGACCTAGGGCGAGGCTGTTGGCGTCATACATTTTGTATAACCTCAGCTGGATAGAAACCTCTGCTATTTTATTATTTTCGTTTTTTGGGGGGGAGACGTCACATTGAGCAAGTACTTTCTTTGAGATTGTAGGTATGTTAATATGCACCGATCACCCACAACATTAAAAACACTGACAGGAGAAGTGAATAACATTGACCATCTTGTAACAATTCAATGTTCTGCTGGGAAACTTTTGGACCTGGCTTTCATGTGGATGTTACTTAGACATGTAGCACCCACCTAGACCAGACCAGGCACCCCCACCCCATAGCAATGACACTCCTTGATGGCAGCAGCCATCCCCAGCAGGATGCAGCCTGACACAGACACACACACAAAAACGCTTTAGGAACAACTCAAAAAAACATGAAGAACAGCACAAGGTGTTGACCTGGCCTCCAAATTCACTAGATCCCAAACTGAACAAGTATCTGTGGGATGATCCACAGAGTCCCCTCCCCTCAGAGGCCCCCCACTAACAGTATTCTGTTGCCAGACACCACAGGACACCCTCAGAAGGCCCGTGTCCATTCTCTGATGAGTCACAACTATTCTGGAGGCACAAGGGAGACCTACACAATATCAGGAATGTGGTCATAATGTTATGCCTGATCGGTGTATACAGCTTGTCAAAACAAAGATCTAAGACAACAGAAATAAAAAAAATAAAGAATTAAATAGTACAAGATTGATAATCATGTCAATAATCAGGGTAGAAATATGAAATTAATCAAATATGTTAAATTAAAATGTCAACAAAGTGGATGAAATTAAGAAAAAACGAATTCAATATTTACAATAAGTTTTCCATTGAGCAAGAAACTGTGTACGGCGTTGTGTTTGCAAGTTATTTTTTTAATCAATTATTTTTATTTTTTTTAACTGAGCTGAGATTTATATTCTGCAGCCGTGGCTCCTGAGGTCGGTGCTACTTTACAGAGAGCAGTTTCATACACTCGATTGGTCTTTTATTTGATGAATGTCTGTTTTACATCGAGCCTGCTTTTTGATTTATTGCAGGCCTTTTGCCCGGCACTTTGTAGTGCAAGCCATTTTCTCCTTGCTCTGCAGCTCGACAACGCCAATAATCACTCTTCAATAAATTCAAATGGAAGTGGCACTCTGGTATGTCTCTTCTACTCTGTGTAATACATATCAGTGTAATACATATCACCTTTCATTCCCAGATTGATTTGCTGCTGAAAAGATTGCCAGCCCCCAGAGGTGATTGTAAATCCCTACTTCTGTGGGAATTTATGGAGGTGCTTGAGTTTTGTTAAATGTTCGCTCAACCAGACTAAATGCCAATCGACACTGTATCATATGAGTATAGCCACTACGCTGTGGTCTTCCGCTGAGAGGGAAGTTAGTGCCTTTGTCACACATTATCAGGAGCATTAAGTCTAGATTGCACCCCAATGCGTCATGGAGACTCTCTGCTGTAAATGTCTGCATATATTTTACTTGGCAGTAATATAACTTATCAAACTGTGTTAAATGAACTACCGGATGGGTTCCTTTGAGTCATCCACACAGGCTATACTCGCGTGATTAATAACACGAGGGCTTTCATTATAGGTCAGCATAATCAGCACTCCCTTCTTTCCATTGCTCAACTTGAGGAAGTGCACTCATCCTTTATAGGTGTCTTTCAGTCTCTCTCAGTCTTGTGCTCGGCAGTTAAGCGTTAACAATTAACTTGGTGGGATCGGCTTGTAAACACAAGTGTTGTAAAACTCGATAGGTCACAGGACATTACCCTTTGTTAGGTGAATTTCAGTGCAAGCCCCGTAAAGAAAAGGCACGCACCACCAAGTCTGTGGATACAGCGCGGCTTTTGGAGCTGGAGAGAGAAAAACCCCTAATTTGGTTACTTTTCATTTTACAATAAACCAGCTTGCAAGTAATTCCTCTGGGGTTTTTTTGGTACACGTTCGCTGCGGAGGTAAAAAAAAAAAAAAGAAGAAGCGCAGGTTCGTGAGGGCGAGCCTTCTAGGGCGCGGAAAACTAATCAAAGGCCAAAACACTGGTGTTGAAATTCAGCTTGTAACTGTGTTTATGGAGCTGTTGCAGGCTTCGCCAACACAAACCTCTCCGGTCTGGGTTTATCACCCCGAGAGACGGCCATGATTAGCTCCCCGCACTGCTAGCCATATATCTCAGCTGTCCCACCCCCCCCTTCTGCGTGCAGGATGACCCATTAAATAGAGACGGAGAAAGAGAGAGAGAGAGAGAGAGAGAGAGAGAGAGAGAGAACATGAGTAGGAGGGATGGAAGCGGTGGAGAGCAGAAACGCTACCTGCAGTTAGCGTAATAGCAGTGTTTACTCAGCCTCTGTGCTCTCTCTCTGCGCGCTCTTGCATTGTCTGTCTGCAGATTGCCATCTCTGTATGGGTGGCCACTCCCTTGCCACACACGTACACGGGGGGTAATAAGTTGAATGACAGGCACCTGACGTGGGTGGCAAATGAGCAAACAGGATAGGTGCGTATTAGGTGTGTGTATATACTCCTCCCTGTTGAGCTCTCTCAGGAGCTCTTTTGTCCTGCGCAGTTTACCGTTTCAGATGTTTCTATCCCTTTTGTTCCTGTGTTAATTACTTGACTAAACCTCTTATTCTTCTGCCTATTGTGCGCCGTATATGCAGTATACTGTATACGTCACGCTTGGTATTACACAGAAATCCCCAGGCGGTTAAGACTCATAGGGTTCTTCCTAAGGGAACTTAGAGAGTGGATGACCTTTGAGTGGGGAGGTATTAGGTTTAGGGTTATTTCCACTTCCTTATCAGCTCTCTAACCTTTTCTTCTCCTTAACAACGTCTTTGTATTTAGACACTACTGAATCATCCCTGTATATCAGACACACAATGCTGACATACACCGATCAGCCACAACAATAAAACCACTGACAGGAGAACTAACTAACATTGACCATCTTCTGACAATTCAGGGAAACTTTTGGACCTGGCATACGTTCATGTGGATGTTACTTAGACATGTAGCACCCACCTAGACCAGACCAGGCACCCCCACCCCATAGCAATGGCACTCCTTGATGGCAGCAGCCATCCCCAGCAGGATGCAGCCTGACAAACACACACACAAAATGGTTTAGGAACAACTCAATAAAACAAGAAGAACAGCACAAGGTGTTGACCTGGCCTCCTAATTCACTAGATCCCAAACTGATCAAGTATTTGTGGGATGATCCACAGAGGCCCCTCCCCTCAAAGCCCCCCCCACTAACAACATCCTGTTGCCAGACACCACAGGACACCCCCGGAAGGCCCATGTCCATTCTCTGATGAGTCACAACTGTTTTGGAGGCACAAGGGAGACCTGCACGATATTAGTCAGGTGGTCATAATGTTATGCCTGATCGGTGTATTGACTAATTGGGGACCAATTACTGCACCATAAGTTGTGCTCAACCCGTGCTGCAGATCTTCCACCTATGTACGTCTCATCCTGCGTGGAGTGGCTCAGCTTGTCAGCCCAGGCTTCATTAAACACAGCCTGTCATTTGTTTATGTAAAAACTAAGGCGATAATGAGGAGGAGAAGCTTCGGCTCTGATATTTTCCTACACCTTGTCAGTGGTAGTTAGCAAATTGTGTTTCCATAAACTCTGTATATTTGCAAATTCTGGCCGGTGGGGACGAAATGGAATAATAGAAAATAGCCGACAAGAAGACGGTGTCGGTTCAAATTGTGTGAGCTGGAAGACATAAATTTCACACTTTTGGAAGTATTGCAGGACTTTGATATATGTTGTGAGTCACTTGTTTATTAGGCATTAGCTTAGTTTGTGCATCGCTTTCAGTTTATATTCATTTAAATCAGCAACTGTGGCTGTGAAACAATTTAGCTCCTGAACGCCTTCTGACTAATTATCGTGAATATTAATTAAGCTCTTAGTTTCTGGTGAAATAATCTGGATGATCATTTTAGCAGTAATTATTCACTGCTCTCTCGTTCGCTCTCGCTCACACAAACCAGGCTTCGGAAATGAAATCATTAGCGGGACATTCTCATACGCTCTCGCAAGGGCACAGACAATCCACTCCCACTGTTTTTGTCTTGCTCTCCCACACACTTGCAAACAATCGCTTCTTGTGTGCTCAGCCACTTGCTCACATTTTGGATCAGGCCGCGCCGTTTCCACGCCGGTGCCCCGTGCCTCCTCCCGTTCGCACCCAACGCCGCGGCGCAAAACGCACACAGTGGAAAGTGTTGTTCCCGTAGTATTTCGTGTGCAGCTGGGAGCGACCGTGCTGCACTGGGATAAATAAGTAGCTAAATAAATAAAGAATAAGCCTCGCTCTAGGAATTTGTCTCATTGAAGATGAAAAGCATCTGCCTCTCGCTGGCATCTGCTGTGAAAGATATCCCTCCACCGCCAAGGGTTTGGAGCACGGCGAGTAGCCAGCTCTATCTATGAGCCTCTCTCTCTCTCTCTTTCTCTACACACCAACATGAACCAGCGCAGCAGTGGCGTACATAAAAATGAGTGTCAAAACAATTTTGTCAGCCAACAAACTTGACGTGACTAACTTGGGGTATTAGCTTGAAATAAAAAATGGGGGTCTAAATGTCTTTAATTCTGGCGGCAGAGTGGGGGTGTGATCCAGTTCTCTGGCACGCTGAGCAGAGTATTTGTGTTTCTTTTTCTTCTCCACACTGCTGCAGCTTAACACGCCAACAATAAACCGCTTTCTCATTAGCAGTGAAGGTGAAGACACAGAGGGAGGCTTTCTTTTTATTTATTTTTTTTTTCCCCCTCCTTCTTCCAGAGGTTTTAAATTATTTTCGCTGCACTCGCGAGTATTTCGCCATGCAGGGAGGAGTATAATACAGTCTGATATGATCACAGCTTGAACTTTCACTGACGATAGATGATGTTGACTCGGCACAGTGTCTGGAAATTCCTTAGATGCAAGGTGTGTTCGGAATTGGAAATTGCTTTCGCAGACATGAAAGCCTAGAGGCGCATTCCTGCAAGTGACAAACCGTGATGAACGGCTAGCTGCCAGTGATACCTGTCTACGTCTTGACGCGCCGGGCCTGAGTCACGCGCGTTGCTTCACGTAGTTTTTTCCGCAGCCATGCTTGTTTGCTTTGCGAGGTCAAAGGAGCTCAAAGCAGAGTTCAGACCAAGAAAATTGAACTATTGAAAATTTGCTTTGCTAAGATCTCTGCCTAACCGAGTGTTTCCATTGTTTAACAAAGAGGGTGGTCGAAGAGTCGTCCGCTGTGTGCGTTTCTCTCTGTTTCCACCCGCATTGAAATAGCCACATGAGTAATGGGCTGCTCAACACCTCTACAGGCTTAAGAATGTTTTTTTTTTTCTCCACACAAGATACTGGGGGCATTGTGTCCCTGACACTCTAACTTATTTAGCTGAACTGAATAGACTAAAGCTGACCGGCCACCCAGCAAGCCTTAAGATATTCCGCATTGTGAGCATCTCCTTCGTGAAATATCAGCAATCAGCATTGTTTAGTCGCACTGTAAAAACCGGGCAGTGAGACTGAACAGCTGGGAAGGTTTTCAATTCAATTCCAAACGGTCTCTTTCAAAAGCTCTGCACGGAGTCGTTGTCAGGGCGCTCTCGAAGACTTTAAGACTTTCAAAACTTTTCTCATTTTAGTTTTTTTTTCCCCCTCCCAAAGTCCGCTGGAGATACCGCTTTAATTCCATCAAAAGAGAGCTATCTATCCTTAACATGCCGCGGTCTCCTTTTACAGCGCTATGATTACTCATCACAGATGGCCACGGGCAAGAGAGCAGGGATAAGAAATTTAGTTAGCTCAATTTATGAGGATACACAGTTACTTTGTTTATAATAGCATTAGACGTTGAAACTGGAGGCTATAACAAACTTAAGGTCATATATCTTAAATCTAATTCCTAAAAAGACAAAGCGTCAGTGCTTGCGTAGTTTCTCTTGAGGATCCGCCTTTGTTTTAGTGTCTCGGGCCTCCGACTCGAGACAACAGAGCGCTGCCTTCTGTTTCGTAGCTTGGTTAATTATGGTTAATTTGTGGTACACCTGCTGCCACTTTGTTGACCGGCCATGCCCCAGGGGCGTGTTGTATGTTTATGCATGCATACATGTTGTCATTGTATGAGATCATGGCACTTTGCGTGATTTGAAACCATCTGGAAGACACAGTTTCAATTTCCTAATGGGGGGACATTAAGTAGGCGGTGGTCCTTAGGGAGTGGTGTTTAGGAGGTCCTCTGGGTTTTTTTTACTGATCCTCATTGTGAGACGGTGGCTGAGAAGCTTAAGCCATGTCCTGACCTCTTCTTTGTTCTCCCCCCCCCCCCAATAATTTCTCTTTGCAGAACTGTACTGCATTTGTTTCCCAACTCGTCTGCTGATGTAGCTTTGGTGTTACATTCTCTCCGCTTGTATTTTCCTCTGCCCCCGGGCAGGATTTGTTGTGGGTATTAGGTGCCTTGTTGATCGCGACCAAAGATCTCCAGCGGTGTGTGCTGTTGTTGTTTTCTTACAATTATACAAAATTTCTGTCTCTTTCGGTTCTGCTCTTTGACTTGCGTTTGATTTTGCTGCTTTACTGTGTTATTATGCTCATTCAAATATATGCAAATCTACGGTGAGTTTGAATACTAATGCTGCTGTACTCCTGCTCTGCATGTGTTTTCTCTCCCAGGTGTTAGTCTTTGATCCTGTCAGAGTGGGACGTGTCTAGCAGGGGACTGAGGAGGAAGCAGTGCCAACTTGGAACATGGTGCCTAATATTCACCTGGCAGTGCCCCTCCTGCCCAGAGGGGCGTTGCTGTTCCTGCTTCTACTCAGCTGCGTGGTGTTCTCCTCTCTGGCAGACAGTAAGTACTCACCCCATTCACCTGAGAAGTTCTGCCGTCGCTTCCTCACAATCCGATGACTCATTAAGCTCCATAAGTATTTTGACACTAAGAGCGTTTTAGCTCATATAAAGGAAATTGCACACAATGAGAGGTTAAATAGTGAGATCTTTTCAGAATCATTTCAAGTGCATTGGCATATGCAGTGATCCGGGTTACAATAGGTGCCCCTATAGAGACGTTCTCTTGATTTAAAAGGACAGATTGTCATCTTATGTTGAATTTAACTCACTCTGTTGTTGCACACGAACTGAATGTATAGGAGTTCATGGAGAACAGGCTTCCGTGCAGCGCAGCGTAGAGCATCATTTAAAATAGAATATAGATTCCATTTCCATTTCATGTCTTTGGTAGATTCCAGCAAACAGAAATAGCCGCTTGCCTAATGCGTGTCCTCACGTATAAAGAGCTTTAGAATCTGAACTAAAAATAAGCGCACAATGCAGGCGGCGGAGATCCATCGGCCTCTGTGCCCGGTTGTCAGTCAGAATGACAGTTTTTGGCTGGAAGAAGACGCTCCGAAAGATGCGTCACCGCTGCTGCACCTTCGGGTCTCGGGGGCAGCCAAGAGCCGCAGCCCTGCCGACGACGGGGTCAGGGACGGAATTAATTCAACACATGACCTCACCTATAGTGCTGTCACGGGGTCACTGTAATTCAATTATACCCCATCCCCTCCCATCCCCTCCCATTCCCCCGCCCCGGCCACGCCAACTGCTCTGTCCTTTCAAACATGAATCGAATAGGGTGTTGTTTTTCCTGTACCCTTTGCCTTTTTTCCTCGCCCTGCCCTGCGTTATCAACTTTTGCTCTCGCCGCGTGTCTACTTTTGCACAGTATCACTGTGAACTCGACCTTGCAGAAAAAGTTTTGCAGGCCCGTCTCTTTTCTTGTGGTCTGGCAAGACATTCTCCGCTCTGCTTGTAATTTGATCGTCCCAAATCGAACTGGAGCAGAAGTGCTTAAGTAAGATGTTAAACATGTGCCCGGCTGCACCAAACCCATTCTCAGACGTGTATTTATCCAGTTGTTTTTGCATGCTGTTGCATTCAAGGTATAATAAAACAAACTCTGGATTTTAACAGTTGCTCAAAAATTCCGATGATTAATTATACATTCATCATCTATTACCGCTCATGCATTAGAGGGTCAGGGGTGCGACTGGAGCCTCTTCTAGTTATCACTGGGCTAGAGGTTGGGTTGCCAGTATATCACAAGGCTAACACAGAAAGACAATGAATCATTCACACTCGCATGTACGCCCGCGGCCAATTTTGAAAGACTAATTAATCCAACAAGGATGTCTTCGGACCCACAGTAAACCCACGCATGCCTCTCTGTGCAGACATGGAAACTCTGCGCAGGTCCGTCAGGTCTGGACCCAGAGCCTTCTAGCTGCGAGGCTTTAATGCTAACAGCTGCATCGGTGTGTTGTCCCTGACGATTAATCAACAGAGAGAACTATATTAAATAAATGTAATACACTTTCTGCTTGGTTTATGAAAAATTGGCATTGTGGGTGTCTGTTTACTAGTTGTACACTTACATTAGTGTTATATTACATTGTGTGCATCTGCTCTTTAATTGCCAACAAGGGAATGAACCAGACTGATTCGATTTGATGCAATTTTTTCTTTTAGCGATCATCAAGTAAAAAAGTAAACAGTGTGGGTATTTAAGGTGCAAAGATGTGATTTAAATGTGCTGAATCTGTCGGATTCCTGGTGCAGCCCGGAGTTTTAATGGGACCTTGATTATTAAGGTGTGCCTTCTTTAATCTGTACTGTGCAGACAGCTTCATGCAAAGGTGAAAAATGAGCACGTATGCTAAATGCCAAAAGTCATTTACTTGTGTTTGAAGTTAGATGTTGCCGAAACGTCTGCTTTCATAGAGTTATTTATAGATGCACACACAGCTAGGTAAATTGCGTGTTACTGTCTTTAATCTGTGAACAATACAGTAAGTCAGTGCATAATGTAAAGGAACTTTTCTGAATCCTTGTTTGCTCTCTGCCTCTGTGTCTCCACGACGGCTACTGTAGATTGCCCTAGTCTCTAATTTCAGTAATCATATCGTTTACGGATAAAAACACAGAGCCAAGCATTTTAATTAGCGGACAAAGATACTCTGATGTAACAAGCTGGCACAAGCGTTTTCAGTGAAACCCAAAGGCTGATACATGAACAAGGGGCACAAGAGAAGAGAAAAAAAAAATGGCAATAAGTTATGAAAAAGGCTGGCTCTGCTCTGGGGATAACCTATGGTTGTAGTTTAATGTAAGCACACATGGGAAAAGACCTAGCACTGCTATTACCAGGCTGCAAAGCAAACAGACGTAGAATTAAAATAAGCAAGTTGGGGGGCAAAAATAACACCTACCACTAATGGCAGGGTTGTGTGCCTTTGGTGTCTATAATTTGTATGCAACTTAGTTATGTGAACTTGATAGTTCGGGTTTGGATTTCCTGTATTACAGGGCAGACACCAGACAGATATTTTGGGTGGGGTGTCTGCTAAGTTTCTGATTACATGGGTTCAGTCTGGTGTCTTTGTTTCCCTCTTGAAAGCGGGCGAAGAAACCACAGGTAGCAAACTGAATGGACGTCGTAGCTGCTGGTGTTGTACCGCTGTTTGTTTGTCGTAACACGCGGTTCATCATGATTTAGCAGGACAAATAAATACAAGGAACCCTCCACCAGCGCTATCAGTGTTACAGCCCCGTGGCATCATTCATCTTATATCATCATTGAGTAGGCTCACAATACAGTGTGATTACTGTGAGTGCTGATCACAGACGTCCCATCGATCCCCGGGGAGCTCAGCCTAATCAACCGAGCTTTCTATACCGCCTCCTTGTACACAATGGGCCACTGGCCCACAAGGTCAGCCTCAAAGTCGCACATACCCAGCACTTAGATGTAATGGTTATCTTTTTGTAGGGCTGTCATTGTGAGTTATTTCATTGGCTTTAATAAGCTTTTGATGTATGTGTCCCCTCTAGTTCCTTGTGTGTTATAATCTTGGGTAGCTTTTTTTTTTTAATACTAGGTGCAGCGAGACCACTGAGGCCCCCCTTTGTCTACTCTTTTCACTCCCAGTGGCAGGAAGATTACAGTGGCACCATAATTAACTTTTAAAAAGACTTTTGTATCAAATCACTGTCTCATGCCGCAACTTTCTAGTGTTTTATTTGTGATCCTCCGTGTAACACCACTGGATTAGCTGCAGTTTATTATTTCTTTTGGTCCTTTTGTTCCTTTATTGCCTGATGGCTTGAGCATCCAGACCATAAACAGGACACTGTGCTAAATATATATATACTCTTGGCTCCGCAGGAGAACTAATATAGAACATTTTACTAGAATCTCAACAAAGTTTTAAAAGCCTTTAAATCCTTGTAAACTGCCATGTACTGCATGAGCCTATACGATAATCCTTTTAGATTGATTTGGCAATTTCTATCGCTCCTACAATGGAGTGATGCAATGGAAGCACTAAAGTGGTTTGGAGATGGGTGGCCAGATGAGGGGGCTGGGTGCCTGGAAATTGGATTGTATTTTTAAGTGTCCATATGGTCGCCCAGTTCAAAAAAACTGACAGGGACAGAAATGGATTCTTTTTTAATTAAAAGTAACCATATCCACCTTGGAGAGCCACTTGGAGAGTAATGCAGTTAGCTCACAGCTGTGTTCCACACACATCATACGGACAGGCGCGCTGGGAGAAAGGCCGAGGCGCAGGGAGAGCTAAACAGTAGAAAATGCACTCTGAGGAGGCAGCAGGGAGAGTGCGGTGTACGTGAGAACAGCGTCTGAAAGAAAGATAAAGTGTTGGAGGAACGCGCTTTTTCGGGGCTGGAGAAGTTTGATGGGAACTTGTTTTCATGCGTCAGTGCAGCAATGTCAGAATGGAGGGAGGAAAGGATCTTCGGAGGTTAATGATGTGAGATTAATAGTTTAATTAGGGAGCTCAATACCGGGGCCAGAGGCGGTCGCCCAAACTCTCTGCCGCGTCCCGGTTTCAGCTGTGCCACAGGATAAGTGTCCTTCTAGAAAAGGGCATACGGAGAAAGACATGAATCATTGTCTTTATTGACAAGAAGAAGTTCAAATCCTCACTGTTTCTTAGTACTTTTTACTTCTAACATTATTAGATAATCCACAATTAGCCAAGATTTAAGAGGTAATGTGGATTTAATTTGGGTTGAGATAATAACTAGAGGCAATAAATGATGCCCGTATTGTTATTTCTTTGTAGTAGTTTCCGATTATTGGTCACATGGGAGAAAGTAAAGATAGCTGGCATTAAACTGGATTCAATCCAGGAACTTACAAGGCACGTGGCCACACATTCATGTATTTGTAGCATCCTCTAAGGTGCAATTTAAAGCATTTCAGTCAACCCAAACAGCCTGTGGACACAGAACAGAATAAAACACGGTTCAATCCCAAGTGGGATCTATTTCATGGGTAAATGGCCACCTTAGGTTTTCAAACAGGCTAAATCTTAAGGGAGGCAACAAAGGGTGTGTTGGCACCTCTTAAGCCAGAATCCGTTTGTTGTTCAATGCCCCTATCGTAACATAATTTAATTTCCTCCTCAATTTGGGCAATTGGAAAGTTGAATTACTTAAGACCTCCAGGTCGTGTGGGTAAGAAGATGAGAACAATGGCAGCGGCTCTTTGTGGTCTCAGAGGGACGGCTAATCTAGGGGAGGCAAATTAATGAGGTTAGTGGGGTCACGAGGGGCTGTGTGGTGATGGATGGTCGGCAAACCCCAAAATGGGATCTCAGAAGGAGCTCGGAGCCATCTCAGCAGCTGAGCCCCCCGACCAAGCGCCTCCCGGGATCACTTAACACACTTAACATTTTCTCCACAATGGTCTATTAATGTCAGGGTCCAAGCCAAGGTTGGACATGGCGGCATTCATAAAAGCCCCCCACCAGTTGCCCGAAGCTTCTCCCATGCGCCCGCAGCAACTTCACTGAGTGTAGCTTGGATTTCCATTATAAAGATGGCACTCTCCATACTTCATTACATATTCAAGCTGCATTCAAAATGTACTTTTCCCTTCCTGTATATAGTTTTGCATGCCAGTATCCCTAGGTTGACGCCCACGCACGCATTCAAAAGCAAAACTCGGCCATCCGTCTTAGTTTCACATTTAAAAGAAAAAAGAAAAAACTAAATTCAGTTTCATTCATGACAAGCGCAAATGAGAACATTTCATGAAGAGAGGTAAATGAACATCGGAGGTGATGTTACAGCACCCGGGGGTTATGCAGATGAGGTTTGCATTTCAGCCGACACATTAGCAGGCTTGTCTTGTTAGTTAGGGCCACATATAGAAAGAGCTTGTTCGCCGGGGCTGCGGAGCGGTTTTGAATTTTTTTCATTTGCAAAGTCCACATTCCAGGCTCGTCTGTACGTCGGTAGTTTTGAGGTAAAGACATGTTGTGTCTCCAAACAGCGAGCAATTACGTGCGAGGAAAGGAAACTGTAAAACATATACTATAGTTTGCCCTCGTTTTATAACCACAACTTGAAACGGCATCGGTGGCAAAAAAAAAGAGTTTTATCTGGAGGAAGCACAACAAAGAAGTCATAGAGCAGCGCCTACCTTTATCTAATGTCTGTTAAAGTGTACCTTAAGGAATCTGGCTGGTTGAAAGAAGCCACTAATGGTGAGTCATCTTTGACTAGATCTGGGTCGGGGCGCCAGTTTAAAAACCACAGGTAATGTAACACCTCAGACTGCCTGTCGTGTGATACGAACAACACCCACATTCTCACCATCAGAGAGTACACAATGGAGCATTTAGCCCTGCATATTTATTTAAACAGCTGCTTTAAATGCCCGTGCAGCAGTCACCTAAGAGCATTGTTTCTCTTTCAAATGTCACACGTTGACTGACAGTGGAGAAGAGAGAGAGCCGACTCGAGAGATCCTTCCCTCGTTCTTAATCGGCTTGAGAAGATGAAAGCCATTACATTAATGTTGCTCACACTGGGAAGAGAGGAGTGAAGGGTAATTGCACTTAGACTTCTTTTTCTTTTCCACTGTCTTGAATAATTCAGAGAAGGCTGGAAGGCCTGATAGAAAGCCTGCCTTTGCAGTCCACGGGGGTATTGAAAGTTTGATGTTTTTCCTCTTTTCTCCCCCCGTCTATAGGTTTAGACATCTTGTCTTAAGTATAGTATCTCAGTAATGATGAATTACATTGCTCTTGCAATTTCACTTAAGCTCTGATAACGCTTATGAAGCTCCTTCAGCCTTTGGCCAGTGCACTGTCATTCTAAGAAAAAAAACTTCTTTGGTTTCTGTGTTATCATAAGTGAATGCGGTGTGAACTGAGTATTAATGAGTCGGGGAGGACGCCGATAAAAACATTTGCTCTGTCCGATTCCAGGATGAGTTGGCGATACTAAACACAAACCTTAGGCTAAAAGAGATTCAGGCCAATTCACCAGAACTTAACAACATCCGTGCCGTTTCCCACTCATCTTACTCTGTATCTGATTAGTAGTGAATTGCTTCATAGCTGCAAAGATCATTTAATTCATGATTAGTCCATCGGCTGAAAATTAAGATGCTAGTTATCGTTTCTTTGTAATTTGTAAGCAAAAATATCGAAACATTAACCAGTTTCAGCTCCAGAAAGCTGAGGATTTGATGCTTTTCTTTCCAAACATTTGAGCTGATAATGAAAAAATTATGTTGCTGTTGTTTGGAGCTGTTAATTATTCACTCTAGACTGCACATTGACAGTTGCACTTACAATACGAGCACAAATTGACAGATTTGAGGTTTAAAGTCTAAAACTACGTAGAAAAATAAATCGTTTTGTCAGTATAGACTGACCAAGTTGTGAGACTAAGTAAAACGCTGCTTCACTTTATTCAGTCCTGCGTTCTTTCTACATAAATTGTGCTGTATGCTGTGTACACGTGTCATTTCCCGAAAACAAATACCACAGTGCTCCTCGGTGTTCAGCTGTAAAACAGAACTGCAGATAGAAAACATGATGTTTATTGGTTTAAACAAACAGCCCGAAGTGCAGTTGACTTTATCGGGGTAAATAACTTGCAGGGGAGGCAGCTTTATATGGAATTAATTGCAAACAAGTTCCCTGCTAATGGCCTGAAAAGGCCTTAATGGAAGTATTCCATTAAAACAACCAGTACTGATGCCATCAGACAAATTTCCACTAAGTGTTGCCTTGTGAAAATGATAACTTGCTAATCCATTATTAATAGGAATTAATGGTTTTCTCTCTGCCGCGCACGTATCGATCCCTGATACTCTACACTACAGAGTAGCTCTCACTGGGCACTCTGGCAGGCTTGGGAATACACTAATTGTTAGCCACACAAGTGCCATTTACGCAGCTCTCCCTGCTGTCTCTGCATTTATTACAAGGCTTGCTCTGAGGCCCCCGACAAGGAAAACAGAGAAAACTGCACGGCTGCTTTGAAAAATATCTGCTTTGTTCATGTCAGAACAGAGAACAAATATATATAATTAATATCTTAGTAAACCATTTTCCATTTTATTGAGTCTCCATTTGGCACACCCCTGCCCTTGTCACTGGTTTATACTTCAGACTTTCTTGTGTTGTCTTTGATGAAGATGATTGCTGTGTACTGTACAGGTGTTCCTCATCCCCCCCCCCCCCCCCCCCCCCCCCCGTCCCAGCACCTGAAAGATCTGTAGCACCGCTGGAGTTCAGGCACCCTCACAGCTTTCATCTCTCTAATGACCTCAGACCCCCCAAATGCTGCTGCAGGCGTTAGGTTAATTCAGAGAAGCGGTTTAATCCCCCCTCACACACTGAGCAATCAGCAGCCTTTAGGCTCCTTCAGTGCTTTCTGAAACCAGGATCTATGGAGATTAGTCAATCGCCTGCACTCAGGGTCACATTTAAATTTTTACATCAGCAGGACGCAACTATGCCTCGCAAAGATGTCACTACGCTAAATCATTACATCGCAAGTACTGGATTAAGAAAGCACTTTATATTACGCCTTTTAAAGCATTAAAAGGGTTTGAATTTATTTCCCTAATAGTCCTATGATTTGTTTGATAAAGAGGTTAATGGTTATCAGGAATAAAGAAACACCTATTAGTCCCACAAAATAGGTAAAGGGAAACTTGTCGTGTGGTTGTATTGCTTTTTGCTTTGATTAATTAATTCACTCCGTTCATTAGTTTTAGCATGAATGGCTTTTTGCTCTTGTAACAAAAAGTGCGTTTGTTCTTACTCGCTCAGCCACCAGCTATGCCGCCGCTTGTCTACAGCAACACTGTTTTGCATGTAGATCCCTTTTTTTGATATTTCTGGTGCATTCATTTGGTAATTAAAGTCTGAATGATTGAGTGGTAATCCAGACATGTTTGTCAGCCTTGATTTTTAATGAGATCGCGCAGTTTAGTGTTTACACTGTCGTAATTAGAGCATTGTTGTAATTTCGACAAAATGTGCTAAATTGGAAGTTTTTTCCGGAGCCAGTAACCTCGATTCTGAAAATTCTGGCAGTTTCCACCCAAAAATGTTCTTGACAGTTGTGGCGGGTACTTTCTGCACTTTGCCAGGGAGAAGAGAGCGTGCGCTAAAGCCTTGTCACGATAGGAGTTTTGAATGTGATGTATCAAAGCATATACAGAGTGCAGCTCAAAGCTTGCAGGCAGTGGCTGAGGGAAGGATTTGCATAGGTAGGCTTATGTGTTTTCCACCTCGTCCTTGCCATTGTTTTCATGTGACAACTCCCTGACAGCCGGGAAAATGGGACACAGGCGAGGGAGAAAAAAGGTTGAGTCTGGATTTTGTCTCTCTAAGAAAAGAACTGACAAACCCAACAGTTTGATATCCGCAGCCACTCAGTGGTGGCACAGTGATGGAGGAACACAAACTCTTGCAATCCAGAAATAAATGCCTTTGCCCTTTCATTGGAGTGTGTTAGGACCACTATTAACCCCAGCTAGCAGTCAACGGTTTAGGGTCGCCACAGCCCCTTTGGAGATTTTTGTGATTGAATGCTTGGTGAGATCTGGATTAACGACGGACAGCGACGAATTTGCCATAGTTTAGCCTTTGAGTCATAGGTCAGCTATCGAAATTCTGGGCAAGCTTGTTTAAGAGGATTAATAAGGAAAAAGCACGGGGAGGCCAGTTTGCCCCGTTTGTCTGTTTATCCTTAAAAATCCGTATGATTTCTAAGATCCTGTGCTGCCTGGCTTAAATGTTTGTGGCAACACACGGGCTTACATCCTTTAATTTGAAGCATGTGCAGAGAACTGTTTAATGCTGCCCGATCTCCGTCTGAGCAACAAAGTGGAAAGCCCTCACATCGACTTAAATGCAACCGCTATGGACAGATGTTAGCTTGAAAGTCAGATTGGTGATAATCAGGTCTTGAGGATTCCAACTCACCACCCATGCACGCACTGATGCATGCTCAGGCATACACTCTTAAAGCTTATCAGGTTAGAATCGTTAACGCAGCGTTCCTGTTGCCTCCTGCATGTGTGTCACTGTCACACCGTGATGCTATAGAAAAGGATTTATCGCAGCTGTTGCAGCTTAAATCTTGAACTCCGAAGAAACAAGCAAAAAATCTCGATCACATGTCTGGTCCGCACGGCCATGAAAGGGTCATGGGTCATAATTGGATTGACGAATGTGTTTGGACTATTGTGCTATCGTCAAGCTTGCTTAACTACTTGTTGACACACTACACCTGTGCTGCAGTCCGTTTCCTTTGTTTGTCATTGTTAGCTTATCATAATTGTTTTTAAATGGCCAATTTAGCTTTAATCTGTTACGCCTATTAGACAGTTAGATTATGTTTCCCTCTGTTTGTTCCTAAGTCAACTGTATGAAACAGTTTTAATGTGTTTTCTTGAGTCTGAATGAGGCTGCAGAGGTATCTTAATTCGGTTGTAGACCCAGTTGTGTGAGGTACTTGGGTTTCCATTCCATTTGGTATTCGTTTGACGGTAGGCGGTGGAAAATATATTTCTACAAAGAGCCACGTGCCGAGACTGTGGCAGAGAAACAAGTTACGAATGTAACTACGGCTCTATGAATTCACTGGTGCTTGGAAGTATCCAAGAACAGCTTCTGGTGCTCAGTATCATGAATAAAGGCGGCATTCAAAGGAAGGATTACGGTCTAAAAAAGAAAAGACTGCCAAACAAACATTGCCATTTGAGTGGATTTTCTTTGTTATAGAGAAAGAAGAAAATGGGCTGAGGGACTGGAGACCGTAGTCGTACATCAACAGTGTTTTTATAATTACGTTCATCGCCCGAAAGGAGAGACAAAGGTTGAAGAATCATCTTAAACAGACAGTCATGTCCATATATCCATTAGGCGAATGAGAAAATATTAGTTGACTCCACTAAATTGATGTCTGGCGTTTTACAGTGCATAGCAAGTCTCCATCTCCAGCCAGTTGCATTTGAATGTGTGCAACCGTCTCACATCAAAGTGTTATATATGCATGCACACTTCACTGCTCGCAGGCTTGCAGTATCCCTTTTATTGTGGATAGCTGTATTGCTTAAAGAAAGCTCCACTGCAGATACTGTATGTCCTCGAGCAAGGACAGCGAGCACCACCTCTCTTTCTCCAGCCAAGTGAGGGCAGAGAGTGATGATATAAAAGGTGGACCTGGAGCCCCATCCATATCTGAAGGAGGTACAATGTTATGCTAACCAGAAAGTGACCCCCCCACCCCACTTTCTTCCACCAGTGTTATGTTAAAACACATAAAAAAAAAAAAAGAGAAGAATGGTGGCAGCCATTGCTAGATCCTCCCCAGCGTGTGCTCAGTGAGGGAAGGCTGGCGTCTCCTGTGTGTACACAGCATAACGATTTACCCCTTTGAGTACGTCTCCATGGGGCAGTCTGCTCGACTGTGGTTTGGGTGTTCCCCACCTCCCTCTTTAATGACTCTGGAGATGAAACGTGAGCTGACGGAGCTGGTAACAAGGACATTGTGTCGTGTTACCAAAGCCTCATCTGAGACTGTAAATACAGCTGAAAGCACGACGGGCCGTAGCGCGGAGCTAAGGTGTGCTCATTGTAGTGTCCTGTCAGCTTTGACAGGTTGTCGATGAAACACACACTCCATTGTCCTATGCACAGTGATGCTGGGTGTGGTGCTCTGTAAAACCCTGAAGGCAAACAGGGGATAGACGTGTTTTCCAAGGTAGTCCGCACATGTTCTAAGAACGCAGTAGTTATAACCAGTTTAAAAACCTTATCAGACACAAATTACCATTTGAATTCTTAATGTGAAATGTAAAAGTGTCGTCTTCTTCTTTGTCCTGCGTGTCAACATGATACAGTGACAGACAGGCACATGAAGATTAAAATGTTTTTCGTGACGTGAGCTGCAGGTGTGCGCAGCAACAATGCCTGTCGTGAGTTTTCTCATGGTCGCCTTTGTGTGGAGAAACTGATACCCTTAGATAAGTTTTACATGCTGATGTGGCAGATGCACTAACGTCACCTTCACCCCTCCCTCTCCCTTCTGCTCTCCGTCTCCCTCGCCCCTCTACCTCTTTCCCCCTCGTTAACTTCTTCCCCTCCCTTCCCCCTCCCCCCCCCCCCCCTGCCCGCTCCGTCTTCCCCAGGCTTGCCAAGTTTCGTCAAATCCCCCGAGGACCAGACGGGCATCTCAGGCGGAGTCGCATCGTTTGTGTGCCAGGCCACCGGGGAGCCCAAACCCAGAATCACCTGGATGAAGAAAGGCAAGAAAGTCAGCTCCCAGCGCTTCGAGGTGGGCACTCATGCGTGACTCTCAGATTTCTGAGCACTCTCACACACACACACACACACACACACACACACACACACACACACACACACACACACACAATACAGGCAGACCCAAACACACATGGCAAAACAGTTCAGGCGTGGGCTTTAGACTTCTTTTGTAAGCCCCTCTCATTAAGACCGATGCAGCCACACATGAACGCGCACTTGAAGCATTCGCACGACTCACGCCGCGCACACAATGAATCTGTCTGTTATTGAGAATCAGACCAACTTCCCTTCTCTTTTCCAAGCAAAACCAGACAGGCTTTTCTTCTCTTTAATCTCCCTGCGTCTTGATTTATAGAGTCCGCTTCATCTCTTTCCGTCTTTTCACACCCTCATCCTTCCACTCCTATTTCTCAGCTACGCCATCTCTGGCCGTACGCCCCCTTGATGTGCTACTTGATGTATTTCCCCTCCCTCTTTTTGAACCCACGAACAGAAGGGAAATGCCGTAGGTGGGAGCTCTCTCTGTTTCTGATCAGTCTCACCTCTGTAACATAGCTGTAGTAGCCGGGGGAACTATTAGTTCTGCTCCCAGTTCCTTAATATGGTCCCGGTGCATCAGTGTGTCTTGATGTGTCTTCATATTATCATTCACTCCAAATATTATGATTGATTCTCGTGTTGAAGAGGACGTTTTGGTAATTTGTCTTGTGTTGCTGCAGGACATGGAAGCATGGTCTTAGTAGAGCTAGACTAGTAGAGCAGTACAACCGGCATATATTTAATTTTTTCCCCTCTTACGTCAGAAAACACAAAAAATCAAGAAAACTGTGCAAGTAAAAATCTTGCAATAAAGTAATCTTTGCCAAAGAAAAAGAGGCCTTTAAATATAACTCTCCTGGCCTTTTGCTTTTTGCCGTGACTCTCCCAGGTGATTGAATTCGATGACGGCTCGGGCTCCGTACTGCGGATCCAGCCGCTGCGCACACACAGGGACGAAGCCATTTACGAGTGCACAGCCGCTAACAGTGTTGGCGAGATCAACACCAGTGCCAAGCTCACAGTGCTTGAAGGTAAGATAAGTCTTTCTTTTTTTTATTTTATTATTTTTTATTTTTTCGCTCGGTTTCTCTTCTCAATCTTGCTTTCGCTCTCACTCTTTAAAATAGTTTCCCTCCTTTTCCTCCCAGCTGCTTGTGGTTATAGAATCTTTTATTCCGGCATATCCAAAAGCAAATATGAGCGCTTGCCTTAATAATTCATACATTAACATTTGCAAAGTCTCCAGATTCCTGGTGTTGGCAGTGCCGTGGAAGAGCAGATACTGTATGTCTTAATGTAAACTCTGCAAGGAGAATAAAAAAAATGCGAGGAATGTGATTTTTTAAAAAGATAGCATGGCAGTCCAGCTATTCAGCAAATGTATAGCTTGGAATTTAGTTATTTATGAAGAAATATTTGCGGTTTATTGGGTAAAACGCAACATTTTCTTGTTGTCTGAATCATTTTCTTGTAACAAAGCAGTCCCATAATCAGTTACAAAAGATAAGCAGTTGTGAATACTCACTGGGGCTAAAATATGTAAACATTTATGAATAATTTAATCACAATTTTTGAGTCTCCATGTGAGGATACCCTTCATGCCTGCAGGCTAGCTTGACCACCCCGGACCTCCTTTCCCTTCTTGCCCATAGTTAATGTATGTGACTGATATGGACAGAGGTTCCTGTGCAGTCTCCCATATCACTTTTTGAGTTGTGAGCATAGATTTCTTCTTCAATTGATTGTAATTTTGTCACATGGGTGCTAGTCCACCACAGGAGGAGTTGATTTCATTAGCAACTCTGAAGAGAAAAATAAATTAAAAAATCTCCGGAGATAGCCAGAGGGAGGATTAAGGCCGTCCATAGCCATTACGCTGGCATTAAAGCAGATCTCCTCTCATTCAAATACAGCCTTCCCATCCCCTGTCTGAATCCCGTCTTTCTTACACCCACCTCCTCTTTCTCCTCCGTCCACGCTGATTTGATGATATCACTGACTGGGCTTGCGTAATCCCCCCGTAGGGCTTCTCTGCACTGAAAAGAAAGCTTTCATTTTTACCCTTCTTTTCCACTGTATCACGAAGACAGCCATGGTCGGCACAAACAAACGCGACTAACGGGACATAAAGCTCACGCAAATTCTATAACATTAATCATCTTAGTTAGTGTTGAGTGGCCGGGCTCGGCTTCCCTCAGATACTAAAATAAAGATGGACAACAGTCTTACTCAACAGTGAGCAACTACTGTTCTCGCCAGCAGACGTGCTTTGCATGAAGTCGTCTCCTCTCACGCTGTGATGCTGTTCTCAGTGTGCTAGCTGCTAGCTCCACAGTAAAACACCACACAGACTCATGCCATATGATGCTTTATCTGTTGGGCTTTAACAGTACATACTGTATTTACTGCATACATTTTGAGCAAGGGATGTTTTTTAATACTCTGCATTAAATTTTCATAGCACCTTCTCGAGGCTGCATTAAGGAACAGTGTTTATGATAATGTTGCGCCTCCAACTCATTGTTTTAGTCTCGCAAACCAAAATTGGAGACATTCTCAGGACGGGATCACTCCAGCATCGACACCTTTTAACGTATCGATTATTCAGCACGCCTGTAAAGTTCTGCGAAGGCTTCTTGAACGTTTGTCATTACGACGTCGACGCTACCCACCCACAGACAGACAGTAGAAATCCTTGCACTCAACCCAAGCCTTTGTGGTTGTTCCTGCTACCGTAGGAGACTCCAGGACCGTATTTTCTACAGTGATGACACACACACCGACTCACAAGGTGAAAACAATACCAGACACTCTATCGCGGGTTAACAATGTGGGCTCATAAAAACCGCGGACAGCTGTTCTCTGTCTACAAACTCAAGCAAGCCTCTGCTATGCTACCTGCCCAGAGTGAAATGGCAGACTGCCAAAGTAAATGAAACACTGGTGGATTTGAGTTCTTCGTCAAACCTTTGGCAAGGAAAACAGAGACATATTTACTTCTGAATCTGGACTCCGATAGGACTTTTCCAGTTTGTTTTATGTCGGAAGCAGGCAACCTTCTGCCAAGAGATTATTAACTGATACAGCGTAAAGCTTGCCGCGGCGAGAGCGTTCCTGAATCTTTGTGCCTGTTACTGCCGAAAGTATCTTCATTATGTTTGAACGGTAACAGTAAATGGCGAAAAAAAAGTGATAACCTTTCGATTAGTCTGTGAAATTATTCCTTTTCCCTTAATGCAGGCTGAAGAAGAACAGCACGACACGTCATATCTAATCAAAGTAATTCTTTGAGTCTGCTCGTCCAGATCCGATGCACGCAAACGCACCGCCGTGCCGCACACATCCATACATATTCACTGACACAGACACACTCGGTGCAAACACACATACACATAACGGAGCAATGACGTCAGCCCTGCTCTATTTTTAGGCTATTGTTTGTAGCCCGGTGATACATCAAGTTCATATCAGCGGTACTAGACGAGAAAACACCAATACAGCAGCAAACACATGGAGACAAATGATCCTTCTCCTTTAATGGGCAAGTGGTTGCCTGATAGTGCGAGAACTCGTTGTCACGTCCGAGTGCTGCTTTTATTTTATGTCTTTAGCCAAATTATAAAATCCGGAGTAAAACGACTGAGATGACGTATGTAAACTCAGTTCATCGTGGCGTCCTTGAGTAGAGCGCAGAACCTGTAAAGCTGCTCGGTGAATGTAAAGAAAACTGAAGCTGAGCAATGCTGAGAAAACACGTCACGTCTCAGTTAAGCTTCGCCAATTTTTCTTGCAATCCTAAAGAAAAACTTCTCATGTGAAGTAAAGTACATGTGACTTTGCATCCACATGAAGTTGTCACAATACACCGAGCGCCCCTCATCCAGAGAGAGGCAGCGTGCAACGGTGAATTCATTAGAGCGCTAAGTCGATCTGGATTATAGGTTTTAGCAGAGCAAAGGAAGGTCGAGCATTAATTATGATTATTTCATATACTGGCTCTTTATTATTGTTATGCCAATCCTGCAAAATATGGATTATGACAGCCACACCGTGGGCGGCTTTGCACGTGCTTTCAGTGTTCGCATAGGACGGCTACTGTGTTAGGGAAAGTGTCATGGATCAGGAGTGCATTATAGTGTCTGGATCACTTTCTTGTGATTTTTAGCTTAATAATAAAAATCCGTCCGTGTTTATTTGGTGCGAGTAAACCCAACACGTTGTGCAACACCAGGGGACTCCAAGTGCTGTGTTAAGATTGTGATTTTATTATTTTAGGTTGACCTCACTGGCGCCTAATTCACTTTCTGAGTCATTGTATTTGCGTCAAAGGCTGTCACACGATGACTAAGACGAACATTGCTCATCTTTCTATTGAAAATCCAGTTTGTATGGGAATAAAATATATACCGTAGTGGACCTGTTCGGACCTGTTCTCGGAGACGCGTCCGCAGATGTCATCACGCTGCGAGCCGTTCACCTGCGGGGAGTCGTGGCGGCGTGTTTTCATGCCGGCCGAGTCGGGCTTTTGCACTTTTGCAGTCATGAGTCTCGAGTCACTCTGTAATTCTGTCACGCCGTAACAGCCTCGCTCTTTGTTCGTCGCAGTTCTCACGACCCTGCCCGAGAGGTCACACCACTGAGACTTACATACGGGCCCAAAGTCAGCGCAGCCATTCGTCATTGTGTGTGCGCGCGGCAGAGAGAGTCACACACGCAGACGCTGATACAGAACCAAATCTGTGGAGTTGCTCCTCTATTGTTGCCGCACTGTCATAGGTCAACTTATGAAGACTCGTCTTTCTTATTCCACTGTGATGTTTTGAACAATGGTCTTACATGCAAAACTACTTTCCATGTGTGCAACTATGTGTGTGTGTGTGTGAGAGAGAGAGAGAGTCTGAGGGCTGTGTGTAGGTCTGACCTGTATGGATAAATAATGATGCAGACATTGCTGAGAGCAGAGGGGGAGTTTAGATTGAGAAATATTGTTGCAGCCTCTAATTCCCCCTTACTCTCATCCTTTCGTTCATTTTCCGTTTCTGCCTACTTGTATCTATGATCTCTTCGTATCTCTTCGCGTCTGTGCTATAGTGGACCGTGTGGAGGCGCTTTGACGTTGTAGCAGCGTAGTATATAGTGATGACCAGAGGGAACAATGACTCATTACACGGGTAACGATGCCAATGTTCTGACCTTGAGCCCTCCTCCACCCCCCCATCCTCTCCCCCTCCTTGTATTGAACTGCCTCAGTAAATGTCCAGGTAAATGGTGCTTGTCTCAGTGATGTATGAAATAAACTACTGCCGGCCAGAAAAGACATCTCAGCTCACAACATCAGTCTTAAATGCAGTGCGCTGCCACTTCTTCGTGTCAAGGCAATATTTCACATTTTCCTCTGCGTTAACATTTGATGATGGTGTAAAAATGTAAAACGCAGTGACTCAGATCAAGAAATGACTAACGTGGTGTCGAAACCGTGCCGTGACACTAATGGTGATGAGAAAACTGATGGGAGTTTTTCGCAATTGGAATTTGACTATTTTCCTCCAGAACCGAATTCTGATGAAACTGCCTTGAGCAAAAACTTTAAAAACACATGGTTGTAATTGGCTTCTATCTAGCGACCGGGGAATTGCAAAAGTTCTGGGAAAGGCCTACAGTGATGGAGACCGAGAAATAACAAGCCAACACGAATCGCTGTGTTTTCTTTTTTTTTGTTAGCGCAGAGATTCAACACAAACATCTAATTGGAGGTCACATATCACAGGGGAAAGCAGCGCTGCCTTCATGGCATGAGAATGAAATGACTCACATAACTGTTTGCTTTGAATTAGTTCTGTGTTTCCAGACAGAGAACATAAGTGATGTGTTGAGAGCTAGAAATTTCCACAAAGTGGTTGCAGTCATTTGTATTAATCAAATATTAAATCCCAGGAAAGAGAAAATATGATTGCCTATCAGCTTCGACTTACCGACTTAAGTCTGCAATATTCCTCTAGCACGAAGAGCTAAAACAAACCAAAATGTCAAGCTGGTATCTGCAGAGTGACTAATAGAAGAAATATGAGCAGAGAGTCAGGTATGTTCTGCGGCTTTTCCGCCTCTTGTCCTCTGGGACACGGCGGACCTGTCTCCAGAAAGGAGGAATGTTATCTCATGGTACCAGATCAAAAGCCCCATCATTACCAGAATCCTCCTCTGTCAGACCGCGAATTAGAAAGCCTCTCCTGTAGACCAGAAGTTTTTGAAGTTCCCTGGAAACTCGTTTCGGAACATGTGACACCAAGACGGAGAAGAAGAAGAAAAAAAAAAGTAATTTCTGGAAAGGTCAAGCGAGAAATATGCAAGCATTCAAAGCTTCTGCGGTCGATAAAAAATAGTCCCTTGCTTGGTGAAAACATGCCAAACATCAAGCAGTGGAGTGATATAGCTCCCTGTAATACTAATAGAGTTCTGCCCTATGAGTCAATTTTATGCCTCTCTAATTCTAAGACGGGAAGGGAGGCCGTAATTATACAGCGGTGTGGAAAACTCTTGAAAATGTTCAAAATGGAATTCAGTACACTGTCTCAGCTTTAGTGCGTTGACTGTATTTAGTGGTCCTTGTGTTTGGTGGCAGTAAACAAATTACAGCCTCACCGGTTAGAGGAAAAAAGAAAAAGAAAAAAGAAAAAGGGGGAGCCTTTATTTGCTTGCCACGCATTACAGTCCCTGGTGCAGAGGCAGAAAATGACTGCGACACAATGCCAGTAATAAATATCTCAGGAGCCAGGCAAGTGCGGACAACAAACCTGACTGGATAAACAGCACAGAAATCTCATTGCGCCTCTTCCCGGGCAAGATAAATACATACAGAAGCTATATCGGAATGATTAAATACCGAACCCTGCTCCTCTAACAACTTAATCCCCTCCTTTTTCTTCGCGCTATTCAAATAATTCACAATGACCAAAATAAGGTCTGTTGTGTAACTGCGGTTCCCCACACTACTATTTTACTCTCCGATTCTCTTCTTGAATGCCGGTGGGTTTTTCCTACCTTTTTGTTAGCCCTTATATTGTACAAGAAGGTGAGCTGACGGTCCGCGTTTAACAATGCATGCTATAGTTGTTGATGAAAGTGATATAGGGTATGAAGGTTTGGTTTTAGCTTTGCTACAACGGGGCTGTTATCTGTCGAAACATGCTAAAGGACTTGCAGTGGCGCAAGCCCGCACTCACACAAAGGCATTCAGGCACACACACCTTCTACAGGTGTACCCCACGCACACACAGATTGTATTTTTGAGCTCCATTGTGACAGTCACAGATTTAATTTCTCCCACCATCTGCTGGCTGGAGGCCCAGCGTCGTAGATCATATCCAGCCTGACAGATACAAACTGCATCTGTCTATGCATGCTTCTCCCAAGGACTCGCACAATATGGCTGGGTGGAATCGGTCTCCTGACCACCCAATCTGCATCCTTACACCCTCTCTTCCAAGGACTTGGACATGTTATAAGTAGGGCAGGAGGATTTTTTTTTTTTTTGTAGACTTCTTCACTACACCTTGTTTTCCAACAGAATACACAGGAAATTAACAGGAAACACAAACAGGAACAACCTGGCCAACGGGATGATTAATCTATTTATTGTATTTGTACCAACCCACACGTTCCACGCCTTATCCTGTCTCAACTAGTCAATCATTTGTTCAGTGCGCTGAAATACCCTTGAGTTATTGTAGATACTAGTGATGGGCAATTCATAAACCATAAAGCTTCTGCAAACTATTACCTAGAAACCTGGGCTCCAAGAAACCCTGCCAACGTGGACTTGTGCACCCATCTTCGCGTGATCAATAAATTACCATTAAAAAACAAAACCGGTAATCTCCAAAAACATCCTTCTAAGTGGATTTATCTTACGCGGTTATGATCGATAAATGGAATCCATTTGCCGTCGAAATTCACCCCGGTTAATTGATCCGTCCGGCGAGATTTATTATCCAGTGGACTGAGTTTTTCATATTATATGTAAGACGTCATGGATGGAGTTGTGTTTTTTTGCTTTGAGGCATTTTATCATCTGTACTTGTCAATCAATTGCTGCCTGCTTTTGGCAAGCTGTGTCTGCAATGTCTGGTATGTCTGCGCCGTCAGTACTGATCATGTCTGTGGCCTCAGGGGGGAGAGAGATGGGGGAGACAGAGAGAGAGAGAGATGGGGGAGAGAGAGGGCATAGACAAGGCACAACATTAGAAAAGTGGTTACTAGAAGAAAAAAATAATAGGAGACCCAGGCGAGTCAGACGTTTAATTATTACTTCGAAAAATTAAGAGGTTTTTTTTTTGTTGTTGTTGCGCAGGTGGTGAATTCGACTAGTTCTTTAAAAGGCACTTGTTCATTACAGGCTTGGGCCGCTTCCCACCACTTTCCAAATTGTCGAAAGCATGCAATTTGGTATTAAAACCTGAAAACACATCTGCAGACTGTCCTAATGAGTCAAGAGCGGATTTAAATTTCTCTTAATTTACACCACAACTTCAGCCACTTTGCTAAAAGATTCTGCTTCCAGAAAGATGTGAAGACAAGCCCAAGTGTTGGGACGTATTTACCCTGTTTTAAGTGGGCCAGTTATTTTTGAAAACCGGCTTTTAACACAAAAGGTTCCCCAAAATGAACACATTTTTCTAGGCTTCTAAGGAGCAAAAAGGAAAAAAAAGCTAAACGAATATAGATGAAAATCTTCCTCTGATTCATTTATGATGTTGATGTGAGCTGGGAAGACGTCGGGACTTTTCCCTTCGCTCGACTTAAAGCAATTAGAAATAATAAAAGTCATCTTTGTTGTCTTTTGTGTACAGACAAATACGCAGGGTGGACACAGTAAATGAGTGAAATACAGAGCACACAACAACAGAAGCAGCAGATTTAAATAGAGCGAAGAGTTAAATCATCTATTCCTTGACTTCATTAGCTTCCCAGTAAGTGTTTATTCTATTGTACCGGATTTCACAGTATTGCATAGGTGTTCCTATTATTGTGTCGACGCTGTGCTTGCACACTGACACTTTGTCACCATTTGAAACATGGAGTTATGGCCTCTGTTGATTGTCAGGACTTATTGCGCTCCTTATCTGGACACAGTCTCTGCGTTTCAGGAGATATTGGAGATGTGACAAGACATTCACATCTGTTAATATCTGAGCGTCTCGTCAGGGAACAGAAGGGGATATCCATGAATTGCCGTCTCCTGGTAAATATCTACCACAAAACAGCAGCAACGGGCCTTATACCGTTCAATTACAGACCTAACTTGTTTGTGAGGCCGCGGCTTACACGATTATCGATAGCTCTGCCTCCATTCGTGCTCCTTTCATTAGAGTGTCAAACAAGTTGTCAGGTCGTCTTTTTTTGCCTAGGAAGTTTTTGTTTGTCCCTTGAGTGCTTTTACTCTTGGTCATCTGAGCCCCAAATGCTTTTAGTTTTTATTGGAGTGCCGTGACTTACTCTAAACCAGAGCGAGTCAAGCATCAAAATGTGAAGATCCAATCACTTTTCTTTTTTCTTTTTCCAGAATTATAAGCCGTCTCTCAGAAGATAAACGGACACAGTGATGGAAACTGTCACTCATAAATGTGCTCCTGAATCAAATATATGATATTTTAAGGATCAAATGGAAGTCGTTGTGTACTTAGACCTGAGCGCTCTGAGAAAAAGCTGCAGTGCAATTTCGCATCAAATCAATTTGTTCATTGCTTCACGCTGTTGTTCTTGTTTCTTGCTTTAGTTAAAAGCGCACGATAAACGCTCAAAGTCTCGGCCGAGCTCGGCGGCGTTCTGCATTTCTCTGAATTCATCAGTTGTTAATGAAGACATCTGTTTTCCACGGCGTAAAAGAAAAAGCCATAACGACACAAATGATGAATCTGATATGGGCTGAGATTGCTTTTGATTTCATAGATTTCCAAACCAGTGATTAATAGTGGTTGGTTTATTATAGATGATTTCATCCACAGTGAAAGCCGTCCAGTGTCAACGACTCGAGAGCTCTCCATGAAAAAGAAAGAAAGCCCCGTACAGTGGAAAACAATTAGCAATCTAATATAAAACCCTGCAAATGGATTTACTTGTGTGGCCTATTTTAGCCCACAGATATTTAAAGTGTTGTGTTAAAGAGGAATATCTTCTGTACTATATTTTTATTGCACCACAGATTAATAAAGTAAAAACAACTTGGAAAAATCCCCACCTGACATTTTTCTATCCTTTAATTTCTCAACTACATCCTGGGCCTTTACCGGTGCAGGTAAAGAACAAGGTCTACCTCAAAGCTCTGCAGGCCAAAGAGTCAACAGCTCCCCAGGCCCTGACTGGCTATGGATGGATGGGCCTGCTGCATGTCAAGGGGGCTTCTAATACCTACACTCAATGAGCTGGCTAATGGGAGTCCTTTCACCCTGACCCCTTTTCCTCACACATTTACACACCAAGCCCCCTTGGCTTATCCACTGGGCCACACAAGGCACGGGAGAGCGGCTTGACTCACCATCGGCCTTATAGCTTGGCATTAAGCTTCACATTTTTCTCGTGTTTAAGAGGTCCCATTTGCGCTTAAGCTGCTAGGCTATGTTTTTCAAGGTTGCAGTTGATCGGTCCACTTACAGCTGTCAGAGGCACTGTTGATTTTGCATGCATCTCCCACTATATATTTCCCCCCTCTGTTTTGCAAGCGATGGATGACTGAGCAATCACGCTCAGATTCAGGCCTGAACTCCTTAACCCGCACAGTGTCGGAGCTTGTTGGCTCTAAGCAGTGAAGAGAACTCTCTCGTCCTTTAATTATTCCTAAACTTTTGTGTTTGCTCACTTATTGACTTGGTTCGTGTCCCTTCCTGATGAGGTTTAAGTGAGGTTAGATCAACAATGGTGATTAAACCAACTACAGAAAATTGTAAACGGTGAACAATTAAATCAGTTCTGGTTTTCTGTCAGTTAATATGTCACTGTTAAATAGGTGCAATTTCGTTCTTCCTTAACCCTCTGACTCCTATAATGACTTCCAACCTCGCTGGTGGGGTTTAAAACATCAAACACGGTGTCGCGTAACACAGAAATGCGTAACATGCGACAGAATGTGTGGAAAATATACAAACCCAGCGTTTATGGTGAATTATGTCCACAGAGACAGCTACATAGGCTATATATACTGTAACCAGACACGGGGGCATGCATAAACTGCGTATAATCAGTGATCATATGCAAATAAGATAATTTATGGTTCACAAGTCTAGTATTTATTTCAGCACTCCATGTACATCTATGTGTTTGGCTGTTTGCTTTTGTATATCTTCTATTACATTGAGACACACTACACCCGCAGTACTTGACCAGTAAAGATCCAATTCAACTATAAGTAGTAGAATAAGGCTTGTGTTTACTCTCGGCATAAGAAAGTGAAAATCTAATACGCTGATACGCCGCATGCAGATTCACTATATCCACAGAACGGAAACTATTCATCAAACAATATGCGGCAGAATGTCATGTTTGTCTTGGCTCTCTGCAAAGGCCGCCCGCTGATGGAATGACTGCATTTAGCCTCTTCTGAGGGGAGAAGTTAACAGGTCCCGCCACGATGTGATACTTTCAAACACCCATCACTTCTGCAAACCTCTACATAATCAAAGTTGAGGCTGTCGACACTGACTCGCAGACACTGTGTATTATTCATTATCTCTGACTGAGAGAATAAGTAAAGGCTGTCACAGGAGCCCGGTCAGTGAGGATTTAATTAACAGAACCTGCCACATTCCACTACATCCACTGCCTTTCTCGCGACTCATAAAAGCCGTCCCTATCTGCCGTAATTACACTAAACATGTCACAATAAAGCTCCGCCGATGATTAATTTGAGTTGTGGAGAGGATCAATTAATTCATTTATTTGCAAACCGCCGCTCTACTTCCTTTTGTAGACAGATTGCATTAACCGTCACGCTTTCTGATTTTTGGTCCTGTCCTTGTTCTTCTTTTTTTTTTTCCCCAAGACACCTGGAGGTATAGCCTGTCTTATTAGCCACATCGCATTACTACAGACATTTACCATGAGCCCTGAGGTTTTTCCATCTTAGAGGCAGTTACATTAATATGAGTAGTAAACCTCAAACCGTGTACTCTGTAATACCATAATCTCAAGGGTCTTCAATCAAACTCCTGTTAGTAGGACCACAAGGCAAGAAGTAGAGCTGTAATCTCAAAATGAAAGCCTACAGCTGTGCTGTACTCATATAGCGTAGTTAATGGAGGATGTGATTCTGTGCAGCAGTGCTTGTAGCACAAGGTGACTCGGTCAGCATAACCATGTGAATTCAGAAGACCACCCTTGGGTTGCAGTAATGGGTCAGAGGCCAGACTGATGTACTAACTGGTGCGCCGCAGCATAAATAACAGGCACAGGGCATTTGGCAGGCCCGTAGATCATACTGACGACTGTGGAAGTATGATATCAGATAGGAGAAAGAGGGAGAAGTAGAGATAAATAGGAAAGTGGAGGGAGAGATGATAAAAAGAGTGGGAGGGAAGGAAGGAGAGGAAGGATTGGGGGGGAATTAGATGACTGTTATTGATTATCTGCCTGTAGGCGAGGAAGTGAGGCCAAATGTTCTGCTCAGCCAGACAAAAAAAGTGTATTATTTCAAAGGTCATGGCATGCATTACAGTCTTTTTACTCCGAGTACTCTTGGATAAACAGCAGAATAAATGCGCAGTGATACCGCCGGTAGCAGTTCCAGCATTAACAACCGCATTAGCAGTGTTTTTGTTATGGCTGTACTTTTGTGATGGTCCGTTGCGTGCAGGTGTGTCTGTGCCTGCAGTTCATTCACTGTTTGTTTAAGGCACTATCTCCATAGCGACTGCCATAACACCTGGTGTAAGAGATAGCGTGCCAGAGACAACAGGCTTGACAAGATGTTCAGATGTGTTTTAATGCACGATTCAAGGCGCATTGTACGCTTTCATTCATATTCCCTCCTAAATGTAGTAAACAGAATTATCTGTCTATCTGTTGAAGACGTTATGTAATAACCCACTGCTTCACTGCTCACACTTACTCAGGTCCATCTGTGGAAATAATTGGTTGAGATTCACATCTTCTTGTCTTTGTTTTTCGTCCTTCTCATTATTTTCAATGGAGATTTTCCCCATTTTCACATCATTACAGCAGTATTACACCAATGGCCTCCTTGCCAGGTCTTTGATGTTGGAGTGTACCATGTCATGAGGACACCTCTGCAGTGGGAGATCTGCCAGCTAGCATTTCTCTAAAGAGCAGAAACGTCTTGCTCACATGCCCCTCGTGGCAAAACATGTGAGAAAAATCTTTACCTCTGACATTTTTTTTTGTTTTTTCAAGTTAAAAACATAAAGGCGGTTACATGAATACCAGCCAGGTCAGTGTGCCTTTCTGTGGGGTGTGTTAGTCACTGCTTGCTTCACACCAGATATCAGAAATAAAAACAACATTTGTAAGTGCTACGGTGTTGATCAAACACATGCAAGGGTAAACGTGACTAAACCAGAGGATTAGGATGTTAATAATCCCGTGATCTTTAGTTCATTAACACCATTACCTTTGCGGTTAAACGTGAACTTGCTGAATGTTTTGCACACCACCAGCGCTCCGACTATTCATAGAGCTCTTTCAGTTGAACTCGTGCTAGCTTTGGCTTTCTGTTTCCACCTCCTGCCGCCGTTGACACCTCTCACAACACTTCCGCGTCTCAGGCAGATGCAAATGTCTGTCTCGACAATGTTCTTGGCCAGAAACAGCTGCAGGCCATGTGCTTCGTTTCAACACACCGTTTATCTGCTTCTCGGAGCCAAACTGACCCCAGACTATCAGAGACGACGCTCAAGGCGCTATATTTAGATCCATGTACAGTTTAGGAGGCAAGAAAGGTGAACCATTAAAAATGTATGAACATGGGGATTTAATCTTTGCACTTACAAAGAAACTAACAAATTTAAGAAAATGTAAATTTCTTTTGCATACATTTATCCATCAGTTGAGAGGCAAATGTTTGTGCATGTTTTCACACAAATTGAATCCAAAAATCGTCTCCACACTCTCCAGAAGCGCATAAACCTTTTGTTACCTGTGAAGGCAGTGCAGTGATGTATGACTAAAAAGGGTAGATTTTAGAGCAGTAATATTTCATGAGGCAAGAGACTATGTTGCTGCCACAGTGGCCCTTTGGTTCACGCTATCAAAGGAGACATAACCTTTAATTGTTGTCATCCATCACTTGGCAACAGGCACACGTGGAGATCATAAGGGCTTTTATTTCTTGTTGGAAATGAGATCAACCCAGATCAAGAACACGGGGAAGGCTCATTTTATTTTGAAGGCAAACATTGATGCAGAATCAGGTCAACTATCGATTCGTATCGACACAACTCTGCCCGGTGCTGGATACCATATGCTTTCCTTCACGGGTACATGTTCTTTCCAGTGGTGGTCTAATCCTCACTTAAACATTCACAGCGGCACATGACATTAACCCCTTCTCGTACTTATGATTACAAGGAGGAAGGAGATAGCAGGACATGCGGAAATGGAAATGAGGCTGGCATTTTTTTTATTCAGAAGCCTCTTGTATCTCGTGGCACTATGTCAGGGCTCCCCCGTTAAGAGGGAAGTGGGGTGTCTGGAGTGTTTCCCCCCATTGAGATGAGTGTGTTTGGGTTGTGGGAAAACGCTGGCTGACGTTAGTGTGGGATTGAGCTCCAGCAGCCTCCCAGTGGGACAGGAGGACAGGGATGGGTCTCTTTCAGCAGGGCTCTGATTAGACCCATCGCCCTAGCTGCCACGCTCCACTCACACTGGTAATTGGAGCTGGCAGGAGGTTGGCATGCAACCCTCCTCTGTCCCCTCCTCTTCTCCTCCCTCCCCCTCTCCTTCCCTCCTTCGTCTCTCATCTAAATCTTACTCCACCTGCCTATGGCTGTCGCGGAGACATTCCTCCCAGACGCAAGAGTGTAAGATTACTTTATCGTCACTTAATTTCACTAATTACCACGGTACTAGTGCCTCTTCTAAATAATGTTGCCGTACCCTGGCACGCTTCCCCATGCCTTTTGTGTATAATCAAGGCCCCCACTGCTAACCTAATTGAATAGTACAGCCACAAAACCATATTAAGCCCCCCCACCCCCCCACCCCTTCTGCCCTTTCTTTTCTACTGTACAGCTATAAACACCGTAAACTGCAAGTTCATCTGCTTAGCTGCTGGTGTTGCATGACTCAGTGCGTGATAAATGGCTGTTGAGAGAACAATGGTCCTATTTATTTTTCCCAATATGGAAGAACCAGTTCATGCGTACCTAGCTTTACGCCTCATGCTTTCTGGCGCTGCCTCCGGCCGTACTCATTTGCAAATCCAGGGCGTTTCTCCTGCCTTTTGTTGTGACAACTGCATCACACATGCTCTATACAAACTAAGTAAAGTTCCACCGGTTCACGACAGATTTGTGTTCTCAGTATGAGAAATCTACCAACATCACGATAGATCAGCAGCAGAATAAGGGTTTGCATGCAGCATGCACGATTGTGTAGTCTGCATACAAACTCAGAAAAAGTAGAGCACATTAATCTCCTCACAGGTTTATCTTATGATATTAGTATTTTTGTTTTTTTTCCCCCTGCACTCCTGTTCATCTTAGTAATGGAGCGCCTACGTGACATTATCACAGGATTTTTTGCCTTACTCGTATTTTCCTGCTTGGACTAGACAGGGGAGTTTTGTTTTTCTTTTTCCCTTTTTTTTTGAAGAATTACACTCCAGCACCAGAGAGCCTTTTTTTATTAAAAATTCCCTCTATCTTGACAAACATCAACCTGCATTGCCCGCATTTCATTGGATCCTCTCCAAATTTCCCCCATCCCCTTCCCTTTTCCCTTCAAATTAAAGAGGACCGAACAAAGGCATGTCTTTGTCTTCCCAAATGACAAGTTGGCAGACAAGGCCAGCTGCAGGAGTTGCAATAGTAGAAGTAGACAGACGGGGCCCAAATCTTACCCAATAGCTTGACACGATCTTTGACAAATATATAGAAAGAACGCTCAATTATTCTTTTTTTTTTCTTTTGCCAAGGACATAACGCAGCCGTCTGTGTTAGATGTTGGCTGAGCCCTTTTACAGCCTTTGCATAAAATACACCTTTTCACAGTGAAATATGCAATTTAACCAATTTAATACAATGAACCGGTAAGCCTTTTGCATTCAGACCCCTTCTACATGTAACAGACATGCTCACTCAATATAACTATGGCTTTAAAATACTTGAATTCCTTTTTAATGATTTATGCAATTTTACATTGCATAAAAGAATGTGATTTAAGAAAAAAACATTTAATACGCTTGCTTTTAACATCATGTTTTGATATCTTTGGTTTCTGTAACAAGAACCCATTTTGGTTGCTTTTCTTTGTTTCCCTGGTTACGCCACTTCAAATGCATGTAACCTTGGACGTTTCCTGCTCCCGTAACAGTAAACACTATTGAAGGAATGCGCTGCAGCCTCCTACATATGTTTAACATGTACTGTGCATGCACCATTCCCTATGTAGGGAATGAAACACGACCGTGAAAAAGTGCCAGTTGTAATAACGGTTCACCTGCGATGCAAACATTAACCAGAAGTCAAGGATAGATTCATATATATATATATATATATATATATATATATATATATTTATATATACTGTAAGCTTTGCAGCAGCTTTTAAATTATTCCCTGTTTGTGCTCCCTGATATGACAGAGCCACTGACTCGTGTAATAACTCCTTTGGGGTCTCTCACCCTGTTTTACCAATGGTTTGCATTTTTCACAGCCTAGGAACATTTGCCAATAATGATAATCGTATATATTCTATAGGCAGCAATACACACTGGCTGGGTAGGAAGTATCCTGCAGTATACCAGTGAAAGGCATGGTACAGGATAATATATGTTCCAGACTTTAACATTGCTACAGGTATATTTAGGAGGAAATAGATCAGACTTTACTTCAAAGTAGTGTATGGATGATGTTTCGGTTTTCCTGTGCAACCCCACTGGCTGTAATTGACACTACAGTGTCGTGCTTCATTGAATCGATTGGTTTCTGCTGTGACTAGAGAAGCTGCACAGTTTTCTGGCTGAGATTGTTTTCATTCAGGGGGGTCCAGTCATGTGCTTACATGTCCAAACTGCATGCATGCGTTGACACGAGGCATGAACATCAGCAATCAGTGGTGTACGGTAGATGGGCTTTAATGTACAGATTTATCGTCATATGCCTGCTTGATTACTTCTCGCCGATTAAACAGAAAATGTCATTAATATTAATTGATTAATACAAAATACAAAATAATCGTATAAAATGCACTTATGTGGAAGATATTTCAGTGTGTAATCGTGTTAGTGTACGAGCAAGCATAGCGTTTAATTTAGCTCCCAACCCCAAACCTGCTGTCCTGAAGACCAGGACCAACACCAGCTGGCCAACCCAGTTATTGCATGCATGAGAAAATTGGGTTCATGTCCGCAGCCACAAAGGGGCTTCCTCTGAAGGGTGAGTTATGAACATATTCTAAGAGATTCAAAAGTAGGTTGAGAGGAGAGTTCAGCCCCCGCTTGGTTTGGCGTAATTCACTGCTTTCCCCACATTTCATCTCAAAAGGGCAGAGGAATTTATTTCTTTAAAACCACAAAACCGTTCATTTAAAAATAATTTCTTTCTAATAAACCCTTATTGAGACAAGTGCTGCAGCTTCTGTGTTTCTACCAGGCAATTTTCTCCCCCACTCTGTTCTTCCAACTCTCTCTACCTTTGCCCTTCTCTTTGTGTTTGAAGGTTAGCGAGAACAAACCACAGAGGAGCAAGGGGCACTACAGTGCCTTTACATCACTCATACGGTGACACACTGTACAGTGTTATTCATTGTTTTGTAGAGGTATCCTCTTCTGTGGAGGCACGGGTTAGGATGTCTGAAAACTAATTGTATAGCGCTAGACAGGAAGCGAGCCTCGCCACAAAAGATAAGAAGCCGCGCAGAGATCTGTCAACTGCATCTGAATACGAGACGATCCGGGCTACAGGCCAAACACTAGGGGTTAGAGGAGGAACAACTGCTCCGCCGAGGATCAGAACAAACCTCGCACTCCTCCTAGTCGTGCTCCAGACGTATAAGTTTACATATGGATTTCTGACTCGGGCAAGTCAAGCGAGGGGAGGAAGCAGAGAAAATCCTATTCAACGCATCCTTTAAGACACGCTGATGTGATTTTAAGGGATCTGAATGATGTAAAATATCTGCTTAAGAAAGTAGAAAAAAAATGCACCATTAAAGTGGAGCAAATATAGATAGTAATGAATGAGTCAGTAGTAGATTTAAAATGGTATTTAGTGGGATTTAGACATCCATTAAGTAAAAAGGACTAAGAGGACTACCTAAAGTGCAACGCTTACTCTTAATGCAGACTCTTCTAATTGCTAATGATGACCTTGCGCTTTTATGGACAATCCTAGCAGGAAGTGTTTTTCTCTGGTAATCAAATAATTGGAGATTTGCGGAGAATGCTGTTTTTTTTCTTTTTCTTTTAAATCTACATCCTTTTCTTTAATACGTGCCTGCAGTTACAGTCCCATTCCAGTGGGGTAGTTTGAGATTTGACACCCTGGGGAGTTAATTTTTAGCTAATCGTTCCGTCATGCCTTTCAGCTAATGTTAGCTAGAATAGGCTCCCTGTAAAGAATGAGTGGGTATAGATAATTGATGAATGGATGAGTAGGTGAATTGACATTATCATTCCATTCTGGACGTCTTTTTTTCTATTAATTAGGTTCCTCCCTGCAAGCCGGCTATCCTTTGCTTAGTGTTAGATAACCTGCAGTTAAGTAAATCTTTTCATGGACCACCAAAGGCAGAAGTTAAAATCGTTTGGGGCTTTTTTTTGCTTCTTCATCTTAACACACTGGCCCCAAAAAAACAAAAAAACCCCGACACATCTACATATGAACAGAGGGGTGAAATAGATTACCGCTTCAAGAGCCAGCTGATAATAACACCTCTCAAGGGCTATCATGTTTCCTCTTTATTACCGCTGTCTAGAGGTTAAATTAGGATTTATTATGAGTTTAAGGTTGAGGGCTTCGCAGGTTTCTTTCCTTTTTTTCGGCACACTTAAGTCATGTCACTGACAATTTTTGTGACAAATGCAGCTTCAAAACCGAGTGAACGCTTCATTGTTTTGACACCGATGCATGTTACGCATGGCGAGATGACATTTGGAATCCCACACGCCATATCAGAGGTAGTCTGTATGAGATTTTGGAACATATTTTGATGATGTGGTATGATTCCGGCAAACATTCAAGACTATTTTCTTTCCTTTCGGATCTCCAACACCGCTTTAAGGATTATGCTTTATGTGTTGTCATGGATATGCCGTTACATTCATTATGATGAGTTGGATTATTCAAATAGGTTTGTTTCGTTTGCTAAGCCTAAGGCGGCTCATCCATGCATGGCTACCCAGAGGCAGATTGAAACTATCCTTCTTCTGTCTGAACCTCAGACTCCCTCTGCTGTGTAATAAGCCTGCTATGATAATCAATCACAAGCAGGATTCTTTCTTTTTTTTCCCAGTGAAATCTAAATCAGCACCAGATCTAATATTCCCTTCTCCACTACAGTTTTGTTTTGTATGCGTATTCTCTGATTACTGTTTGGCCCGTAGCGCCTAAAATGTATTTGCTCTCGTTCAATCCTCTCCTCTGTCCTTGCCAGCTCGACAGCTTTGAAGAACTCAACTCCTCTCATAGCAAGTGAAAGCTTATTCGTGTCCGAATCTTTTCGTGAAAAAACGTCTTTCCTCCTCTTGTTCGGTTTTATTATTATTTATTTTTTACTCTTTGTGTCTGTGTCTATACTAAAATCTGCTTTTTCCAAAAATTTTCAGAGAACCAGGTCCCCCACGGCTTCCCCTCCATTGATATGGGCCCCCAGCTGAAGGTGGTTGAAAAGACCAGAACTGCCACGATGCTGTGCGCCGCCAGCGGAAACCCAGACCCAGAAATCTCCTGGTTCAAGGACATGCTTCCCGTGGACATCAGCAGCAGCAACGGGCGCATCAAACAACTCCGCTCAGGTGCAGTTTGATCCGATTTCTTTAATGATTTACTGATGTAAATGCAGCAAAGGCAAGATGCAAGGTGTTAGTGCAAACCAACAGACGTGTTAGACACGAGGATAATGTGGAAAAACAAAGGCCCTTTGTTCTCTTGTATGTTTTAATGTATTCGCTTTCATCACACAGGGTATGAAAGTTTTATTCAGCTTGTCATTGTCACCTTGATTACTTGGCTGACAGAATTTTTATTCCTCAAACGGTGTAGCAGCCCCTTACATGGAAGCCAAACTTGCAACGACATTGTTCCTGCGTTCCTCAAATCTTTGACAGTGATCCATGAGCTCTGTAACCTTTTAAAGTGCCGAAAGAGAATTTTTCACCATATTAAATAATCCTTAATCCCCTCATAAACATGCAGCAGGGTCACAGTGAGGCCAGCCGATGATGCATTAGCTCGAGTTCAACCTTGTGCGAAATGAAAAAAAAAAAAAAAAATCAATGAGGTTCTCTCTTTGTTCACCGTAGCGGTCCCATTGATTAATAAACAGTTCTTGCCAGACCTGGATCAGAAGGAAAAAGTGCAAGGTGGAATTAGTTATCGAGTTCAATCTTTAACTATTAAATCTACCTCGCTTAGATCCTGCAGTGAATTTCACCAAGGGCCTGTTCAGACGTTGCATTGACATCCGATCTGGGGGATCCGATCACGTAAAGGACCCCCCAGGACGCACTGAGATTGCATTTGAGAGATCTGATCTCTGACGGAGCTCTGGAGGTGGTCTTGTTCTTGTAATGAAAGTATTTAATATGAGAGCAGGAGTGTGATTCTGTCTTTATTTATTATTATTGTTAATTACTGATACAGTCATGTGGATGTATGAGGAGCAGCTTGTGGTTAAGTTATGTATCTCCTCAATCTCTGATGTCTTTATTTTCATTTATTACCAGAGAGAGTCACAGTCCCTGGGAAGTTCCCAGGGTTGGAGTTATAATCTGAGTTTTGTGCCGGTCTAACTAACGTCAGGATGGACATCAATAAATAATAACTTAACGTGTGAGTCAAAGTCGTGACGCACACTCATAAAACCATGCTATTCTCGGTTCTGGAGCGGCGGTAGAGATCCATTAGAGACAGACGCTGTTAAAATATTCTATTGCGCCTCGGATGATGTCGGGGTTTATTTGCATACAGAGCGTGAAATTGAGATCGGATCTGGAGGGGCTTGCGGTCGTCCAGGTAGGATGCACCTTAATGCAAGGTCTGAACAGACCCTAAGTGAGGTAGATTTGACTATAGGGGAGAGAGTAGCCAGGCTGCAGCTCAGAGGACACACAGATTAAAGATGAGAGCTACTCTAGTCAAAACCTTTGGCTAGATCTGACCAGTGGAAGCCGACCACATGTTCACTTGAACACTCTTAGGGTCTAGCAATATTAAAATACGGCTCAAAGACAAGCTCAGCCCAAATTAGACACCTATTTCTACACAGTCGACACTAACACAACTCCCGCATTGTTTGACAATGTTTGCTTTTTTAATTGTGCATAAAACTGTGGATTTATTTTTTACTTCCAGCAACAAACTTTTAATTAGTTTTCTTTCGCACATACGTTGAGGGGTGCCTGAAAATGTGCTGATATGTAATGCCTTCAGACTAACAATTCCTTTTATCCACTAGCCTTTCCATGACATCTGCTAGTGTATCAGGATTTACATTACTCCACGTGACCTGAAATCAGGCCAGGGGAAAAAAATAAAAAATAAATAAAGCACATTCATTTTCTGCCGTAGTTTAAACAGAAAAAGCAGTTCCTCTCATTGCATCACACTCGCTCGATTTTCACCGAGCACGCAGGCACATTTATTCTCTTTTCCCGCCATCCGAATCATTCACTCTGCAGAGATACTAACTCCTTTTCCGATTTAATACCTCCGACGTGGATACTTCTTGCTGTCCGTCACATTATTTACTGTGTTTGACTTTTCATTAATTTCTCCTGCCCATTTTACTAACTGCTGATTACACAAAGAGTGGGTGCCATCTTAAATTTGGAAGCGTAACAAAAGCAGGTCATGAATATTTTAACGCCGCTGTGAAGCAAGGGTGAATGTGGTTGTCGCTATTGTCTACAGATGCAAAAGTAGGAGCGTTACACTTAAAGATGTCATTTACAGACAACATTTAAATGTATACTTGCTTCACAGCGCTGATTCCTAGCACGTTTATTTGTTGCATTTAAGTGGCTTCTACTCTGTATCAGTTTATTTGCTTTTTTTTTTATCTGTGGCATATCAGAAGCCATGCTTTTTCTCTCCCACTGTTCTAAGTAGATTACTAACTAATCTCTCAACCCTGTTTGCATCGAAATTACTCCCACCTAGGTGGTACACCAATTAGAGGTAAGAATCATGAATAAAATGTATTGGAAACTATCACGTCCGCGTCATTCCCTCGCACCCACATCAGACCCTCTGCATTTTCCCCGACACCACATCACCAGGTTCATCCACGCTGTAGGCGCCAGCCCACCCTTCGTCTCCCCCCCCCCCCCCCCCCCACACCCCCAACGTGTTCTGTCTGCTGTCTGCTCCTTAACAAACAAATGATCACCAACCTCGACCAGAATGGGAAAGCAAAGACTCCAGTGTGTTAGCTTGTGAATGAGCTATTTTTCAAGGCTTTTCTTACACCGAATTATTTTTGAGGACACACACACACACACACGTTCACATAGAGAAACAAGCATCTTGTGGCCTCAGTCTCTCCTCTGCCTCTTCTGCACAAAGGGGCCAGCAGTTGCATTTTAAACTAAAGGTCACCGTCACCACAAGAGGATCTACCTGCCTCCTTTATGCAGCCTCAATGTAAATTGAAATGACTGCATTTGCAAACAGCCTATGCAGCTTTGGCCCCCAGCATGGGAACTGAATGCCGGGTTGAGATTGTTAAGGTGGAAGCTTCACCTCCTTTCTATGGAAATGACCTGCTTTTCCCCCCCGAGAGTGAAAGTGTGATTTCCCTCCAACCACAGTGAGGTAAACAGTGGAAGTCCGGCGCAAGCTGAATACATTTCAAACTATCTGTGTGTCCGTGGCTCCTAATAAAGCCCACTTTCAATTAGATTCTCAAAGAGGTGACCCTAATGCAGCATCTGTATCCATGTGGTGTTACCTGCTCTGCTTTAAAACAGTGAAGTGACCTTGTAGATGATCCACCCTTGTCTGGGTAGTTGGGAGTAACTGGAGGAGGTTAGAGTTGCAGTCTGACAACTGCCACAGCTGTAACCTTCCACAATCCCGTAGCATTCACACTGTTTTCTCCCATGGGAGAGCTGGCAGATTGACAGATTGGTGACAACGACATTAATATGCAGGTGCATGTCAGTGCTGAATCAGACAGCGATGAGCTCAGCAAGCCGAGCAAACACCTCCGAGGGATGTGTTGTCGTGAGATCTGAAGTGGTATTATCACATGTCACTGCCCCGCCCCGTTTCACTTCTGTTTTTGGTCTCGTCTTGATCCGAGTCCCCCTATGGTTGGTGGTGAACCTGTTTGTTGCATTCATCTCATACTGCATGATGTGAAAAATGTATCCTGACATCATCTTATGCCGAGTATTTTTGTCACTTTCAAACTGCATGGTGGCTGGCTGCCTTTCCGTGCTAGTACCATGTTGCTTTGGAGACGTGATAACTGTTATCACTCACCTGTGACACACACACATATGCTGCCGAGATAAGTGGTTTTGTTTTTTGAAAATGTGTTTTCCGCGGCGCTGGTAAGTTTCCTGTTGCTCTTCGCAATGTGTCGAGTTGTAACGTGCTTCATCCGTCAGCCATTTGCAATTGAATGGCAGTAGTTAAATGATGGCTGTAGACACGGAGCGCCAAAATGACCGCACCGAGACGTCTCCTGGGCTTTTATGCTTTGTTAGGAACAACATGTTAGCCTTCTCTCTGATGACTACGGCTACTTGGGAATAATAATCAAAGCCATCTGGAAGAGGAGCTTTCCCCTGTGGTGGTTAATAATGACCTGACTGCTGAATGTGTGCTCAACAGCGACTGAGGAATAGATACCTGCAGTCAGCTGTTGACTGAGGAGAACGGTTCAGTCATCAGTTACATTTAACTCGCGCTGATTTGAATTTTGTTTCAACAGAATACAAAAAAAAAATATTACTTTCTCTCAACTTCTTCTTGAAGCTTCAAATAATGTCCTTTGGTAAAACTGCACGATATTAAACAGCAGTTTGATTGCAGCTGTATGCGTTACATTCATTCTTCTGCCTTTGATGTGGCATAGCTTAGCAGCGTGCTAACATCTGGCTGACTCTGATAACTCTCCGTGACGCAAACACTATGGCTTGCCAGTTATTTCCATAAGCAGAAGGCCTAATCAGAATGTGATGGTTTTGACATGTTATTCAAACGGTTAATTGACCTTCAGTCATGGTCTTTTTTTCCCCCCTAACGCGACTACACAAACACTCATTTAGCAGCTTTCTTAAATTTGCCACATCTGCTAAATACTCGTGTTGCCTTAAGAATTTTCTTGACAAAACTGTGTCCGTGTTTCGAGCATGAAGTGGGTTACACTAGTTGACTGCGGGCTCTCTAGCGAGGCAACAGCGCGGATATCTACTGTGGTTTCGTGCCAAGTTGCATCTCATATTCCACAACTGTCAAAACAGCTAAATTTGTTAATCCTCTGCACAGGAGCTCTGCAAATTGAGAACAGCGAGGAGTCGGACCAGGGGAAATACGAATGCGTTGCCATGAACAGTGCTGGGACCCGCTATTCTGCGCCTGCCAATCTCTACGTACGAGGTAAAGTCAAATGTCTCTCTCAATTGTGGAGTTAATCAATCATTAATACCATTTCTGTTGTCTCTAGCACTTGGAAATCACAAGGAACTATTCATGTCTCCAGGTTAAATTCCCTATTTGCATATAATATGCTACGATTCAAGCACTTCTCCAGAGTGTGTAGGAGTGCCGACTGCGTTTGTTGCACCTGAAAAAGTGGGACAAATTACACCTTATAATAGATTTTTAATTCTTGTGGATGAATGGAGTTTTTCCCTGCATAGCTCTGCTCGCCTTCAACATTGTGAAGAGTTCTAATCAGCCTGGATATGTGAAAACAACTGTGGAAAACGCTTTTATTTGTGTCATTTCCAATACCGTCATTTCGACAACTATTTCTGTCTGTCTCTGCTTCACGAATTCTCTCACCATTATCCTTACCGTGCAAGTTCTCCCATACCAATGAGCTGAACTAACCTCAACCTCCTGTTTGGCTGCGAAGGCGACCAGGTGTGGCCTCTGAGAAAACAGCTGCATTGAAACCGTTTCCTCTGCTGGCATTGATGCCAGGACTCCTTTCTCTTTTATTTTGACTGTATCGAAAGGCTCCATTATTCCCCCCCGCACAACCCAGAGCTCCCTAAAGGCACCGTGGGGTCTGGAGTTTCAGGGTTTGTTTTTGTTGCGGCGTGTCTCTGTGAGCAGACTAATGCAGGGCAAGGGTAGAGTTGTACCCACCCTGGAAAAAGCTGGTATAGGGGAGAGAGTAGTCTAGGTCAGCCCCTGCGGATAACACCAGCATGTCTGATGTACATGAAACAGAATTGCTGCTCCAGTTGTTAGTGTGGGTGGAGGAGGGGGAAAAGGAGGGAGTGAAGGTGTCATGGTAAGAAAGAGACATGCTTGGCTATCATTTTATGATTTTGTTAAAAGCGTGCAGTAGTGTAGCATACAGGCTATATTCTGGATAAATTATTACTATGGCATCGAGATGAAATGAATGTATTAGGGTTAATTTTTACCTGTCTACTAAAAAAACTAATTAAATTAAGTAAACTCAGGTATGAGCTATTAATATTTAACATAATTTTTTTCCTTAGGCAAGTATCCACGATAAATGTTTTTGCTACTCCTCTCCTGGATCAGAGCAATCAGAGGTAAAATCATCCTCAAAGACCACAGTGGAATTAAATTCACAGATTAAACACGGTGTGCTGCAGAAGGTTTAGATCTTAAATCTTGACAGGGGGAGGTAGTCAGCCGAACAGCAAAGGCAAGGAAGGGATGCGAGTCTTGTCTATTAATCAGGACACGTCTGTCACAGGTGCAGACGCTGCCTTTTTTCCCCCTCCTCACAGGTAATTACAGTAGTTGTGTGGCTTGGCGCCAGCAGGGCCCCCGGGCCCAGCTAGTCTGTAACACCACCCAGGTAGCTGTCAACCCGTTGGCCTTAACACCAACTTTTCCGCCAGCCTCACCACACCAGTGGAGAGATAGAAATCAAACCAACCGTAACCTTTTAAAAGCCGACTTGTCTGGAACGGAGAACAAAGGCTCCAGCCATGTTTTCACTCCATCTTTGTTACCGCCGTAAGAATGAGGAGAGGAGACCTGGGGCTGTGCTATCACTGGGCGGCTAGATTGGGTTTAAAACATGAGGGACTCGAGACACGTGGCCTTTGACATGCCTTTCTTCCTTTCCTCTTGTTATGAGTTTTTCCTTTTCATTCAGAGACTCAAGAGGGGGGGAGTTTGGAGCTTTCGGTATCTGCTGTCAAATTTAAACATAACAAACAAGGGAAGCAAGCAATTCATTGATGTACGGAAGTTTTGCAATTCAACGCTCCTCCATTTTTTTTTCTTAACATTCAAGTGCATTATAAAATTCTGGCTTGATTCAATTCAACACCTTCTAAAAATCCCATCGTCCCTGTGTAGAACAATAATCCAGAGTCTTGAAATGCCAATAAAGTCTGTGCTATTTCAAGGTGACGTAGGATTATCATGAGACGGAGAACAGTGGTATTATTCTCCATCAACACCCTTCCAACACCCACCCACATGCACGCACACACACTCCTGTCAGACTTGCATTAAATGTGCTTGTTATGGGTGTTTTGTGTCTCCGAGTGTGTTTCTGTTTCTTTTTCCATTCACCGTCGCCGCCACATCCGATTCCTGTCTGCGGCAGGTACACCAACACGCTGCCTGCACCGCCGTCCCCACCCCTTGTCTTGACATTTCAGAGCCACCAGAGAGTGATGTCCTCATATTTCTGTGTGGGTGGGGGGGGTGAGACTGAAGGCGGAGGCGGTTTTGAGGATGAGATGGTCCGCTCACGGATTGTTTTTTTTTTGTTTGTTTTTTTTCCTTTCCTGTCTTCGTATCTATTTATGTCCTTCCACTTCTCATCCATTAAGAGCGTGCGTGTGTTTGTAGGTGTGCAAGTGCGCCCAGTTTGCTGCGGGTCGCCTTTGGTGACCCTCCTCTAAAGGAGGACTCCATCAACGTGGGCAGAATCACAAGCGTGCTGTGATTGTGCATGAGCGCTCATTTGTCAAGTGCTTATCCCACAACGGAGGAGGGATGTCAGCTTCTGTCTGCTGGCACTCCTTCATATATCCATGTGACATGTCAATATGTCACCGAGGATAAAGTGCCGCGGCTCGGCTTTTCTCTCAACAAAGTATCTTCATGCTGTTCTTTGTGTGCCAAGGAGGGAAACTTGCAAAATAATCAATTCAGGTCAGTTTTATTAAGCTGCAAGAGCACATCCAGCAACTCATACATCACCTGGTGCTCACGAAAGGGAGAGAAATAATTTAAAATAGAAAATAAATGACATCACAGGTGGCTAGATGGATGAAATGATTAAAGCAAAAGTCTGAAATTATCAGTATTTTACGCCTCACATTATTATTAAAAGTGAGTTTCTCTCCTTGGGACGGTATCTATGCATTACTCTGCCACTCTGTGCCATGTCACTAACCTCCACTGTGTCTACGGAAACACTGTTCTGTTTCACTGTCTTGTCTTCCTCTTCACTCTGTGTCCTTTCATTCCACCGCTCACCTCCATCAAATCACTCCATCCGCAAACAGATCAGCGTGAAGGTTGGTCACTTTAACTCTTTGTCATTTTTTTTTAGGCGAGGTCGTCCGTCCCTTCTTCCCCAAAGACTCTGAAAAACACAAATATGAAAGAATAGCTCTCCCTAATCCTCCCTAGTGTAAACGTGCGGTGCTGTCTACTTGTTTGCATGAATCCCCGAATTGTTCTTGCATGCCTTCCCGTGCCACTCCCGCAGATTTGTGTTTCGATTAGTCTTGCCAAAACATACAAAGTCCTCGAGCAGTTAGCTTAAGTCTTTATTAGATTTGTGCCGTGTTGTGTTGCTGTGCATCCTTCCCCGCCGCGCCCATATTGTCCCCGTCAACTGCTTCCACTGTAAAACTATGGCGGCTTTCACTCTCAGACTTCTGCATCCGCCTTTGTAGGCCCATCAGAGGCGTGTGATGGATTACTCCGGTATTCAGGTGGCAACCGGATTTGTCAGGTATTTAGGCAGCAACACCCCTGCTCCCCCACTGAGGGACATGGGTATCAGAACTGACAAAGCCGTTCTTAGAGGATTATGTCTGTTTTACTACTGTGGGCATCCTCCGCCCAGAGACTGAAGGATGTGATGGGCACATGTTAGACTAATGACTGACTTCCCCAAGTGTGACGCCGTAAAACGTGTTGTTGCATGCCTCTTTCTTAAGCAATATACACACAGATTGGTAAAAGCAACAAACTGAATATGCTTAACTTTCACATGTACATATACTTAGCAGTTTATTTTTGGTCCCCTCCTCGACATATTTACAGACTTAACCTTGCTTTATAGTTAAAGAAGGATGACATTCACGGTGTCCGTGATAGAGGTAATGTTTTGGAAATTATCTCTCCTCATGTACCATTTGTAAAGCTCTGCCACGCAAAGAGCTGACCTGCGGAATATTTAAGAATGAGCTGGCAGTTTGCTGACAGGGAGGATGATCAGCCATCATGGTAGCCCGGCGCTGCTGCCAGGAAGCCTTGGAGCCTGCTGACTCCGTGCCAGTTTGTGCCAGATATTGATTGACCGAACAGGTTCTGCTATACTTGGGCACTTTGTCAAGGCAGTTAAATTTATAGGTATCTAGCAAGCAGGCAAGCAGAGTGGAGACAGGGCTTATTTTGTGGTTTTGATAGAGTCCCGGAGCCCATCTCTCCAAGCAGCTCTCAACAGGAGAGAGGCTTCGGGGGAATCGATAACAATTACCTGCCCTCTAGTCATTTTGTTCCACAGCACCTCTCCAAACTTAACCGCACGCCATGAATTATTCACAGCATTAAGTGTTCAATATACACGGGCCCCATTGACTGACTGCTCTTAGCACTGTTTAGTCTATGGAATCATGAAAGAATAACAGACACTTTGCGCTTAATGGTTTCGCATCAGACCAGCGTCTCTCAGGTTTCTCTCTTTCATGCGCATGTGTTGTGAAAAATAGCTGCACTTGGAGAATTTCTCTGTTCTTGTGCGAGAAGACACCAGCATGAATGGAATACGGACACTTCTCCCTCAGAGTACTCAAAGGAAAGAGCGTTGTGCATTAGTCACGGTGAAAATCAGATGTTAAGTCATTTATATGAGAAAATTGGACCAAGTCCTTTCTTTATCTTCTTCCCCCAGTGTACTCTGGCTCCCGATCCCATATCTTTCCTCAGCTCCTGTGCATGCTTTCCTTGAGAATGTCGTCCCCGTCCCGTTCCCAGGCTGGTAACATTACTCAGCCTATCCAGCATGTAAAAATCACCCATATTCCCATGAATGTCAGTGATCAGAAGTTGTGGTTGATGTAAATCTTTCCGAACATTTAATGTGTACTACCTTATTCCAGGATAAAGCCCTTCAAATGACGTTATTGTTAATATAAGTCATCATTACTCCGTCCTAAAGCTTGTCTTACCTCTTTACTGTTCCCGGTGTAACATTTCTACGATTTGCACAGTTGCGTTGATTAAGACAGGGGAATGTCTGTGCGCCGCACCTCCCTTATTATGGGAAAATTCGGATGAATGTGAACCAGGTCCCCTCTTATTGTACCGTAGTGCGGTCCAGAGAACCAGCCTTTTTCCTGACTGGAATCTCAAAAGGTGCTTTTGTGTTTTTCCATTTCACCACATAATGAGGGGAATAACAAGCATGGCTGTAACGACGTTCCGGTTCAAATTAGATCGGGGAGGGAGGGGTGAAGGGTGGGGGGAGGAAGAGAAGGTGGAGGGAGACTCATATTTGAAAATCCATTTTCATGTAGACCGGTGCAAAAGAGCAATTACAGTCAAGGGCTTTTTTTTTTTTTTTTTTTCTCTCCCCGCCACCCCCCCGGACAGACACAGAGATGTTGTAGTGCATTAGGGAAAGCAACCTGCATGAATTCTACTGGGATAGTTTCATGCAAAACATATGACCAGCGGTAGTTGGATGACAATAATGCATCCTCAGTAGGGAGCTAGAAGTCTGGCCTGGCTTCACGTTCTCCATAATAAAGGTTAAAGAAGACAGAGCACCCTCTCCTCAGCACATGCCACGATAACATTCAGCATGTCATAAATTTAACAGGTCTGACACTGATGGATGCTGCAAGTTCTTCTTTACCACGTCGAAGCGGATAAGTTTGTTGTGGTTGCCAAAAGTTGCCAGAAAAAACATCTAAAATGTGTAAATACGGCTGGCGTTTCTTGTGCATCTTTATTTAGATAGAAAACAAGTCATATGTAAATGCTGGCTGCCTGTTTATTCTAGGCTAGCTTTTCAGTATTGCATGGAGCCTCTACATTGGTGTTTGCCTTGTCCCTGGCGACGTCAACGGGCCCTTCTTGTCTCCATGGGAACCCCTTTTTAATGTCAGCCTATCTGCATATCAGAACTGCACAAAGAGAGAGAGAGAGAGAGAGAGAGAGAGAGGCTGAGCAGAAGGAGCTAGAGAGGAGAGGGAGGAGAAATCAAACAATGGCATCTCCACAGGGTCCCTCAATGATGCAACTCTCGCCACCATTTGACACCCTGACAAAAGAGGGCCAGACACAGTCTCCAGCAAAACTGGGCTATTTTTGATTATATTCTCTTTTGTAGGCAAGAGGATAAAACACCCCCTCAAAGATTTCTTTACAATTTCCCGAGCCATTTTCTGACAGTCCTATTATTCCCATTGTGCGCCGCACATTTGGACAAAAGCGATCAGCCCTCCTTTCTATTAGCTTTTCTGAGTCAGCTTTTAGCCTTGTGGTGTCGGATGGGGTAAGATCATTCGTGCAGTCGCGAAAAAAAAAATGTTCACCTTACCTATTCCCACCCCATTCACCCCTCTCTCTGTTCCTCCTTCTCTTCGTCACCTTAGTGCGGAGAGTCCCACCCAGATTCTCCATCCCGCCCACCAACCAAGAGGTGATGCCGGGCGGCAGCGTCAACCTGACGTGCGTGGCGGTGGGCTCGCCGATGCCCTACGTCAAGTGGACCAAGGGCCAGGTGGAGCTGACCAAAGAGGAAGACATGCCGATGGGACGCAACGTGCTGGAGGTCACCAACATTCGTGAATCCGCCAACTACACGTGTGTGGCGATGTCTTCTCTGGGCGTGATTGAAGCCACTGCTCAGGTTACTGTCAAAGGTGAGAGCGATGTGACCTTGACTTGAGTCATCCACAGATTCACGTACAGATCATGAAACGTACGCAAAGCAGAATAAACAACTTTCAAAAGGCCTCTGAACCTTCTGTTACATAGACGAAGCTGTTATGTGCCTCTGTCTGCATCTTTTTATTTTTTTTCCACAGCCAGGTATTTGTGTAAACGTGCTTCTACAGTATGCACCTGTGTGACTTTGTTTCTGCGTCGTCTACACACTACAGCCTCTCTTATCAGTTATTGTCTGTATTGATTTCACTCTCCCTTCAACTGATCGATACACGAAATGTCACAGTCATTAGAGGCACCACAGACATACGGACCCCCTTCTTCAAGGAAGCCATAATACAGACCCTCTGTTTTGTGTGCATTTGTCACAACAGGAACCACTCTTGCAATTTTCTGCTTTTGTCAGTAATGGCCGGGTCCGTTATTAAACACAAAATTGGGACTTCAGTTTAGCTTTTCTATTCATCCTAGGATAATGGCTGCTGACAGTACTATAAGAATTAGCATAGGAAACAGTCACTTTAGCGCTATTAGTTACAGAACAGAGAATTACATGACCAGTCATGTCTTTTCTTCAGAGGAGCTGTGTTTAGTTGTATTGTGTCTACATTTTGTGAACTGTGGTATCAAATGTGTCAGGTGTCCAATTTTTCCCTGCAGTCTATTCCTAATAATTAAAAATGAATACTTTGCTTCTCCCTCTGCAGCCTTACCAAAACCCCCCACCTCACTGATTGTGACTGAGACCACTGCCACCAGTGTGACTCTCACGTGGGATTCTGGAAACCCAGAACCTGTCTCCTACTACATGATCCAATACAGAGCCAAGTCCTTAGACACGGGCTTCCAGGAAGTGGAGGGGGTAGCTACCACCCGCTACAGCATCGGCGGACTCAGCCCCTACTCTGAGTACGAGTTTCGTGTCATGGCTGTCAACAACATTGGCCGCGGGCCTCCCAGCGACTCCGTGGAGACACGCACCGGTGAACAGGCCCCCTCCTCGCCACCCCTGCACGTCCAAGCACGCATGCTGAGCGCCAGCACAATGCTGGTCCAGTGGGCGCCACCTGATGAACCCAATGGGCAGATTAGGGGCTACCGTGTCTACTACAGCTCCGACATGACGGCTCCTCTCAGCGCCTGGCAGAAACACAACACTGACGACAGCAGCCTGACTACCATCTCAGGCCTGACTCCTGATATCACCTACAGCCTCAGGGTGCTGGGCTTCACCTCTGTAGGAGACGGGCCACCTTCTGACATCCTGCAAGTCAAAACCCAGCAGGGAGGTGAGCAGTAACCACTGTGTACAACTTTGAATGTCTGTAAGTGTAGTTAACTGAAGGTCTTATATTCTTCTGGTTAATGTTTTGTGTATTGTATACAGCATTTGTGACACAGCTCATAAGGCTATTTGTGTTTTTGTTTGTTCTCCGCCATCCAGTCAGAGTTGTGGAGGTGATAATTGCTGCTGTCAACATGGAGAACATTAGTGATGTTCTCTTTTTGCACGTTATATTCTTCAACCTCTGTCTTTTCATCTGCTTTTTTTCCAGTCCCTGCACAGCCGTCCAGCTTTGAGGCTGAAGCCGAGCTGGACACCCGTATTGTACTAACGTGGTTGTGGCCCGTGCAGGACCCCATCACCAAGTACGAGCTGCAGTACTGGGAGACTGGCTCAGAAAACAAGGTTCGAATTCTTAAAAAAAATATTGTGTAATAATTTTTTTTCTTATACTATTTCTCCGTTTGTCTGTCTCTCTCACACTGCCATAATCAACTGTGAGACTGCAGACAAATTTATTTAGCCTTTTATGATCCATTTTCTCTGCATGGGAAGTTTCAGATAAAACAGTGTTATTGTAGCGATGCATTCAGATTTACTGGAGTAACACACAACACAACAGCTCATTTATGTCTTGCTGCTGTGGCCTTTCACTCAACTCTGTTGGACCGCTGCACCAGCTGTAAACTAGAGGGCAAATTGTTTTTGGAACATGCTCCTCTCAAATTTGGCTGTATTCTGCAGTTTCCATGGATATATGAAGGAGAGACGGCGGTTTAGGCTGCAGGATTTTCAGTGGAACATTAATCCAGCTCACCACATGAGCAGACGTCTGTGATTGTCTTTAATTTTAATTAATTTTAATTGCATTTCTCTGTCCATTTCTAAAACCTCCTCCAGAAACACGTGATCATCGACCCAGCAGGCTCCTACGCTGTGGATGGTTTGAAGCCTGACACCTTGTACCGTTTCTCCCTGGCAGCCCGCTCTGAAATGGGTTTAGGTGTCTACACCCAGCCCATCGAGGCCCGCACCGCCCAGTCCAGTAAGTGCGCCATCTTTCTCCTTTGTTTTGACTCTCTGGTCTGTCTTATATACTCGTTACCCACTAACCAGTGATTTTGGAGAGTCGGCCCATTCAGCGAGCGAGACAAAAGTTGAGTTTCGTAGAGCTTAATTCAGAGCGCGTGGGCAACTTGAATGTCAAGTCAATTTCAGCACAACATAAAACGCTGACGGTGCAGTCGCCCCGGTCAGCTTCACGCTTCCACCACCTCCCCTCTGTCACCAACACTAACCCCCCCCCCGTCCGTCTATCTGAGGGCAGGCCCTGTGTCAAAGGTACGTTTAATGTGTCTTGTTCCCACCTCTGTGAGCCGTGCTGTGTTGTTTTGCCTCATATCATTATGTGCTTTTACAGTTCCAGCTCTCAAAATGTCACTCTCTGCCAGCTGACATATTTTCTTGCTGCAGTGGCACAATGCTAATGCCACATCACCCAGAGGAGCTTATGTACATAACAATAGCATAAATGCCACTTCTTCGTTTTTTTTTTTTTTGGAATGTGATCGGAATGTAATGATAATCATGGAAATGATTTGCACGCACATTCAAGCACTAACTTTAACTTGCATAATGCTGCTTATGTGTGGCTGTTGAGCAGCGCTGCAACGCTACCATTATCTGGTGGACAAATCACAGCCGAGTCCAGTGAGGGAAGATTTTTATTGGCTTTATTTTAGCAGTTGCATACTCTTTCAAAATAAGCCTGGATTGTCCCTGAACCAAAGAATTATTCCGCGACATCCCTATGCACTTATTGGCCATGCTGCTCATTGTGTTTAACATCGCAGTGGCCTCTTCAAACCCCAAACAAGCAATCTTGGCATAATGTGTTCATTTTTTAATAGACGGCCTTTGAAAATAACATCAAATTGACACTAATAATCTATATTATTAAGTTTCTGTCCAGTCGCTAACGAGGTAACCGTGGCAGTTCAGTACAACTAGAGTAGACTCGACAGGGGGTATGTGTATATCTCCCCATCAGGACAGAGAAAATGAATAATAATCTCTTACCCCTTAGTTGAGACCTAGAGTGGTGATGAGTTTATGTCCCCCTGCTGAAAGCCGACACAAAATTTGGTGAAAAGAATTCGGATTTCATGCAGGAGAAGGATGGTGTGCATGAAATAAACAGCAGCCTTGGGAAAGTTCTGAGGGAAACCAGACGGTGGGAAAGTGTGACATTTTCCAGGGCTGCATTTAAATGTTTAGTGTCATTTTTTTTTTCTTTCTTTTTTTTTAAGAGTCAGAGCAATGAACAGAATTGAGCTCTATTCATATTTTTGCTGCTGTGTATAAACTCTACCACTCCGCCAAGGACTTGACAGTCTGTAAAGGCTGCCAGAAACTTTTACCTAATGGGAAAGGATGTAAGTAACAATGGTTTAGTCGAAAATCATTATTCCGGGGGGGAAAAAAAATAAGAATAATCTCCATCAATGCCAACAGATAGAACAAAGGATGAATGCCAAATCTTCTACAGTAGCACATGAGGGCGGAAAAAAGGTCAACAGCAAAACTTTTATTTTTGTTTTCACCATTTTTAGATAGACTGACGGTGCTTTATTCGTTCCAAGGGGGGGAATATCTCTGTTACATCCACAAGACTGAGTGTCACTTTGCACCAATACTAAAATTGCACTAATACAATGCAACTAACACAAGCGGTGCTGCATATGTCGCAATTAATAGAACAGAAAATTACAACACTGAGAAAACTTATCTAATCTAATTATCTAATTTGTTAGAAAAAGTGTAAATTGCACACGATACTGACCGAAAAGGAGCAAAGGTGTAGATTCAGTGCTAGAAATTGGTAATGAACTGAGGTTTATGGGGTGGTGTTTCTGATATTTATAACCATCGAGGCGTCTCAAAGTTCTTGTCCTGTATCGCATGGCAGAGGGTCAAAATCTGAACCGGCCGGGCGTGTGCAGGGTGTGATGTGAGGGGGTTTCTTATTATTCTCCCAGCCTGTTAGCTGACATGTACAGGTGCTGCAGAGAGGGCAGCTCGGTCCGGCTTGATGATACGCTTTGCGACCCTTACTGCCCCGTTGGAGTCCGACCTTGTCCCGTTGTGTGGCGTTGAAATTGCGTCATCCGCTGTTCTGTCTTTGTGATGGCAGCGACGTTCCTCTCTCCCTGCAAGATGTTAGGGACAATGGACTTGCAAGGATTCATTGCTGGACTGTGCAGCTGTAGATTGTGAGTGGAGGAGATGTGTAGCGTCTATTTTAAAGTCCAGTATCACTGATGTTTAGCTCCAGGTTGTTGTAGCAACAAAAGAAAGAGCTGGTCCTCCTCCCGTCTTTTTGGTAGAATCTACAGCTGGGACTGTGGTGTCACCAGCACATTTTAGGATTGTGACAGATGAGTACAGGGCGTGCAGTCATTTTGTACGCAGAGAAGAGCCGAGGTAAGAGTACAGAAACCTGAGGATGCTATGGAAGTGGATGTGATTTCTCCTGGTGATTTCACCTGGTGAACTCTGCTGGTGAGGAAGCTGCAGATATTATTGCTCTAAAGGCTGAGCTGATGTGCACATGCACCTCCACTTGATCCGTTTGATCCATTTGAATTGACGAAGGGGTGCCGCATTGAGTCTGCGCTGCTGGGGCAACTCATCGGAAGTCGTTTAGTCCCAAGACGCAGGCTTTTTTTGGACACTGTAATTATGCAGTGCGCTTTAGGCATGTTGGGAGCACGGTCAGTTCCATTTATGTGTGTTTTCTCCTTTTTTTTTTTTGTGCGTGTAAAGATGGGGACTAGCTGGTCTGCACGGGAGAGAGACACCTGGTTGGGGCTGGGGGCCTTTCATGCTCTTTTGTCCTGACAACTTCTTCACAGATCATTGGAAGTGGTTTGGAGGCGAGGGGGTGGATAGAGGCAGGGTAGAGGACAGAAGGAGAGGGGAGAGGTGTCGATTTTAGATGGGATGGGTTTTCTCAATTGGGTTACACTTACGCTACACAGTAAATTCGATAAATTAAGGTTTAGAGGACATACATATTATATTTATTCACTATGTAGCAATAAAGGTAAATGCACTCGAGTCAACCAGCTGTGAATAAGAGGCTGATACGTTAAGTTTGAGACAGAAATATTTTCTGTGTATTTCTGTGGTACAACAGGGCAGGAGGAGTCTGTCACTGAACATGCCTCCGCTGCTGTTCTCTGTCTGGTGTAGTGGGTGAGTGGGGGTTGTCCAAGATCTCCAGAAGCTTGTCGTCTTCTCAGCGACCACCTTCAGTGGGACCCGGGCTGACTCCCCCAAGATATATCCTGCCGTCCTCAGCAGTTACTCAACCCTGTACTCATCAATGCATGCACATGCAGTATTTACCACACATTGATAAGATGTTCAGTATTGTAATGGATGCATTAAATGTCCTGAAGAAAGCAAAGTGGATTCATGCAATTCTTGTGGATGTGTTGATTATTGCTCACACCAATTTATTATCCAGCTACACTCGTAGGTATTTATAGGACTGTACCTTATAAACATCCACCCCTTTGGATGGATTCAAAACAAGATTTAATGAGGACTTCTTCCGTCCAAAGTCCAATTCTGAAGTAAAGGCAGTATAAAACTTAACTATGAGAAACAGACATGATGCCAAATTTACATCTATAAACTAAAACATTCAGCTGTGTGTGAATATACCTTAAATGTATGATCACATGTACTATGTGTTATAACCTAACATGTATCGGGCTTTAACGTTTATTATTTTAGCTCCGGTGTAGCCCTCTTTTTTTCCCCCTCCCTGATTTTTGGCCTCTGAGTTGTTTGCATCTCCTGTGGCGTTGTCCTCCCCCCTTCGTCCAATTTTACTTTGATCCGGCAGATTTCTCATCAGGAGCTCAATACCACAATCTATTCTGCAAATCGTCACCATTGTTGTGATTCACACTGACACATTTTTATTAATTTTTTTCCCAGTACATGGAGTGTTTGTAGTTTTTCTGTCCACTCTCTTGTGGATCAGCGACCGCCTGATGAGACTCACTTCTCCTTTGTTAAGTCCTAATGATTTGTAAAGGTGGAGTTTCGTGTTTCTGGCATTACTTTACCGGATTCGTATTTGAGCTCACTGTTCATTGCTCTGCTTATTAAAAAATAAGTTCCATGGGCATGCTCTGCAACAACACATTGCTTTGAATTTTGTTTTTTTGTTCATTGTTATTCTCTTCTGAGGCCTTTCTTGTAGAGTTCGTGATTCGGTTAGGTGCATGAAATATGTGAACGCTGTCGTGTTTATTTTCAGTTTTGTTCTTGTTCCTTATTTTAAAGTTGTTTATTGGTTCTCTGTTTTTACCTCTAGACTGGAGAGAGTTTGCATATATTTTATACTGCAGCTGTAGTAAATATTTTAATCCTATTTATTGGAGTAATCTTATTATTCCAGGCAGAAGGTGTAGCTAGAGATTTCCAGCCCTGTAGAGCTCTATAGAGATACTGTAGAACTTATTTGTGTCTCTTACTGAGACATGACAGTCCAGTGTAATTATAAAACATAAAAGGGTGAGGTGGATTTAGTTGCTCATGTCTATGTCATTTCAGGACAATAACCATAACAATATAAGATAAGATAAGACCTAAGATAATCCTTTAATTGACCCCACAGAGGGAATTCCTGCTTTGATTTTAGCCATTCAAACCCAAGGACTAATATCAGAACAACATGTTTTGCAGTAAATCCTGCACATTTGGGATTTGTTTTCCCATCTAACAGAAATAAAAATGTTCCATGGCTTCTAACCAGATGTTGACACTGGCTGGAATGTTCTTAGCAGTTAATGATTATGAAATTACAGCTTCACTTAACGCCGTCCAGCGTTTCTCCGCTGTGGCCAACCGTTGCAATAGAGCCCAGAGCTTCTGCTATCAACTGGCGAAAAACAGTCAACACTGTCGAGCACAACTACGTCGCACGCTCACACGTCTACGCCCCGTTTATTGCTTGCTCTGTTCGCTGGCTCCTAGAGCCAGCGCAGAGGGCGGCTAGGGACAAGCTACGTCTTTAGAAAAGCATTGCCTTGTAAAAGTTTTTGGCGTGTTTTATAATCTGGTCACCTCACCCTGCAGTCTCATGGCCTCCCGCATAAATGCAGTGCCAAACTCAGCTGTAGCAGTGGCCTGGTATTGTGTTTTTGCATCCAATCTCTCAGTCTAGAGGCTGCATCCTGTTTTAGTATGGAAGCTTTTTGTGTTCAGTATAAAAACTCAAAATGTCATATTTAAACTTATAATGGTATTTTTAAATATGTTTATCATTTGTCCGATACACAAATGTACATTTAATGTTGAAACACTACAACACTGCTGCCATTTTGATCCCATTTTAGTTTTTATATTGATAAAGTCACAAAAAGCTTCCGCAGTTTTGCCTTATTTTTCTTCATGTCTTAGTTTATTTTTGTTTGCTTGATCCGTGCCCTTCCTCCGTGTGGTTTTGCTCCCCTCCCCTCCCCCCCTGCAGCCCCGTCCGCCCCCCCTCAGGAGGTACAGCTTGTCAGCCTGACCTCCACCAGCCTCAAGGTGAGTTGGGTGGCACCGCCTGCTGCCAGCCGCCACGGCGCCATTGTGCGCTACTCAATCAGCTACCAAGCCCTGGCTGGAGAAGACACGGACCGGCATGAGGTGCCGGGCATCGGTGCGGACGCCACCAGCTATTTGCTGGAGGGCCTGGAGAAGTGGACAGAGTATCAGGTGTGGGTGAGGGCGCACACTGATGTGGGCCCAGGCCCTGAGAGTGCCCCAGTCAGGATGAGAACCAAAGAAGATGGTAGGTTGACACCTCCCTTGAAGCAAAGTGCTCTTCGACTGTTAAAGTCTCTGTTGCTTGCCGCAGTCTGTCTCTCTTTTCCTTCACCCTCTTCGATTTTTACTGCACAGCTTTCTTTGTCCTGTTGATCAATTATAAGTTAATGAGACTCCACTTGCAGCAGAAGGGGTCACCTTTTATTCTTTCCTCTTTCCAGCTTGTTCTCTATTGCTTTAACACTTTAAATCTATGGCAGGTTAAGGCTCGTCACTCCTGGGCCTCCGTTCTGCACCACTTTCCTCTGCTTTCGCTGTGTAAATGCCTCCCTGTGTTCTTTTTCTGTTCTGGGGAATAGAAGTGGAGCAGAGCTTCCCTTCTTCGTTCAGTCACTCTTGCCTCTTTTTCTCACTCTTCCCTCGTTTTGTTTGCAGTGTGATGGAGGGCGGCTTCTCCTAAGAGAGAGTCGTCTATAATTAATGTGTTTGAAGTTTGCTGCAACACAGCTAATTTCATACTGGAATTAAGGGCATTATAGACATCACTAGACCACATGCTGCCCTGCATAGGGTTTTTTGAGGACAGAGCAGTCTTAGAAAGTCTGAAGTGAGTGGAGATGTTTTGATTCACGGCCTGTTCTTGTATCTCTTCCCTTTCTACAGCGCCCTAGTCTATAAAAAAACCCAGAAGTTATTATTTTGATCATTTTTGGCTCCTCATCACAAAACACAGTGAACCGGAGAAAATCACCAGCTCGGCATATTTCTTACTCTTTATTTTCTCCCTTTCTTTCTCACTCTCTATGCCTCTCTCTCTCTCTCTCAGTGCCAGGAGCACCACCCAGGAAGCTGGAGGTTGAGGCCATAAATTCCACGGCCATCCGAGTCACCTGGAAGCCGCCGGTGCAGGGGAAGCAGCACGGGCAAATCCGGGGCTACCAAGTCATCTTCTCCCGGCTTGAAAACGGGGAACCTCGAGGCCAGCCTAACATTATGGACATTGCTTTGCCAGAGGCGCAGGTACTAGATGATATCTTACTCTTGTCCAGTCTTTCTCTGTCTCCTTTTTTACCCTCTTCACTTCCCATTATTTTTATCCTCCATCACTCCCCTATTCCCTTCCATTGTCTGAATTCACACTTCATTTCCTCTATACTGGGTGACACACATGGAATTTTCTATCTGTCGACTGTAATATCCTTCCTCCCCCCTCTTTTTTAAAAAAAATTCTTTCCCCACATGTGACATTTGACTCGAAATTGGTGCCCTGCTCCCATGGCTTGGGATTAGCTGCCATAACAAGATCCAGTTTAATTCTACAGTAATAGCTATTAAATATTTTATATGTGTTACATCAGGATGTGGCTTAGTGGAATCAATGCACCTCTCTCAGCGGTTTTAGCAGAAATATATATGCACTGCCTTGTTACTATGTTTATAAATTAGAGTTTTTTTTTTCCCTGACACCGTCCTTTACACATTAATGCAGGCTCTGAATTGCCCAAAGCTGCGCGACACCATGAGATGGATGAGAGATTGTAATCCTTAAGAGGGATTCAGAGATTCATGAATATCTTAAAACCAAAAACCCCACTCTCACTTCTTTCCTCTGTGTGAGAGAGAGGGGAGACCAGCTTAAGAACCCTCCTTCGGATAGTTTGCCGGGAGTAACGTTTGCGAGAGCACGCATTCACTACCACCCTCCACGGCCTTCAACAAAAGCATCTAATTTCGAACAAGTAAATGCTCCCCGGCTGCAGACACTCAGCAAAAAATCCCGAACTGTCATCTGTGCTTGCTGCAGCATTTAGAGCAACCAGCAGGTTGCTGGTTCAGTTCCCAGTCTGTGTGCACAGCTGTGCCCTTGAGTGGAGCTATTAACCCTCGTTTGCTTTAGCAAACACCCCGCTGTCTATCATCTCATCATCACAGAAGAGGAAACCCGGTTGAAGTCACCTTGACGTGATGTATACACTGTATACATCCCGAGAGAGTGAGTGATAAGTAGGATCCCAGTTGGCATTTTATGATAAATATATAATGCATGATTTTTATGTGGTTGTCAAAACACCGGACATGGGTCATGTCACATTCCCCCATAGCAACTTAAATTAACATTAAAAGGAGGGAGCGAGGGAGCGAGAGAGCTCAGAATAAACGTATATTATAGCTCTCTGAGAGTAAATTACAGCCTGTCTGTGTCTCTACACCTGGTCAAAGGTGTGCCCCCCCTACTCTCAAACACAGTCCGAGCTTTGTTTTACAGCAGGTTTCTGGCGGCTGCTGCTGACAGTTCATTGTTATCTGACTGTGTACGAGAGTGTCTGACAGCCTGGACAGCATCGTTTGGTCTGGAGGAGGAGAAAAAAAACACGGTGGCTGCTTGTCTTCCTGGAAGTGGTTTCTCTGCGCGTCGACACGTTTTTTGGCGTGATTTTGTTTTGCGCTCCGACAACTGAACTGAACGTGACCCTACTTGTTATGCAAACAATACTCCCCGCCACGTCTCATTTGTGCCATGTTCACACAATAAACACAAAGACACGCTGTAATTTGGCCCCCAGGTTGGCTCTCGTGTTCCAGGACACCTATCAAACACACGGTCGCATCCCTGGCAGACACCGGTGTTTCATGTCGCACCCGCTACGTTTTTTCCTTCTTCCTCTCCTTTCCCTCAGTTCCCTCTCCCGTGGCCTCCTTTTGCACTGTTCTTGCTTGAGAAGCTGGTTGAGTAATTACCAGAAGCTTGCGTGCAGGTTGGTTACCCTTGACTGAGTCATCTCAACAGACTGTTTTCTGTGAGACACCACTGAGTAGCCAACCTGCATGGACCTGCCCAGACGTCATTAAAGACCACACAGCCAGCCAACGGTCCCTCATCCACGTTCGCCCAACTGGTTTTAGAACAATCCCTCCTTTTTACGCTCATCTTTCCATTGACTTACCACGGCAGCGAGTGGAAAGAAAACAACGGAGATAACATGAGCAAACATGCTTGTGACTTACATCGACCTTGTAGTAGGCGTTCCAGCTGGCCGAGAAGAGTTGACTCATCCAAGAGTCATGCAATTCCCTCCAACACACACCTGTAATTGATGAGGAATAAAAGGAAAAGAAAAACAATTTTCTTCTGTCTTGGCTCATCCCCTAGTGTTTTTCCTCAAGAATTTCCCTAATGTGTTGTGAAATCAGTTCCATATCCACCCTTTCACTTGAATTTGATGCACAATAAGCCTGCCAGGAGGAAAAGAGAAATCCGAATTTTCCAGGGCTCTCGCAACAAACCGACGAGCTCACCTTAGACTTCAATCACAACTCTAAGCTGACTGATTGAATTGCAGATCCTGTCAAAAATCGCTATCACCTTTCCCCTTCTCTTTGTCTCTGTGTTTCTGGCTCCTTCTATCCCTTTCACCCTCTCTCAGGGCTGAAATGCTGGGAGGAGAGCTCGGAGAGCAGCTTGCCTGCGCGGGGGCGGTTTAAGCGCCTCTTTTCTTTTCGAGCAGGAGCCCACACAGCGCCCTCATTTCCCTGCTAAATTTAAACCAGAGGCCATGTTAACAGTGCGATGTTATCGACCCCTTCGCAGCCATGCATGCTTCTGTTGGAGAAGTGGCCTGAACCTGAGTTGGCAACTCCACACCGCACAGCCCGCCCCGTCACTCTGCTCTCACGGCAACCTCTAGGCTCATATGCACGTCCATAAAAGTTTGCAAACGGTGTGATTGGGTTTAAAGCCATTAGCCACTACTGTCAGTACTTCTTAAGATTTTCTGCACATGTTTGCTTTCCTGCACCAGTTTGCCTTTATTCAGCAATACTTTCCCGGTTCATTTTGTTTGACCAGTCATGCGTTTTTGTAGTTTGTGTGAGCAAGGTGACGCTCCACTGCCTCCACGGCCTTCGCCGCCTCAGATTGGGATTGAATGGGAATCGAGAAAGAAAAAAAAAAAAAGAGAGAGAGAGAGAGAAAAGAAGCACCTCAGCCCGTTTCACTCCATCAATCATGACAGCTCCTTCTCTTCCACATCACTCGTCCTCACCCTCGTTCCCATTTTTATAGCCACGCGTCCCAGCCCATGTCATCACATTTGCATTCATTCGCCTGCAAATTATACCGCTCGGTTTCCACAAACGACGCTTATCAGCAATGATGTGTTTTCAGCTTGCGTTGGCATTCGAAATATAAATGGAGGATAATTTATAATTCTCCCATGGATTTAAGCTGAAAGCAGAAGCAGTTGTGATAGAAAGGGATTAAGCCCAAGATGAGATAGGAACTCTTGCGAACCTTAATGTGTACGCTGCTCCGTTGACGCACTGAGTGGAGCTGACGGTAAACAAATTAAGCAATTAGAGACATTGCAAACTGTTATTCACAGAGTTAAATAGCAGCTGTTCTTAAATGGTGCTCTTTAGTGCCCCGCTATGTCAGGGGAGCACGAGGCAGCCGTTTTTTGATGTGCCATGTGTCTCGACCAGTCGCGACTGGGACCTAAGAGAGGCCTAGCTCATGCTTCGCTTAACTGGCTGGTAATAAACACCATCCAGGGGGAGGGGGACGGAGAAGTCGGGTCTTTTGTCTTTTCATATGCCAGCAGTCAATAGAAGATGATGAACGCCGTCTCTCCACTGCACAATGAATCAGCAGTGTGTGAGGCTCGCTCCCTTTGTTTGTCAAAGTCTAGAAGGGAAAGATTGGTGATCAGGAAAGTAGGAATATTTTAATGAAGGTATAAACTTTGTGCAAGATTTTTTTTTTCTTGTTTAGTAATGATTGCGTCAAGGAAAATATACGGATTTACTTTTTGGGATTTTATTTTGAGGGATAGTTTCTGACTCCTCATCATAAAAAAACAAGGTTAAATCCTAGCTCAGCATATTTAGACTCTTTATTCTCCTCTCTCCCTGTGTGTCTTACTCTTTCATTCTGCCCTCGCTCCTTATCTGGTGTCAGAGCTCTGTACCTGACATGCACCTCCTCTCAGAACTACACATTGTGGGCACGCAGACTGCAATAGCCTGAATCTCTGCAGACCGAAATGCATTTTCTTGTTCGTGCGTCTCAGTGGCCGGACTATGGCGCGGAAAAGTCTCCCTCGTTCAGCCTCGTGCAGACCGTCTGCTCGGACGCCATCTCTCTTTTCTGCATTGCAGTGATTGCAGCAAGAGTAGCTTCACCTCCAACATGAGCCACTCAGATCCAATCTCCATTGTTTCGCAGAGAAACTCAACAAAGCTGACCAGCCGCCAACTGGTGTTTTAGCAGCGTAATTGCAGAACACACCAGTGTGGTATACATGCATTACCATAATTATAAGTAGAAATGCACACGCCGGTGAATGTGAACAAATAAACCCAAAACTAAACTCCTTTTTGGATCCCTTCCTGTCTCATGCCATCTCCTCTTCTCCCGCTGCACACACCACCACCAGCAGCTGTTGCAATAGTTGCACATCCTCATGATCAAATACGATTGTATGGCAGCACCATCCTCACCCAGCGTTCCTCCTCATTCCTCACCCCACCCCTCTTTTTACGCTCTCCACTTTGTCCCTCATCAGTGTCACCAGCGTCATCTCCTCTACTCCTTGTCGGCCAGGCCACCCATCAGTGAACTCCTCTGCAGCTACTGAACTGTGGAGCGCGTTGCTGGTAAACGCCAGCAGTCGCGTTCTGCATCGATGGGGTTTGATGTCACTGGGCTAGCATAGCGGCGGCGGTAATAGGATTTCATGCTCGGCACTGACGGAGCCCCGCGGCACGAAATGGGCTTTCACTTCCCCCAGGAATCACTCGGCCAAACACAGTGAGCAGGGAGAACATTTTGAAAACATATTGAAATATAATGAATAAAAAGGTCCTCCCTGCATTTCGGCAGGGAAAGAGGAGAGGCTTCATAGATTCTGCGTAGTTTATGATTCACGTCCGCAGTGAGATACTTATCACGCTGAGATACAGAGAAAGAAATTCAAGATTAAGAAAATCCCTTTACCTATGGATTTATAGCTGCAGCAAATAGGAAACAAGGCAGTGCATCATAGGCGAAATGAATTTCACAACAGTTGCCGACCTCGGTTCTGCAATTAGTTTCGAGCGGCTCAATGTGTGTTAATTTCTCTTCTCTTCTTTCGGCTGCGCCTCTGCCATCACACTCTATCACAGTTCCTTTGTACCGCATGACTCTCCTGACACCTACATTCATCCGTCTGCGAAAAAAAGACCAGTGCTTTTTTTCCGTGCCTGTTGTGTTGTTTCTGACTCATTTCTCTCCCCGCCCTGTGTCCTGTGTCTTCTCTCCCATCAGTGGAATATTGAGGAGTCCACCGAGCATGTGAGTAACTCTCATGTGTGCTGCTGGGTTGTCTTGCAGGGCAGACTCTTCTCCCCTCTGCAGTTTTTGGGGTTGCAGTGTGTGCTTACGTTTTTTTTTTTGTTGATTTGAGTTTTGTGTGTGTGTGTGTGTGTGTGATTGTGCGTGAGTGTGTGTCTTTATTTCTGTGTAAGCCATGCCTGTAATCCACTCGGCGTGAATCCTCGTGAAAGATTGTAACCCAATCCTAACCACAGCAAGCAATGTATGTCCAAATGGGTTTTATGTGTGCGGTTCTGTCTGAGAGCTACTTCGGCCGAAAGCGTGAGTATTATTTCTAGTGATGATTGAGGTCTAACAATTCAACATTTTACCGTAAGACAAATTCGTCGTAAGTGATAGGCGCTTCACAAGTGATCTGAGGCACTTAGTACAGCGTGCGTGGAGTGCTTTCACCCAGTCAGGGGCTGTGTGTCACCATCCCGATGTGATGCTGACATTAATCAGGCTCACCTAACCTCCTGTCTCCCCTACTGTTCCGGATGACATGTCTATCTGAGGGGAGGAGCTGTGTGTTTTATCAGCTCCACACATCTCCCAGATTGCCACCAGCCTTTTATGTTCTCTTCATTTGCCTGGATGGCAGCTCACTGCTCCATGGCTGTCATGCAGCCCTTTGTTATGGCTTATTATCCCCTAGACGCCATATTGCAGCAGCATAAATGCAGAGCTTTATACTGCTCCAAGTCAGAAATCCACCTTTGCCACCTGCAAAGATTGAGGGATGCAGATTTTATTTTTTTTCATTAGCGTCAATAACACTTTTATTTTTTTAACACAGTTTTGTTCTAAATACTTTCTCCAAACGAGCCTGAGGGATCTGTGCAGGCTGTTGTGTTTATCTGATAGCGCCAAGTTAAACAGAAATCTGGTGGAGCAGCACACAGTTTCCTCCAGCTACACCCACATGGCGTGAGTCAAGCCTGCCTCCCCTCCCTCTCCTTTTAATGTGTTGATTAACACCTGACAGACACAGAGCTCGACGCTGTCAGAGGAGGACAGCTGTTCGCACATCTTTATTTTTTGTCTGCAGCACCCATATTTAGGCGCTAGCAGCCCGTGTGCCAGGTAGCTAATGTAGTGTGACTAGCCACGGACAGATGTCAACAGCTAAAACATTAGCATGTCTCGCTGACCCGTGGCTTGTTGAAGATTTTGAAGCGCTTTTTAATTTTTCTGTAAGGCAAAGCGGACACGTAGAGAACATCAGATGTTGTAGTTTAGAAGACTGTTATCTCAAGCGATTACATCTGTTTGAACAGAGATGTTCATTCTTCTCCTGGTATTTTCCACTAAAGTGAGGATAGCGGTGTTGGGAGGCTTGTAGAGAAGAATTCATTTCTATAACTAGTCGACTTGATAATCTCTGTAATGCCCTTTGGTGCTGCTCCAAGCATTTGCTCAGAAGGAAACTTTGAATCCTTTTTTTTTATTTTTTTTTTTAATGCTGAGTGTTACTAGACCTGAATCGACCTTGCCAGAACAGTGCGAAGAGCGATCTCTGCAGCTGCCACTGCTGAGACTCTTAAAGCCATTTTGTATGATTAAAGTAATGAGACTTCCTCCATAAAGTTAAAATGGTTTTATGATACAGCAATTTAGCATTTCTCCCTCCCCCCCTCCCGTCTCTCTTAAAGGCCAGAATGGGAACACCCAAATGTCCCTTAAAGAGAGATGCCGTAAAAAAGCGTTGTCAAGCGGAGCTGGCTTACGCAGACTGTTAAATGTTCTTCTATGGTTTGGAAATTAAAACTTCATTAGTTAGAGAAACAACATTAGGGCAAAGCCGTAAAATATTCCAAGAGTCTGAGAAGTTTGCGTGGAGATCCAGCAGGAAGGCTTGTAGGCATCTGTGTATTCGTCCTCTCAGTGGCCCCAGTCAGACGCAGACGACTCCGGCGTGTGTGCTCAAGCTGCAGGCATTAATTTGTTCTCGGGTGTGTGTGCTGATGCCTGTGTGTATCATTGTTGTCTGTGTGTGTCTGAACATGCATGCATATATTTGTATGTGTTATATAATGTATGTATACACGGTGAGTATGTGCGTTCACATATATGTGTGTGTTTGTTTACATACGGGCTTTGTGCAAGCTCAGAGAGTGTTTAATTCCAGTGTGTGGGTGTGTTTTTATTCAGACTGATGCAGTCTGGTGAAGTGAGTGCCAGCACTGCAGCAGGTTACCAATAACATTGTGTTACCTCAGTTGTTTTTTTTTTCTGTCTGTTTGTTCCTTACTGCTGAGTTGCTGATTTGTTCAAACACCTTAGTGTGTCTGTGTTTTTGTGTAGAGATTGGGAATTCAGCCAGAGGTCAATAAATAAAAAATAAATAATAAAAAAATAATTAAAAAAGAAGAAATCTTTAACAATCAGTCTGACGTTTATTTACCTTAAGGATTTATGTTTACCAGACTGCAGTGTAGTGATGATCCTAAGCTCCTCTGGCCATAATCTCATGCTTATCCATGCAGCAGACATGAACACTGACACACTGGTGATGTTCTGGTTCATTTGGTTGGTTTGTTGATTAATGGGTGCAGCGTGTGCCTTACAGTCGGGTCCAGGAGTTTTTCTTGACAAAGAAAAGTTCCTGGTCCTGTTTGTGTGCCTTTCTGTTTATATTATTATTTTGTTTTGTTTTGTTTATAGGGAAATTGATTCAGACACTACAAGTGGATGGAGAAGGGGATTTAATCTCGTCACGGTTTCTTTTGGTGCTGCGTGTTTTGTCAGGGGATAGGAGCTTGTGTGAGGGGCGTGTGTGTTTTGCCACTGACGAGGTGTCGACGAAGGCTTACCGATTCCTCTTAATGTCTGACCTTGTGATTTTTTTTCCCCGTTACTGCAGGAGGCCGTCATTAACGGACTGCAGTCTGAAACCACCTACTCTGTCACTGTGGCAGCGTACACAACCAAAGGAGACGGAGCTCGTAGCAAAGCTAAAGTCATCACCACAACCGGAGCAGGTCAGAATCTATGTTATCGGGATTTTCATGTAAAAAGCTGAGAACGTATGAGATATAGGATATCTATATCTTTAAGGCTTAACACAGATGACCTCCGCCTTACTCATTCATCAGTGTACTAGGATTACAAGCCTTTGCACATGACTGAAATGTCATATTAGTTTCAGTGGAATGCTATATGTTAGCTTTCAACAGTCAAACTGGATAGACCTTGAAGTGTCATGTCACCTGTAGTCTGCTCTATCTATTGTAAGCTGTTCTTCTTTTCTTCAGTACCAGGCAAGCCGACTATGATGATCAGCACCACCATGGGCAACACGGCGCTGATCCAGTGGCAGCCGCCTAAGGAAATGGTGGGCGAGCTGATGGGCTACCAGCTGCAGTACAAACGCAACGATGAGGAAACCTACACGTCACGCGAGCTGAAAAAGACAGACGACCACTTCACCGCCACCAGCCTGCACAAAGGCGCCACCTACATCTTCCGCCTCAGCGCCCGTAACCGCGCGGGCATAGGCGAGGCCTACGTGAAGGAGATCAGCACCCCGGAGGACGTGCCCTCGGGCTACCCGTCCAACCTCCAAGTAACGGGACTCACCCAGTCCAGCACCCAGCTCACCTGGGAGCCCCCGCCGCTGGAAGAAAGGAATGGCAAGATCGTACACTACATGGTGGTGTACAGGGACATCAACAGTCAGCAAAACAGCACCAACCGCACGTCGGACACGCACATGACTATCCAGGGCCTTAATCCTGACACCACCTACGACATCCGGGTGCAGGCGTTTACAAGCAAGGGCGGGGGACCGCTCAGCCCCAGCATCCAGAGCAGGACCATGTCGAACGGTAGGAAAAGTGGTGAAACACCTGAATGACATTTAGACATAAACACAACAGGGATGTTTGATTTGAAAACACAATATCAGGGTTTAATACATGAATACATAAACAGAGGCTTGCCCACAACATGCATAATATCATTTGCTTGTTTTAAACTATAACTGGCTCTGCCATTACTGGTGCAATGTCTTTCTCATCTTCTACTCAGTACAGTGCAGCACTGTGTTTATTGATTTATAGGGTACTAATCTCATTACATGCTACAGTCACATTGCCATGCCTCCTCATCCTCCCTCCCATTACACACAAATCTAAAGCGTGCCCAGCATGTACCTCCTCATGCATTTTATAATCTTATAAATGTACGATTTCTTATTTATAACCGCGCACGATGCCTATTTTAAGACACATGTTGCCACTCCCACTGCCCTCTACATTCCCTCGGTAATCAGAGATGTCGGCCTGTACCTAATGTCTTTTTGTGAATGGGGTGGAATAAATTGAACGGGCTTAGGGAGACGAAGGCTATATTTGTGATCTGTAATCAAGCGTGAACGAAACTGTTAATGTTCTTTGAACACCCCATGGCTTCTCAGGTTTGGTCATAAGGTATCTGCTGCAGAATGTGTTCACATTGTTTACCAAGCGGGGGTGACTTGCTTTACAGAAGTGTGAAATTAAATTACGCACAGAGATTATATTCGGTGGTGCACAACATGTCTTACTTGAGATATTAATCGGAGGGTTTTCCCATCCCAGATTTTCCCACCCTGAACTTTGGCGTCAAGTCTGTCATGAAAACATCTGTTCTCCTCACCTGGGATTTGCCTCCAAACTACAAGTCCCAAGCGCTTTTCAAGGTAAGCCGATGAAATCTGAAACAGAAACATGTCATCGTGAACACAATTTGAATCAGCAGACTGTATAAATAGGGATGGTGGAACTGCTTCTCAAAAGTGAAGCCAAGGCAAGTAGAGCTCCCCCTGGTGGCTGGTTGCAGTATAAGTATAAGCTCCACTAAAATACACGTCAAATAACTTTTTTTCAAGGATGGTTTCTGTCATTTTAGGTACTTAATATTTAATAATGTTATAGTTATTATATAGAAACAGGATGTGACATAATGGCGACCACCAGTTGCCATGCCAACCACTCTGTAGCGCGGCTGGTGAGACCGTGAGAGTTGTAAAAACAATTTTTAAAAGTAAGTGCAGTGTATAATCCAACATTTCCTTGCAACTGGTGGAGGCAGAGCAGAGCGTATTATTAATTCAACGAAACGTGAGTGGAGGAAGCGAGGTCGGGTCATAGATACTGCTCCAAAGTTGCAAGATGGCGCCGACCGTATCTCTGGGAAAGTAGTGTCAGTTTGGCCAATGCAAGGAAGCGGGAACGCTTTGTCCATATTTATACAGCCTATGGTTTGAATCAACAACTACTAAATGCATATATTTTTTTCTTCAGCAGTTTAAGAAACTACAATACTTTGCAATAATAGTTAGCATTATACATAATTATACATTATATGATATTGATTAAGTAACATAGCAATACAGCAATGATATCTGGATGCTTTCTTTGGAAAGCTTTTATCACAATACTGTTTAATATGTACTGTACAAACAGTTTTAATATAAGTGCATTGCAGCAGAACTCTGTTTGCTCTTAACGCTTACAGTAAGGTGTGATTCGGTGGCTTTCACAGTTTTTTTGCACTAAAATGCTCATTTGTGACGTGTAATAATCTGTCAAAATGATATTTTATCAATTCTCACTCCATGTTAGAGGAGAAAAGACAATCTGGAGTGTTAATAATACTAAAATGGACCAGTGGGCACGTGTGACACTGAGGCACATGAAATGAGGTGTCTGATGAGACGGGCATCTCCCAGAGGAACATACTGCTTTTGACATTTTCCTTTTTCATGTGTGTTTAGAGTGATAAGTATATTAGTATTAATGGTGTGGATTCTGTGTTCTTGTATGTATGCTACCTTAAACCATAACTCTTTATTCCCACTGTGTTCCTACAGATCTTGTATAACCAGCAAAGCGTGGAAGTGCTGGGAAACCTGAAGAGGAAGCTGATCACACAGCTGCAGCCAGACACAGACTACTCTTTTGTACTGATCAGTAGGGGCAACAGTGCTGGAGGTCTGCAGCAGCAGGTGTCCATCCGCACCGCCCCCGACCTCATCAAGAACAAACCCAGTACGCATCTGGCTCAAGGTGGCAAGATGACTGTCAACCTTCCCAAGGTCCAGGCCACCACACGAGTCAGGTTGGTGCAGAGCGTAGTGGGACTGAATCTGCTCGGATTCTGGGACTAAACCTGATCATGTCTGATGTTAGCCGATAGTTTTTGATCATTATAACAGTTACAAAAAAACAAGGAAAACATCAAATTCAATTGACGTTGTTAATGAATGGTTTGGGGCTAGTTTGTGACCCTCTGCCCCAAAAACAAAACACATTTGATCTAATTAACCCGCAGTTCTAGAAACCGAACAGCTCGCCTAAGAGACTTGTATCAAACTATTCTCAAACTCTGAACTTCAACTTTTAGTCTCAGCCATCTTTATCACCCAGCAGCTGATGATAATTGAGACTTAACATCAGGTCGAGCTGTATTATCTTTCGACTCAAAGTGTTTAGAGCAGAACTGTGCCTGACCCTTTGTGAGTAAAGCCTTTCCTTCAGACGCACACACATCTGTGTAGGGGGAGTGCTCTGGGTTGATTGGTAAAAAGATTACAGGGTGTCAGGGCTGGCCAAGGTCCAGCACAGATTGACAGGCAAAAAGTGCAGGTGATTGGGAATGGGAGAGTTGAAGCTTGTGTATGCGTGGCGGAGAGGAGGAAGGGGAGTGGGGTGAGGATTCTTGTTATACATGTCTTCTCCCACTCTCGGAGCTGAGTGACTGTTGAATCACAGACCGGAGGCCTGGAGAAGAGCAGCTGCTTTCACTGTCTGCTGCAGCTGATTTTACAAGTAGTTGAATGCCGCAATGGGGGAAAAACTTTTATCTGGGAGAAGACAGAGAGGAGAACAGAGGAGAGAAAGCAGGAGAGAGCCAACACATGAGTAAACAGAGACAGACGTTTGTACATTGTGTACTCACTGGCATGCTCTTTCATTCGTTACCCTCCATCTCCTTAATTTGACCCTAAATGTCTTTCTAATGTCTTCCATCTATTTTGGTCCTTATAATGAAAAAGAACACACGAGCAGTCACATAGCTGTTCCTATTAACCTAAGAAATCCTATGGGGAGCTCTATTAACTGAATGCTCCCCTCACTGGGATAGTGTTTGTTCCAGTCTACATGGCAGATGTTCTTAGTGATTAGCCATTAATTGGAGACTGCAGTGCCAATCTGCTGGTGTCCGACCTTGGGTGGACCCTCACGTGTAGCGCTCAAATTGTAAATTCAGTCCAACGAGCCTCGCAGTGAAATCTTTCTCCATGTTTTTGTCAGTGTTATTAACGGCCCACTTTGATCTCAGCGTGCATGTGCTTCCGTCGGCCTGTCTTAACACAGCCCTCATTTTTCCTGGCAGGTGGTACTACATCGTGGTGGTGCCGGGGTCCCAGTCAACGCGGCAGTGGAAGAATCCAGACGAGATGGACCTGGACGAGGTGAGCGCCAGCCGGTGGCTGATTGGCTAATGTGCCAGGTCAGGGGTCACAGATAGCATCTTCCGTTCCAACTGGCTAGGAAGTCGCTGGTTGTAGTTTAATTGGCTGTGCCCTCCTGGGCTTGGGACGGAAGAGGTGGTAGAGAGATTTTAAACAATAGGCGCGTTCGACTTCATGCAGATCTGTGCAGATCTGACTTGACGTGATGCATGCTGGGATGGACGCAATGCATACTGGGATGGACGCAATGCATACTGGTTAGAAATCCTGTCCGACTTGTGTCAGCCGGGGAGGGACTTACCACCACGTCACCATGTCACATGACCTTAAAATATCGCGGGAGTCTTCGCCTGCAGTCAGATCTTGCAGTTGCTTTCCACGAACTGCACGACCGGAAACCCGCCCTCATGACGTCAGTTCAAAGACGTGATTGGGCAGTTTGGGAGGAATCTCCTCATGACGATTTTGACATTTCTCGCTTCGTATGTTGGAATATGCGAAAATGAACAGAAATCGAAGGGATACCTTCTTATATGTGATTTCTGCAACAATGGTAGGCTGGCCTACTGAAAACGTTGTACATCTGACTGCAGTTCAATGCAGTGTTCATTTCTTCGATTAAACAGTAAAAAGGCATTTTTAACATGTTGGTTACAGTAGAATAAGCGGGATAATGGACTTCACTCCATTAGACTATCCGAAAAAAAATAGTCTGGCCTATTGGCTCAACTGTCAGCACGCTCGCCTCCCGATCTGTGGTGCTGCTGGTTCGAGTCCGGGCGTGTGCAGCGCTGAATCGCGCAGGTTCAACACAACGCAGGTTACATTCTAAGGCTTCGCGTTAGGCCGTTTTACCATCTAGAACGCGTGCATTAAATTTGTAGAAGTGTCGTCCATTATCCTTTACTTATATCGTAGCACTGCTTCTTCAGTATCATCCTAAATTGGTTTAGTGGGTAACGCGTCAGTCTGGCGATCGGCCGTCCGTAGTTCAAATCTTGTTAACGGTTAGTAGATTTTTGGGGTTCTTCTTCACACCTGTCTGTCCGAAAATGAAAACAAATGGCATTTAATCTCCATCTCAATATCTTTCTGTGAATTCGTTTCATGGTTGAGTTACAGGTGCTAAACGACTTTGGGTGTAAAAGTAAATTTTCAAATAAGTAGCCTAATCAGCAGTTCATTTTCGCCAAGATTGGAGACCAAAGCACTATGCTACTTGATCCTTATTCAGTAGATTTGCTGCTATTCACAATCCTTTGCATACAGCATGCTTGTTGTAACACGGGTATAAATTCCGGTAACTCCAAAGCTTCTATTTCGTCGGCAAAAACGAATGCAAACGCCGCGAGATCCGCCATTGTTTACACGAAGTTGACCGTGTCCGACTTGTCTGCAGCCGTTTTATGCTCCACCCCTACAGTCGCCGTAAGTTCACGTTGACGTATGCACCTAAGCCTCAGACAGGCGCAGACATCTCAAACGAGCCTAATAACTCACTGGGGAAGGTGAGGAGTTACCTGATTGGATGCCAGGTCAGCAGGCAGTCTCATCTGTTGAATCTAACGGTTTGCATCCACAGAAAATAGTCTTAATGTTATTTAACTACTACTGTAGATGTTAAGCAGTTAAACTTTAATTAAACAGTACTTTCAGACCTGTATTTACAAAGTATTGCTGTACACAGGGCAGGAATTTCATGGCCCTCGTGACGTGCCCTCGCAATATGGCCTTGTGCCCTTGAAAAAAATATCTGCCCTAAGGCCACGGTGGCCTTGATGCCCCGCCCGCACTGCCTGGCATGAACCGCTCCGACGGGCTATAATAACTGTTCGACACCAATCTATCACCGGCCGGCCAAGGAGACTTCAGCAAACGCACCCCCACCCCACCCCACCCTCTTGTGTCCGCGTCCGCGACTGAACTGAAGAGAGGGAAAAAGTCACCGGGACTGAGGTAAGACAGTGTGGTAAATTAGCGAACGAATAAGATAGGAATTTCAACATATAAGTTAGTTAACGTTAAATTGCTTGTACGGTAACGTTATATCAGTACAACGTTGGCCCAGTTTTAACATGCCGACCACAGCCTGCAATATTAACGTCAACAAACGCTTGCTAGCTTGCTGTCAAGTAACCGTAATTTGTAATTTTTATGTATTTATGATCTTGGTGTTGCTACTTTGGTAACTTGGTTGATGTGTGCTGGCTGTAGTCGCTTTAATCTATGTTTACTGTTTAACCGACGTGTAACTGTATGGAATTAGATTTGGCCAGATCACCATCGCAAAAGTCTAGCCTGAATGTTAATGCAGCTCGGGGAAGGACGAACTGCACTGTTTTGCTGCTAAACTTGCTTATTCGTTTTGAATAAATTATATAGACGAACCTAAAATAGCGGACATTTTGTCGAAGGGGTCGTTTTCTTTTTCCACGTTTTTTTCCGGCTAGTTAAACATTAGGGCTAGTGCCATAGCTTCTGCTAGCTGACCATTGGCGTGTTTTTTCCTGCTGGCTTGGCAATTGCAGATGTATCGTGCTTCAGTCCAAAAATAGCGTTTTAAAAGGCAACTGTGGACTTGTAGAGAATCTTAAAGAGTTATTTTTATTGATTACATTATGATACTGACTACTGACAGTTTGTGTAACACTGTAAATCCTTGTTTTTGCATGTACATAAGTTAAAAATCTGAGTTGAAATGTCTTCTACAAAGCAGTAGATGTCGGGGAAACACTTGAGATCTGACACCAGAATATTGTCACATTTGCACATTTGTGCTTTGTGTGTGTATGTTTCAGCGGCTGTAAGGCCTAACTGCCTAACATTTGGGGCCACAGACCAGCCAGTCGACTCTCCAGGTAGACATGGTGGCAGACTGAAGAGGATGAAGAGAAAGCAGGGAATGGACAGCACCGGACATGTGTAAAATCTAGGGCCGGGACTCGATTTAAAAAATTAATCTAATTAATTAGAGGCTTTGTAATTAATTAATCGAAATTAATCACATTTTAATCGCATATAAATATTTGACCTGAGAACAGTGAGAAGTAATTTTTAAATGGATTTTTAGTATACCATTGAATAATGACTGAAATTTCCCATCCACGGGGCCAACCAAAGCGGTCTCATCAGCTTCTTCGTTCATGTTCACTGTGGTTTGTTGTTGTCTGAAGTAATGAACGCTAGTTGGTGCTCCAGTATAATCGGTCCGCCGAAACTCATCCAGTGAGAAACGTTCCGCGGTGCAAAAATAAGTGTGATTAAAATGCGTAAAAAAATTTTAACGCGTTATTTTTGTGTAATTAATTAATCTTAACGTTAAAGTCCCGGCCCTAGTAAAATCATAAATGTACAGTTTTTAAATATGTTAAATGTGCAGGTGTGTGTACTGTGTTGACATGACAAAAAAAAATAAACATAAACATTTGCTTATAATACTGTACTTGTTTTTTTTTTATGTTTATATATATATATATATATATATATATATATATATATAATATGGCATATAAATTAAGTGGCTGAGTAAAGGTTGAATTAAGGCTGACATCAGGAACCACTTCTGAAAATGGTTTGGCCCACCTTGGGGCCAGATTGGGGCCAGCTCTGGTTGCAGTTCGGCTGAGTTGTGGGCCTTATGTGGCCCACGTTGGATGCCAGACGTGGGCCACATAAGGGCCGGAATTCATTCATGTGGGTTGTGTGGCCCACCACTGGGCCAGACCAGTTTTGCTATGGGGGGAGACTTTATCTCAATGGGTTTTTTCTGGTTAAATAAAAATTAAGACAGGTAGGATAACACCGGTGGCTGGCTACAATACTGTTTACAAGCATTTTTAGTCCTTACATTTAATTCATTATGGACGTGGACTTAAAATCATTGTTTTATTTTATGGCCTTGGTGCCCTGGCTTTTGGCCTTTGTGCCCTCAAAAAATTGACAAGACAAAAGGCCAAGTGGCCTTGACCCTAAAATGACGAAATTCCAGGCCTGCCTGTACCTCTAAATTATTTTATAGTTACAAACAAAGTTTTACATGGGGTATTCAAATAAGGATAAAGATTTATGACTGCTTTATTATTCCGATGAATAAAGGTCTTCCTTGTCCATGAGGGAATTTAAGCTAAATGACATGCTAGAATATTAATAGCCTGATTTTTAAGTAAACTGCGAGGCTCGCTGGTTTGAATTGCTATTGTTTAAGCTCCCTGCAGAAATAACTGGAGAGACTGAGAGGGAGAGGGATGGGACTCCCTGAGTCATTAAACACTGAGCAGGCCATTGTCTCCTCCCTCCGACATAATGATTTAATAAAGCTACATCTGGAGCAGCACATGAGACATCACTGACAGAAAACAAAATGCCGCTGCAAACACAATGCTGCAGTGCTGTACGCTCCTGCTCATTTATTAACCAGGCAGGCAGTCATGCTGAGATTGTGTGCTGGAGCAAGCGCTAATTGCTCACTTCGTAACTTGGCTGCATTGTTTGCAGTTGTATCTCTGTGCAAAGGGCATTTTAGCTGTGTGGGATCATTATCTCTTACTTGGAGGCATGCTGAGAACCAGGCCAATGGGCATATAGTGTCAATGAAAAGGCTTGGGAGATTTTAGGGGTTGTTGAAATTTAAGAAATTCTGTTGCTGTGCTGTATTTTATTTTTCACCCACACAAGACCTCAGAAAACATTTTTCAGTGACTATTTGTCCTTTTACAAACCATGAGTTGTGAATTCAGACTCTTTGTTACTGAGATTTCCTTTCCTTTCCTATTAATATTCTCTTTGTCCTTAATTTTGACCATAACCTTTACTCTCTGCATTTTATCCAGTTGCTCAAATCAATTGAAGGTCCGGTCCTGAGACGCAGGCGTCACTTGGATTCCTCCAAGCCGTACGTTGCTGCCAAGTTGGCGTCACTGCCAGCCACCTTCACGCTGGGCGACGAGAAGAGGTACAACGGCTTCTACAACAAACCCCTGACCAGCCCGCAGGAGTACCTCTGCTTCGTCCTGGCTGTACTCCGAAATGAGGAGACAGACAACACTGCTAATTATGTAAGACACACACAAACACACAAAGTAAAACTTCCATTTACTGATTGAGGGCACACAATCGTTGTTGACGGCATGAGTAAATACTTAGGATTTCTTATAAAACTAAATTCACCTGCTGTGCATTAGTGCATGTCACAATTTCTTTTTTCAAACAGACTATTAAAGTTTATCATCCATCCTCAACCTCTAACCACCCCACGCCTCAAGCATTTCCAAAATGGCAGTGGCGAGCCAAATTGTTGTTTTTATTGCCACTTGCCTTTTAACACGGCCATCTGTAAAAGTCATTGCAGCCTGTTTGGATAACTCCCTTATCGGTTGACAATGACATCAGACATCCAGCTTCACTATTTGAGCAGCCAGCAGGGTTCCCGCGCAGATCTCTTTACAATGCTAATACGAGACTCTCGACTTTCTAAGTGGGGGCCCCATGTACTCGTCAAACAGCGCTAACACGGAGGCCCGGGTCTCCCTGGGATGGTCTGGGGTAAACTTCACTGCAGGAAGAATGAGAGTCTGCGATTGCTCTGGGCTCCTCTGCTTCCCGGGACATGCATATTCAGTAGCTGGGCCCAGGGTGACTGTAGAAGGGGAGAGAGCGAGTGCTCCAAGTCCGAAACCAAATCCCAGACTTTTCACCTACTTCTTTCTCTTTACTCTCTCAGCTCTTTTTCTTTCACTCTCGCTCTGCCTCTCCTTTCCCTCTCCACATCTTTCTGCACCATGAAGACAGCAGAGGAGATTGATTAGTGCAGCTGGAGTTAAGAGGGAGATGAGGGCCTGGTCTCGGGGCCTAGGGAGTCTGTAAAGCAGGCCTGATTCCCTTGAAATGCTGCTTTACGTGTCCCTAAAGCCCCCCCTTCCCCCTGTAATCCCCCCACTCCTTCACTCAGAGGAGGGGAGGGACGCGCAAAGGAGGCTATAGTGGGCAGCCATGATACACTTTACTTCAAAGGAGATGCTTAAATCCCATCGCTGCACAACACTCTCACCGTCCCTGCAAGACACAACATGTTGGATCAGTGTTTGCTCAAGTCTCTCACCGTGTACTCCCCCTCCTTAAACTGTGTAGAACCCACCTCCCTTCGAACTTAATCACTTGGATTAATCATGCTTGACTCACGGGCTGAGTCTGCGTGTTTACCTTCATTTCAGCAACCTGGTTATAGACAGCTTTCTGCAATAACCTGACTACTTAAACTTCATGCAAACACGGCACCCAGCTTCCTGCACTGCAGCGGGGGATTAACACAGACTTGGTTAATAAGGCAGTGCAAGTTTTGATCGTGTATAAACTGAAATGGTTTTCTTATAAAGCTTTTACATTGGTGTATGAGAAAGGCGTCGCTGCGATGCAAAAACAATAACATACCTGCAGCTAAAACTGGATTCAAAAACTAAATGTAAATAAGAACCAAAAAAATAAATCTTCAGGCTGCAGCATCGTGCTGTTTCTACAAGTTTCTCCAATCACTGACCTTCTTCATATAATAAGCAGTGACAGGATTATCTCAATGCATGTAAAGTATTTACTAATACTGTCACATTTCTGCACGCGTGCCTTTAAACACAGTGAATTGTGAGGTGGCTACTCCCGGCTGGCTGTCATTGATTGCCTTGCAAATCCCCTCACTGCACTCGTTGGGAAACTCAGACACCACGGCAGTGTTTGTTTTTGTCACCCCCAATGCGGCACTTGCAGCCGTTTATTTCCAAACACACGGGTGCAGGAGGTAAAAGTGTGCAGCAAGATCGAGCAGTCGGCAGAAGCTGCCTCAAGCAGGATCTTCACCAGACCCAGGAGAATAAGACAACAAGTACTGGAATAAACGACTTGTGTCTTTACTACACTTCCTCGCCACCACCCAAACTCCCCCAGTGTAGATCAAACAAGACCGCCAGGGTTTAATAAGCCCTCGTATATCAATGGCCACAAGCAGCCAGCAGTGGTTGCAGGGAAGGAGAGAAGGAAGGAAGTCAAAGGGGAATGAGAGAGGGAGAAAAAAAAAAGAAGAAGAGACTGTGCCTTCATGTCTCCCCAGCACCCAAGGCAGATAAACAAGCCGGGGGAAGTGTGAAATGGGATGATAGATGCTGGGTGTGTATAAACAGTATCATTTAATGCAAGAAGAGAGTGAGGGAGGGAGGTAGCATGAAATATTGTGTGATGTGAGACACAGAGGAAAAGAGGATGGCAACATTTTTGTCTTGTGTCCTGTCCAGGCTGTGAAGCTCGGATGAGAGCAAAGTGAACTGGTGGTAGGGGAGGAGATTGCACTAATGCGTGCTTTTCTTTTGATAAGGAAAAGGTGAGCTCCTGGCGCAGAGCAAACCCAAAGCAAAGGGTGTTCAAATGTGTTTACCACAGTTTGCAGTGCCATCCCGGCATTTATATTCCACTCACTCTCAAGAAGAATTGGCTTTGTAGCACTAATTCTGTTGGTGCTCTGGGCTTAAAACACCCTTAACATGGAAGACTGGCTTCTTGCGAAATTTAAAAGGCTTTGACAAACAATATCAAGAGGGAATTACGAAAACAAGATGTTTTCTTTTTCTGGCAGGGAACACGAGCGCGCTGAACTTTTTTTTTCCAAGGGTGGCAGGAATATAGGCGAGATCGATGGGATGCTCTGTTGAACTGTGCTGTGTCACTTCCGCTCCTAGAAGTGTCTCCCTCTAGCGATGCCTCCAGACATCTCGGGAGTGCAGTTTATGCAGCTGAGCGGGGAAGAGGAAGCGGAGGACAAATATGAATAAAGAATTACAGAATGAAAGAGCGGGGTCATCATACGGGGTAGACTAGAACCTGCAGCCATATTTCTGTTCCTCAAAGATAAAGGCATACCCACACATAGTATCATATTTCTCTCTCACTTTTCTTCCTCAATTTTTGTCTTTATATCTCTTCCTCCTCCCTCCCTCCCTCCCTCTTTCACTATGTCATGCAGCATTGAGGAGCGTGTGGGCTTTCTCTATGTCCCCGGGGACGCAGAGTGAGAGCAGCAGATGCATAATAGCCGTCTTTGCCTGTTTGTTTGTTTGTCTGGCTCACACCCTGCGGCTTATTTAAGCCACTTTTGGACAGCCGGGGAGCTAGCAGGGTCAACGGCAAGTTGAAACAAATGTGCCTGTGCAGCGTGTAGCGGATTCCGTGCTCAGGGGATGGCAGAGCGGCGGCTGACTGGGGAGGCTGTGCAGCCCACGGGCCAGATAGCAGCCCGGATACACTGCTACTACCGCGGCACCTCTCTGTCTCCTCGCTCTCTGTCATCTCTCATCACCCACTCTGCCTCTCTCTTTCGCTTGCTCCGTCTCAGACAAACACTTACGATCGTACACACAAACTCTCAGCCCCTGCGACCTAGACAAACACATTCACTTGTGGAGGCTCAGAGGAGTTTGAGAAAAGGCTCAGAAAAACCGATGTTCCACATACGCTCACACGTACACACAGTTGTTTACACACAATGGTACTCTTTCTCTTACTGACAGATGCACACAGCAAATACTCTACTGTACATTTAATTACTCATAATACTTGTAGTTGTATAAACGGTACAATGTATTACAATAAAAATCCATATTCCTAGCAAAGTCATAGTCACCGCTCTCTCTTCTGTCTCGTCTCAGTAGAGGATGGGATTCAGTAGAAATCTGATCAAACTGCCTCTGATATCTAATTCACTTTCTAAATTTGATTGCCTTATGAAATCTATTTCGATTCACCTCGCTATTTTTGCGCGGCTGTTGATGGAGTAGTCACTTGAGTTCATTTAAAATGAGTCCTACTACTGCTACTACTTTGAATCTCCGAATACTGGTACTCGTTTCAAATATTGGAGAATATGATATGATTTGATTGGTATTATATTTATAAAGTGACACACAGTCCACTCCCGGTCCTTGAGCTGCGTTACAGTTTATTGTTTACCTTCTCTGCTAGTCTTTGGTTAGCAAGAAATACAAGTTTACAAGACAAAAAAACTGAAATCTTCCCTTTGGCCTGAGTGTAAATATCTTATGTAAATATTGTATGCAGTAAATGTCAATTTGCTTCAGCTGAGACATTTCAAAACACAAAATGATGGATGGTTAAAAATGCAAAGCTTGCTGCCTGGATGTCATGTACACAACATTGATCATACATACGCTGTGAGGATTTACACTGTACCTCTCTCCTACCCAAACCCAGCCATGTGCATCCTGTACACAGAAACACGCACAGATCCCTAGTTGTAACAGATACACTTACGTCTCCCACTGACTCACTCTCGGGCTCACACATTCCTTCACTGCACCATTACTCCATTGTGACAGCGCTGTGCGCAGGCAGAGGCATTAGGAGCTGCGTGACTGAGCTTTTATCAGATATTAGGGCCGTTCAAATGGATGATCCCACTACTTCGCCGTGACCAACAGACAAAAAGCCCTCTCTTTTTGTTCAGCCCTCTCCTCTGCTTTTGCTCTTCCTCCCTTATCCGTCTCTGAAAGCACAGCTGCAGTCATTTGTTACACCAGTTAAAAAAAAAAGTTTTTCCCAGGATTCCCTGCAGGGCCATATCCTCCAGCCTTTTTTGGGCCCTCCTGAAAGAACAGGAAGGCTTGTGGTGTCGTCATATCAGCAGTGTCCCATCACTGAGTTGTTTCTCTTTGTTCTTAGATAATGGGTTCCTCCCAAAGGAATACCGAATGGCAGAGATCTAGTCACATGTGCCTGGTGTGTCTGTCTGTGTGTGCATGTATATGTGTGTGTGGGAGGACAAAGACAAATGGAAAACATTACATCCTTAAACTACAGCTGTTATATGAAAATGTAAATCTTTTCACTCTCCTGTTTGAGATATCTCGCGTCTGTGCCTAATATCAGAGAACGCTGGTTTGCGTTCGTACACGATTGAGACATAGTTTGATGCACACACCCACAGTGTAAATTTTTGCAGCGGTTGCCCAAGAGTGTGAGAGATAACCGAACTATATGACAGAGCGCAGGACTCTTTGAGCTCATCTCAGCTTATCTTTCCAATTAATATCTGCCTGTGTGCCGAAGAGCAGGCTGCTGTGCAGCTAATGATCCGGATTACTGCTGCCTGCTGCCCCGCCACTCCTGCTGCATGCTGGGAGCTCAATTCCCTTCGAGGTCTGCGATCTGTCACCCATACCCCTCGGTACACCCCTCTCCCTTCCCCAACCTGCATCTCCCATCGTCATTCAATAGGTGGCATGCCGAGCGCTAATGACAGATGCCTCGCACCTCCCTCTTTCTCTTTCTCATCTGTCAGCTTGCTCTCTCGCAGTTGGGCTCCCTCTATTCCAGACATTTTTTTAAACACCATACGGCATCGCTTCGTGTACACACTCCTCAAATACGCACTCACACGCACCTACGTGCCTCGCTCACCCCCTGCCCCGCCGTCATTTGGAGACGTGAAGTAGAAAGATGTCTCATTTACAACCAAGGTGGAAACGCACCCTCGCCGTCACCTCCTCCTCCTCTTCCGTCACGGTGTGAACACTAATGAAGAAGAGATGAGTCCTCTCCTGTTGCCCCCATTTATCTCTTCGACCAAGGGACATGTACACTTATCCCTGTCTCTACCCATCTCGCTGGCTTGTCTCACACTGGCTCTGCCATACACTGCCACAGTGCCTTCTTCTACTTCTTGTATGCAAATATAGGAAAGTCATTATCCAAGGTGTTATTGTTGTTGAGAATGTAATTTGAGCTTACTCACTGACTCTTACACTGTGGCCTGTAACTTAATAAACTCTATATTTTTAGAATTACATTGTTTCCAACAATGTTACTTCAGCTGCAGAAAATACTGCTAATAAATGTCTTGTAGAAATGACAGGACAATAGACCAGAACCCTGTGTAGCATTATGAGTTTGTGTTAGCAGCATGCTAGCACCCATTCCATTTCTTTGAGATAAGAATAGAAAGCCTTGCATAGATAAGTGGCTTGGCTCTAATTCACTTCTACTTTCCCTTTTTTTCCTAACAGATGACATTTTCAGCCAGTCCCTACTCAGACCCGATCCAGGTCACTGCAAGTTTGGCTCAGGGGATGGAGCAACCTGAAATGTTGTGGGTCATGGGCCCGGTGTTGGCCGTGGTCCTCATCATCATCATCGTCATCGCCATCCTGCTCTTTAAGAAGTAAGAGGCTGCGCTTCTGTTTATCAGTCATTCTCCTCTGTTTGTTTGAGGTCGAACTGCAGTGACACTTGTGATTGTAGGTTTCTTTTGGTTGCATCAGGAATGGTAATGAGAGATGCCTCCCTTCTGCCACTTGCACCAGGCTGCTCATGCACCAAACTGTAACATCCAATTTCCGTACCATCGTATACAGTGCGATGGGAGAGGAACCAAACGCACATTGACTTGTGTTTCAAACAGAAGATTTTGGCCCAGTTGGCCGTTTTCAACAGTGCTATGTGAAGTGTCAGTTAAAATGTCAGCTGACATTGCCTGCCCAGTAAAAAGCACAGCTTGGCTGTCAAAAGCTCTTAGTTAGGAGTGAGAAATGTGTTTTGGCCAACACCATTGGTCATTTCAAATAAGAAACAGAAGGCTGCAACAGAGGGCTTAACCAAAAGCTCTGTCAATATCTCTTTAAAGCACTTCAGCTGCCCCGTGCAGCACACCATGATTATACACAGATTGAGAAAGGTGTTTGGAGGGAACAGATGAGTGGTGAAGGATACTCCTGCAGCAAGCGATCAGCAGCGAAAGATCTGATTTCGTTAATTAGACAGACATTAGAAACGTTTGCTCATTTCTGCTTCTAAACCGTGAGGAGTGGCAGTATTTCTGTTATGTCTCTGCAAGTTGAACAACTTTCCGTCGCCTTGGGCTCTTTGATGGATGCTTCAACATTATTTTATGCAACGAATGAATGATGAGTCAATCACACAACTAACAGACGGAGAGAAGTGAATGACAAATTGCGTTGTAACACAGTAATGGTGCTGCAATTAATTTGTTTTTAAGTTCATCTAAAAATAGTTGCAGAGTGATTTTCTGCTGATAAACGGACTAATTGATTCTTTTGGCGTGTTGGTGCGACACAGCTGTTTTCATGTTAGCAGAACAGACAGTTATTATAACTAAAATGTGCTTTGGGCATAATTGAACTAACTCTGACCTACGAGCCTTTATTTACCTCACTGGATTTCTTCCTGATGAAATTCCACCTCCTATCTCGTCCTGATGGCTCTATTACACGTTCTCCATTTTACATCAAGCCTGTTCTCCAACCTGCTATCCACAGCCTCGCAGACTGCTGTGTGGCTGCCGTCTCCAGCAGTCTTAGAAAGGGACTGGTTAATAATAGGCCTTGAGACAGCTCACTGCTGAGTAGCACATCCTCTGTCTGGAAGCCCTTTCTCCACGTAGACGCAGATTGACAGGAGGGACTGTGGGGAGGTGGCTCTGTGCCCTTTTCATTGCGGACTGGCAGTAAATGTGCAAAGGAATAATCACACTGTAGCTCTGGTTGTTATTGCTACCTGCAGAGTCGCCAAGACCAACACCAGCAGCGAACAATGACGAGGTTATTCTCAAAAAGTCTCCAGTGATTGTTAAGATAACTTCTTATCCGGTGTTTCTGACATTTCGCTTCAATTTCTGGCTTTCAGGAGATAGTACAGAGTGGGAAAAAAGCAAAGAGTTATAAATCGACATGGATAAAAATGACACATTTAACCCCCTCCTTCTTTTTTGCCCCTGTGAATGCAGCAAACAGGAAAGGTGGGTACTGTCACTGTTTCGTCAATCACGACCTCATCTCCCACTACCCAAGTCCTTTCCATTTGTGTTGTGGCATTCGTGGTATTCATCAGCTCTACCGGGTTGCAGAGTTAGCTACGTCTCAGATTCGCTCCAAAAAAAAAATGTATTCAAATGGGACTAAATGGAAACATCTTTAAACAGTCGTGTCTAGTCTGATTCGGTCAGTTCTACGAAACAAGACGTGAGAAGCAGCCGACTCTGCAGCCTTTGATAACTGAGGTCAAAGGACATCCCGGGTCACGTCCGTGTATCAGTGCGTGTTCCACATGTAATGTCAGGGTCCCTCTTCAGATCGTCCTGTCGACCGTGGTTTGTCTCTGTGCTGTGTTTCATTATCCGGCCAGTGTCAGAGCGCCCCTTCAAGATTGGCCCCATCTGAATATGCCAAGGCATCACCTGCTGTTGAATGGGCCATTGTGAAGTAAATGCCAGACGGGGAAACTGCTGAAAAAGAAATGTTCCCATCTTTTAAGCTGACATTTTCCACCGAGACCCATTCCTCCACTTTAAGCCCTTTTTCCTTCTTTCCCTGCGTCCTCGTGGCAGGAGTCTCAACAAAGGGCCCTGTTCTACCCTCATTAAGCACACCCTGTACTGCACTCTGTGTGTGTGTGTCGGACACATTCTCACATGTCTTAACCCTCTGTTTGAGCCTGAAATGAATAACCCCATAGAGATTGCTGCCATGTTTAGTTTAGGCCAGCACTAAAGTGTTATGTACATTGGCATCCAGTGTGGTCAGAGGGATAGATGAGGTGTGCAGAGAACAGATCTCAGATGCTCAGTTCTCTCACCCCCTCTCTCAGCCCTGCCCAGCCCCAGCAGTGATCTCTGGGAAAACCGGATACGGCCCGGCTCAGCTCCCAGCTGGAGATGAAGAGATGCTTGTCATAGATTAGCCGTCATGCAGCTAGCATTAGCTTAAGCCCTTGTAGCATAAGATAACAGGTGGTGGTGAGGCCCAGGCCCTAGCAGCTGAGGTGGACTGGGTTAAGGCTGTGTGTGCACCACCAGCTCTGTGTATTCTCACCACGCTGGGCTTCAACAGAAGGGCCTGCTCCTTCCTAAAATCCACGCTCGCCACTTGCAAATGGTGTGCAATGAGATGTGAAATTTCCACAGGGCACCCTGATGCTTCCTTCCGCCCATTTCCATTTGCAGTCTGAAGGCTTCCGAGTCTGCAGCTGTATCTGTGTGAGCGTGTGTAAAAGTGACAGAGCTGGGAAAGCGTACATCTGTGTGCCTGTTCATGTGTGCACATGTCAACAGATGCTGGCTGTCTGAATACAGGCAGGCTGCGCTTTCTTTTCCTTTTCTCCGCCTGATGGACAAATCCACAGTCGACTGCGCCGAGCCAGTCCGAGCTGTGCTGGTCTGTTCCGCGCTACGCTAGAGTCCGCTAGGCCTAGCTCGGCAGCACAGGTGCTGCAGAACTGGTCTAATTACCCAGTGTTGTGCCACCCAGCTGATGAGCTAATTACAGCATCCGCCTGTTTTCCTCTCAATCTGGAAAGTCAGTAAACACAATGTGTTGTTAGCACATACACACAGAGCAGTGAAAATCACACATTTAAATCTTTACCACACACAAACACACACACACTCGTGTGCACATTCCCACACAGCAGCTGTCACCTATCCAGCGGCAAACAAACCCAACCTAGCCCACTCCAGGAAAATTATGGTGTTTCTTCACACGCATTACACTCCAGTTTTCCAGACTAATGCGGGTAAAGCCCTCGTACCTACTTTCTTTTGAATTGCTGGTCCTTTAAACTACTTTTGAGAACCATTAACTATGCCATTAACCTCATCAAGTGTGCAGCACACTCAAAGTGCTGCATTTTCTCCACTCCTCTTTTTCTAACCGCACAGAGGAATCGTTGATGTCATTTTAAATCATCCTGTCACTCCTACGTTGTTAGCTTGAGGAATTGATGGGTGCATTAGATCTCTTTGTATTTTGGCACGTACAGTTCAGTTAAGGTCTTGCTGTCTTTCTTTTTTGCCACCTCAGGAAGCGTGCGTCGCCCTTACCCAAAGATGAGCACTCAGGCGGGGTGAAAGACTCCCTGCTGGCCAACTCCTCCGACCCTGTGGAGATGAGGAGACTCAACTACCAGACCCCAGGTAATAAAAGTCTGACATATATATGTAGCTACGTACGTCTGATGTACCGTTTGCTCTGCTTTCCCCTGGCAACTGTCCTTGAGAAATGTGATAGATGGCAGAGATGATGCAGGCATCTTGTCATCAAGACAGTGTTGTAATCTTTCAGGGTTGATCTGAGAATTAAAATACTGTCTGATACAGCGTTCAGAGCTTTACCTGTGTGTTGGATGTTGATTAAACCACGTTTGCAAGTCGGAAACTCACAGTCATGATGTGAAATGAACAGACTGTCTGCCTCCACTTGCTCTCATTGTAAAGTGAGGATCGTGATGTCTTGTTATATTGTGCGAAAGTCTGTGGATTTTAATCAGGGAAGAACTGAAAAAAGTTAAAGTTCAGTCAACGTTTGTTCATAAAAAAAAAAAAAAAAAGGAGAAAGAAGAATATTCTGCTTTTGTGACTGAGGAAATGAAAACCCCAAATGAAAATCCTCCTGAAATTCATCAGTCAGTAATTCAAAAACACAGATTCCATCTCCAGCGCTGAAAGGAAATATCTAAAGGTGACTCATAACTTTAACAGTGTTCCTTAATATCTTTTATTTTCAACCTTCTCTCCCTTCAAATGGTAGATATTGCATTTTGAAATGAACCAGAAGCAATCTACTTTTGCAACGAACGCGCCCGCCTTCCTCGTGCGTTTGATGGATCTCTTGTTTATTAGCGCTTTGAAGCAGGTGCTGCTGCATCAAACTCGCATGTCCAGCCTGTTTCGTTATTTATCCCCAGACTGTGAATCTCACCGAAGGCAGAAATGGTCAATAAGAGAAAATAAACGAATAATGTTTGCCGTCATGCCCTGCTGACAGAATCAGTGGAGTTGAGGCCGAGTGAATTCAGATTCCATCCACACACAGACACACACACACACAGTGGGGAAAGTGGGTGGGTTGGGGGAAGTTGTATAAGGGTGCCCGCCTCTGCTCCAGCCTCTCTCTCTTTCCCTTTTTTCCTCCTGATCTTCCTCCTCCTCCTCCTCCTCCTCCTCCTCCTCCTCCTCCTCCTCCCCTGGTCCTCACTCCTCCTCCCTCCCTGAGCTCCTTTCATTCCCCCCAGCTGGTAATGAGTCCTGCTGCCTCTGATGTCAAGGTGAGCCAGGCAGAGGGAACAATGGAGCTGAGAGAAAATGTCAACCCCGGTGCACGTGTGTGTGTGTGTGTGTGTCTGTGTGTCTGTGTGCAAGTGTGCAAGTGTGTGTTTTCTTCTTGTGTGTGTGAGTAGGTGTGTACCCCTTCTCACGGGTTATTAAAGATCCCATTTGCCATATATATACACGCACGCACACTCACAGCCCCTTTGAACCCCTGCAGAGGAATTAAGCAGTGCTGCCGCTCTGAAAGAGCCCTGTTCTCCCATCCTCCCACTCCACCTCTATCGTCTTTTGTCTTCCATATCCCCCTGCAGGGTAATCTCTTTCTTTTTCCCTTTCTCACCCGTCTCCCTCTTTCTTTCTCTCTCTCTCCGTACGTCAACATTTATCTCCTTCTTCTTCTCCTTTTCCACCTCGCTGTTTTGCTTCAAGTGTGCTGATTATCAGAAATCACCAAGGCTGCGTCTAGTTGGTGAAATCGCATCAGACTCCCGAGTCTGAGCTGAGTGAATACCGAGCAGCCTTATTCCTCTGTCCTCGCTCTTTCTCCCTTTGATTCGCCCGCAGCAGGTGAACATTCCTGCTCTGATTCTGATTGTTGTCGAGTGGTTCGACAGATTGCCGCTCATGTCTCCGGCGTGTCGGTTTGCTCAACAGACCTTTGGCTGTTAACGCGTGTGGCTCTCCAGGAGCAGGCGTGTGGTTCCAGGAGTGACTGACCTGGTTTTATCCTCGCCAGACCTGGTTCAGATAGTATTTGCAAATATTTATCAATACATGGCACATCATGTTATTTACAGACAATTTAGTCACAGTGGAGTACTTTTAAGGGAAATACACATTTTATACGACCTGGGTTGCAGTTTTTGCACCTCTTCCATCACTAATAACAATAATACTGGACTAGCTGATATCTGGGAATGTGGTGACATAGCTAAAAGTAAGTTCAGTAGAGCCGTCATTCTGGGTTTAAAGCATCTTCCAGGTTTAGAAAACAAAGGCAATTTTAAAATTATAACCGGTTATAAACATGTATTGTAGTTTAAAGACTACAATTTGAACAACCTCTTGCTGCTAAGTGAACTTATGCATGCAAACAGTTTGTGTGCAATGATGTGATGATTGCCGACACATTCGATGGACTGAGTTTTATTTTGCCCTCAAATAGACCTTTTTCAGTCTATTTCAAGTTCCCAGATCTCAGTATTTCTTTGCTAACGATTATCTGACTGATTACCAAACCCAGAATAACACCCAAGCTGTCCTTTAAGATGAACTATGTACCTACTCAGCAGTGCAGTACTCTGAGTTTACACGTGCACTCACAGGAGAGTATTTTAAAATCAACCTTTGTTTGCACTTTTGTTTAACTGTTTAAACTGCGCTGCTTGAGGTTGTCCTGAGAGGGCAAACAGCACCTGCTCCACACTCCGGCTAGCTCCAAAGGTTATTTGCAGATACTGTTTGGCCCCAGTCTGGTCCTGAGCCACCTTCCTTGATTGATTGAGTGTTCTTCTTCCTCCCTCCTTCACTCTCCTCTCTCTACAGGTCCCAGCTCTCATCGCTGCCCCAACACTCCAAGTTAGTCTGCTTTCTCGCCTACTGTGTATTTCCCCCACACATGCAGTATTTCCTCCTCTCTCACTTGTACCCAAACCCATTCCCCTTGTTGCAGTCCTGACAGACATCACAAGCCTTCAAGCTTGTAGCCTCTGGTACTCCAAGGATGCAGCAATGTCCTCCTTTGACTGTGAACTTGTCACAACACCTTTATTATGTGCAAGCGGAAGACTAGATGGTTTCATGGACAGTTGAGCAGTGCGGACATTACACTTGGCGTACATTAGCCGATGGCTTCACCCTCCATTTAGCCAACAACATGGTTGTAAAAGACCTGGCGGAACATGCACTGACACATACACACTGATGTTAATGTGTTCACTAGTCCCTCTGTGTGATAGTATTAAATTTGTGTAATTGGTCAGGTCTCATCTTGTACAGTGGCCATAGTTATCAGCCATTAGCCATTAGCATTACAGCGATAATAAGCTCGCAGCTGAAAGCCTGACCCATGACCTCACAGATGCGCTCAGCCAAAAGGCAGTAATGGTTAATATTCATACCTTTTTAAAGTGTCAGATCTACGTGACTTCAAGGCTATATGTAAGGTTAATGATGCTCCGTGTGTAACTTTAAAGTGCTGCCATGCATTGCGTACAGTTAACTTTTAACACATAAGGCAAGTTCCCGGCAATCCGTTTAAGTACATAGCTTTGCCAAGTTCAGAGGCACAGGGGGAATTTGTGTCGGTAGATTAGCAATAAATCATCCAATAACCCAGCGATGAGAAATCTAGAGAGCGGCAGAGGGGTCGTTTGAAATTAATCCAGCCCAAGCGCTGCAGGCTGTAAGATAGTCTATTGTGAGGAAAGGGATTTTCAAAGAAATGAGTTTTGGCTGGTGACCAGTCAGTTTTTTTTTCCTCCATAGGAAGTGACAGTGTGACTGATTTATAGAGACTTGTGGATGCTTGCTCTGGCCCCACCTCTGCCACCAATTGAGCTTCGTGGAGTCAGAGAGATGTCTGCCTCCTGCTTCCTTCAAGGAGCAGGCTCACCTAGTCACTCATGTGCATCTCAGTGCCAGCCCCACCTCTGTCCTCCTCACTTAGCATGACGACATCACCAAATGTCACCAAATGTCACCAGCCTGTTTCAACTTGTGCCCTGGCTCTCTCTCTCGCTCTCTCTCTTCTCTCTCTTCTCTCTCTCTTCTCTCTCTTTTCTCTCCCTCTCCTCATGCATTGTTGAACAAAGTGCACTCTCCTCACCGTTACACAGCCACCTCATGGTCCCACTGGCAGCCTCACTCACCCTGTGGTCCAACCAGTGTTTGTGTAAGTCGACGTGAATGTTTGATTTATGAACAGCCAGGTCTCACTCTTTCCCCCTTCCTCCCCCCTCCCCCCTCCCCCCTCTCTCCCAGGAATGAGGGAGCACCCGCCCATTCCAGTTGTTGACCTGGCTGACCACATAGAGCGACTCAAGGCCAACGATGGCCTCCGATTTTCCCAAGAGTACGAGGTAAGAGCCGTGCACTAATGCTGTATCAGTGATTCCAGCTCTTTCGAGCATATAAATGTGTTTCTTTGTTATCTAGGAGGAAGTTTCCCTCTTTGATCCAATATGCATGTATTCTAATGGATTATGGGAGACTTCTTTCACAGACATTCTTCAGTCATTTTTACAACTCCATTACCAAACCCACCAGGACACCAACACTTACATTAAATGCTGTGAGATGCTTTTCATAAAACTAGCAGGTGGCGAGTTGCTTAAACAATCCGCGTGCGTCTTGATGTTTCCCCAAAGAAGGTTATTTTGCAGGCGGTCTATCCAATACTACACGGTGAGGGATTATCTCTTGCCAGTGTTCTTCCGCAGAAAAAAAGAAAGGTAGAAAATCTGCATTTAAAGTGGCACATAGTTGGTTCGGAGACCATTCAAGGCCAGATGGAGAAGGCGAGGCATCCTTGAATACAGAAAAGAACAGGACCTGCCTTTCATTTATTTGCTCTGATCTGTTTCGTCTAATCAGCTCCGTTCCACTGCTGGATCCAACAAAGCTGTCGCAGTGATTGCGGCTCTGCTTCTATATTGATCTAGAAGGTTGTGTTTTGGCAGTTGGTTTTGTTTGGGCCCGGCATATGTTGCCGGGTCAAGAAAATGTTCCCTGCACAGTTTCACACTACTGAGGGAAACAGCAGATTTATTTCGGTGACTTTGTGACTTTTTCCAAAGCAACACCACGAGCCCAGACATTAGCCAACAACTGTTCCTGTTATCCAATGTTCAATCTTTTTTTTTATCACTATATATTTCATTGCATATCGTGCATGAAGCAGGAAACAGTGAATATAAGTGAATAAGGCTTTATCCTCTCAGATTTCTTAAGGATTTTCTGTTATTGCCAGATAAAACAAAACAGCTCTAACACCATTCAGTAAATCATTTCATTCTGTTAAAATGTTAAATCCTTTTGCTCTAATTTTATGCATATATTGTTTTGTTTTTTTTCATAGTTTTTTTTTTATATAAATGATAAGAAAACATAACATTGTATGAAATCTGTAAGAAGTGGCCATTATCATGTTTAAGTCTCATATTTTCTAACATACATTGTATGTTTTAATGGATTTTTCTGGCTCGCTTGTGAAATTAACAGCTAACTGGGGAGATAATTAGGCCTGGGTAAAAATCTGCACTCAATAAAGTGCTTTCTTGTGTTGCTCAGTGCCTCTCCAGCGTATCGTCCTCCCGGTCTGTTGAGTTAGTGTAAACGAATCAAGCCAGAGAAATGCCTCGTATGACTGCAGGCAACCAGCCCGGCACCATTCCCTCTCTGCAACAGTCAATCCAAGCCAGGGAAGACCCCCTCCATCGCCCGGCAGATGGCCATTCGTCTCCGTGCCAGCCGAGGCGCTGTGGCAGGGCTCGTGGCGCTTTGTCACAGTCACGTTCGCCGGCTGCTCCCATCGCGCCGTACCCCAAGGCACAGAATTTGTCGAGGCTTCGCCACTTCCTCTCCCCGATGTTTTAGGCGGCCTGACACTTCCTTTACCACCAATGCCACTCCGCATCACACTGAGCGATGAGCACACTGGGTAATGAGCAGAATTTGTCAATCAGGCATGCTCCAGCTCCTTTGGCACTCTTTTTTATCGCAAGGAAGCGATATCACGCTGCAGTCATCATACCGCTATCATTATGTTCATTTGAAAGTGTTTTCAGTGTGTCGCTGAAAATACTTTCTCGCCCCTTTCTACCACGTCTACCTAACTTGTTTGCTAGTTGTCATAAGTCTGGTGTGCCCGCTGTGTTCACTAAGCTCTCAAATGGATATGACATGTTTTGACTGCAATTGAAATCTTTCTCCTCACATGGGCAGAGAAATTGGCAGTGCTGAGCTCATCAGCAGAAACGGGGGCCTGTGCAACTTTGACTCTCAGCGCTGAGCAATTCGGAGTCGTAGCATGTGTGCACATTTTTCATATCTTGTTCAGAAATAAATAGTATCTACATGACTTTTGTTTTTCCGGAAACAAACTTGGAGTCAAAAAAATACGATATTTTGTTAATCAGTTTATGATTAAAAGATCTAGTTTCTATTCCTCCAGGCACTGCACTCAGTTTTATTCTTTATCCGATAATTATTTTTATTACATTTGACCATTTGAACCAATAACCTCTAATAATTACTCGTGTGCTACGTCCACTTAAAGTCAGAGGCATCGGTCTGAAACCTGGCAGATTTGTGAGGTGAAAGGTCTGGGGAATTACTGGACCCGGTTCTGCTGCGAGCTGAGGGAGGTCGATACGGAATAACAAGAGACTCTGTGACATTATCTAGCAAGGGATAGTAGGCCATCACATATCTCCCCAGATCAATATGTATGCAGTCTGCTGTCGTCTTATCCCAAGGAGACAAATGACGCAAGAGGGGAAAGGGTTAGAAGCGGAGAGAGTGGCTGAAAGGGAGAGGGTGGAACAAAAATACGAGAAAGCAAACGGCATCCAAAATAGACGATGCATCAGACTTTTCAGAATAAGGGAATTCAATAGGGCCATTAAAATGGGAGAGGAAGTGTTTGTGGCCCGCAAGCTCCTGCCAAACCTTAACCCATTTCCTAGCTAAAACAAACACACTCGCCGTGTTGAGTGTAGAAATGTAAGCAGTGCGTTGGTTCCCTTTCATTTTATGGGCGAGGTCCTTTTTTGCGAGGGGAGGGCGGGGGGTTAAATTACCAAAACAAGTGCCTTTGGATTTCTATTTAATTAGCATTCAAGACCTCAAATGTCATACAAATATCTAACCTTTTAATCCATCAACAGCAGCTGCAGCATATCCAGCAATTTGTCACTTCGTTAACAGGTTTCCTCAGTCTGCACAATGTCAACCGCAGTATGAAACCTCAGAGACATGATGTGGCCATATGTTCCATTTAAAGGCTTTGTTGTCCGCAGCCTACTGCTGCTGAATGAGTGACAGCGGGGTAATTTCGCCTTGTCCCCTTACCCGTGTAACACTCAAGAGTCTCCTTTTGTGCCTCTATTTGCTTTCCCTTGCACCACGACTCCGTCCGTTCTCTTATAATCACTGTCGTTCTCTCTCCACGCTCTCTCACAGTCCATCGATCCTGGCCAGCAGTTTACCTGGGAAAACTCCAACATGGAAGTCAACAAGCCAAAGAACCGCTATGCAAACGTCATCGCCTATGACCACTCCAGAGTGGTCCTGACCTCCGTTGATGGTAAGAGCTCGTGAAGCCTTTCAGATACACTATATTACCAAAAGTATTCGCTCACCCATTCAAATGATCAGAATCAGGTGTTCTAATCACTTGGCCTGGCCCCAGGTGTATAAATTCAAGCACTCAGGCATGCAGACTGTGAAACAAGACATTTGTGAAAGAATGGGCCGCTCTCAGGAGCTCAGTGAATTCCAGCGTGGAACTGTCATAGGATGCCACTTGTGCAACAAATCCAGTCGTGAAATTTCCTCGCTCCTAAATATTCCACAGTCAACTGTCAGCTCTATTATAACAAAATGGAAGCGTTTGGGAAAAACAGCAACTCAGCCACGAAGTGGTAGGCCACGTAAAGTGACGGAGAGGGGTCAGCGGATGCTGAAGCGCATAGTGCAAAGAGGTCGCCGACTTTCTGCACAGTCAATTGCTACAGAGCTACAAACTTCATGTGACCTTCAGATTAGCCCAAGTACAGTACGCAGAGAGCTTCATGGAATGGGTTTCCATGGCCGAGCAGCTGCAGCCAAGCCACACATCACCAAGTGCAATGCAAGGCGTCGGATGCAATGGTGTAAAGCACACCGCCACTGGCCTCTAGAGCAGTGGAGACGCGTTCTCTGGAGTGATGAATCACGCTTTACCATCTGGCAATCTGATGGACGAGTCTGGGTCTGGAGGTTGCCAGGAGAACGGTACATTTCAGATTGCATTGTGCCAACTGTGAAATTTGGTGGAGGAGGAATTATGGTATGGGGTTGTTTTTCAGGAGCTGGGCTTGGCCCCTTAGTTCCAGTGAAAGGAACATTGAATGCTTCAGGATACCAAAACATTTTGGACAATTCCATGCTCCCAACCTTGTGGGAACAGTTTGGAGCGGGCCCCTTCCTCTTCCAACATGACTGTGCACCAGTGCACAAAGCAAGGTCCATAAAGACGTGGATGACAGAGTCTGGTGTGGATGAACTTGACTGGCCTGCACAGAGTCCTGACCTGAACCCGATAGAACACCTTTGGGATGAATTAGAGCGGAGACTGAGAGCCAGGCCTTCTCGACCAACATCAGTGTGTGACCTCACCAATGCGCTTTTGGAAGAATGGTCAAAAATTCCTATAAACACTCTCCTCAACCTTGTGGACAGTCTTCCCAGAAGAGTTGAAGCTGTAATAGCTGCAAAAGGTGGACCGACATCATATTGAATTCTATGAGTTAGGAATGGGATGGCACTTCAGTTCATAGAATGAGTAAAGGCAGGTGAGCGAATACTTTTGGTAATATAGTGTAGCTGTTGAGGCTGCAGATCAATTGAGGCCTACTTTGAATACGCCAAGGGCATTTTGTTGTTTCTGCAGCTGCTGCTTTAAAAACAGTTTTACCCACAAGACCCTACCTATCCTTTTATGGCTCAATATGTATTGTTAATTATAAAATGCAAATTGGGGAGCACTAGGCGTCACAGGTCAATGTGCTCAAAATAAAAAATTTAAAATCCATAAATTATCATTCATCTTGATTAAAATAACTCTAAAATGCTTGCCGCTTTTTATGTTGCAGCCGTTCCAGGCAGCGACTACATTAATGCCAACTACATCGACGGCTACAGGAAGCAGAATGCCTACATCGCCACTCAGGGGCCTCTGCCGGAGACGCTGAGCGACTTCTGGAGGATGGTGTGGGAGCAGAGGTCCAGCACCATCGTCATGATGACCAGACTGGAGGAGAAGTCGCGGGTAAAGAGAGACGCGTTGTCATTCACTATGCAACGAATAAGGCAATCCATCATTGACGCCGGTTAATTCCTGCCCAGTCCATCAGTTTTCCGTGGCTCTATTGACAAGTGTGTGCTCAAATAATGATTTACATACATTAATAACAGTAAACAACTAGATTACTATAAATGATTCATTGTGAATGAACAATGATGCCGTCATAATTGATAAATAACAAAGACCATAGCCAGATATATCATCAATATTGTGGAATTGAAGGTTTTCATTCTCTTTATTGTGTGATACCACGTCCTTCACCACTGCTGAGTGACCAAACCGACCAGCTGCAGCTATGAAGGAGGCACAGTGACGTACTAAGAGGAAATCGAATGGCTGTTTTGTAGAACTAAAAGCTACTGAAGCTGACAATTCTGCAACACACACAACCGCTGGTGTTTGAAAACGGAAAGGTGGCCAGAAGAAGTGGAGTTTCCTGACATGTTTATGTATATATTTATGTAGGTCGACACTGAGGAACTCTACACCCAACAAAGCCTGAAGGCATATAGACACTCTGTCCTACTTTAAAGCAGGATTTGTCAGCCTGATCAAAGTCACAAGGACTTCAAAGGATATGTTGGTTGTCTGTGGACAGTATCGCTTCATGTTGCTTCTCAGGCTTCACAAATCTCTAAAAACTTCTGCATGACTTCTTTCTAAATCTGTTTGTGATGTACTGTTGTTTTTTTCCCCGCCGCCGTTGTTTGTTGCCACGTTTGATGGAGTTACCCTGGCAACTTTGCATATGAAAACAACACGTGCACGCTCGCTATTGAGAGTAAGAACAATTTCCAGCCAAATTATGCACACGCACAGTGCAGTTATATTTAGATTTTCATAATAGTGCAAACTCGCTTTCATTATTTAGAAACTGCTCAGAGAATTCAATACCCTTGATTGCTGCATGTTTATTTTTGCAATACCTAACCGCGGCCTTGTTTGTGTTTGCGCTATCCGAATTTGGCCCACCAAAGCCACAGCACAGTAATGAAATGAAGTCGGACTTAAATGGGATTGTCACCCGACAACATTTGTATGCTCCTAAAATACACTCGCACTAATAAAGGGGGGGGGGGCACGTGGCAACTTGAGAATACCATCACAAAATCATGCTCATGAATTCCTTAGAGATGCTAAAAAATAATAATAATTCACATGGAGCCCTGCCAGTGTGTGGTGCTTTGTTAGTGGGTAAATGTGGTGCCATAATGAAAGATAGTCCCCCAGACTAAGAGCTGGAAGTAACAGGAAATTTAAAGGAAAGCATTAATTTCCAAAAAATCCACAACATTGATGTTTTTGGGGGAGAAAATCATTACCTGACGCCCGTAGCTCGAAGCTCGAAGCTCGCTGTATATACATCCTCCTAAACATATCATCTGTTTTAATTTTGAGGAATCGGTGCGATCAATCACTTAGGCAAATTGAGAGCACGCTGTGTCATCTCAGACCAGAGCTCGTTTGTTTGTACCTTGGAGAGCATCTCCAGCAGGAATATGTTTCACGGGGATGACTTTTACTACACGTTCTCTCCGTTCCTCTGCAGTGTAGTTAGCGAGTCTGAGTGGCAATTTCATCTCGCAAACGAACAGGCGCGTACTACATACGTGAGGATTAAAAAAAACAAAACATCACAACATAAGGAACTTAAAGAGAGATGCTCCAGAGCTTATCCCCCACCTCCTACGGACGCTTCAAAATCAACTAACGTGCCAACGCTGTGGAGATACACACAAAACAATGAACCTGTCTTCTGCCAGCTGGGGGTGGAGACATGCTTTTCCCACTTGTGCCACGCTACTCTGAAAGCTTTAGTATGACATCACAGAAGGGTTGGAGTAAGCTTCGGGGGCAGCAGTTCCACTTCCAAACCAGGAGAGGGTGACTAACTCCAGTGTTAAACCCCCCCTAGAAAAACTGTTTTATGTCCATTAGTTTGATAGAAATGATATAAATATGCCCCGCAACAATCCATCTGTTCTCTTTAAACAGCGGTGCATATAAATCACAATCACCCTCTTTGATATGCAGAAGACATGTGTAATTAAATGACAGGAATTGACTAATTGTTGCAGCTTTAAAAGACTTTTTTCAGTGCAATATGCTGACCGTGAATCAAACCATATTTGATAATTGATTCTATTCTGCCCAAGCTCCTAATTAGACACATGGTACTGTTTCGGATTTTCAGAGATGTCCACTGCCTGGACGGAAATACACATTCTTTATTTCTCACACATGGTGAGTGAGTCAACCTCCCACCACTCAGCTAGACTGGATGTCTTACGCCAAACAGAGGAAGAGCTTGACAAACACGACGAGACTCGGCAAGCCGGCGAATTTCTACTTCCTCTTGCGCAATCATTACCAGCTAGTAAAATCCTGAAAGGTCAGGGCTCGAAATGAGACCAGAGGTATTGCTCACTTGTGTGCTTGCGTCGATAAGAGGTCCGCGCCCACCGCGAAAGGCCAGGTGACGACATCTGAGAGGCAAGGTTCAAAGCAGAAGCAGATGACATTGAAAAACCTGCGCGCGCGTGTGTGTGTGTGTTTGTGTCGCTGCATCTGTTTGTGTGGCTTCGTTGCAAGAGAGAATATGCCACCCAACCTCAGACAGCGCCGAGATATTCATTACACTGGTGACTGCTAATCCATATGTTTGTACTGCAAGCGGTTCGCCATCACTCAATTGAGTTTCTCCTGCAAGGTCTGCCTCCGAATGGGAGCTGTCACCAGGGGAGGTGAAATGTGAGGGGGTGAATTTCAGCGCATTTTGTTTGTCAATTTGTACCAGCTCACAGAGACAGCCAAAGTGCTTCCAAATGTCAGCGCAGTGCCGCAGTATCAATATGATTAGCTTACCCACGCCACGTCTCTTCCTCTCATGTTATTCACATCAATAGAAAGTAAGTTCTAGTCCCAGCAGTTCTGACATTAAAACCGCTTCTCTCTTTTTTTTTTCGGGAAAATCTGAGCCAAGTAGAGTTTTGGTGTCTCTGTGCATTGACTGATTTTGCCAACGTTTAGTTTTATCAGTGCCTTCAACTGACGAAAATTGTGGTTTTAAACCTTTTGTTTAAGACGCACAGTCAGCAAACTGAACTTGAAGTGCTTCCAAACATGATTTAACATCTTATGAGAACAAATTGAGCCCCGCGGCTAGAGCCAATTCGCCGAGTGATGTGATTCATCGTCTGAACAACTATTAAACTGTATGTTACACAATTCAAATGAAGCGTCGTTGTACAATTGCATGACCTATTTTTGACTCAATATCTGGAACCATTTACCCAACGTATGCAAACTAGACGTCCTCTCACTGGGGTTTGAAAACCAAATTTCGAAGACACCCAGTAATGCATTTCATCAGCCTGGTGAAGAACGTTCACGTTTTGTGTCTGAGCGAGGAGCACGTCTCTCTGCAATCTTTTCTTTTTTGTTCCAATCTAACGTCAATTGCACCTTGCCAAGCCACAAGGAGAAAAGTAAATATTATGGTAAAGGCCAGTCTGTCATTTTCACAGATACACAGAGAGGAGCACAGCCACTTCGGAGCCAGTGTTTGGAGAATCTTACATCTCATCCACAGTGAAGTTTGCTCTGTGCACATATGTAGCCAGGTGGCCCAACCTGCTGTCCCTCCACGACAGGCCAGAACTGGCTTTTAGACACGTCTCCCTCCACGATGCACCAGCCAAATTAACACAAATGCGCCAAAAGCATACATGACAAAGGGTTGCTAACTACCCGACAATTAGCTAATTGAAAATGATCACAGACTGGTAAAGACAAAGCAGGCTTTTTAATGCTCTTTTGAAGCCCGCTTCAAATGCAGACACACATGAATGCACGTGCAAATGCCCTATTCGCCGGCGTTCATTTTTTTAGCGGACACAGGAGCTGACTCTTGAGTCTTCAGTTTTTAATTGGACGGTGGACTGAGGCTTTGATCTGACCTCTTTAATGTTCCCTCCTTGTTAATCAGTGTGATCCTACAAGCCTCTCGCTAGCCTTGTGGTGGATGTTAGCAGCAGTTCACGCCTGACAGTGTGCCCTCTCATTTCCCTGCCAGGTGAAGTGTGACCAGTATTGGCCGTCACGAGGAACAGAGACCTACGGGATGATCCAGGTCACCATGTTGGACACTGTGGAGCTGGCCACTTACAGCGTCCGCACGTTCGCCCTCTATAAGGTAGAGTGCTGCCTTTTTCAATTCGCAGTTTAGCATATAGCGAGGCACATCCATGAATGACATGTTCCCAGCAGGTAATTGCAGTTCAGCAGAACTGGGGTCACATTATAAAATGTAATTTCTCATTCTTCTCAAGACGAATACAGGCCTATTACCACTGGAATCATTTTTTCCCTGAAGTAATTGTTTTTTAACTTCCAAGATTTATCTCTCATTTTCTAAGTAGCAGTGACTTTTTTTTTCACTTTGATTCATGTACTTCACTGCAGTCATGATGTGACCGCTGGCCTGCCCTTTATTTCTCCTCTTCCATTTCTTTTTCCATTACGAACTTCATAATTTCAAACATTATTAGAATTCCTAATTAAATGCTCGTCTCTAGCTGGAGCGATTACTTGGTTTCTATCAGGAACGGCGACGATGCCAAGAAACCGTTTCAGAGAAACCTGCCAGAGTTCAGTTCCAAAATTATTCATGCTATCTACACCTACACTCGCGGAAAGATCACAGGCCTAAAAGCAGAGTGCATTATGAGCTGCTATCAAAGTTACAAGTTAACTTGAGACCGTAGCTCAAAATAGTTGCGGTTTTGACAATCAAACCACTTGCTCTTTTTGCATTTTAACCGTAGAATTTCATCTCCCTTCATCAAAACAGTATGACCTTTACTTGTTAAAAAAAAAAATAATCGGCCAGCATGAAAAGTTTCTCTTTGAAAAGCAGCCAATTGCGTTTCACTATGCCGGGTATCCAGTATCCCTCTAAGCTCACGCTGACACCTCCCTGCTTTACTGACTCGACTGATTCTCGTGCAGAACGGCTCCAGCGAGAAGCGAGAGATGAGACAGTTCCAGTTCATGGCCTGGCCGGACCACGGCGTGCCCGAGTATCCCACCCCCATCTTGGCCTTCCTACGACGGGTAAAGGCCTGCAATCCTCCAGATGCAGGACCCATGGTGGTCCACTGCAGGTGGGTTATACTGTGAGATTATACTAGAAAAGTGACCGACCTCCTCTTCATGCAAACAGTTCTGTGTAGCGGTAATTGCTTAATTTACAGATTTTTTTATTGTTTCAGTTCATATAGATGAAATCTATGACACCAAATCTTTTCTCGATCCATTAATTTGAATGTGTCACTGTGTTGCATGTGTTACAGCCATGATGCAGCAACAGTTTCTTTATTCTCCTACATTTATGCTAGCAGGTATAAATCAGCTGTCATTATGGAAAGTATAATGAGCAGTTCACAGCTGTCAATCACAGAGAGAGAGAGCATAACAGTGCTAGGAAACAGTTTGACACGTCTTTTAACCACATTGTTATAGTTTTCTGCACAAACACTGTAAGCCATTATTCCTCTCCCCATCAGTGCGGGCGTGGGCAGGACCGGCTGCTTCATCGTGATCGACGCCATGCTCGAGCGCATGAAGCACGAGAAGTCCGTGGACATCTACGGCCACGTGACGTGCATGCGCGCCCAGAGGAACTACATGGTCCAGACCGAGGACCAGTACATCTTCATCCACGAAGCCCTGCTGGAGGCCGCCACCTGTGGCAACACTGAGGTCCCGGCTCGCAACCTGTACGCCCACATCCAGAAACTCACCCAGCCCCCGTCCGGCGAAACAGTCACTGCTATGGAGCTGGAGTTCAAGGTGAAGCGAACATATCATGCAGATGCTGTTTGATGCTTTGTGTGATGACAAATAGCTTTTACCAGTTATTTCCATCCTTTTATATCAGCTTTATCTGACTCATGCAGCACTCAATATTCCATTATGGGGCGCGCTGTATTACTGCACAAGAAGTGAAGTTACCAGAAGGCTGCACCAACTTTGTTTATTGTCTTAAAAATGCAGCAGACTGTCATTCCAGAGTGTCGCTGTTTGACCAAGTTTAAGCATCCCTGCACGTCACTGTCGGAAATCATTAATTCACCAAATCAGCCGATGCACAGGAATTTATCTCGGTGACACCGGTGCTGAGGCATCACAGCATCTTGCACAGCAACATCGTCATCTTCACAGACGCACGTTTCAGGGACAAGCTCACCGGAACTAACGCAAACACGTCGACACGTCGACACACCTACACGTGGAGACGCAGAAAATGACTGACACTCGCACATACACACAGCCGCCGTTCAAGGTCGCAGTCTCATGCACACCTTCTGTCAATAGCCATCCACTGTGATGTTATTACACACTTTCCTCCCAGCGCAGCTCTGCCATTAGCCCTCTTATGACCATGATCCATTCTGTTTGAAGTGATAATAGCATCTACACTCCTGCCAACAAAGGAGAATGAAAGAGTGAGAGAATGATTGCGGCGTACGTAGAGGCCGCAGCCTCCGTGCCCACACAGTCTGGCCACGACGCGCACACACACATTCTCCTGGAGTACTATGACTGTCCATACACACTCCTGTGCTGTCCATCTGTGCTCTGTCCACTGCCAGCGCAGAGCTTGTCACGCCTACGGTCCTCCAAACAAGCTCTGGGACCACTACATTTGGCTCTGCCCGTCAGCAGATCTCTAGCTGAATATCTTATTCACCATGACGGAAAAAGTCTGAATGTTTAAAGCTGGAGTTCGTTAACTCCAAGTCACTCATTTTTGTCTGGTTTCTCCTTCCCACCTTTCATTAAACAGAGACTGGCCAACTCCAAAGCCCACACGTCACGGTTCATCAGCGCAAACTTGCCCTGCAACAAGTTCAAGAACCGCCTGGTCAACATCATGCCTTTTGAGTCCACACGAGTCTGCCTGCAGCCCATCCGCGGCGTCGAGGGCTCCGACTACATCAACGCCAGCTGCATCGATGGCTACAGGTCAGCAAAGCATTTCATCTTCAAGATCTGGGCTGAATCCAGTGACTGTGACGTTAAAGAGTTGACACTGAGTGTGGCGTTATTCTCTCATTTCTGAGAACTAAAGAAAAAAATTATTAGCCTTACTAGAGGTGTAGTAAACCTTTTTTCCCAACTCTATATGTAAAAGGTACATTAAAAAAAAAAAAGTCACAGCCATGCGGCTACAAGCCCAGATCATTCCTCTAAAAAGCAGGGTAGTGTAGTTTTTAGCAGACATAACAGGAGTAAATGGAACATTTGTTGGAAAATGTTTTTAGATGGCGTGGGTAGTAGGCAAGTGTGCCCCATGTCGGGAAAATGACAACTTATTTCCTGCACCATTTTCCTCATGCCTCAAACTGTTATTCAGAGCAGATTGTATGCCACAATCTACTGCGCCGCACCAGTCGGCAGTAACACGCAGGCCAGGTGTAAGCACTTTACGTCTGTGGCCTTAGGACAGACCGTCGATGCTGGATTGGCTGAAAATGAACTGCAGTTTGAGCGTTCATCTTAATAAATCAACGCGTCAATCAATGCAACAGTGTGTTGGACAACAATAAAGATTTATAGCACAGAAAAAAGGCTGTATAAGGCAGCTTAATGCTGGGTTTGGTTCTATCTTTTGAGTCATTGACATTCAACAAATACAGAGTAACTGAAGCCTTATCAGTCATGGTTGTTAGAGGGATCCACTTTGTGGCAACAGTAAATTACTCAGGGCCCTACTAAAAGTAGAAAATGATGATGAATGCGTCTGCAGGCCAGCACAGCATCACCAGGGAAGATACCGCAACGACTTCAGTTTTATTTTTACAACTTTAGTTTTATCTCAGCCTTTACAATGACACTCCTCACTCACACACCTTTACATGAAAAGGTTTCCGGCCCCCAAATGGCTCCTCTGATGTGGATGTAAACATCCTTAAATCTGATCTGAGATTCTGCACTTTGACTCGGCAGCCACTGATTTCTTTCAAACCCGACACCCTGGAGTACAGACACAACACAACAGAAATTGCACCGTTATCCTGATGCTTTCACTGTAACAGATCTGGCATCAAAGGTTCTTACGAGTGTGGAAAATACTATACGTATTCACAGTGGACTTGATAAAAACGAATGGGAGTGGATTGAAGATGGGGTCACAGTCGGCACAATCCTGTAGCAAGAATTACTCCGGGCTCTGTCAATGTGGCTTTCGTTGGCTGAGCCGCCGCCGCTTTTATATGGAAGCTGCTGCATATCCTCGTGTGCTCCGTCTAAATTGCTTCCTAGAGGGAGGAAGATGAAAAGGCAGCTCTCTGTTTTATATCTATATAAGTATGGGCAGTGACAGACAGAGCTGACTCCTCAGTGGTTTAAGTGGAGGGATGGATTTAGCGAGTGTGAAATGCCATTTAGTCCACACGGGGTTCTGCTCCATATTGGGCCGTGACAGAGGCAACACCTCCGCTCCCACCTCCCGACTCCCCCCTCTTTCTCCAGTCCTGTTGTTAATGAGAAGGTGCTCCGCAGAGGCCCACCCTCCATTGTTGCTGTGTAAATAGCATAATTGCAGCAACTGAGTATTGTAATGAAGCGTTTTCCAGAACCCTCATTCCCTTTTTTTTTCCTTCTCTCCTCCATATTCCCTGACTCTTCCTCCTCATTTCCTCTTTTCCGCGTTCCCTCTTTATTTTTACCCCCTTCTATCTCCGTCTCTCCCTGCGCTCCTCCTTAATCTTTCTCCTTTGCACTTTTATCCTCTCTCTCTCGCTCCCTCCTCCCTCCCTCTTCTTCCCCTCGCCATCTTAATTTTCCGTCCAAACATCATGGCAAAGACAGACATCCGGGTAGGGACCTGTTGTGTGCACCAGCGGCACTGTGTAATTAAGCCGCTTTTAAAACGCGGGCATAAATAAAACCTAAACAGGGGCCTCCAGTGCCCTCCACCCCAGCGCCTTCAAGAAAAGCCAATAATATGCTAAGCTAATGAGAGGCGAACCATTGATTCTAGCCATGCTATCAGGGGCGCAAGCCTTGGATATGCTCCGATGCAGGCTGGAGTTTCAGCATTGTAATGAGGTTGAAATGAAACACTATGTCCTCAAGCACTGCAGTCATGTGGGATGATGCAGAGAGTGCTCTGTGCAGTTTGGCAGCACGCTCATCGGGACACTGTGTGCAGAGAAGTCAGTATTGTAAGATACGGTTAGAATTGTTTTTTGTTTTGGCTAGGGGCCATTTTAAGAGGAGGTTAGAGGGGTCCACCAGACCAATTTCAAACTTAGCATTCATCCCCAGCTTCCCCCTCCTACTACCCTTTCTTCTCCTGCTCTCAAATTCCCTTTTTCTGCATTCTTGTTTCCGTCTACTCCTCTCGTCATGTTTTCTCTCTTCTCGTTCTCTGGAGTGAGTCTTACATTGCACTCTGATGACTGGCTGGAGAGAGCAGTGCTCACTCTTTTCATCTCCTCCCCACATCCTCTCTCTGTGCTTCGCACATCCCCGCTCCATACTTTGCCTTTTTTTTTTTTTTCCTTTCCTCCGTTTTCATCTTTTTAATTTAATTCCCCACACTGTTGCCTCCCCCTCTTCGCGTGTCATCTCCTCTCCGCCAATCTGTTGTTCCTGTGTTTGTGTGAGCGAGGCCCTGAGCATATTCTAATCTCCCGGTTCCACATTAGTTCCTCGCCTGCAGCGCCTTCATTAGCCGTTCAGCCGCTGCTCACCGCGTGACCGAGTGTGTACGAGTGGCAGCCCATCTGAATATACATGCGAGCATAAAAGCCTACACCTGGATGCAGGGCTTACATGTGCAGCAAACATGTGAGTTTGCACAATTATGCATGTGTGCGTGTGTTGGATTTCTCGGCTCCCTCTCGCCGCGTTGGTCAGCGTGCTGCTGCCACCTGCTGTTTGACAAAAGAACTGCTCTGCTGGACCAAAGTCACGTAGGACACCAGCACAGCTCTGGCACCTCAGTGGATGAGCTCATCTCTAGTTTGTGAGCATATCAAGTGCTCTCTCTCTCTAAATCCGTGTTGTGGTACAGAGAGGAAGGAGGAAGAGGCGGAGGATCTGTATAGGGTTGAATTGCTCAAGGATGACGATAGTTGCTATGGATCATTAAACGAGCAGGCAGTGTCTCGCTGGCATTGTCACATTTGAAGAAGAATACAAAGACAACAGGACCTCAGATACTCAGCATGGTTGTATGGGTTTTATCACCTATGTAAGCTATGTAATCTTATGGGGTATAAATGTCCAATAAATGTGAAAACTGAATACATTTGTGTCTGAATATATTTTACAGCTTTAGAAGACATCCGTTTTAACTTGCACGTTGAAGTAATAGCATTTTCTCCCAACACTCCTTCATTGGGTTCCTGCTTTGTGCTGTTCCATGTTTAACCTCTGCCACCTCTGTGTGAATTTGCATCTTCAGACAGCAGAAAGCCTACCTGGCCACGCAGGGTCCCCTGGCCGAGACCACTGAAGACTTCTGGAGGATGCTGTGGGAACACAACTCCACCATTGTTGTCATGCTCACCAAGCTACGAGAGATGGGACGGGTAAGGGGCGCAACACGCACACATGCACACACACAGGATCAACAAAAACACAAACAGCTCTTGTCCAGGTCACTGAGCCGCTGCGTCACGCTGGTCAAATATTAATTCATTCCAAAGCTGAACAATAGCCCTAGTTGAAAGTTAACTCGCTTATCACTATGACGGGAGTGCACCTGGGCGGAATCTAGCAATGCGTCACTGTGTTGGAAATGTCAATGATAGGTTGCATTCCAATCCGTCTGATGAAACTGCATGAACTTATTGCACTTGCATAAGAAATTTGTTCATTTCAGTAGATTAAAACACAAAGTTTAGTTTTTAATTTGCTTTCTTGTTGAGGAAGTTGTTTCTAAAGCGTGAGCGGCAGTTAGCTTAGCTTAGCATAAAGACTGGAAACAACAGGAAACAGCTTGCCTCCAACAGAAGTGACTTTATGGATTCTCCTCCAGTTTGCTTTTCATTCCAGCTGGAGATCCCTGTTAACTCTGGACACAGTCAGGCTAGCTGTTTTCCTTTGTATTCAGTCTTTACGCCAAGCTAAAACAGCCTCTCAGCTTCACATTTAAGAGACAGGTGAGGGCGGTATTGATCGTCTCAACTAATTTTCTGCAAGACTGCGAATAAAACCGTAGCCGTTTAAGAAAAGAAATCTGTACGTTCATACTGATGCCGGTTTAATGCAATCCATAATATCTGAGGTGTTCTTTGTGATTGTGCCGTTCTGACAGTCCTCGTCCGCATTATGGAGCTTTTATCACCCTCTTAGCCGTAATCACAGCTGATGACAAAAAGCCCTTGTGCACATCATCGCTGCAGTTAAAACAAACAAATTATGTAAATATTTTGCCGCCTCAGATCAATCGGAGAAAATTTCAAAACCCCCGGAATAGTCTACAGAGATTTTTTTGTTTTGTACTCAGAGACGTTCTCATGACTCAGAATGATTGATAACGCACAAAAATATCATGCACGTGTTTGCCTGGCAGTCATTATGCAGAAGTCTTTTTATTTATTTATTTCAGTGCTGAAAATATTTGGTCTCTCTTTTCTCTTGTAGGAGAAGTGCCATCAGTACTGGCCAGCAGAGCGTTCAGCCAGGTACCAGTACTTTGTGGTGGATCCGATGGCCGAGTACAACATGCCTCAGTACATCCTGAGAGAGTTCAAAGTCACAGATGCCAGGGTACGTATCTCTGGGTTTTGCCCTTGTGTGTGCGTGCCTGTGTGCACGTGTAGGCGTTAGGGGCGAGGATTGATTGGCATTTTACCCAAATACAACTTTCAAATTCATCTTAATTTTAGGTTCTCGCAGACGCGCAGACGGCCGCGCTAAGTGTTAAGAATTACAGCGACTGTGATTTCAAGGTGGAGATGGATGATCAGAACGCGTCCCGTGTTATTTTTCCCTGACAGGCTGGCATCAAGTGCGCGCGCCATCAAACATGTTTACCCGGATTTAGTAACAGTATGCTCGCGCTATGGGTTGTGTGTTTGTGGACGCGCGTGTGTGCGCATCGAGATCACTGTGAAAATACATGAAAAGCATAGCCTTCAATCCCCGAGGGCCAGCACTGGAACTCCCTGTGATGCAGTAGTTTCAATGAGCTATAAATATACTCTACTGTCATCTGAAGGCTCACGGCCCAGCAACACTCTAATCCCACATCCACCCTTTCCTTTATATATAGTATATGCGTGTGTGTCTGTATGTTCTTCCCTGCTCTTCTCTACAATGTTTGTCTAAATATGAACCAGTTTTTATGATGGTGTGGGCCCTGCAAAAGAAAGAGGGTGAAATTGGACCATTTAAACCAAGGATGAGTAAATAATTGCAACTTTAAATATTCGCTCAGAAACAACACCACCGCTGTCAAATGTGCAACTCGTCCGCCGTGCCGCAGCCCTGCAGCTTTTTCTTCCTCCCGTCCAGGTCGTCAGCTTTCTTCGTATCACATCCCACGTGGTAACGAGATGATTAGACGGCTGCGGGGACGGCCGACGTTGTTTTTGGTCCTTGTGGAGCTCGGCCCCGGAGCCTCTGCAGCGGGGCTTTTTGTGGTTGAGCTCACAGACAAATTCAGAGATCTGTGAAGCACAAACTGCAAAGTGCAGCAGGGTCTTATCCAGAGACTTAAATGTACTTAAACTCCTTATTTGCCGCCCCCGTTAGGATGGACAGTCCAGAACAATCCGCCAGTTCCAGTTCACTGACTGGCCCGAGCAAGGAGTGCCAAAAACCGGAGAGGGCTTCATTGATTTCATCGGACAAGTGCACAAAACCAAGGAGCAGTTTGGACAGGATGGACCAATCACTGTACACTGCAGGTAAAGAGGAACACTAGCTCAGATTAGGACTTACTTTTAAAAGTTTTTCTTTTAAGCTTGTGCTGTTAAGAATTCAGTAAACCGAAATGAATAATGTATAGCATAAAAAATTTACATAACTGTAGATTCGAGGCTCTTCTTCTTCCTCCTTCGGAACAACTTGAAATAACTTGCCAGTGAGATTTAATTTCGGGCATTACGGTATTAAATAGTTAAACAGCTCAAACCTGAACATCCAGACTTTATGTAAGAATGAATATGCGTGTGTTTTAGCGCCGGGGTTGGCAGGACCGGAGTCTTCATCACCCTCAGCATCGTGCTGGAGAGGATGAGGTACGAAGGCGTGGTCGACCTCTTCCAGACAGTGAAGACACTTCGCACCCAGCGGCCCGCCATGGTGCAGACCGAGGTAAGGACGACACCCGGACGAGGACACTGTTCAGACTTACTGGCGTTTCAATGTCATGTATTTTTTTTTTTCCGTTTCAAAGTTTTGATGTTATCTGAAGCGTCCCTTTTTTCCCCGTAGACGGCTCCACAAAAACAAAGACTTAGTGACAAATCCTTTTTTAATAGAGGTTTTAGAGGCGCATCAGAAAATCCCACCACAAACTCATCTGGTGTTATCGCAGTGGCCCAGTGTCAGATTCTCCTCAAATTAAGAAGTGATAAATATAATACATAAAACTGTCATGGTGTTAATTTAAATGAGTTCATAGATGTTTTGAGATTTAAAAACTGAAACTGTCCTAACTTCTAGTGAAAATACTCCAAATTACTACAGTTCCTTACAAGTCATAAATGTCACTTTACTGCTTTGGTTCACATAAAGTTACTGTTTCCTGGGAATCGATTTGCTCACAGTCGTCTTCTTCTTCTCTCTAGGACCAGTACCAGTTGTGCTACAGGGCAGCGTTGGAGTACCTGGGGAGCTTTGACCACTATGCAACGTAACCACTCCCACCGAGCAGCTTCCCTGGTCAAACCTCTCAGGAGTGTGCCAAGTGTCCCATCTCAGCCGCCATCCACTCACTTGACCCCCCTTAAAAAACCCGATCCCCTCGCCAGCTACCGGAGGGGTGGAGAGCGGGGCGAGCTCGCAGACCCGCCGACGGTTTTAACCAATCACCGAGATATACGAGTTAACCAACCACCTGAGATTTTTTTTTTTTTTTGCTTTAAAAAAAACAATGCCGGAAACATTACAGTGACTGTGACAAACGTGACAACTCTTGTACAGATACGACAGCGCAGACCGGCAGCTCGCCTCTCTGCTCTGTCGAAGCCAAACCTCCCTGATTGTCAAAGGCTACTGGTAGCACTAAGAGAGAATTCTCTTTTCTTTTTTTTTATCGTCAATATTATGATTCATTACGTCAAATGTTATTGTTTAGTATACTTTTTTTTGTTGTTTTGAATAATCATTTTAATACCAGACATTTTTTCTGTCTTACACGGCCCAGCATTGGGCACGCATTATTTTCCTAATCAGTTTTAGGGTACGTTAACACAAGGGACATGTGTTTTCATCATGTTCCTAGATACTAATACGGGAGGACCACTGTTCTCTGAGCTGCTGTCAGATTTTCTTTGTCACACGACGTTATTGTTGTTATTCATTTTTTAAGTGTCATAAACATTGTTTTTGGTGGTTCTCAGTTCAATAACAACTCAACTTGCCTTTCTCACTTAGCATTTCAGACAAAAAAAATCAACTTTGAGAGCATTGATTTAAAAGCACAGACTTGCTGTGGTTGTCCTTCTGTAAAACATGGTAGCTAGCTAAAAGAATGACCTAACAAGACACTAAATCAGAGGTGTACAGAAACACGGTGTAAAGAAAGCACATTATTTGTATGTTTTTTGTTTTTTTTCTCGTCTGTTCTTTTTTTAATTTTGTTTTTCATCAGAAGCCTACGGCATTGAGGCCTTCATGCTCCACAACGGAGAACTTTACCTGAGGAAAACTGACTTTTGTACCCAAAGGGTAGGCGACAGAAAATAAACTCTTGATCTCTGAATATAGATGCTCTTCAAGTCCCTCCCATCTCCGCGCTCGCCTCTAGCCCGGCCGTTTTTTTTGCTGGAGTGGAACCACGCAGGCCGTAAAGGAGCGGAAGTGGTTCACGTGGGCTGAGGAGCAGAGCCATCGACGTCAGTACCTGTACAGAATCAACCATTCCTAACAGAGGGACAGAGACTCGGCCCTTTGGACTGAAACCTGATATTATTTTATACAGAAATAGAACTATAAATATATATATAATTATGATTGATTATATATATGTACAATTACACATAGATATATACACAGCTTCAAAAGTATATTGTTAAAAAGGATTAATTCTGCTGATCTACCTAGAGACACTGCAGAGAGCCTGCTGTCCTAGAGTGTGTATTAATGGAAACACCGTTGTATCTACTGTACTACCATAGTAATTTCGACAGCTGGTTGTCCGTCCGACTGAGGAAAAAACAGCACAACCCCCCCCCCCCCCACCACCCCACCCATCCAAATGGACGACTCTTCACTCAGCACGAGCCATCGCACCACTCAAGCACACATCTTCTCCCACCCGAACCGCAGGAGGGGAGCGTCTGATCCGAGAGGCCTACGCAGTAGTACTTGTAGAAGTGGTGGTGGTGGTGGCGGTGGCAGGGAGGGGGGACTTGAAAATGTGGCAAAAAAAACAAAAATGTTCATTTTTACCTTGTGAATGCTTAGTGCTGTAGGGGTTCGATCTGTTGTACACACAGTCTGTTTTCTATTTGTTGATAATAAACTGGAATTTAAAAAGAACCTGTTGATGAAAAAGAAAAAAACATTGATGTTAATAAAGTTAAATAATTGGGTTTTTGTACAAAGACTGGCTTGTGGCGCTTCGTTTCTTGATCTTGCAGTTTCACAGTTTAAACTGTGGCATTTCGGGGACACCTGGAACTTTGTTTGTTTTAATCTCAGAGTTATTCTGCCCCAAACTATTTCCTGGTGAGCAATTTACTGCTGTGACACTTGAAAGAGGATGTTTTTGTGATTAGTTTGTTTTTGTTTGTGTTTTTGTTGCAGAGGCCAAATTCCAAAAGATATCCACCGACCTCCTAACCCTAATCCTTTTTAGAGTCCCTCCTAAAAAATATTTTCTTTTATCACCAAATACGAAATGTTATTAAAGGACCACTGCGTAGGACGTAGTGACATCTAGTGGTGAGACTGCACATTGCAACCGACTGATGTGCTGGATTAGTTGTCATTAACCCATCCCTAATTATTTCTTTTAAGAATATTTCTGGTTATTTCATAATAGAGATCACTGGTTGTGTTTTTGCCATTGGTTTGAAGTGGGTGGGGCTCCGCTGGGGAAAAATTTAAAGGTGTGTCCACATATAAGGTGATTTGCTCATTTCCCATCTCCTTGTAGCTGACAGTTGTTCTCTAGTGTACGTTTCAGGCTCTGGTTGCCAAGGTTACCCTATTGTATAATTCCCACCCCAAATGTTTTCAACATAAACTGACATTACTGATTATCACAAACTAGCTGTTGTTGCCATTTATGAGCATGGTGAATTTGGTGGTGGGAAACAAACTTGTGGACAAAGTTAAGATTGAGTTCAACTTGCTTTTTTTTTTAATCACCATTAGCATTTCTTGGTCTCTTGTCACAACATCCTTACCAGTCTCTTCCTGTGTGTAATCATTAGATTGTATCACAATCTAGTGATTGGTTTTAGGTGTTACTCTTGTTGCCATGGAGATATTAAACCACACCCACCCTCAGGGAGTTCTAATGAAACAGATTAATTTAGCTGTTTTTTTGTTTGTTTTTTACCATTTAATATCTAAATACAGTGAAAGGGCAGATTAAAATATTTCTTAATCCGCTTCTTAAGTGGAGTCTTACACAAACAGTATATTTTTGGCCAATAATAAAACATTTTCTGTCCTAAGGCTGACAGTGTTTTTCAACTAAATGTCACCGTATTCAGCAGCAGATGCCGTTTGCTCAGTTGTCGTAGTGATTTTTTTTTTCCCGCTTGGTTGTCAACACAAATTATTCCACTTTAGACATTTTTTTGTTGTTTTTAGATTATATTTTTAGGATTTTACAATGCAATGCACCACACAGGTGTTAAAAATACTTGTTTGATTGCTGTCAGCGATGACACACAACAACAATGATCTCTCTTCACTAATACGCAAGCTGCTGTGGGCCCATTAGATGAAGAGGACCGAATGAGTGGTCATTTCTCAGACACAGTCTTTGTGTTTCTATAATCCAATGGTTGACTTGAAGTGGGCGGAGCTCTGTTGAAATAACGATGACATCATGTCTGTACATGGACCAATCAGAACTGAGCACTTAAAGAATTTAATGACTGTCGATGGAGTGTTTGTTTGCTTGTGTTTTCCCGCTGAGGGACCATTATCCACATTTACTATCTTGAGCACTATATTTACCGTGTCCAGCTTTTTGAGTGCGGAGAAGTGAAAAAGCGGTGGCCGTGGTATCTGCCGCTAACAATCCACAATGTTGGTGCATCTGTGGATTTATGTGTCTGAAAGCTCAATTTACAGCTCACTTTAGAGGGATGTGGTGGAAGAGTCAGGGGGCATCTCTCACACAAGCTGTTGATTGTTTGCGTCGCTGTGGAGACAGCACTCAAATCTGACCAAACCCACCAACACTAGTCCTTATGAGTGTTGCAATCTTAACAAGTAATACGTAAATATGATTTTTTTGATTTTTTTAAATCTCTTGAACGCTTTTAATCAAAAAATAATTATTATTATCTCCTCTATTATGTGGATGTGTATACGTCCATGTGGGTGTGAATGCACATAATAAAAGCTTCACCGTCCCCCGTCCCCTTTGGAAAGTTGTTCAGTTTCTCACCAGCAAACCCACACGGCCTATTAAATCCCAACCTGCTGAAAACAAGACTACCATGCATACAGTGAGTGTGGCATGAGGAAATGATGCTGACTAAAAACAAGGAAACAAACCGTTTTTGTGTAAGTGATGGATTCAGCACGCGGCAGCAGATCAGTGCTGAAAAGAACTGGGACATGATGCAAACCAGGATTTAAATAATTTTTTTTTTTTATGCTATTTTTATTCTGAAGTGCTGCTGTGTGTGTGTGTGTGTGTGTGTGTGTGTGAGTCAAAGCAGTGTCACAATTTCCTTTTTCTTAATTTCTCAAAGCTGCATTGCAGAAATTCACACCTTTAATGATGTTACTGTGTTGCTGCTATTTCTGTTGTGCAGACTGGACCTTAGCTTAGCTTACTTTAATGTTGGCGAGTTTGAACTCTGGAACGTGGAATTTTGTTTGCAGCATTTTACAAAATATTGTGATTGTATAAACGGTGTCCAGGTGCATTTTGTTCCCCCCTCCATTCCAGTAGCGTTACTGTAACTGCTGGTCCTCCTCAGCGCCTGTCTTGACTTCACTAGAAAACATCATAAAACAACATCACAGTTTAGTGTCCTGTTACCACTATCCTTAGGAGTTGCCATGAGTGATCCAATGGGGTAAGGACATTTCTTGTTGCCTAATGTACACTGCTGGTTTTAGAGTGGATGTTGACGCCGAGTCATGTGTTGTAGAGATGATGTAGAGTCTTTCCAAAATGAAGAAGACCCTGAAGGTGAGCAGCTCTGCTTGCAGATTAAAGCCCTCCTGGAGGATTTGTTCTCTGACAGTCACCTGGCAGAAGACGGCTTCCTGCTGAAACATGTGCAGAAGAACAAGCAGGGCTACGTCAGTCTCAAGCTCCTCACTTGTTTGAAAAAGGTAAATAATATTTCTTCGGTTTAGCAAGACTCTGCGTGCTTTCTGTGGTGTTTGCATTCCAGTTGTTTGAATGAAAACAGTCCAGTTACAATGGGAATAACGCTGAGTTTGCCAATGTTTGTCGCAGATAAAGGCCCTGACCACGAACTGGTACATGACTCTGGCGGGAGCGATACACTCAGACCTTCTGGAAGTGAATGACGAATTTACCAAAGTGAGGCGCGTACAGCCGCTTCCCAAATGGCTGCTGTGCTGTCCCACCAGCAAGCTCCTCCTCGTTTGGAACATTTCTGAGTTGCAAAGCCACGACGAAGACGCAGAGGAGCATCCTTCGCTCTCAGAGAGGATTCTCCAGAAGTTCAGTGTTCATGGCGTCATTACTTCAGTCTGGGTCCTGCATCCTGGTGAAGAACTCCCCAGGGAGCTGCAATGCTATGCCAAACGGCACAAGGAGCTTGGCCAACATTTATGTGCGGTGGTTAAGTTTGATAGTTTGGAGGCGGTCCGTAAGGCCTACAATGCCCTGAAGGCAGAAGAGGAGCAGTCTAATGGGAAGGCCATGTGTGTGATGTCTTTGGGATTCCAGTCAATGCATCACTTCCCCAAAGAGGAATCATCAGCAGAAGAAAACAGGGACCGGCCTGGAGAGGACACGCCTTCTCAAGAAAATCCACCTGAAACATCCAAGGATTTAATACAGCAGAAACCTCCTTCACCAGTTAAGGTTTCTGATGAAACCCCAGACACATATCAGACCCAGACATACTCGGATAACTGCATGGAAGGCTCCTTTGACCAGGTTTTCCCCAGCTGTAAAGCCAGCCAGTCTGGTTTGAATCAGAGGTATAGTACGAAGAGCTTGTGCTCTGGAGACGGCAAAGAGTATTCTTGCAGCCCGTGGGTGCTCAGGCGCAAATTTGAGGCCAGTGCGTTAAACCCAAAGGGGGCTGGTCACAAGAACGCACTGCTCTCCTCGACGCAAAAGGTGCTGCGTCAGCCCCTCGGCCCTGATGGCACGAGGGGGTTTCAGCACAGAATGGAGTCACTGCAGCGGAAAGAGATACGACTCCGGTCTATGATGCACCATTAGCTGATTGCTGATGTGAAGCAACACTTTACTTTATTTTAGAAAGAAAAGAAAATATCGTTTGCATTAAACAACTCAATCTTTTTAAGCCTTGGCATCGCTTTTTATGATTTTTATTCAGTGGCGTGTAGTTATAAACCAGTGACAGATGGGGGCAGCATTTAGCTGTGTTCACAAACCTGTAAAAAATGTTTGTCAAGCTGCATAATACTCTAGTTAGGTAGGAAATAAATACAGAGCTGTGCATGTAGACGACAATACATATTAGCTGGAGGTACAAATTGTAAGCTAAACTTAGGGTGGTTTAAAAGCCGAGGGGGAAAGTGTCTCAGAGTCTACGAGCCTCTTTTGAAACACGAGTGCCCTCTGCGCCCCTGGGGCCTCAGCTCGTCTGGTAGCAGCCGAAAATTGCAATGTATATTTGTTCTCTGGCCAGGATGGATTTACCTTGTTACCACGTCCTCAGAAAAAAAGAACGGCTGTCTTTCAACATGAAAAAGCCCTCATTGTCCTCCTGCATCATTTTCACAAATGCCTGTTTGGATTTCGGTTCTCGAAGAAGTAGTTTTCCACTCACTGAGATGACATTTGGCTACGGGCTACTTGTCCAATCATCCAACCGCATCTTGTGCAAGACGGCGAGCGTAGTAGCAACGTTTGTGCCTTATTTCCAGCCGTTGTAATCACACCTCGACTGGAATGGTCTGTTTATAGTGTTACTGATTGAGGGCTTCCTTAAATTCTTGCCTGAACCTAAACAAAATGTGTTTCTCCACTTATCCACGCCCAGTGGAAAAGATTCTATGTGTATGGGATTCTATGATATTAAAATTGGAAACATACTCTTGTGTAACCTCATGTCAGACATCCCCCATGACTAATGCAACCTCAGGTGGTGACTGAGCCTTTCCCTTGCGTACAGATCAAGTGTATCACTCGTTGCTGTCTCTGACTTGATTTACCAATTAACAGCTGTTGGATATTCCTTGCAGTCGGGCCGGGTCTTAAAGACAACTTTACACATCTGCGAACAATATGTATGGAGGAGAAATGTTCCCGCCTCATGTCAGGAAATGTCTCTGTGTTGATAGTTCCTGTTCAAGGTCAGAAAAGCAACACATGCCCCGCTGACTGGAAGTCATTATGATTTTAAATCCACTCCTCTGGCCAATAATTGAGGTGTTTGTTGTAAAAATGTCAGTGAGTTTTATCCAGGTGAGATGTGGATTATTTTGCACCTGCTGAAGAAGATGTCTTAATCTGTGGCACAGTGTTCATTTTGATGTTTTCAAGCGAGCGCTGGCTTCACTTCAGACTATAAGAGAAATTTACCCTCTAGGTCACTGCGATAAAAAGAGCCATAGAAAATCCATCTACACACATCGTTGGAATGACACAAAGCCTGGGCAAAGATTCCTTTGGTTTTTCCCCTTTTTCTCTCGGTCAACACCAACGGAATTTTAAGTCCTAGAAAGTTTGTGTTCGGCCACGTCTCTGCCTCGCTGGTGGAATTCTGCAAAGCGTGATTTGTGTATAATTTGGCCCGGGGCTATCGGAATGACTCATGTTGTTAGAATGGGATATTTGTTAGCAAATGGTTTGTTTCCTGTTGTGGCGCTGGCTTCAGAGACTGCTGTTTTATATCATCATCATCTGAACATCCAGCCACCTTTCTGAACAATCATCGACGGCATACCCGAAGTCCGATTTGACCGGTTTACGGTTCCCTACAGCACCTGTAAGGCTTTATCCCTCCCAGGTCCCTCCGTTGGCTCAAACTGGCTGGCTTTTGTTTATATACCACTGACCCCACACACCTGACGCATTTCCTTCGTAGATGGAGTATTTATTTAGATTGCAGTCTGGAGTGCCTGATACCTTCCAAAAGCACGGCCATCTGCTCCTCGTTTGCCGCTCAAGGCTCTGAGGCTAAAATACTGGTTTGTATTGGAGGAGACGTGAGTGTGAGATCCTCAACAACAACACCCCTGGTTTTATCTCCGGCCAACTGTAGATTGAATCATTGCGAAATACCTCTGCTGTGATAATTCTATTTAGCGGGGGTTAATGTTGTCTTAGCCCTATTTAAACCAATTGTGAACTTTCTTAATTCCCCCTAAAAGATTGGAAGACGCTCGCTTTAGCAGACCCTCTAACTGCACTGATCTCTGCCCAATTGAGGCTATTACCAATTGCCTGCTTAAGATGGCAGACTCTCTAGCGGCAGAAGGTAAATGTAAGCCCTTGCTCAGGCCAAAGCATCCTTTAGTGCTCCTGGAGTTAGAGCCAGGGAGATTATCATGTCAGGAGTAATCCGACTCGGCCCACAAGCACAACTATTGAGGAGGAGGAGCAACAGTTGAGGGGGGGAAGCAGGCAGAGGCATCAGAGAAGCTCTACGCTCCACTTACGGTAACCACGCTCTCCCTCCTCACCCTAACCCATCCTCTCAACCCGCAGAGTCCCCCTCCTCGGAGCTGAAGAGAAGACCTGCTGCTGGAAAGAGGGTAAGGAGATGTGCGTTATCCTTCAATCCGTCCTGTTCTGTGGAATCAAACTTGTGAAGGGGAGAGTCGCAGCTGAAGGGATAAAGTTGTGGTCTTTTTTTTTTTTATGACATGCCGCTGTACCTCGTTTCTGCTCCGTTGTTCTGTTTTAGGTTCACGTTTGTGCATAAGGGGACCAGAAGCTCTCTGTGGACGCGCATGAAGGCAGAAGCTTTCCCGAAGTGAGCACGATGCCAAGTCAGGGACTCCTCTAATCACCCAACGTTCCTCGTTTTGGATGGATCTTACTGAGTGCATGTTTGCTATCAGAGGAATGCTGATTCAGATCTTTGTGACCTGAAAGAGTTCTATGGAAGTGCAAAAATGATAAAAGAATAAGACACCCTGGACCTGAATCAAGTCAGGACACCTCCCCTACTTGCAGGCGCAGGGAGTTGTGATGATTTTCATGGAAACAAGCAGGAGTCCTGCCTTCACTCCTCGCCTGTGATGATGATGGACTTACCCAGCCAGCACTTGCCTGTGGAGGTCAGCTGAAGACGACGCCACGCAGCTAAGTCTGGATTAGCCGGCCGAACGGTAAGGACACCACATCTTCTTTTGTTAGTTTAAGCCGGCGGCTTATGAGGAAGGCGTTAGGTGCCACTGACAGAGATGCCTCACCAAGTGCTTGAGTGGCAGAAAACACACGTTGGATAATCTGTATCAACAAGCGCCCCTTTCTGGAACCACATGACAGTAGTGCACTGCGGCCTGTCACGATATGTTTGCCGAGCGGTTGCCGTAGATTACCAGTGGCATGCCTTCATGTTGGAGGGACAGCGGGAAGAAGAAGAAGTGATTATTATAATTTTCTTGCACAACTTGAACAAGCGCTCGCCACACTGACTGAAGTCTGTTTTGTCTGTGAGAAATATTTTCTTTTCCTGTCACTTGTCCAGCATGGTGGTTTGCCTCATTCCCACGCGTGATTGCTCTCCAAATACTCCCGGGTTTTTCTTCACCGAATGTTAGTCCACAACTTGGACATTTTATGAAATAGTGTTTTCAGATCATTTTTTTCTTCTCTCTATTCATCGTTGCCGAGATTTTATATTATTTTTTTTTTTTTTTGCAGAGCTGCTCCTTTAATATTTTAAATAATTAGGGAATAAGGATCACAGTAACTAAAGGTGCTATGAGATTTTGCATTTCACTGATCCCCTTTGCACTAAGCCCATATCATATGTGGAGATTATACTGTATCTAGCTGTGCACTGAGAGGCCGGATAGAGGTTAAGCCTAAAGTCAATTGAGCTGTTCAACTTTCATAACTTGCCATCATAACGGCAGGAAGCTGAAGCTGCACTGATGCATCAGTGTCTCATCCGCTCTTTGCTTTTTTTTGTCCTTTTGCCATGTTTGTGTTGAAATGCAACGCCGTGCATGCAAATGAACGAGATGTTAATGGTTTCAAGCACGCATAAGCGAGCACTTATGGGAAACCTCGTCATGTCTACGACGCCTGTACTTGCTTGTGCTTGCTCGATTGTATTTGAAAGTGGTATTCAGCGTGTGCCAGGTGGCCGTCAACCTTTTGTAACATCAACATCGACATGTTTAACATGGGTTTAGAGGCGATGCTGTTGTGCTAAAAGAGGATCTTCCATAGATAGATTAGCAGCCGGAATAGCAGCTCATTGGGTTGTTCTTTAGAAAGTGGCGCCGGGAACATCAATCACGCTCGCGCACACACAAAAATGATGAGGCATGGTTCCCTCTCTCTGCCTCCTGCAAAACCTCTTTGTCTGTGAAAAGGGGGCTATTTCAAAGTATTGTGAGAGCCGTACCTTGACTCCACTCTTCGCATAAGAGCAAGGGGGCAGATAAATTAAGACGAGAGCCAAATGTGCATCTATAAATGCATCTTCCCCTCGCCCCTCATTGATGCTGCCTGAACAGCAACAGGTTTGAGTCGTGAGATTCCGTGCTGAAGGCTGTTGGGTCACTGGATTAATCAGAACTAATCCATGTGACATGATAGTACACTTTCCAAAATAAAACAGAAGCTTTTTAAGCCACTTACCCTCCACCAGCACTTTAAAAGAGCTCAGTATATGTTCAGAATTCGCAGGAATGTGCGTAAAAATGATCACTATTTTTCTGGTATTTCCCACAGATGTTTGCCCCCCGTCCTTTTTTTTTTTCTCAATAATGAACAGCAGCTTTCTCACTAACAAGAAACAGGCTTGTTTTAATTATCCTATGGTTACTGAGCGACAGAGCTTGAGCCAACCAATGTGGCTGCCCAGCAAAATTACAGCGCAGTCTAACCTAAGCCTTTTTCAGTTGCATTAGAAACCAGGGCTGGATTTAGAACAGCCAATCCTGGCTCAGAACATCCACTTTGTTTTACAGCCATTTGGCCCACCCTGGTGCCAACACAACAGATTTCACTCACCAAGCTTGTCACTTTTCTTCGTTATTCGTACTTTCTCAGTGCACGCTATAAAGGTAAGAAAACGCCCTCTCGGTGCTCTTTCTCGGTGGGCCCCGCATGCAGGTCTAACCCCTGAGTTAGAGGTGTCTGATGGATTAACACATACACATAAGGCAAGCCCTGGGCTCCACCACCAACGCTGCAGCCAGGTGTTAACCCACGTGACTGCAGATAAAGCCGGCAGGCATTAGTGCTAATCCCGCCCTGATCTTTGGAATATGTCCCTATTACCTTCCCAAGCACTCTCTAGCTGTCCTCAGGCCTCCTGATGCCCACTTAAGAGGGAAAAGACAAGACAAGGCCTCTCTAGGACTCCATAAAGCACGTTGTTTCCTTGCAACAACAACAGTAGGTGCCTTTCCCGCTGTTTGTTACGCTACTGTTATCTTTTCAGTGAAGGTATTTGTGGGGTGTGTTCAGAGTAGCGCAGACAGGCGGTCACATGGGTGGAGCAGAGCTGAAAAACACAGCGTTGCAATAATGTTCTGTAGGTAAAGGCCTCAGATTGTGCAACATCCACAGGTACACCCACTGTGGACATGCTGCTGTCCACAGTGGGTGTACCTGTGGATGTTTCTAGATATTAAGAAGCAGCAGGTATTATGCAAGCTGGATTATAATGTTTTGTGATGCTGGGGATGCACACTGGAACTGAAGTGGCCAGCAAGAGGAAGGTCGGACTTTGTCTGAGTTTCTACAGTGCGTCAGATGATTTGGGGAAAAGTGAAACCACGCAAGTGCTGTAGTGTTTATGGTATACATGAGTCACTGCGATGAGGCAGAGAGTGAGACAGACCAGGCTGTATTTGGGGAAGATATAGGAAGAAGTTCTACACAGTGGTGGGACATAAAAGTCGGTATCTGCTTTTTTTCCCAGCACAAAGAAGCTCTTCATTCACGCCTTTCTGTGATCTTCTCTCGCTGTAATCATGTCACACTGGTTGAGATCCAAGCGAGCTGACAAGAAAGCCCCCCTGTCTGCTGGCTTCATTGAAAAGTTTTAACCACAGACGCCCCTTATCCCCGTTTTGACAGATCTCTAGTTCATCTTTCTATAGGCTGTGGCATTCTGTCTCCTTCTGGCATGGGAGGGGAGGGGTGGACACGAGTGCCATGCCGCTGTAATTACATTACCACCAGCTTAGCAGCACCATGGCCACTGACCCAATTATTTCTGGACAACATCAATTTTATTGTGTCATTTGAAATAATGCGATCTTTGAGTTACAACAAGAGCCTGGTTGATGGTTGACGACCGGGCTCCGACTGTGCGATGCGTGAGTTGGAGAATACATAACGTCTCAGGAATGGCTTTGACAGGCCCGGGGATTCTTGGTGCTAAACGGTTCACGCTCATGGCACGCCTCAAAAAAAACGTTAATGACCTTCTCAGGCTGCTCTGGTGGTAGCTCTTCAGGTGAGAATGGACGGACAGGAAACAACAGGTGCGCTGTTTCTTCCAGTGCATACCTCACGGTCGCTCCCACTCCTCCCCAGAGACACAGAATCTTTATGAAGACGTTCACGCCTGAGAACTCGTGTCTCCCTGTGAATAGATGGTTCTCTGTGTTTGTTTTGGGCCTCGCTCGTTTGACCGACCCACAGGAGCGTGCATAGGCACATCGGCCCGCGATGCTCTGTGAGGCAACCAGGCACGCTGCGGATGTGTAGGAGCTGGTTTAGTTGTCTTTGCAGCTCATCTGCACTTTTATGTCTTGGTTTGAGGATGGGTTTTCCTTCTGCTGGAGTGGCCTCTGGGGTTCGACTATATCCTCTGCGTTGTTCCTCTTCTCTCTTTGCTGGAAAACAGCAGCACTTGTCTTCTCAGGAAGTCAGCTCCTTGAAAGAAAACCAGTGCCCCCTTCTCCCTATCAATATCTGTGTATTTACATCGTTAGCAGAGGGGCCCGGTGATAGATATTAAATGTCTGTGCAGACGAATCATCCGTGACCCTCCGAACAAGCCGCAAAATGCTCCTTGGCACCTTTATTGCCGCCAATCGCCCGCAGATGTGACTAATGTGTTTTTGAGTGGAGCAATTACGAGAATCAAAGTGTTTTCAGGAATATGAGGTCAGTGTTTGGTGACCAGGCTTCGTCCAGTACAAGCAGCCGAGACAGTGGAGGACTCGTCTGTTCTTCATGAGGTAATTGTTTTATCAAGATGAGCCGCAGAGCTAACAGGCCGAGGACACTGATGTATCGCTGCTGTGTGAAAATGCTAACTCCGAGCATGACTAATTGTCCCAAGCTCACCTATTAATAGTTTAAGGCAACAATGATCTCATCCTCAGCTATACATCATAACAAACTGGCCCTTATAAAGCGGAGAATTTATCATTTTTCAGAGCAGGAGCTGCGAGATTACTGGTGTTAGGAGTTGGTGTTGACCCAACAGAAACAAAATGAAAGTTTCCACTCAGGCTTCTATATATCACGCCTTGTAATTAAATTCAACGGCGAGAAACAAACGTCAGACACGAAGACGCGCGCCGGGTAACGCTCTGCCGCAGTTTCACATTGTTTCCATAGACGCCGTGCGTCAAAATGGGGCCGTTAGCTGAAATGTTTGACTTCCAAATGAATGCCATTCTACCCCTTCATTGTGCACGGGCTGCTCGCCGAGTCAAACCCATGTGGAATTATGAGTGATGAGTCAAGCTGTGACTGATACGACTGGTTATACCTGTTTATATGATGTTTATACCACTGCAAGTCAAGTGTGCAGTTTCTTTGTATTTTTCCTCTGCGGTGAACAAACCCCTAAAATGCAGCGGAGTACCGTCTGAATGCACCTATAGTTCTTCTGTTTTGTTTGACTTTTTTTTTGAGTATTTCCCACAAACGCTGACCGTGTTTAACGTGATCTACAGGAGCTGCACGCATGCTGTGAACAAATTAATGTCAGATTTTTCTTTCTGCAATCAACCACACAAAAATATGCGACATTTTGTCTCATTGTAAACAACCCGGCAGCCTGTATATATACGTACTCTACAGAATCCAGTCTGGCAAAACACTTTGTAAAGCCTGGTCTGGATTTGCTGTTAGTCACTGCCAGTGTACCATTTCCGGCTCTGGGGAAATGTTTTGCTCACTGGTGACATGATATGAAAAATACAAAGAAGCCGAGCGTATAGACCTTCTCAAATACCGGGTGGCTTGACATTAAGGAAAGAAGGGGAAGACAAGAGTCCTCCAAATTGAGTTTTTCGGCTGCTGCGTTGCTGTGTCTGTTGGAAAAGGAGGAGCCTCCTAAGGTGAAGGGATGAACACATGTTCAGTGAGGCTTCATCATACATTGCAAATAGGTGTGGTGGGTAAGAAATTCCTGAAAAGGACGGAATGTGTTTCAGTCTTTAAAAGGATATTTACCTTTACAATAAAGCAGCTTATATTGTCATTCACATCAGGTGTTTCATTTTCTTTCTTATTTTTGTAATGCACAATTTCCTTTAACAGTTTTCAAGCGGTGAGGGCGCGGGAGGGGTCACAAAATTAATTCTGCATTTCTTGAATTGAAATGAAAAACTAGCACTAGTCGTGTCTTTTTTTTTTTTTTTTTTTTTTTCTCCCCAGGCTGCAGCGAAACAACTTTAAACACACACGGCATTCTCAGGTGTCAGCAAGCGATGTCGGGCTCACAGATCCTGAACCCACTTAGAGTGAAAATGAGCTGACAGCAGAATCAGAAAAAGTAAACTGTAGGGGTAAAAGGGAAGCCCTGTCAGAGAAGGCTCAGATGAGAGACGCGGATTTATGGAAAGGTCACGAGAATGTGACTGTATGTATGAAAAAAATAACGTGACAAGATGAGGAGATGGTATACGTGACTGAAGGTGTGACTGTTTAAACATGTCTGAAGGTGGTTCATTTTCTCTCTCTCTTTCTCTCTCTCTCTCTCAACAGAGTTTCAATGCTCCTCCACGTTCTAAGATGAAGTTATGGAAAGGTGCTACTTTTGCCTTCGTGCTCTGTGGTGCAGCCCTGTCCACCATCCTCGTTAGAAGCATGGCCACTATCGGACAGTTCCAGCTCAAGACAAAACACCCGCACATATCTTCACCCTCATCGAGATCGTCTTCATCGCCAGAAGAGTCGACATCCAGAACCTCATCTGCAACATCCCCGTCCCCCTCCCGAGCAGAATCGCCAGTTTTGTCCCAGCAGACGGGTGGTCTCCATCGACGGGTCCGCTCAACGGACAACATGAACTCCCTCCTTTCAGAGCGTAAGACAAACTGTTTTTCTTTCTTCCTTGTCTACTCAGTGATAAGGTGTCGTGTGAAAGGGTTGCTAGGGTTCAGACAGAACACTTAAAATCCCGAGTGTGTTGTTTATAGAGAAAGTTTTAATGTCTCTCACAATAGCCTGGAGTCAATTAGCACCTCATAGTTCACTGCTGTTCCACAGAACTACTAAAACCTCCAGCAGAGGACGGTGTATCACATGTTCTTTTCTCTTCACATGACCCATTGATAGACATCCATCAACGAAATTGGCTCTGTGGAATTATACCACCTGTCATGCTGGTTGTGATAAGAGCTGACTTTCATTATCCAGTCATCTACAATCTCTGTGGACAATCTGTTTTGTTGGAATTTCACATTGTCAAAAATTACCCAGAAACCAGATAATCCCTTCCTCATCACTTGTCGATAATGCTTCCGTTGGTTTATCTTGTCTCTGCCAGTTTCCACGATGTTCCAGAGCTTCACGGAGGGCGAGCTTCAGCATGTGGTCGAAACCTTACTAAACAGGAAGAGAAGGAAAAGCCAGCGCCTGGGGAAGAACCCGGCCCGAAGGACTAAAAGAGCCCGCAGGTCTAAGCCCTGCTCTCTGAGGAAGCTGGAGCTGACAGTGAACGAACTGGGTCTCGGCTACAAGAGCGACGAGACCGTGCTGCTGCACTACTGCACTGGCCATTGCCAGGCAGAGCGGCACAACTATGACGTCACCATGAAGCACATGAGGGAGATAGTGTTCAGGAAGAAGGGCCGCAAGGACAAAGTTAGCACGGGGCCCTGCTGCAGACCGACTGCATTTGAAAAGAACTTTTCCTTCCTGGATAACGAAAGCCACTACCACACGATACACAACGTGTCTGCAAAGACTTGCGGGTGTGTATGACCCAGAGAAACGGACTCATCACTACTTCATGCTGCTCTCAGCCTCAAACTTGGATGCTGTTAAAAGACAAAACTATGGAATATAAACTCAAGGAGACGAGGAAAGGAAAGGGAATATGGTCATGACTGCTCCACAGCAGCCTTTTTTCACAGACAACTGGACACAGCAAGGGCTGTTTGGATCCCATGTAAAAAAAAAAAAATTTAAAAAAAAGGCAGAAAGTGACTGTTTACACCAAGACGTTTTTATCTTTTCTATCTGTGTAGTAACACTGTAAACTGTGGTGTAACAAAAATGTAGCAGCATAATGTTTGTGGTATTATATTTGAGTAGTCGTACATGCAATAGAATCATGACGATGAGACATGTGGGACTAGATTGTTTCTGTTACTGCAGATGTTCACTTCAGTAAGTCCAAACCTCTTAGTTTACACGGTTATATCGACGGAAATCACGGATACACTGCACCAATGTTTACTTTACCTCCTGCACGGCACAGTTTGACCCGTTAACCTGATTATGACACGTTGCGATCAGCTGTCTTCGGAAAAGATATTGACTTAAAGGTGTGTGGAGTTGCTGTTATGACTTTGCAAGCCTGCTCGTTGGCATTACTGTTACTGATTGCAGTGTTATTACACAGGTAAGACAACAAGCTTTACTGATAGGAACTTCGACAATAGGAAAAAAAAACGTTTTTACCGTAGCTCCAGGTTTAATACCCACCCTTATAAACTGTGTTTTATACGTTAATTATTATTATTATTATTTGTATTCTTTTGGGAGATTAAGAACGAGGGAATTCTTCAACACACATAAATACACTCTCACTTTAGCTATAGAACCACGTCAACATTTCAACCATTTGTTCTCCGTAGAATTATTTTTCCTCAATTAATTGCCAAAACACACCAAGTCAAATCACAGCATGTGATGAATTCACAAAGTTGGATTTATAAAGGTTTATAAGGTGTGTGATCCTTCTCCCCCAGATGTAATTTGTGAACATTTTAAGAGGTTTTAAATGAAACCTAAAGGCATTTTTTTCTGAAATAGATGCTGGAATCTGAAGTTGCGTTTGCACCCATCCATAAAACCATGTAATCTTTTTTTAACACAAAACCCACAGCACAGCCTTCTACTGGCCCTGCATATGCCTCCTTGTTGTATTGCCTGGTAGACCATTAGGGGAAATATGAGCTGTTGAAATGAACTATGAAGCATCTGTCTCACCTTCAACGTCATTTATTTGGTTTGAACCCATTGCAGCTGCCTGAAGTACATTGAATTTGTTTCTTTGTTTTTCTTTTTTTCTTCCGGAGGAGGTGAAGTGTGGGGTGCAGATGCGGTGCATCTTTATTGTAGTTTATATTGTATTTATTTGGGAAATAAATTATGGTTTTGCATATTTATTTAGATTACGACACAGAAACGGGACAGCTTATCATCATTAAGCAACTGTGCCAAAAAATGTTTTATCTAACGTTCTATATTGACTGCTGAATAAATATAATTTCAGAGCTATGGATGTTCATCATTTCTCCCAAGACATTACTCTGGGGGCGTCAAATGTTCTGTACTCAGATTGTATTTAAAATAAATAAAATAATAAACTCCAACGACACACAATGCTGTTAATTATGATGTAGATAACGACAAGAAGGTGATCCCTGGGGAGAGGGCTCGGATGAGGCAGATTCCAATAAATAAACCGAAACACAGAAACGTTGTCATGCTAATATATTTTTCTGTGACAGTTCATTGAGCGAAACCATCTGTTACACAGCAGCCACTGTACGGAGCGACGGCGGTGACATAAGCTCATACCACAGGGCAGACAAATGAGCAGACAAACAAATTCAGCAAACAAAGACCCCTCTCCTTCATCTCATCTCAGACAATATGGTTATAATATTCTCTTTTATTGTCAATCCAAAAACAACCATGAGCCGAAAGTACAGTCTGTGTTCTCAAAGCAGCCAAATCATTGTTTTCCAAAGAAATGGCACAAAAAAATACACATCAATGAGTCAGTCCCACATGTATCGGAAACAGCCAGCTTGAACATGTATTAATGTGAGGCGGAGACCAGTCCCAACAATCCACAAATTACTCCATTATAAACAGCACGTAGCTGTTTCAAAAGCTGTTTACAACCTGGACCTTATATCTGGCATAAAATACAATCGTTTACTCACCCATATAACTTTTGTGTAATTTGTACTCCTTCGGGGGATATTTACATGAGCGTATATCCATATAGTTGGAGTGACTGGGGCACCGAAACGCAGCCTCTAAATAACGCATTATCTGCCGCGAAACTCGTTAATTTCACCAATATTTTGTTATCATACGCCAGTCTATTCCCCGCTGAGTCCGGAGTTACCTGTTATCATCATCTGCTATGGTTCGTCCACGACCTCAGAATCAGTAAAATATTCAGCCATGTTGCAAAAAACTGGCTGTAGTAAATTACAGGTAAACAAGCCGACCATCGCGGGTGCACGTGGTGCTCAGAGATGACATCATCCAGGTCAGAAAACATCGTCCTGTCTCGGGTCTGTAGGCCGATCTACATACCCTGGATTTAGAGGCTGCGTTTCGGTGCCCCAGTCACTCCCACTATATGGATACACGCAGAAGTAAATATCTCCCGAACGAGTACAAACTACACAAAAGTTATATGGGTGAGTAAACGATCATATTTTATGCCAGAAATAGGGTCCAGATTGTAAAAAACAGTAGTTCCCCTTTAAAGCTGGAATATTTTATGTAAATCTATTTTAGAGCAGAATGCTGTAAAATTCCCAAAGGTGAACATAGACCGCCTCACTTCTGTCGCTCACCTTTGGGTTTATCAGAAAGGTTTGATGAGGACTTTGTCATGGTGCATGATTTGTAGAGCTTTCTTGACACATATGAGGACAATTGCAATCCCAGATAAAGGGTGGTTGCACATTAAATAACACATTACCATTAACTTCCAGCAATATTTAGCAATGGCGGAGAACAGTTCATTTCTGGAAAAATTCTCCAGCAAGTTACCTTTACAGAATCGGCGGTCCAGTAAATATGGATAATCCACGCAACATGCCGAACACAATGTGAAGTTCCTGTGAAACTGTCAAGAGTGAAGCGGATCATCCATTAATACTTGATTTTCATTTCAGTGGAATGAAGGAATGGCTTGTTTGTGTTACCTATTTAATGCGTGAGAGCTTCTCCCGTAACAAATCACTTAGGATGAGTAATGAGTTGATTTAAGAGTTGTTTTTCTGGCCATTGACGTATAGCTGCGTTGATCTCAACTTCATTGGTTAAGCATATTTATATTTTTCTGCCTTTTGCATGTTGAGGGGATGCTCCAGTGCTTATCCATAAAGCTTGGATTCATTTGGATTGCTGAAGACATTGTGTGGGTTTTAAGGCCAGATTCTATGTTACCGTGTTGAATCTGTTACCGCTCCATGTCCTGCACATGACAAGCACCTCCTCTCCTGAGAAATTTAGTTTAATGGCTATAACTGTTATTGTTACTGTCATTTAATTGCTCCAACTACATTGTTTGAACTATATATAGAAAAAAATATCACAACCAGCTAGTGCTTCAGCAGCGTAATTACGGAACAATGCCACCTGAGCAGGGCAGGATGTTTGCCACTTGCTTTGCTACTAATCTATTGCAGAGGTATAAACCAAGCTTTAGACATGGAAAGTTTCTCTTTTAATCATTTATTTTATTAAGTTAATTTATAAGATCTGTGGTCACTCACTTGTTCATTCATTTCACCCCCAAGCTAAACAATCGCATCACAAAAAAAAAAAAAAAAAACCTCAGCACACACTCTGAATGAAGAGTGACGGTCAGTGTTGATTCTGACTTCTTTTCACTGGTACACTCTGTTTAAACCGCTTCAGTAGAAATTCTGTAGAAACCGAAAGCCAGTTGTTTATAAGTCTAATAGCCTAGTGAGCTAAATATAGTCAGTGATAATAGTATACACCGACCAGACATAACTTTCTAACCACTGACAGGAGATGTAAATAACATCGACCATCTTGTGACAATACGCCGTTCATTCGTGTGGATGTTACTTAGTCATGTACCACCCACCAAGACCAGGCCAGGGTTAGGGTTTTGAGGAGCTGCCACTTAACCATGAAGACTACTGTTTAGAATAATCATGTAGCATTGATGTTTCAGCACGTCGAGACATACACGTGTAGCTGAAACACAAAATTCAAAAGTAATGGTCAAATTAGCAGAGCAGGAGCTAATAGAGTCATAACATATCTTTAGCTAAAGGGCATAACTCTTGATATTTGTGCACAGGGTCACTGACATTTGACACTTTGACACATATCAAGTTAAGTACATGTGTGATTGATCTCATTAATCGCGGCTGCGGTCCTTCCACGTGACTGCCTCGCAGACATTGCTAATATCTAAATGGAGCCGAGCCAAGGCCAAATGTTAGGTGTGAGAAAGCTCTGGGGGATTGCACTAACTAGAGGGAAAGCCGACAAGGCACGTTTGGGGAACGAGGTTCAATCGGAAAAAGTTAATAACACCACTTCATGACAACGCCACTCAACGGCACGAGAGAATCTGAGCAGGAATTTGGCTTTAAATTAAAGTCAGAAGGTTTTATTTTCATTTGGCTGCAGAGTGTTGTTTTGGAAATAAACCTTTTCATGTGGCGGTAATTCAAGTGAAGTATTTGTTTGAGGTATATGCCCAGCAGATGCCAGCTCTGGCCACAAACAGTCTGTCCCGAAGGTCTAGCAGACAGGAATAGTGTATGTTGCAATGAGAGGGTTTTCTCACTTTGCTAGAAATCTGTGCACTTGATTGCACTCTGAGTTTAATTTATCTCAAATGTAATATGTTATCACCATATTTCATCCCTCGAATAACCGTTAAATTAAGCAAGAAAATCTCTTCCTGAGTTGTACATGCCTCGACTTTGCGCTTGTTATCCCCAGGAGACAGAAATCCCAGCAAATTCCAGACAACACGACTTCTACAACTTCCTGCTCGCTTTCAATGAGGCAACACCATCTCTCGGAGTTTAGACTCGAACCATGACTGCAAGGCGCTTGAAGGTAGCGCAGAAGTCAGCTTGAGTTCCTTGAGTTTAGAGAATCGCGTGGCTGATGTATGGTCCCCGGGAAACTTTTGTGTATTTGTGAGTAAAAAAAATAATCTTTCTCCCTTTGGGTTTTATTTGGCCGAGTGCGCACATGTTTCAGCTTGACTGCGAGTTAGTGTATTTACTACAGCTGTGGGGGTGAAATGATTTCAACAGTTTGTATTTCGAGCAATTTCACATTTTAAAGCCAGCTAGAAGAATAACAGAGAGCTACGCAGCTCTGTCACATCAAAGGCACATCTCCCTCAGACATTTGGATCTAATTAAATGCTGAATGTTGAGAATTTCTGCCTGAAATGACAACTTTCACTCCAGTTGGAGGAACTCCGGCAGTGTTCGTCCAGCATGTCGTAGTTACATTGTTTTCTTCGTGTACTTTCCTCACAATCTGTCATACACTAAGTGCTCAGAATTTGCTCTAACTTGTTTATAACTGCGCTGAAAAAGGTGTCCCTTTCCCGCCCACATAAACAGATATTTCCGCTACTTGCCACTTGCAGCAAATGGTCTTCAACCAAGACGCCCGCACATGCACAGCAGAGGGCTGGAAGACCTGCGGGGAAAGAAAAAGCAGATAGCCGGTTTAATCAAAGCAACACTGGTGGGAAAATCAGACTGCATAATAACACATGGCATTCATTTGATCACAACGTATGATTCAGCTAGAGGAATCTGTGCCGCTTTTGGACTGCGGTTTGACATTTTCAAAGAAATAATCATTACAGCTGTTTGTTTTCCTGAACATACTTCTCATGTGGTGATAATAGCAGGTTAGACCTTGGGCCAGCAGGAGCTAATGAGGTCCAATTTGAAAGACGTGCAACTCACCGCCAGCAAGTAACTTAAACTGAACCGAGAAGATGGTTTTGCCGATCATGTGTATGTTTTTTTTTCCTGCAGGTTTCTAGCCTGCCCTCTGCTTGTAAAATCGACCGTCAGCTCTCGGCACATGGCGTTTGAGAATAGCACGTTTTAGCTGAAACTGATCGCTGTTCGTGTTTGCAGATCTGAAAGGAAACCCCCTCAATGCTCATATCAACATCGGAGGATAATGGTGTTAGTGTATACAAGACATCTGTTGTTGGTAACGGCGCTGACAAGATCTACAATAAACAGGCCAAAGTTTTACAACCCCCTCCCATCTCCAGCTGCAGCATGTTGGTGAGTTCTTGAGAGGGAGATGGAGGGACGGACGGAGGACGCAGCGGCGACTCTGGAGAACCCAGACGGGCCGAACAACTGCAGCGAGCAGGTGTTTCTCCTCTTCCTAAACAACTCTGAACTCTCCAAAGATGAATTAACACAATCCATTTTGCGCCCCCCCCCTTTTTTTTCTTAAATAATAATAAAACAATTACATTAAGACACTGGGCGTTGCAGTTTTAATTACATTATAAGATTTATACAGGATATGTTTAAGGGGGATATGTTAGATCATGGATAAATCATTTTATATTAAGAATAGAATAGATGTGTGCAAGTCATAGAAATGTGGCCGATGACTCATTCATAGTTCAAATTCATTTGGCTATCCTCATCCATAAATATTTAAAGACTTAAACCTAAATAATCATCAATAATTCACTAAACCCGTGAAAAAGATGACAATTTATGTGTACAGTTTGAGATCCTGAAAAACATCTATTCAGTGTGTTATCTGGTATCTGTTATTTGAAAGTGTCCAGGCGGTGGTACGGCTCTCTGTTTGGCTTTTCTGTGCCGGAGCTTTGTTGCTGGAGGTGCAAAGGTTGCTCAATTTCAGCAGCGTTGTCTCCAAACAGATCTCAGATGGCCCCGTCGCTGCTCCTGAACAATAATGACGGGCATTCTGCGGGCAGGCTGGCGTGAGTGCGGCTGAATAGAGGAGCTTCTGTTTCGCGGCTGTGACGTCCTTCAGTCTGACTCAGTGTCTGCAAACAGTCCCCGCTTCCTGAGGTGGCTGTGGTTGCGGAGATGCCACTGATTGCTGTTTCTCTGGAGGGCTGACACTTTGCAAATGGGCGCATTGTTAAACAATGTGATATTAGTGATCGTATGCAGAGATAGGTCAGGCTTTCGTGGTAAAGCTAACACAATTATCTTTGCCTCAGGATATTCCTTTTATGATTTCTGTGGTAGCCTACTGGCTGTGACGCTATGGTTATCATCTCTTTTTTTATTCATAAGGTAAGAACATGCTCCACACCTTTGAGCTACAAGCCACTCATTGACTCTCTTTATATCAGGGCTGCACAGTTCAAACACTGCATGGGCAGGGAAGAGATGTTCTAACTTAAAATGCTTTTGATTTGAGTCAGATATAAAACAGGGGCGTGCGTGCTGAGATGTTTATTTTTCCATGCTCGGAGGGTGTGCGAGTGTTTGTTGTGTGCACAAGCGTTTTGTAGGGGCTTTTGGGTGGGGTTATCACCCAAAGGGAGTGGCTGGATTTGATGGAAAAGGGGGATTAAGGGGCGGAGAGAAAGAGAAATCGGGCCCGAGGTGTAGAGCTGGAAGGCCGCAGGAAGTGATGATCCTGCACCTTAGCCCTTCCAGCATGCTGCACACACTCTCTCCATCTTGTTTACGACCAGACCAGATGATTAACCAGACATTTTGGAGGGTAAGGTGCTTAGATTGACTGCGTTAGACTAATCAAACATAAAATAAATCTAAAACACCCCTTCGGAAGATGATTCAGCTGTATTAGAGCTGTTAATCATAACATTTAACTGAAATCGGGATTAAAATACGAGGTGATCAGAGTGTGATCACTTGGTTTTGACAGGTGTGCACAATTGTCCTTCTCCATATTTGATGCTTCTGGTGAGTGCATGCCCTGCGCCTCTTCTCGGAAGACAATATAATCTCCCACCCTGTTCAGCTTGTAAATTTTGCACCTCGAAGCACTTATAAACTTTAAGCAATTTAAAATCCGAGAATAAATCATGCAGTGTTAAAACACAAAATGCAGCGTTTATGAATTTGAGATATTTTAGTTTTTCACCTCACAGCTCCGCCTTGTGGAGGAATAGAGGAATGACAGTTAAAACCTAACTGGGGTTACCATAGGCCACAGTTAAAAGCAGCACAAGAACACACATTTTAAACAGAATAAAGATTTAAATGCGGTTTTAAGGTTACTTTTTGACATCTATGTCACACGTTTGTGTTATTAAGGTCCAAAATAACTTTCATTCTCAACCTTTGAGGTAAATTTGAAGAAATATTTTTTATGGACATTGCAATATCTAAACTTTATCCTGTGAGGAAGATGTAGGGAAAAGAGTCAAATGCAGCTGATACGTAAACTAAATAATTTTATCTGTTTTTTCTGACTAATATCTTACAAAAAACAAAATAGTATACAAGCATATCTCAGTATGTTCATGTTAACTATACGTTGTGTATTAAATGAGGTTTGCAAATGTATCTAAAATCTTGATTTCTACAACATCCTGAAGGAAGATGTCTCTCGTAACGGCCTTGTCATCTACTGTATATATGATGTTGAAGTTATTTTTATTTTCCCAGCCCTCCTCGGAGCAGAGGACTCCTTGTAAGGAAATAAATGACACAAATAAAGAAGAATCAGAGCCCCTTTATGGGAGACGATATAAATATCACTCTGCTTTTTATGTGGCACCTGCTGTTTACCTAAGCTGCTCAGAAGGTAGAATATACCACGACTTTGACTAATATTTACCTCTGTCCACTGATGTAAAAACACGACTCCCTCCTCTCCGTCGGAGCATTCCTTGAATTCTCATTTTTGAGTGTGTTCACCTCGATCTTTTATCAAGTTCTTCCTCTGAACTTAATCCCTCCTGACACGACCGTTCTTAAAGCTTTGCCAGAACTTCTCCAAGTCAACCAGAACTACATGACTCAACTACGGAGCTGCCTTTTGTAAATAAGCTTCAGCTCGCAGGTGATAACAGGCCTTTTTTTTTTTTTTTTTTAAAGTCTGCATCCCTTTGAGTTAAAACAGCAGAGTCGACCATGTGAAGAAGAGCAATGAGAGTCGTGTTAGCAGCTGTAATTTGTATTCGCTAAGGAATTCATGAAAGAAGCTCTCTGAGTAATGACTTAAGAGGTTAATTCCTGGGCTTTTACTGGTTTAACATTGCATATTAGGTGCTTCTCATTCTGACATCATGACATGTATCGGCTTGAACGTCGTCCAAGTCCACGAGAAAAACTCAGGAGCTGCTGCAAGTCAGAGGGATCACGTTACAACAGCTTCCACCTGGTCTGAGGTAATGTGTTTGATTTGCATTCGCTGGGCAGGAAAAACAGAGTCTGAATATTCATTTGAGACTAAATCAATGCAAACAGATTCGTGTAGAAACAGAGAGGGGGCCTTTTTTTTTCATTTTTTGACCAGAAACGACAAAGACAAAGGACCATACACTGCCTAGCCAAAAAAAAGGCCACACACCTCAATATTTTGTTGAACCGTCTTTATCTTTGATTACGGCACACATTCTCTGTGGCATTGTTTCGATAAGCTTCTGCATTGTCACCAGATTTATTTCCATCCAGTGTTGCATTCATTTTTCACCAAGATCTTGTATTGATGATGGGAGACTCTGACCACTGCTCAAAGCCTTCTCCAGCACATCCCAAAGATTCTCAATGGGGTTAAGGTCTGGACTCTGTGGTGGCCAATCAGTGTGTGAAAATGATGTCTCATGCTCCCTGAACCACTCTTTCACAATCTGAGCCCCATGAATCCTGGCATTATCATCTCGGAATATGCCCGTGAACATCAGGGAAGAAAACATCCATTGATGTAATAACCTGGTCATTCAGTATATTCAGGTAGTCAGCTGACCTCATTCTTTGGGCACATAATGTTGCTGAACCTAGACCTGAGCAACTGCAGCATCCCCAGATCATAGCACTGCCCCCACAGGCTTGTACAGTAGACACTAGGCATGATGGGTGCATCACTTCATCTGCCTCTCTTCTTACCCTGATGCCCCCATCACTCTGGAACAGGGTAAATCTGGACTCATCAGACCACATGACCTTCTTCCATTGCTCCAGAGTCCAATTTTTATGCTCCCTAGCAAATTGAAGCCATTTTTCCCAGTTAGGTTCACTGATTAGTGGTTTTCTTAAGGCTACACAGCTGTTCAGTCCCAATCCCTTGAGTTCCCTTCTTGTTATACATGTGGAAATGCTCTTACTTCCACTGTAGCCCTGAGTTCTAATGTTGTTCTTCTTCGATTTGATTTCATCAAACGTTTAAGTGATCACAGATCACGAACAATCAGGATTTTTTTCCGACCACATTTCTTCCTGGAAGACAATGGTTCCCCACTATCCTTCCAGTTTTTAATAATACGTTGGACAAGTTCTTAACCCAATTTTAGTAGTTTATACAATCTCCTTAGATGTTTCCTCTGCTTGATGCATGCCAATAATTTGACCCTTCTCAAACAGACTAACATCTCTTTCACGACCACAGGATGTGTCTTTAGACATGGTTGTTTAAGAAATGAGAAGCTATTCATTGCATCGGTTGGGGTTAAATAACTTGTTGCCAGCTGAATGATAATCATCCATGCAGCAATTATCCAGTAGGAGGCTTGTACCGATTTGCTTAGTCAAATCCAGGTGGCGACATTCTTTTTGGCCAGGCAGTGTATTTTCTAAGACCGGCCACTGGTTGGTTTCCAAATTGGGGTAAGGGACTAATATTTGAATCCTGAGGTTATCTACAAAGGTTACAAGACAATAAAAGCAGAACATATATGCAGTTAGGTTATAAAAAAACATTTCTATTAAATTCTAAATATCCTGTAAATGAAACAATCAGCGCTTCGACAACACAAAACAATGAAGGTCTGTGAGACTGTGGCTGGAATGAGTCTTCGTTTATTTAATTTAATCTAAGAAGAATAAAACAAACCTCCTCATGTTGGCAGTGAAATATAACATGCGGCAAGGAGATCTGACATGATATGGGTAACTACTGCTTCTACCATAAAGTGTTTCCTAGTGTTCATGACAACAACGCAATGATTTTTATCTCTTCATGACCTTGATGCCTGAGGCCTCCCAATAAAACGGAAAGAAATGAATCTCATTACAGCGTTGTGTTGCAACATGATGTTGCCGAACCGGCACCGTATTTGAATATTAACGTTTCTCCAAAGTAAATCAACTGTTGTGTAATATTCCCAAAGCTCTTTAATCAACAAAGACTGCAAGAGAAGAATGAGCTTCATTTTCCACCCTATAAAGAGAGAAAATAACTAAATAAATTGAAACCCTCTTCTTGAAACACTTCTGCTTAGATTTGATTTATTTTCTTGTAGACTTTGATATTTATATATAGTTAAATAACTTTTTATTACAGTACAAGGTGGAATTTACAACATATCAAAAGGAATAAGGAGGAGAACTGGAGGTAACTGAGGAACACAGGAATAATGCATGAGGTAAGGTTGAATAAGTCTGGTTGTAGTTCTGGTGGAAGAACATAATCCAATATTTAGTGACTCCAAAACTCAAAATAATGCACGATACGCGTCACTGGTGACCAACAAAAGCTAAGGGCATTTCGAGACTTGACTTTGAATTTCAGTTTCAGCCCTTTTTAATATGTTTTAGTATTTTCTGGTTTATGTTGAGCTAAACTGAGCGTCCTGAGATTCTGTAATGTTGCCCGGGACACATTTGAAGACATCACTTTTGAGAAAATCTTTCGCCTGCAGAGATGATTTCCAAACTGAGGTGAAAATAGCTAAAGGCAAGATTCAGTTCAACGTTTCCGCCGCCCTTTGCTTTTGTCTCGTGAAGTGCCGAATTTATTTCATATCTCCGGGGCTTCTAAATGTTCAAACAGCAGCGAGAGGAAAGTTAATTGAGCTGTAGACAAGTCATATACATGCATCCTGCGATAAGAGTTTTCAATTAAGGGTTTTTAATTAAGGAGTCACAGGCTGTCAACATGTAAACCCATGCACAGTAACGAAGAAGAAGAAGAAGATGGGTGAAACAAAAAACTGCTTTGCACCTGTGGAGGATGAGCAAGCTCGCTAAGACGAACAGATGCTGGGATAAAAACAAGAACAATAACAAATGTGTTCTCCTTCGCTTTACATTGTCTCACAAGCTCCTCCATTTGTCATTCTGTCCCTTGTCTTCGTGCTGAGCTCTTAACAGTCCCCTGCATGTGACTGATGGCCTGTCGATTCTCTGTGACACAACAACAAGATGCTGGTTCTTCATTTTGAGCCACACGTGAAATCACTTTTCCAGAGTAGAGCATAGCAAAATCAGACTATTTCTGAACAATTTCAATAAACGTCTATTATGTTTTTATTATATGCAACGTGACTAAACAGAAGGCCTTGTTCCTTTGTCTCGACGCCAACCGATCTAGAGCAGGGACCTGATTTACACAAAAGCTAAGCATAAACCACATGCTGATCTCGCTTTTGCTTTTCTGACATGAGTCTTCTGCAGCTTTCTCTTGATTTTACACCCGGCGTTCTGAAGGATGCACTCTTTTTATGTTTCACCTTCCCCTTTGTTCTTCCAGTAACGCTTTGTAACCAACTGGGAAAACATCTACATGCTTTATATCTGCCTCTTTCTTTAGTAAAGTGTTATCTTTACATGGACCTTAAGTTTGTGTATTTGAAATCACAGTGAGGTGAAGATATTTGCAGATGACACCCCAGTTTATGTTGACAGTAGCAGGTGCTTGCAAAATATGTGTTCACAAGTTCAAGATTTCCCAAAATGTAAACATACAGCATGTGTATATATTCGGACACGGACGGAGTTATTATTTTAGCTGTTTATCAAATCATACTCAAGTTGCTTTTAGTGCAGATTCTTTGAGATGCAAACTGGAGGAGACGGGCGAGGAACTGAATGATTTTTGAAGTTTTTTAAGGGACTCAAACACAGTTGGATAATTGACCCAAAAGCTGTCTTATGGACAGGTGTGAGATTTTCGGATCATTAGTGTTTAATGGTGCCGTGATAGAAAGACAGAAGCCAAGAGAGGAATTCTGAAGTCTGCTCAGAATCAGTCAAATGAAGCAAAGTTGATTGGATGGTACAGATGGACAATGACCCGAAGCACTCCGTGGATGCAGCCCAGGAGATTCTGAGGGTAAAGAAGTGGAATATTCTGCAGATGTCTGACTCGGTGAACTGTTCTCGCCTCGAACAAACCTGCATGTCAGCTCACTTGAAGACAAAACTAAAGAAAGAAAGAGCCACAACGACAGCTTCAGTAAAGACCTGGCAAAGCATCTCAAAGGAGAAAACTTAAAATTAACATTTTATTTATGATTATGTTAAATTGTGCAATAACTTTTGAATCCCTGAAAATAGGTGACTCTGGGTAAAAACGGTTGTAATTCCTAAACCCTTCATCTGAATTTGGATGTACAGTATGTACACTGCTCAGGCATAACATTATGACTGGTGAAGTAAAAGCATTGACCAACATGTGACAGTTCAATGTTCTGCTGGCATTCATGTGGACGTAACTTAGACATGTACCACCCACCTAAACCAGACCAGGCCCCCCCACCCCAAAGCAATGGCACTCCTTGATGGCACAAGGTGTTGACCTGGCCTCCAAATTCACTAGATCCCAAACTGATCAAGTATCTGTGGGTGATGATTAACAGAGGCCCCTCCCCTCAACCCATAGGACCCAAAGGCCCCCACTAATATCCTGTTGCCAGACACCACAGGACACCCTCAGAAGGTCCATGTCCATTCTCTGATGAGTCACAACTGTTTTGGAGGCACAAGGGAGACCTACACAATATTAGACAGGTGGTCATGGTATTGTATTGTATTTTTCTTTGTATATTTCACCCGAATGACTACACCATTATCATATATATATTTTTTTTTTTTTATCAAACCCAGGATGAAGGAGAATCTTTGTGAAGGTTGTCAAGGCCTCAAGTATGACTACACTTAAACTCCTACGTGTCCATAAATCTAAAGTCAGAATATGATGAATATTACCCATTTCTTTAGTCAACTTTATGTTGACCGTGACAAGTACTATGGTAGGAACTTGTTTTGCTTTGACTTTCACTACACAACACTCTCTCCTGCCGAGTCACCACAGAAGGGCAGATAAGGCAGACTTTAAGAGTGGCGGTACTTATATTTCTAGTTTGGATGTATATGATTGCATTGGGTTCTTATGATAGGTACATGCATCAAATATTCATGACCTTGCGCCTGATGAATACTGTATATAAGCAAGACTCAGTGCGGTGCGGTCACGGCGCAGCATACATCAACCTGTAAGCCAGAGGCAAAACATGAATACAAAACAGTTGAGCCACTCTTATTCCATGTATTCACTTATGTCCAAGGTTGAAATCTGCTCTATTTGGCTTTAGTTATTCATTACTGTAGTGTTACCTGGAGCGGCAACACCATTCTTTAAAACGCAGGTGTCAAACATAAGGCCTGCGGGGCAATAGCGGCCCGCCAGATGGTCTAATTTGGGCTGTGCGAAAGTGCAAAAACTACAAAGAAGACTGTAATTTTTCAATGAAAATAACTGCTATTCCTAATTTGTTCACTGTTTTAGAAAGAAAGGACCCAAGACTAAACAGCAGGCTGCAACGTGCCCAAATTTACTTATTTTTAAAGGTTAGCTTATCAAATGTAAACGTCCTCCTATTTTACTTGTTCTTCTTTGCACTAAAACAAACGGAAAAAATCTGGAGTTGCCGTTACTTATAGGTTATTATTCTGTTATGTTACTGGTCTGGCGGAAATTGAGCTTTTAGCGTTTAACCTATAAAAAAAAAAAATGAATAATCAAGTTTCAGAGGAAGAAAAATCTGTCAGTCCAAAATGGTTTATTTTGTAAAGGGGGCAGTTGGAGGAGATGAGAAAACATGGTGCGCTACTAAATGATATATTCAAATGTACATGACATTCAAAGGGTATTACAGTTATAACTCAAATTTTCCACACATGAAGTCTTCATTCCAACATTTTTTCCAAATGTAAATGGATAAAAAGTCTGTATAGTTCAACATAAAAATATGTATCAACACAATAAACCCTTGGGATGCTGAAAAGAAAAAAAAAAAAAAAAAGAAGAAGCAACAGTTACATGCAGAATGTAGACTGATGGGTTAACTTTTCTTGATCTGGAAAAAAAATAAAAACTCACAAGGTGAATGACTAACATCTTATTAATTTAAAGATCTGATGTGAATCCTTCTGCCCTTTTGTCCTCACATCATTAACTCACATTAGCAGAAACGACACTGTTTCAGTCTTTTATTCACTATAATATAGGTCAATAGGAAATATAAGAAACTGCTATTAATGACAACTTGAGTGGTCTTGGCTAGCCATTACAAACAGCACATATGTGTTGAGATAACTCGTGAAAATGACGGCCCAAAATAAATTACATTTGCCAAAACCTAACGCACAGACTGGTCGGTATGGATATGGGAGAAGGTGGGGGGGCGGGGGGCGGGGGGCGAGAGGAAGGTTGGACTTGATGTAGGAACAAGCGACCGGATGATTTAGTCAAATACACTGTGAATGAAGCTCCTCTGGATGTGTGGCGTCCAGAGGTACGACTGTAGAGTGAGTATAAAGGTCCCCAAGTAGAAACTGCAGTCTTAACATGTGCCATACTTTAAAATGTAGAGGAAAACACCCTTACACTCATCAATATGATGAGCAGAAAAGTCCCAAACCAAAGCTTTGAAGTCTTTATTTTTGCTATCGGGGAGAGGAAAAAAAAAAAATACTCGAAAACAAAAATAAAACACAAAACAGGAGAGGGAGGGAAGAAACAACTCCAGATATTACGTTGAATGCAGAGAAGATGAACTGCACGAGTTGGGTGAGACACTCCGGCACGGGGGGTTATTTCCTGGAGCTAGACTTCTAATATCCAAAAGTACTGGTCTGGAGGACCCATGTTGGTCAAGGGATGTCCATGGAGGTGCCTACAGCAAAATGCCTCAATAGTGGCATTTTAGCAGGCTATCCAAGTGTGACGCTATGTGCTTCCTGCTGCCTGGCTCTCTCCTCCCTCTGAATTACCTGCAAGGAACAGGTTGACAAAGGCATTGTAGGTGAGTGGCCTCAGTATGTGACTACTCAAATCACACACACACACAGCAAATCCACTGGTGTATGAAGAAGCAAAACGCAGCAGTAAAACCACAGACCCTGTCAATCACGGCATAAGTTTAAGAGAAAGCCAAACGTGAAATATGCAAAACACATTCAAATTTAGTAATAAAAAAATCACTGACATGTAGCAGGAGTGGAGGCGGAAGCAGAGGCAGAAGCATTGTCTTCCTCGTCGCTGTCTTCCTCATTGGACTGCGGTACCTCGGCTTCAGGGATGGTCGTTGCCGGGGTCTCGGGCTCCTGCTCCGCCCGACTCTTCAGGGCTAAGATACGGTGATGTAACGCTGCAGCCAGTTGACCTATGTCCTTAGAGCTAGCCTGAAGGCGTGGAGAAAAGGGCAGACACAGCTCAGCCACACTGACAAAACACATTCGCATCACATCAATATCTGCAGATGTTTCGCATTAAATGCCTGCTGGGGAAGACAAGGAATCTGCACTTTATGGCACTGGAAGGCGCTTAATGTGAAACATCTGGGCAGGAAGTTTTGAATTTATAAACGGATTATAAACGGTAGCTTGGTAATATTAACTGAAATATAGGATTTAAATCAGGGCTTATGTTGAAAAAGACAAACTGGGGGCGTTAAAGTGTCAAATATGATGAGACAATACAATGAATTGTTGCAATTAGTGTTGTGGGAACGTACTCAGCCCGGGTTCATTGTAATTTTACTGAAAGCAGAATTAAATTTAGAAAGGTAAAATTGGCAAGGATCAGACAACAGTGAAGTTATTTTCTTGCCAAGGAGTAATAGCTGTAATTAATGTGAAAAATTTCAGCTTCTGCATTTCAAACTGAAGATAATAAACTGGATGTCTCTGCTCTACTTCAGTAAAACATCTGGAAGTGCCATTCTACAGCTGGTGTCTTTGTGTAACCTGAACATAAATACTGCACGCCCTCCTATAAAAATACCGATAAACATACCGATATTAGGAAGACCTTGACCCCCTGGTCCTCCGTGTCCATGGCAGTGATTCGTACGCTCTTCTCGCTGGCCTTGTCCACTTGCATCTGAGGCCAAAGTTTAGTGTTGAGGATCAACCGGAGGCTGCCCTGGGTCCTCATCACTGAAAGGATTGGACCACAAACACACACACACACACATAGCCGCAGTGAACGACAGGTCCAAAACGCCACTTGTTATATGGTCTATTTAGACAAATGGTATTCCACTTGACTCAGGGGAGCTGCTTTGTGCCATATAATAAATTAAACAGGAGCAATTGCTATTAGTAATAACTACAGAGATATAATTCTAGCATAAAAACAGTGAAAAGACATTTACAGTCAAAATCCAAACTATTTGGAAATAAAATAACTTGTTAAATGTTTCTTGCTTCACCATAGTAGTGGCTGTCAGATTCCAGTAGTACAGGAATGGGCTCCCCCTTGTGTTCAGTGTCAGGTATTGTAATAACAACAGAGATAGAAACAAAAATAACGTGTATTTTTGTTTTCACCTAGATACCTTATCACTAAACAAACTATCACCAATCTGACACAGACATCAAACATGAAACAGACTTCTTATCCAAGCCGACACTGATAAATGTACTGTTAAATGAAACTGTTTGTTTATGTGTGTTTCCCATAAAAGTTGCACATTTCTAACTGTAGTTTGCTTTTATCTTTTGCAGCCACCAGGAATTGACTTTGGGTGTGTTTACCTAGACGGGACTGTAGCGTGCCGTCATCTGTTGACGCCATGTCATTGAGCCTCAGCAAACCTCGACCTCTCTCTATCCATGACTGAGCGGTCTTCTCAAAAACATACAACTTGCACTGCATCTGAAGTAGGAGGTGAAACAAGGACGGTGTTACTTTCTGCTACATTCATTCTCTGCATGTCTCGAATCCAGCGAGCATGCCTCGTCTTCTAACCTGTAAAACATTGCTCTCCGATTCCTCTCCGGTCTTCACGTCGACTTTCTCTAAGATGCACTTCTTGGCTGTGGCTTTGGTGTACGCTGCTGCAGACTCCTCCAAAGACTCTGACACGCTGTTCACTGGGAAGATAAAACACAAAGGTGAAAAATCTGCACTTGGCCAGAGTTCAGAGAGCTTGTTCTCACACCCTTGACAAATGCTGTAAATGACACAAAAACCATATCCTCTGCAAAGATTCTTGAGTAGCCAGTGCAGTGGGGTGACCATCAAGGACCTTGGCTGACCCTCCATCACTTAACACAACAAGCTGCTCTCAATCATTTTGAAAAGTGGAATCAACCTGAGATCTGTGCCCACATTAAAGTCTGTGCAAGCAGCAGCTATGAAATGTCTTTTCAGCGTCGCTGATAAATATGACGCACTTTCCTATCACTGATCTCTCTCAAACTATCTCATAGTGTCACTTTGTGTAAACACATTCCTCAATCTTTAATCAGACATTACTCCAATGAAGACATAATTCAGTGACCATGTCTTTTATGGTTACGGTTTTGGAGCTGCATTTCTGCAGAGCTGCTTTATTTTTATTTTTTTTAACCATGATGGATGTTTTTGTGGTTTCCACTGGAGTCTAGCCAAGAGTCTCCTTTCCATCTCTCAGAAGTCGAGCCAAACAGCAACTGCTTTTTTTTGTTTTGTTTTCTCTCCCAATAATCAGTGGGATTGTGTTTTTACCCTTCTCCGGGGTGGCTTCCTGTGGTGAAGGCTCTGGAGCAGGGGCAGCTGAAACGTCTTTATTTTCCTCATTTGCGGACTCGCCCTTCGGGGGACTCTGAAAACCACAACAGATCATTGGTACTTCTACAATGCTCAATCCCTGAGAGTTTTTTTTCCCCAGTATGATAGAATCTAACTATTCCGTGAGATGCATTAACTCACCAGAACTCGTTCGGACATATTCTGCCCAAAAACAAATTTTGCTCCGCTGTCTGCACTGTTTGTGGCATTTTTTGAACTGAAGGGGCAGAAAAAGACAGCAGGATTTAGAGAGCGGATATCAAATGAGCTGCTAAAAATACGGAATGGAGGACACACTTTCATTACCTTGGGGTAGAGATGTACTGTAAGAAATAATTAGTGCCCTCTGATTGAGAGTCCAGTGACACGCCATCCTTTGAGTTGTCTTCTGTACTGTTCTCCTCCAACTAGAGGAAAAAAAACAAAAGAGGAAGGCATCGCATAACAGGAACTGGAGTCACAGAACAAACCACTACAGACAATTCTTGAGCAAGAATAGAAATGCATAGGAGTGAAATCACAAAGCTAGGTCTGACTCTCTATTAACTGTCATTTCTTTCCTCAGATTTGTCACATGCAAGTGTAAAACAACCCACCTTTGCTCTGTCTTTGATATTCTGACCAAACACAAAAGATATTGCTACGTCCGTCTCCTTCTTCTCTCTTCTGCCGCCATCTTTGTTACCACTTGCTCCGTCTTCCTCATTTTCATGTTTCTGAAATAGGAAACAAAAAATACAATTTAATCAATCAATTATTTACAATCCAGTGTCAGCCCCCCCCCCCCCCCCCCGAACAAACGTTTAAACGGTTTTCAGAAGGATTAAAGAAAATTTGAATAAGACTGATTCATTTGATATCTCTCAAGAGTTTCCCCTACATGTGACATGGTTCATTAATATTTATGGAAAGCCCTTTTCAATGCAAGTCCTACTTTCCACATTGCGTGCAGTGGGCTGGGGTTAGCACGAAACAAAAGGGATGCTTTGCATTTACAAATTAATCCTGCACGCATCAACACTGTTGAGAAGCCTATTATCTACATGGCTGTAACATTTTGCTGGTGTCCATAAGGAATATTTAAGAATCTTGTGCATCGCACCTCAAGTGATCAGGATATGAATACAAGCATTTACAAGTATGATTTGTGCAAAAATAAATAAAAATCTGTGTTTTGCTGTAATTTGAAAACATAATTACAATTGTAAGCATCTGCCTCTTTTATGTCAGCACCCATTAACGAATAAATGACCCCAAAGTGATCGCATTCATATAAATGTTGTGTGAGCAAGAAAATAAAAACCCATCTGTGCATCATTATTATACAATTTATCTGAAGTGTAATGTTCATGACGTGAGAGAAAAAAAAAAAAAGAAGCTTGGTCTGCTTTCACAAACAATGTGCAAGCGAATGAGTCACCGCTGTAGAGTAATTTGGATGTTAACGGAGTGTTGAGCTTTAAAATGTTATTTATTCATAATTAATTTCAGCAGTAGCAGCGAACACAACTTCTTACACTGCCTGCGCAAACAGATAAAACACAAGCCTGTACTGATCACTTGGGGAGGAAACGTCAAAAATATACAAACTTAAGACTAACTGCTGCAACTTTATCTTGTACACTTAAGATAATCCTCTAATTAATCCAACAGTCATTAGTGAAGTTTTATCTCCCATTTCAGAAGAGTCAGTAGTGTTATATAATACTTGCTGTGTGTGTTTTTGGTTAAATATATTTACTAAAAATAGCACTTTTCTGTGTGGATGGATTTCCCCCATCACTTTCCCTCCAAAGCATTTGTAAATGCATTTCTGCAAATCTCCCGGTGAATTTTCAGACACAACCTTATCTATAACCATCCTAAAAGATATTTAAGCTCCACTGATGCACTTAAAAACAGGTCAAGCACTGCGCACAGCATAGCACAGCAATAAAAACTCCTCAGAGAAACACAATCACATGTGATTGACAATTTTCAGTCAATTTCAATTTGGCCACTACTCACCAGTGACTTGCCAGCCAGTGTGGCCGAGTGCTCTGTGTTGTTCAGGAAAAGGGACTGGGCCCCGTCTGATGACTTTTTCACGCCATTGGTTCCACAACTGGAATCTAAATGTACAGACAGAAAGGAAAAGGATTAGTTTACGGTTCTTTCCCGACCCGGTTCAAAATGTTACCTGCACAACACATGAAGACAACACGGTATGGACTCGGGGAGACAGAAGATTCTAGTGATGGCTGATAATGTTTCACAGGCATCAACTAAAGAGTACAGGTTACTCCAAGCTGTACTCACTGGACTCTATATGTGATTTAGAGGGCGGTGCCTGGAGAACTGCAGGGCGTAGGACACTGCGTTGCTGCTCCTTGGGTTTCTGACTTGGGACGCCTGCAACAGAGGCAACTTGTCTCAATAAGTCCTGGGTCTATATGCTCACGTCTAGATGTGCCATTTCCATTTCTAAGGGGCTGATGTGAAAGTGTGCAAGTCTGGGTTCAAGTTCAACTTTTTTTTTTTAGTAAACCCGGTACAGTGCAATATGAATAAAGCAACCTACATCAAATACTCACCTGAACTTGGCGCTTGTCCATGTATGAGAGTTGGTGGCTTTAAGCGGAATCCCATAGGCTTCTCCTCTGGTGATATGGAGCACAAGAGGAAACAAGAGTAAAAAAAAATGTTCAAACATCACAAAGCCACATAAAACAGGTACATCCCTTCTGTCTTTGCACTTTTCTAACCACAGGGCCGGTTACCACAGCAACCCTTATAGAGCCTGAGGAGTTGTGCTGCAATCCAACTCTTGTGCAGTAACATGGCAGGCTCTAGGGCCTCTGATCTATTTCTGCCTCTGCCTCTCCATCTCACTGGCTTTATTAGCCTGGCATGACCTGGCCCTAATCAGTGCTGAAGCAGAAAAGCCAAGAGCATTTGTTTAAAAAAACAAAAAGAAGAAGAAATGCATCTTCTTTGTCCTCAGCTTTTTAAGAGATCGCGCCTGTCTCTGGCAGACATTAATGATAAACTGGGTCTATGGGGCAACTCGTACAAAAGTGTGTCTGAAGCCAGCACTGCACACACATTGAGAATTTACTTCCAGCAATGTAGCAGACATCATGCAACCTCTTATTACAATTTTAAAATTAAACTGTATATTCATTAAATTAAAGTCATTCAAGTAAAAGATTAACTAGGACATTAAATTTTCGATAGAGACACATGATAAACAAATTAGTGTAATAAATGCACGTATGCATTCTTGCTTCGTGTTTAAGTCCTACTGCAATGAAGCTTGTATATTATATATTCAATACATTTTTTTTTTTTAGGAAGAAAACTTTTTAATTTCAACTCCCAGTACAAATCTCTTTCTTTTTTTTTTTTAATGATTCCACTGTTTTCAAGTTAGATATAATGATTGAATGTCTAATTTATAAATGACCGATCAAGCTTTGCATGGCCCCTTCCAATAAAACAATTAATGAGGCTGGAAATGTACCCAATGGCTTTTAGACCTTGTTGCATTTGAATAGTGCAGAACTGAATCATTAATAAAACAAATAAATGTTTATCTATCTATCATTTATCTCCAAATCACCTGAATATTCTCTGTACCCAACACTGTAACATTTCCATCTTAACAACGCAACTCCAACAACGCTTTTAAATAGACACCGCAGAAAAGATCAAAATGTTATGCTACAAATATCGGCTGCTGCCCACTGGTTTACTTTAAGTGTCACATAAACACATAGCTTGATTCCTACCACGGAAACTGAATGCAAAGGTGGACAAAAGCGACTGCTGCTGGGGTTTGAAGTACTACGAGAGGCTCGCTCGTAAGCTCGGTTGTTCAGCGAAGGAAAGGAGCTTTATCTCTCTGTATATTTTAAGTGATTATAAATTTTCAATGTTTTGAAACAGAGAAAAGGGTTTGTTGTGCTTCCCATCTTCATGAACACAGGTCAACTGCATATCTGGCAGTAGATATCACCCTGTTTATCCAGCTTTAGAAATCTGGCCCAGTTAAAAATCACAAATGCTGTATGACCTCTTAATGTCACAATTTCGTCATTTTGTAGGGACGTTTCATTCTCCATAACAAGAAATGTGTCATACATGCTTAACACTATGCTGCCAAATGCAACATGAAAAAATCTGGTGTTTTGATTCTGAGTTTGACCCAAACTGGACCTCAGATTACATTATAGAGCCTGCACGAACAAGGACAAGCACTTAACAAACTTGGAACAGAACTTAAACAAAACAACTTACACTGTAAAAGATTTGAGAACCAAACCCATGTCATATTTCATACTTGTTTAAGACGGAACCAGAGGCTTTCTCCAAAAACCAGAAGAATGTGGGACCAGCTGTAATATTTAAGACTCACACAGAATAAACGCCGTGGTCCAACAGCACTAAATAAAGTGGCTTATGATAACTAAGAAGCTATTCCTCTGAAATATTCAGCAGCACTACACAAACAGTTGCCAACTACCAGCACATGACGCTCAGACATCTAACGATAAGAGACTTTTGGCATTCACCAAAATTGCACTCAATTATATTATGTGCAGGAATGATCAAAGGCCACTCAAGATCATTATGTTCTCACAATAAAATAAAATAAAAAATTTCAAAGAGAAGAAGCTCCTAAACTGCATTTAATAAGGACAACTGACTTAACAGGCTAATGCAACAGAAAACGGTTCACTTCTCTGCTCTGCTCAGTGTATCTCATAGTGTGTTTGCAACAGACTTAGACCGATCAGTGGAGCAGCCATGGACCGAATGAGAAGAAAGTGAGGATAACTGAAAAACAAAACACAAACTACAAAGAAAAGCTTGATGCAAAAAAAAAAAAAAAAAAAAAAAACTGCCTCAACAAATACAAAGCTGTCCAGAACCTCTTGTTCATTGTTCGAGTCTCAAGAGCACATTCACTTCTATTTAACATCATTTGTGTTAGTTGTATTCTAGGTCTGCACATTTTTCTCTGTTCATGAATAATGCCAGACCTCCACAGCAGACACTGAAGAGGCAAGCTCAGAGGGAAAATTACCACATGTGAGTTAGCTCGAACTGTTCAGAGCTGAGGACAGTGGCATTTGGCAAACTTCACTGAAGTCTTACTGGCAACTGTAACTTTAGGAAACAAACATTTTCAAAAACTATTTCTGACAACCACTACAATCCTCAGGCTAGCAAAAGTTATTGTTTACCAATTTTAGTCAACTTATTGAGACTGTTGCCTTAAACTGTTTGAAAATTATGTGATTGACCTTCGAAGAGTTTTACTGGAGGGGGACTTCAAGCTGTAAAACAAAACTAATGGTGGTCTTGATGCCTCACCTGGCTCAGAGTCAGAGTTCCCAGTCGGAGACTGGCAGAAACTTGAGGGCATGAATACATTGTTCTTGGGAACTGCAAAGTAGCAGACAGGCATTGCACTCAGCATACAAATCAATGTGTACACCACAAGCATGAATCAAGAAAAAAAAGAAAAGCTGTGTTTTGTCACCACGTGCCCTTACCAGAATGTGGGGGTGGGAATGAGGAGGTCCTTTCCCTTTTCACAGGGGGGCAATAGCTTCCCTCATCTTTATCTGAATCTGAAAACGGTAAAATAATAACAATTTAAATAAATCAATGAAATCTATGATTATAGGGACAAAGAAAGTGACCATTTTATACATTTTTTATTTACCTTCTCCATCTTCTGCACTTGAACCCTCCGCAGATCGCTGCAAGAGAGGTAATCAAAATCATTTCACATTTAAAGACACAGAAAAACATAACAGACCTAGATTGCTTAACCTCAATGATATTCTGTCTGATATTGCTAGAGAATAAAACTGAAAATCTGTATCACATCAAGAAAGATTTTGTCTTTCCATGAAGTCTTGGTAAACCTGCTAGGGGTAAAAGATTTGAGCCTAAAAACATTTCTGGAATATGTGCTATTTTAAAATTCAGGTAAAAATCCCACCCACAAAAATAAAATACTGAGTAAGCCTTGATAAACATGTAAATAACATAACAGAAACTTACCTTCTGTGCTTTATCTTTTTGGAAAACAAACACAGGAGGCGCTATGGCAGGCTTGTCTGTCAAGAGAAGGTGTAGGCTGGTCATCCAAACACTAACCTAAGGTGTGCAGCTTGATTCTCCATCATGATTTACATTTGAAAACAATATATCTATTGGTAGCCATGATATCACACATGCACTCAAAATTACGACACGAAATAATGTCAAAAGACATCCAAAATGCAGAAGTGCATTTGAATATCACACATACAGTATGACACACAGACTTTATCTTGTATGTAATCAGTCTGTCCACATCACCTAACATCCCCCCCTGTTGTTCCTTTTTATATATATACAATTTCCTCCTTATACACGTGTGTGAATACTAGGCAAAATAAAACAATACTCATAGTTAAAAACTTGGTATACAAACTTAGTTTATTTATATGTCATATTTACTGGGATCAAAAATAACTGAAGGAGGGAAGTGATGAACCAAACTATGAAATGGTGACTTGCAAAACCAAATGCCAATATTGCCAAACGTGAGAAATTCAAACCAGTCCTGAGCAACACACTCACAAACACAAGATGCTCGACCTAATCAAGCAATCCCAGTAAGTGTTTGTGGAAGAATGAGACGCTGACCTAAACTGAACATCAAATACCAGAATCAGCATAATCAAATTTAAGAGTCATTAAAGTAAATGCACATGTATTTGAATACATTAATCAATCAAAAATGGACAAACAGAAACTACTTTTCAAATGAAAAGGTTTTTATTAAAGCTCAAGATTGTGTTGCTTCAATAAGCTATTGTGATAACTAACAAGAAAACCAATCACCTGAGCTAGGTGATAATTGCATGTTACCTCAGGCCACTCAAGGCATCTACTGTCACCGTGTAACCTCTGTAAGATGTGTAATCCTATAACGTTAGCAGACAAAGGTTTTCCTGTGTCTGGGCCGGGCCTATTACACAGGGCAGGTGTAGCATCGTTGTGGTTGTGAGCCTTACCGGGGCATAAATACATGCGATAACTACCTGCAGCAGACACAGCCACGATTGTTTACTAACCCGACATCCACACTCCTGACTTAAGCCCCTCAAGGCCAACACAAGTCGTTTGTGCATGAAACACGTTTGAAGCAGTAAAACGTGGGAAAACGCTGTGTGACCTATATTTAACATCCACCTTTGTATCCATCTGCGGCTTGGAGCCGGTTCAGTTAGCAAATGTATGTGAAAATACCGGCATGTAACACCGGCATCCACTTCAGAAATTCAAGTAGCCGAGATGTTACCGGCTTATGTTAACCAGCTAGCACGTAAACTATCTGACCCATTCCAGGAAATAGTCGGTGTCGCTGCTTGTTCCCTAATGCCGAATGTAGCCTTAGCGAGCTTAGCTTGCTAATGCGCTCGTTCCCGCATGAGTCATCTCGGCTGACAAGCAATGTCACCAAGATCCTCAATGAAGTCTAGTATGCTTAAATCATGAACACCATAGCAATCAGATCAGAGTGGGATATGTACAGACTCTTAAAATGCGGAGATTACACCAAAGCATTGTGTCTTAGCTAACGTTTTTCACTCTACGCGCCTAAATGAACGGCTGGCAACCCTGCAACTAAGAGCTAGCTACATAAAAAAAAACACAAGGAGGATGTCGCACTGTAAACGTTTCATATTCACTAAGGAGACTAGTGTTGCCCTTGCACATGAGCTTCATTACAAGCTCTTCATTTTATGGCCTGGTGGGTTCGGGTTTGTATCCACATTAGACCATTTAGCTCACCACAAATGGCAACACACGCCGACTATTAATAGCCTGGTGCTAGCGTTAGGAAGTAAGCCGGTTGGTGGCAGGCAGCATTCGAGGGCGTACCGAGGCATTCCAGGTATTACCCGCAGCCCTGTCGTTAGCATTGTTAGCCTGTTTGCTAACGTTGTAGTCTTGTAAACGCCGCGAAGCCAACCCGCCGCCTGGAGTCCCCGTTAACATGCGGCAGAGTCGCTTCATTTCAGGTATCAAATATGCAGACAACGTATAGGTGCCGTTTACATCGCCACTGTAGCCGTATTGTTTTTCTCACACTGCCACTTACTCACCTTCGTTTGCCAAGTCCGCCATTTTACTTCGACGCTCACACACCCACAACCCACCGCGCAGATAATACAAGTTGAGACAGAAATGTTTTCACTGCCAGGGAGCACGTTGCCACCGTTTACCAATACGGGGACCCCCCCACTGTCCCGTCCATTCCCCCACAGTGAACCACAAAATAGTGTTTGTCCATGGTTGTCATTGTGTTTATATGCTTTTAATTAAACGCACGTTTCACCCAGCCTCCTACAGTTTGCTTGCAGAGCTTGACCTACTACTACAGTGGCTCCTTTGGGGCCTAATATGACAACACAGATTTTAAACATAGCCTGCTGTCAACTATGCACAGGAACTCCCAACACAAATTAGGCAATTTTAAATAAATAAATACATAAATAAATGAATAGTCTGTCAACTATTTCAGTCTTTACACTGTTGTTTATTTACATTTTAGGTTTTTAGTCATGCCTCTCTTTAGATTTGGCGCTGCGGGCTACAGGTGGTTGTGCTGTTTACTTTAATATGACTGCCAGGAATGTAAATCTAAACCAACTAGGACTCACATTTCACGGATTCAGATGGTGTGTTTCCTGTAATCATCATGTTTACATTTAATTCATTTATTTCAGCCTCCTACAAACCTTCCTTTAACATTAGTTGGTTTTTCACCAACTGTAGTTATTAGTATTAGTAGTAATATTAGGTTAGGTTCTTGTTTTGTACCTTTAATATATTTACATTTATATAGTTTCTCTTGTCTTACCTTATTCTGTTTGTTTTGTTTTTTGTTTTGTATTTTCCACTGTAGTTCCCTGTTGCTGTAACACATTCATTTCTCCACGGGGAAGCCCTATCTTTTCTTATCTTATACAGCCACTGGTGCAGTGTCTCCTGGAGAATGGTGCCTTTATTTACCTTGTGTAAAAACAGACGTAATGTTTGATGTGATGGGCAAATATACATGCTTATATACTTACACTGTGTAAATGAATGAATGGAGATAATATAAAAACGACTTAATACTCTTTTGCAGAAATGTTTTACTAAACTGACTCAGTTAAGGACGTGTACAAAACGTGCTGGGTGTGTTTCTGACCTCATAAAACATTTTCCAAGCCGGGGTTGTTTACACCAGCTTGCATTCTTCTTCTTCTTCTTCTTCTTCTTCTTCTTCTTCTATTCTTTTATTGGTGCTTTTTATGGGGGTCACAATCACTAAGCGGTGAATGAAACATTAAAGTATCGTGGACTGTAGGGCTGACTGTTCCCAGAACCGTAAAATTCAACAGATATCCATTGTTCTCTTATCAAAGCCAGGTGTGTCACTTGTTTACGGATTTGCGGACAAATGGAAAGCAATCGATAATCTGGACTATGTCTGACATTAAAACTGTCTGTTTGTGTTCAACGCAGAATCTCAGACCACCTCATGTTAACTTCAACTGCATCTCCCAATGTATTGTCGATGCAGTTAATATTTCCTGCCACCAGGGGGCGAACTGTCATCACAGCTGAACATTGTTTAATACAAAGGCAAATAACACATTTACACCGACCAGGCATAACATTATGACCACCTTCCTAATATTGTGTAGGTCTCCCTTGTGCCTCCAAAACAGTTGTGACTCGTGAGAGAATGGACATGGGCCTTCTGAGGGTGCCCTGTGGTGTCTGGCAACACAATGTTGTTAGTGGGGGCCTTTGAGGGGAGGGGCCTCTATGGATCGTCCCACTGATACTTAATCAGTTTGGGATCTGGAGGCCAGGTCAGCACCTTGTGCTTCATGTTTTTATGAGTTGTAAACCGTTTTTGTGTGTGTGCCTGTGTCTGGCTGCATCCTGCTGGGGATGGCTGCTGCCATCAAGGAGTGTCACTGCTATGGGGTGGGGGTGCCTGGTCTGGTCTAGGTGGGTGCTACATCTACATGAAGTAAGTAACATCCACACGAATGCCAGGTCCAAACGTTTCCCAGCAGAACATTATATTGTCACAAGATGGTCAATGGTACTGACTTCTCCTGTCAGTGGTTATAATGTTATGGCTGATCAGTGTATGACGGTTTCCACTTGTTCAGACTCACAGGGAAACACTGAAAACTAAGCTGCAATGTGTTTTATAAGGTTTAACCCTTCAATCAAATTAAGAATATTCATAGCAACATAACACAGCTTCACATACATAACCCATTTTTTTTGTAAAGGTTTTCAAAATAATGTTTATTGTATTTACTGTCATAGGTAACTAATACACCTTGAAACTGCTGTATTTCCTTGTTTGTTAAACCATAAGAGCCTTGTCATTTCCCATAAATTCTTGCTCCATTGTGAAATAAGGATCAAAGTCACTGCTCCTTCTAGGTCATATTTACATTAGAAAGTGACCAAGTGCCAGACAGCACCAGATAAAGAATCGAAAGTTAAGCTGCAGACACAGAAAACACAAAGCAGTTGTTGTCTTTCATCCGTTCAAGTTAATGAACTTTGAATGGAGCTCATTACATCTGGAGTTTGTACTGAACAATGTTGACCAAGAGATTTCAGAAAGATTCCTGCCTCAGATTTCCCCTTGGGTCTCCACTTGAACAAGCCGCTGCATGCGTCTGAGCTGCTTGCCACAGAGGGCCCTCTTTTGTCAGAAGAGCTTCGGGCTATTACAGTCTTACCGCTTTTCTTATCCATCAACGCAGATGATGGCCACTGTACATCAGTGTCAGCATACGGTATTTGTATTGGTGGCAGGCCAGGAAACATCAGTCTCACTAAACTTCAATTACACTACAGTTAAATGTCTGGGCCTGGCTCTGTAGCATTGTTAGAAGTGACTATTTGGAAGTCCAGCAGAGATGGGACAAGCTGACCCACTGTCCATTGAATTGTATTGTGTTGTACTGACACATGTTTCTTTTATTTTGGCGGCCCCATTTTAGTCAGTGGGCTAGTCTAAATAAGTTTAACGGCACCAAAACTACATCCTCCAGAATGATCATATAGTTGAAGCACCACATTTCTTAGACTGTTTCTACACGCGTACCTAATGATAAGTGAGGGTATAATATCTGTGTTGCAGTCCAAGATTTCTTACATAACAGACTTCTCCTTTTTTTCCAGATCATTGTAACATATACCTAAATAGAAACCTCAGGGGAATTTCACTGGAATAAAAATGTCGTAATTATAATTATGTAACGTTTTCCCTCAAAATTGTATCCGCCTTATTTGTTTGGTGGTAATATTATACTCGATCTTATCTGCTGAGAGGTATGATCTGGGGAGCAGAGCTTCAGGATGCTGCAAGCGTACGTCTGATGTAGAATAATAGAATAACAAAAGAATGCCAGATTGAAAACCGCATACACAATAGGGTTGGTAGAAATGTTCAGTTTAACCACACTCTGTACAGAAGTATAGACATTTCTGCAAGTGTCATGCAATTAGCACACGTCTGAAATACTTGTATTGCAATTACAAGTGAATTTATTTTTGGAAACTGTAAATGGTCTTGTACTTATATTTTATAATTATTGGTACTCAATCTTAAACAAATTTGTACACACTTTCATTTTATTTTACTGTCACAAGTAAAACACTCATTTAAATACAATGCCATGCACTGGAAGCAACTTGGCGTTCAGTGTCTTGCTCAAGGACATCTTATCAAGCCTCATGGACCGGGAATCGAACTGCTAACCCACTGGTTCTTGGACACACGCTCTACCTGAGCCTCACAAAGGTGAATTTGGCGGCACACCAATGCAATAGTTAGCGCTGTCCCCTCACAGGCGATTGGGTTCAAATCTACACTCCCACCTCAAATTGCCTGTAGGTGTAAATGCTCGTCTGTCTCTACATGTCCGTCCTGCGATTGACTACGAACCACTGTCACCTTGGCATGGCTCCAGGGCTGCACAAATCTCAAGGGTAAGTGGATATAGCTAATGGAAGCATGGATTTAATTTCTAATCTTTCACCGGGGACAAACTCTGGTATCCCGTACAAAGGCCAGATGTAACACAAACCAGTCAGCCGACTGTAATTTCCACTTAATGGATAAATGCACACACTATTTTGCGCAGCCTTTGAATGTATACACAATTTGTCTAGTATTCAGTTATGTTTAACGTATATCAACTCTTGCATGATATCAGTGTTTTGTTATAAACATTGAATGGGGACTTCTACTTGGGGACTTTACTTTCTGTATTAAAAAAAAAATCACAATCTCATATTTATATCTCATTCTTGACAAATTATTCCTGTCATTGCCTCCGTAACTAATAATGCCCGTAACAGTCCCTGACTCATGGTGGGAAAATATTTCTGCTTGGAGACATTTCCTTCCCTCTGCTTGCTGCTGGCATGTGAAAAATAAAGGCTGGATTGTGATGGAGTTTGCTCGGCACACTGATCCAGCTGCCTTTTGATGTTGTTGACCCTGATTCTTGAAACACTCAAATCATAGTTACAGTTATCAAATGGATTTATCACTTTGGCACTGACGTTGAATTTTAACTTTGCCCATTCAAGCTCCAAGCCAAAAAGAAAGAAAGAAAGAAAGGAAGGAAGGAAGGCTTTCCTTTTTTTCTGGTACATTGAGGTTTAGTAATGGATGGTTGCAACAGAAGTAAATGTTAGATCAATATCATTTAGTTTATAGCGTATAAGACAGCTCTGTCCTCATCATCACACGCTGATAAATGGCTTCTTGGAGATGTCTTCTTTAATCTGCACGATATATGACAGGCAGGTGAAGGGATAAAACAACATATCATATTGTCTGAAAGGAATGCTGAAGACAACACAGTGTATCATTGCGCGGACCGAGTCCAAGTAACCTTGGCAGTGGACCATCATCTCTGACGAATATTCACTGCCATTAATCGAAAAATCCTGATGGTTTCGCAATCACTACCAAGAGTAGAGACCATCGAAGCCAACTTTTTTTTCTTTTCTTGTAAAGTTACTGGTTGTTTTGCCAACAGACATTCTCTTCATTTGGGCAAACCCACACTGCTAGCAGGAAACATTCACAGCAAGACCAGAACTGCACAAAAAGACTGAGGCAATTTCGGAATAACTCACAGCAAACCAAAAGTGTACGAACTGCTGTAGATGCTGGGTAGTATTCAGGAAGAAATCAGTAAAAGGCAGTAGCCTACACACACTTGTGTACAGAAGTAGTAACTAGCAAAGGTGAGCATTGGTGATCTTGCAGGTAAAGGAGAACTAAAGAGCAGAAGAATGAAATGCCTAGCTGGATTTGAGGGTTGACGTGAGCTAAGAGTGAGTGGCGCTATTAGATGTCCACTCAGGCACACAAGGCTCATTAGTACCTGTCACATATGGTAGTGTTCAGCAGAAACATCGCTTTGAATACAACACAGCATGACGATGCTGACAAGTGTTTTTAACGGAAAGTTTCTCAGGACTCAGCATGACAAAAGGGAGGATATGTCGTATCTTATTCCGTACAGAATATAGAAAGTAAACATGGCTTTCAGTGTTTCACTAGTGCATGTCCACCGTGGTGCATCTTGGGTAAGGGGGACAACAAACTGCAAATCAAAGTGCAGACAGGGGGTTTATTTATTACATAATTGAGCAGAAAACTTCGACATCAGACTAAAACAGGCGGGAATAGAATGAAGTTAATTAATTGCATTCAGTTTCATATATATATGTATATATAATTTTCTCAAGATGCTTCACATAACCCAGAGTCTGAAACCACCAGAGGAAGCACTAAGGTGAGGCAACGGAAAATCTTTAATGGATATAACAGGAAGAACCCTTGAGCAAAACTCAGTTCATGTAGGTCGGTTGAGGACGCCCGGATAGAGAGACAGAAAAAAACAGGGAGGCGGGACAGATGAGAGGAGAGGAGTAGCAGATAAACTCCTTTTTACATATACACCGATCAGGCATAACATTATGTCCACCTTCCTCATATAGTGTAAGTCTCCCTTGTTCTGACTCACCAGGGAATGGACATGGGCCTTCTGAGGGTGTCCTGTGGTGCCTGGCAACAGGATGATGTTAGTGGGGGGCCTTTGGGTCCTATGGGTTGAGGGGAGGGGCCTCTGTGGATCATCCCACAGATATTTGATCAGTTTGGGATCTAGTGAATTTGGAGGCCAGGTCAACACCTTGTGTTCTTCGTGGTTTTTTTTAGTTGTTGTTTTTCCTAAGCCGTTTTTGTGTGTGTGTCTGTGTCAGGCTGCATCCTGCTGGGGATGGCTGCTGCCATCAAGGAGTGTCATTGCTATGGGGTGGGGGTGCCTGGTCTGGTCTAGGTGGGTGGTCTCCACATGAATGCCAGGTCCAAAAGTTTCCCAGTAGAACACTGAATTGTCACAAGATGGTCAATGTTATTCACTTCTCCTGTCAGTGGTTATAATGTTGTGGCTGATCAGTGTATCTGCATGCATACAGCACAGAAACATTATGCAAATAAAACGTACATTCAAAGTAATAGTTGTATAATGGTTTATTGGGTATGCAGTGTGCTGATAAAGTTACAATTCTAAGAATGAACAAGAGCATAGAGGCAGAATACTAAGTCAGCGATGACAGAGCGAGTAGGCTGATATAATGCATGAATATATAAAATATCAATATTGTATAAACAGACTGGTGAACTATGCATATCAGCTAGGAATGAATAACTACAGGTAAGTTGTGTAAACACCGGGCAGGTCGTTGTGGTCAGGACCACAGATAATAAACATAAAACCTCAGGTCGTATCATATTAATTCAGACAAAAAAGCCATTTTACACATTTATGACTAGTGATTCATTGATTTTGTCTTTTAATATTACCCTCCAAAGGTCAGTATCGATCTCTCATATTTGTGTCTGTCGGGCCAGTTGACCAATGCTGACTCCAAGATACAACTTTTATGGCCCTAATAAAGCTTTTGCGTATCACCTGTCGGGAACTTCCAGGCAGTTAAAAAAGTAAATGAGCAACAGCAACACTTTGGGCGTGAAACATCCGCTCATCTTCTCAACATTATGCTATACAATGGAACATTTAGTGAGTACCCTTAAACCAGTCTTGATAAAACGATTCCAGATAAAAAAAACAATTCTCAACAAGTTTACATAGTGAAAGTGTGATGAATTGTGTCAGTTGAGACTTTCCAGTGGATTTCTCTAGAAGTAAGAGCAGATCTTGTGGGGGTATTGTTATATTGCCTGTGTGTGGGACGTATTGCACAACATTATTTACATAATGGTTGCTTTCAAGCCAATCACATTGTAATTGTTCAATAACTGTTGACCGCAATCTAGTCACTCATCGTCAAGTCCACAAAACCAGTTTTATTGTGACATTATCTTTATGTAAGACATGGTGTATTGACATGTCTTCTAAGTAGTCACTAGAAGATGGGAAGCCATGATAGGCTGGTCCAAAGTGAACCAAGACCCAAGGCAGACTGGGTCCTTGGTCGAGAATCATCAGAGTAGGCCACATTTCTTTGTCAGCGGCTTTGTGTTCTCTGATGGTGGGAGCGTAACCTCACCTGATCTGTTCTGAGACCCTCCACCTCAAGGAGTTGTGTGTTTTAAGAAGCTTCCAAATGCTTCAAGAGCTGCATCCCAGCACAAAAGTCCAATGGCCTCGAAGGCAGGTTTTAGGTATCACACCGGTGTCGCTTTGTGCAACTCTCAGTCTACGAAGAGCAGGGAAAAGAAGATTCAACCAACCTAATGAGATACACTTGAATGCAACAGTAGAGTGACTTGTATGCAAGGCAATGCATCACCCTTTGGTGGTGTCAAATGTTGAATAGCTGAAATGTTGGCTTAAATTGGAACAGGAACCACCAAAGCAAAGTTCACCACAAAGAAGAACAAACAAGAAACAAGCACAGATGGAAGATACATATTAAATGTTCTCAATCAAATGTTTATATATTTGTGAATTTATATATTTTCCGCTACAGAGCAGACCTGAAGTAGCCTGGTTGTTCAGCACGTTCTTGTCAGTGCCGTCGGGGAGCTAGAACAGGTGGACATGTGTCTGCAAAGCTTTGCAACGCAGTACCACCCAGGAGCCTTCGGTCCATTGAGTATTTCCACAGAGCAACCCTTTGGTAAGAGCTGATGACAAACATTTCTTTAAGAAGGAGCAAACTTGACACCTCCATTCAGCACCCATTAGGAGTATTTCTCAACATGTAACTGTCAGTGTGAGGGGATGTTAAACCTTTGAAGGGTTTAAGGTGCCAGAATCCAAATACAACAACTCCAGGCATCAGGGGAGCTAATTCTGCCGTAAGATATGTGCATTTCCAATTAGTCAGTCAAGATGTAGACTAAATAAGATGCGTGTGCATCCTCCTCTCCTGCACAAACACTGATTGCATACAACTGCACATTCATTCAAAAACTGTCTTCCTGTGAAACCTTTATAATGGGGCAACCAGGGGTGGGCTGGTGTTAAGAGTAATTTGTTTCCTACGTGAATCGTGAACTTTGGAGGATGAAGCTTTAAAGCACTGATGTCGGATTTCAACCGAACAAAAAAAAAGAAAAAAAGAACTGAGAGATGAGCTTTATTGAAATATGATCCTGGCCAAATGCCACAAGGGCGCTTATAAAGAGTGCCTTGCCTGTACAGGTTGGTAGACACAGGAATAGAAAGCTACAGACTACACCTGGAGCATCAGAGGTGAGTAAACCTGAGGTGTCTAAGAATCTCTGTTGCAGACAGAGATGATGCCCTTTGGATTTCTTGGATCAAAATAGGCTTGTTGATTATTGATCCATATTCTAATATATCATTTTTAGCAATTGTTGCATTTCTTCGTGCAACTTTACTTCTTAAATAACAGGGCACATTAATAAACTGTACAACTTTATAATGTCCTGCAGTTGTGCCAGACTTTAATCAGAGTGGAAGATCATCAGTAATCCTTATTTGTAAAATGTTGTGTGTCTTTGAGAAGCTGTAAAACTGAATTTGACTCACACCCAAAAGACCTAAAAGGCGACAGATAGCAAAGATTTATGGAGATCCAAATATCCCAAAAAAGGTGATGCAAAAAGAAGAGATTTGTTTAAAAGTTGGTTTCATTAAAGAGTCGTTACACACAAACTGGCAACACAAAGACAGCCGGTGTTTAATATTTGTTCAAGGTACACGGCTTCAGGTGTTCGCGGGGGAGGAGCTGGGGTCAACAATCACAAAGCGATAAGACGTATTGCAGCCGAGGCTAAAAAGTCTTTTCCTTTCTGCTGTTTTTCAGAGCCGCCACCAAGGACATCACCATGCAGTTCAACACGCTCTTCTTCATGCTGATCCTTTCCTGTGTCTGTCTGTCACTGGCACAAGGTAAGGCACTTTATCTAAAAGTCATAATCGTGCAGCATGCAACACTTTTTGCCACTCATTGACTGGATCAATTATCTTGATTCAGCGTGGCACAAATTGTTCAAATATTGAACACTGAATTTGCTTCATTTCTGATATTCCAGTGTCTTACGATGACTGCTGTCTGAAATATGTGAAAACGATGGGCCACAACATGCAAAAACACGTAGTGAAATACAGAATGCAGAAGACCGATGGAGGCTGCAACATCCCCGCCGTAATGTAAGGTCAAACAATAAGAACGGCCACTTTAAAATCTGAACTGATCACACTCTTCAGTTCACTTATCTTTCTGTGCTTCTAAAAATAAACTTAGATCAATTGTTGTTGTTTTTTAGCTTCACCATGAGGAGGGGCCGTCGGTATTGTGCGGACCCCAGGGAAGACTGGGCCACACAACTGATTAAAAAGATTGAGAACAGGAAGGTAACTGCTTCAGAAAACGTTTGACCTGAGGATCTGATTGTGTGCTTTGAAGTGACATTCAAGCCAGTGTCTTTATTTTTCACAGGACACGCATCAGCCCAAGAGGGGCTGAGGCTCGGCGCACCCGACGCTGCTCATTTTCCGCCGTCTGCCATCTTTTATTGAGAGCTCTGTTTGGCAACAAGCGGTTTTGTTGTGATTTTATGGCGTCTAAGCTGGCAGGCAAGCGAGGAGGCTGGCCAAGGAAATCTTTGTGGCTCTTTACTTTTACTTTCGCTCTGCACTAAGTCAAAGGTCAAAAGCTTAGTGTCGCAGATGTTCTCAAGGCACACGACACATATAAAAACGTCTTTAAATACATGACTGCTTCAGAGAAAAAACAAACATTCATGACCGTTTTCTTTCCTTTTAAAAGTCATCTGCTAATAAATAAGCTATTTAATTGTCCAAATGGTGATGGAATGTAAATGTAATGTTTAGTGATCCCTTCTGTAATGTATCCATATGTCTATAAAATACACATTTATATGAAAACACATGTCAATATAAGTAAATAATTCAACTTTTTTGTTATAAGCGTCATAGAAAAAGGAGAAGCTCTGTCTTAAATTCTTTGAAACTTTTTTATATGTCTTTTCGCACATTTCGTGTTTTATTGTGTTCCAATAAAAGCATTTCAGTAAACTGTCTTATCATGTCTGACTCAGATAAGTTTATGGTTATGTTTTCTACTCAGAGTTTGTGACAGTGTGTGAAAAAGAGAACGGGGGACACACTTAATTAACTTTCTCTTTGGACATAATGAAACGTTTTTACTTTTACCCCGCGACCCTTCACAGGACAAGCAGTTACAGAAAATGAATGAATGAATGAACTCTAGCTGCACAGTCATCAATACCTGTTTAACTATGCTTTAACACAGTAGAAGACACAAGCACGCTCTATTTAACAAGTAGATATGTAACCAGACACACCTTAAAAGACCTTTGAACAAAGCAGCACTGCGATAAAAACTCCCTTTTATGCCTTATATTTCATAAGTCAAAATGACAAGTTCGCCGTTTTACAGGCAGTTATTTTGTCATTCGCTCTTTACTGTATGTAGTATGTGACTCTGTGAAGCTTTTTTCCAACCATCTGTTTTCACCACTCACATGCACCCATATATATGTATTATTATTATTATTATTATTATTTCTGCTTCTCAACTGATGCAGGCTGAGCTTCATCCTCCATTCGGACCAAGCACGCGAACCGAGTAAACACTCGATTTTTCTTTCTCCCATTGCATTTTTCCTGCAATGCAACTTTAATTTTTTACCGGGCTGTATTTGTTTTGCTTTGCACAAGATGCACGACTAATTAGACCCAACTGAAGCCAGTAGGATCCTAAAAGCGAAGAGCAGAAACTCTGCAGATAGAAATATGCACAACGTCTGAACTGACACAGAGTTGGATATCCCCATTGATCTATGAGTGCTACCCTCTCATCTTCATGGGTATTCACAAGAACTGCTGGGACTTGCAGATAATATGATAAAATCTAAGCTGTGAGTAATTCACCATGTTTGACTCTATCTGCGGAGTGATTGATCGCTTCCACACACACATCTACCTTGCATTAGCACCGTCTTGCAAACAGCAAGACGAAACAAACAAGTTGGTGTGTCTCAATAGAAAATTACGACACAGGATTAATTATCTGATGTTGATTAAAGGAGAGGTGTGAAAGCTTCTTGGGCTCAGTCAGCTCTGCTCAGCTAATTCACCAGGGAGGGAGAAGGAGATTGGAGTTGTATAGCCATAAAAAAAAGATTTAAGGAAGGGCAATCAAGAAATTATAGTGAAAAATCCTCCAAGCTCACAGGTGGAAGAGTTTGTTTGAATAGTTTGCCAATTTAGCTCAAAGGCAAAAATGATAGATAGTCTGGCAAACACATTATAATTACTAAGACGTTAATGGCATATAGAATATTGATAGACATTTGAAATTGCACAGCTTGACTCACAGATGCACCGCTTTTCCAGGTCAAAGAATTGGATTGCAGCTTGAAAAGGATTTCAGTGATGAGGCTTCGTTTCTTTTTGTTTATACCACAACATAGCTGACATATGTGCGCTGGATTTCTGTTCTTGCATGCTGGGGCAGAAATAGGCTGGCAGAAACAGTAGATGCATTTTTTTATCTTTTTTTTTTTTTTTTTTTTTATCCAGGGGAAAAAAGTGAAAAAGTATGAAAACAATACGTGGGAAAAATCCCTTCACATTGAAACAAACGTGATGAATTACAGGAAACAAGATGTTTGGAACACGTTTGGGGGACTGGAAAGCAGACTTGTGTTACTGAAAACTCCTGGGCTGAGTTCAGTGCCAAAAAAAAAAAAAAATTAAAAAAATTGACATGTATGATAGAATTATAAATCAGGATGGACTAAAAAGAGAAGATGAAAGCAGTTGTAAAACACTGCATGCCACAGAAGTATTTGGTCACGACGTTATATTTATTGCCATAATATTTTGTCGTACCTAATCTTACTTCAGAGCCTGTCATAACAGCTACTTTGATTCATGCGCACAGTGAATCAAATGTATTATCCTGATACGTGGCAGAAACATTAAGAGTTCTGCAATTCTTCTTATCAGAGTAACTTTACTGTGATGCAAGTTTCAATCATGGTTATAAAGTCGTTCAATGCGCAGCTGAGTGTCTGATCTCTGCCTATTTGCTGTATCAAATTTTACTGACCGGCTTGCTCACATATTTTATTATCTATCCTTTTTATTCCCTTAATTGCCTATTCATTCATCTTTGAACGCAACTAAGGTAATTTTTACAGTACATGTTACTTATTGCTATCTGTCTTCTCACTTTTTGCCTGTATGTGTCTGTTTTTGCAGATACTTTTCCAAAAATATGTATGCACACACGTTTCTTTATGTTTTTATTTAACATTAAATATGCCGTACATGTAAATTATGACAAACAAGAGTGCAAACTTTACACAGTGATTTTTCTTTTCATGTAGGATCACTAAGGACAATAATGATGGCATTTTCTTTGTAAGGGAAACATGAAAAGGAGCTAGTCTTACTAATTTGTTGAGAGGTTTATCATTAATAATAATGAGCCAACTTCATCTCATATTTCCTCCCTAGAACTATTTACTGCTCAGCAACAGCTGAAACGTATGTCTAAGAGTTGATGGCCGGCTTAACGTATCAAGGTTTCAACACAAGAGGATTAAAAAACTATAAACAGGCAACATTAAGCTCCCATTTATGTGATCAAAGATGTATTCTCAAAGGATAGAATGACAAAGCCAGACATCAAAATGTGCATGAAATGTAATTCCCCTGTTAGCTCTCTGACTGACATTTGACTCATTTAAAAAAAAAAAAAACATTCAGGTGCTTTTGAAACTCCACATTCGTGTTCGCTTACTGGAAGAGGAGTCACCGGGTCATTGTCAGCCCACATGCCCCAAAAAATGCCCGTTTGGTTTAAACGTAGATCATGCTGTAAAAAAACTTGGAAGTTACCAGTGCCAAGTGTGGTCACAGTTTGCTAACTGTTTCTACTTGCATGGACAGGGAATCATACTTTCATGGCTAGATTCACACATGATACAACGTTCTGCTCTTTTTACAACCTCTTCTGACAACAGGACAGCTGTTGGAGGATACCCTCTCCCTAAATCCACATTGGAGTTTTGACACAGGACACAGCATGCTGAGCTCCAGTGGTGCTGGTATATGTTTATTTTTCTCACTATTATTTCATACTTGATTTACAGGCATGAAAGTAATGTCATTAATTTCCCTGAGCCGACATTTATTAGTAAATTTCCCTATATTTCTGTAAGAAACAAAACTACATGACGACACAGATCACAGAGTGGCGCTTGTTTAGCGCGCCATCTGACCCGGCCTTCCATCCGAGTCTGCTCCGAGACTCTCTGGTGCATGTCTGGATGTAACCCACGGCTTCCACGGACCTCCTCTTCTGAACCCGATGGAGTAAAATCCGATACGCCCCTGTAATGGGGCTTCTCAAGTCCGCGCTGTTGAGAATATGGGCCTTGGTGATGCCGAGATCCTCCAGCGCTTCCTTCACAATTAACTCATCTGAGGTGAGGATGCAGTTGGGCTCAACCAGGTGGGAGGGCGTAGCTCTGCAAGCTGGGTAGGCCTGAGGGTATTCAACCCCTCTCATCCAGTCGCTGGACATGATCTTTGCTACAGTGAGGCGATCCACGGGTACTGGCCTCAGGAGGCCTTTAATAATCTCCTGGCATGGCTGTGGCACGTAGGTGGGTATAGTATAAGAGCCCTGCAGGATGCAGCACTTAAGCCTGCCTGTGTTTGTAGCTTTGAATGGCATCGTGGCAGTCACCATGAAGTAAAGCAGGATACCCAGCGCCCACAGGTCTGCATACTGACCGACGTAACCTTTATCTTTGAACAGTTCGGGAGCCGCGTAAGGTGGAGAGCCACAGAATGTGCGGAGGACATCGCCGGGGCAACAGTATGTGCTAAAACCAAAGTCCCCCACTTTGATGCAGTAGGTGCTGGTGTAGAAGACGTTCTCGGCCTTCAGGTCCCTGTGGATTATATTTCTATCGTGCTGGAGCAGGAAAAAAACAAATGCATGGTTTAGATTGTTAGACTTGCAGCAAGGTAATTACACTTAATTAAAACTAAACCTAGGTTTCAAAATATAAAACCTAGACTAAAAATTAACTGAAAAAACAGGGTGACACATAACATATAAAAGTCTTTAGTTGTAGTTTTTGTCTATTTGATCAAATCTGAACTTCAGAAGTGACAACCATTTTAAAAAACTAGTAAAAACTAAACAATTTTTGAAACATTTAAACATTAAACTATTAGAAAATTCAGCTAAAATAAAACCAAGCTACTAAAACTGAGACTAAATATCAGAGAATAAAAAATACTAAACTAATTATTTAGTTTCATCAGATGGGAACACGTAATGAGATTTCCTGCACAACTTTTTAGATATGCAATCTCTGAAATCTAAAACAAACGTAAAACGCATATTCAGATGTTAACTGGTGTGCAGTCGCCTCTAAAAATAATTCTGTGGTTCGATTTTGTGGTCTATCTCTCTCTGTGTCTCACCATGTGTCTGACTGCAGATAAAACCTGTGAAAACACAAGCTTGCTCTCCAGGTCTGACATGCGCCCCCTGGTGGTGATGCGCGAGAACAGCTCCCCTCCGCTGGCGTACTCCATCACCAGGTAGAGCCGCTTGAACGTTTCCACCACCTCGTACAGGCGCACCACGTTGGGATGGGCCAGCTTCTCCATGCACGAGATTTCAGAGGCGAAAAGAGCCTGGGAACATTTATCCAGACGCACTTTATCCAGGACTTTCACAGCCACTCTTTCTACAAGAAAGATGTAGACAAAGACGGTGAGGCAACAAGGATAAAAAAAATAAACTCTCTACCTTCTCTATTATTTAATCTTAATTTCATTTCTGCCTTTTAATAACTTCCACAGCATGCCCACTTATCAGCAGCATTATAGACAAGCTGTGAAAGCTGAGTGCGGATTAGAGGGTGGCTGGTTGATGGGATTAGTTATGTCTTCTGATATCTGGAATGACCCAGACTGGCTGTGCACTGTGAAAAATGCTGACCTGGGTCAACTGAAGTCTTTTCTGTGCGATCAATCTGGCATTCGTTTTAAAACTTTGAGTTCTAATCAAATCTGTAAATATTAGCTGACAGAAAGGCCTCCATATTTTTGTATATATGTACAAAAAAAAAAACAACTGTATATTTATATTGATGTAAAGGCTAATGCCTCGTAATAATCTGCAACTGCGTCATATATTGGTAGTGTTTGCATGTTTTAAAGATTCATTCCAATGAATCAGGTAATCATGCACTTTAATTTCATCCTGCTCCTTTAACCAACTGTATCGACACCATCATGTTAATGATTGTGCATCAAGAAAATTTTAATTTGTTTCTGGAGCTAATAAGTTTTAGTAATGTCCCCCATAGCCAGCCATGATTTAAAACCACCCGGCTCGCGTCCTACCTGAAAGCGGAGGAGTTAGAAGAAAGCAAAGCAACCGAAATCTCACCTTTGGTCAGGTCATGTATTCCCAATCTAACCTGGGAGAAGTTGCCAGAGCCGATCTCCCCCCTGAGCTCGTAGAGGCCCACCCGCCGCCCAAATGTCAGATCATCCATCACCTTCTCCGAGTGGGTCAGATTGTACAAGGCCTTCCCAAGCGTCGTGCACTGTTCCCTCTCCTCTGCCGTGTTCTCCTCTGTCTCCGCCTTTTTCAGGGTGAAGATGTCATCCTGGCGTGGAGTCGTCTTCAGGTGAGCCCCTGAGATTGGGAAAAGAGTTAAATTGGTTGTCGTGGCTTGAATGATCGCCGTCAAATCCTGCAATTTAAACAAAGTGTCTGCACTCACATGTTTTTCCTCTTATGTTCTTCTTGCTTCTTTCTGTGTTGATGGCCTTATGTCTGTTGTTGTACATGATTCCTGTCCCAAACACCAGAAGACACTCTTGCTTTTCTTTGAATCCAGTCTTCCTGGAAATCTTTGAAACTAAAAAGGTGGTAGACTACTAATAAAACAAATTTCCACAAAGCAAAAACCGAACGAAAAGATTTGTCTGAACAAATGTGTGCGATAGGTATAGATGCAAAACCCCTTGTATGCATCAGGAAAAAGGTTGCGAGATGATGTCTCTCCAGCTTCCTGCACGGACGCTGCTAATGATACAACTGCTGCGTGGTCACCGGCTCCCTCCCAGTACTGCATAACTGTCCTGTTGTATAATCCAGAACTACCACTGTACATAACACCCTGTAATCCCTAAGTGTTTGACTCCTCCCATGCAGACAGACAATAGACGGGCTTTAAAGTCTTCTTTAACCCCTAGACATGAACATGACACCTGGTAAAGGACACTGATGAGATTACTTTTACAATGCACCCACAATCGTTATTGTCAGGGGTCAACGAGCAGGGGCAAGGTTATAGTAACTGCATATAAAGTGGTGCAGTTTCATTGGATTTCCTGTGGTTGTAACTGTTAGTGCTTAAATTTTCACATTATAAATTAAACGTTATTATCTGATAATTTTTCTTGTGTTGGCATACGAATGGTAATTAGAGAAATAATTCTGATTCTCATTAATCTGCAACAAATCAAATGAAACAACTCACCCTCTAATTAGCTCATTTTAAAGCTAAAGGAAGAGAGAACAGAGGATGAGGAAGCGCCAGGCCGACCCGGCAACGCAGTGTGCCAGACACCGACCATGACACCAGACAGACACTTGGCCAGACAGTCTGCACTGGTGTCTGCCTGGACTGGACCAGGGATTGTCTGGTAGTCATCATGCATGCTGTAAGCTGCTCGCTCATGTCGCAAGTGACTCACTATAATCCAATCACAACCCGATCATCTCAGCACGTGCAGTTTTGAAGTCCTCTGTGGAAAGGTGAACGAAACAGGGAAGAGTGACAGTAAAATTACTAGCATTTTCTAAAGTCTATTTTGGGCTAGGAGGACATCAGTTGCAGGTTCTGAGAAGTGCATGGTCTGTGAATAGCCAAAGAACAAAAATATATAATTTATGGGTTAAAGGATTAAGGCTATTTATCATAAGCCTAATGGGCCTCTCATCTGGAGCCATAGCGATGTTGAATGCAAGTTTTTGTGTGCAAACTTTTCTAGTTACAGCACATGCTGCAACACCACAGTCATGAAGAATTAGACGGTTTATGGTTTGGATTTCTCAAATTAATATCCAGAATGGTCCGTTTAAAACGTATTTTTAATGAAGATGGTTTGAATTATGTCCAAACCTTTTGTTATATACACACCGGCTCGAAAGATTCTTGACCTTGGAGGCGGCAGCTGGCAAAACAATCTCACCTCGAGGTCCATCGCAGCTGCTCTGGCGCTTTCTCTCTTCATTGTGGTCATTTGTTTGGCAATCAGCTGTTGTTTGCAAGGTCAAGAATGAACCTGGGATCGGCCATCTAAAGTCTTTGACGTGCTCTGAAACAAAATGGAAACGTGAACTCGCAGAAAACTCCAAATCTGACGAGGAAGGCTAAACCCATAACCCAGTAAAGCTTCCTCTTCTTTCAATAATAATAATGTTAATAACAGACTAAACACGTTTTAAAGGTACCCATAATTAAATCAAGTCATCACTATGACTGAATGTGGGTTTTACCAGGATTATGAGAGATTAATAATGAGATTAGCTGAAACTGAATGGAAGGAGTCGACAACTGAAACTGCTGCAGGGGTGTCACCTTAATCAAAGTGTCTGAGTGCTGACGGCTCCCCGAACGATGATCCGTTGATCCTGGTGAAAATGAGGGGATCACATCAGCACATCAAAGCAGGGCTGACACCTTGTTAAGATCGAAGCGGGAAATTAGTAAAAATGACAAGATTAAAACATAGCTTGTATTTATTTTAATGATTTAAAACTTTTTAGGACTCAGTGAATGAAAAGAGAACATTACCAAGGTAGTTTAGTTGCCCCTTTTAGCTCAAACTAAGCTTGCATCTGTGGCCTTTTCACCAATATAATACATTCTTAGTTAAGTTTATATGTAACACCCTTGCAAGTCTTAAAACTTGCTTAATATACTGTGTTTTATGCTAGATTCTCCACTTTCTCTGAAGGGGAAAGAGAAGCAGCGATTCGAAGGACAGCTCTGTGAGGTTTGGCCATTTGGTGTCATGTTGAATAAACACAAAGGTGCTGGGGCTTTCTAAGGTGGCGTCCCAGGCCCCCATGCTGATCCTGTTTATGTGTTCGGGCCGGTTTTTGTTTTAAGTCGGAGGTGCTAAACACCTTCCCCCTGAGATAAAAGATGATTAATGCCTTTGAATGAGCGACGCTTTAATGGCTCAAGGCTACTTAAGCACTTCATTAGTGCGAGCTCAGGCCCGGTCACCACACTCGAGCCGCTGGGTCCCCTCGCAGCAGAAACAGAGACGCTGGAGAGGTTTTGCTTTGAAGTGGCCCCTGCTTGTACGAGCTCCATCCCACGAGGCATTTAACATGGAAATTTGATTAGCTCTCACTTTTTTGTTTTTTTACTGGCAAAACGTTAAGGCCTCGTTTTTTTTGTTTTGGGGTGACATTTGACTTGATCCCGTATAAATATCCGAGGCATCGCTGAGCAGAAGGGCACTCGGGATCTGGCAGCTGAGGAGCACATCTGGACTAAAGCCATGGATATACCCCAATCTTTCCTTCTCTTTCTGTGTGTCCTCCACCTGACCTGTAAGTACCCTGTGTTTATTCTGCACTACTACAGCTGTGACATGTTCAGCAGAAGCTATTCAGTTGACAAATATACCGATTAATTACTTCTGATATAACTGGTAAACATGAGCAGTAGAAAAAGGATGTGAAGAACTTGAAGTGGGATCAGATTACTTTCCATTTAACCAAACACTGTAGCTTTTCCACGCAAACCCAACATGAATATTTCAAGATGACCATAATATAAAGATGCATTTACGTTTTCCCTGTAAAATAACTTTTACAGCTTTTACAATGATAAATATATTTAAATGAATCATTAAAAGAAAACAGAAAACACATTTGTGCAATGGTGATTTCAGAGAAAGTTCTTGAATCAAACACAGTGAAATGAAACTAGTTCAAGACGCTGACGACACTGGCATGTTCTTGTTTTCGCTTCTAGTGACTGGAATGTTGAGCAAACACATCGATCACAGGAACCTGTTCACACAGAGGGTGTGCTGCAAGAGACAGAGTCACTTTGTGTACATTGGACAAGGTAAAGCAACACATTCCTCCACGTGCACTTTCCCAGAGTGTGCAGGAGGTTTCATTTGCACCGACACGTCTGTCTCCATCTTGTTGTTACTCGACCGCTCAAGCGTTTGGGGGCGAATCGAAAGTTAAAGACATGAATTTAAAAATATATATATATAATATTATTATTTTTTGGAAAAAGACCAACTCTCTCTCTTTCTCTCTCTCTCTCTCTCTCTCTCTCTCTGCAGACATCTCTGGGAGTCCTGTCAGCGTGGACGTGGGAATGTGCAGGTCACACTGTGGGGGGACAACAAGATCATCACATGAAGCAGGGCAGCAGGAATACTCCAAACATTCCTCAATGCTGGAATTCCTCAGGAGCAAAAAAGTAAGTGGAAGACTGTGACAGTTCTCTGCTCTGCCACCAGGGCGCGCTATAACTTTGATATTATCTTTCATGACTGCTCTTGCACAAATTTGTCAATGTCATTAACTTAGTCCCCTCAATGTAGAGTTTTAATCAACTGATGCAATATACATATATATATATATTCTTAAATTCAGTAACATTTGTTGAGCTACTTTGCAAAAACTGTGCAACAAACTCTACTCATTAACCCCGTGTTTTAAATATTCACCCTTAATTTGTACCATGCACTCACAAGCGACACGTTTTGACTTTTATTAATTTACCTTGAAACTAAAAGACGAGGACGCGAGGGCCTGCTGCTCCAGAGAGCTCGGAGCCGCTGAACCAGCTGCCCTCCTGCGGCGCGAACCAGGTGTGCGAGCCGACCGGGATGCGCGTGGACCGGGTGCTGCTGTTCGAGGGACCCCGGGAGGTGGAGGTCATCGAGGAGTGCCACTGCGAGATCAAGCTGACTCAGTGCATCCGCGTCCCCGCGCTGAAGACGTACTACTCAGAAACACCGTATGAGACGGTCATCGACGTGGGAGGATGCTCCCGGTCCAAAGGCTCCCCAGGTGTGTGTGTGTGAGGTCTACTAAATAAAAAAAGCAAACAAAAATGTGCTTAGATAGATGAGCACGGACACTTGGCCATTGGAAAATTTCGATTTTGTGAAACAGTAAAACTTAAGTTGGCCTCTTTTATTTAATGCACATTCATGAGTGGACTTTAATTCACTCTCTGCAGCCTAAGTCACAGTAGGAGTCAGGCATTTAAAGTCCCTGTCCTTTTATTTGACTATATAAATACATCTTAGCTAAATTCACACACATAAGTTTATGTTTCAAATACTAGCGGGATAAAGAAACTGTATCAAAAGTATGATATTGTGTCTGTTGCTTCTTATGGTTTAAATTTGAGCCGTTTTTTCCCTTTATCCTTTATCTTTTACAGAGGGATTCTCCTGTGTCCCCACCAAGTTTGACTCAGCCTTGGTGGAAACCCCTAACAAAGTGGATCTGATCCAGACCGTGGTGGCTTGTGAGCTGAAGGAGAGCTGCTACAGGATCCCATATGTGGAGTATTACTATGAAACAGTCCTCCACGCAGACGGCATCAAGGAGGAGAGACTCAAAGTGAGTGTAGCCTGGGAACTGTTACCAAAACACAGCTCTTCTGTTAATTTCCTCTATGCACATGTTGTTGTTTTTTTTTAAAACCCAGCTCTTCAGTCTTATGATTAGCACGGCATATTCTTAACACTATGAAAGGAGCGGTTCACTTGCGATGCCAGTTTCGCACTCTTTTGTCATCGAGTTGAGAGGAAACGAGGCTCTAGCTGAGCGCCAGACAGTAATGAAGTATCTTCATTCATGAGGCACATGTGTGGAAGACGGCACTTAATCAAACTAATCCACTGCCTGGTACCACACATCAACAGGCGTGAAGGACTTCAGGATGTGTTTAATGCTTATTCATGCTAAAAAACAGACTGGCAGGTTTTACTGTAGCAAAAGCAGAGTATGAATTTCTTGTATAACCATCTAAGGGGCATGACAAAATGTAATAAGTCTAATCAGGTCAAAACAAATTTACAGTGTATTTACAGTATTTTTTGTAGGAAAACAACATTAAAACTGTAATTAAACTAGTTTGTGGGCCATATATGAAGAAAACAGGGACTTAAACACATTCTAATTTCTGAGAAGACCATAACCAAGAGAAGGAACCCATTATTTGAGATTTTAACACAAGACTTTATCTAATAAATAAATGGCAGACCACTAATGTTAAATTTCTCAGCAATAAGTTTTTGGCTTCTGCCGTGTCTCAGCACCAATGGTGCAAGTGAAGTGCAAACACAAATGGCCCCCACAGGTGATGAATCAAAGCAGTTAACATGATAAACAGCAGCTGGCCCCCCGACTCAACTGGGTCAATATTTGTGACCAGCTGTGCGCTGATTTGCCTCTCTCTGTGTTGCTAATTTTCCACAGGAAATAGATGTGGGTAGATGTTTGGGAGGCTGCACTACAGGAAACCGATGCCTTCTCAGGTCAGTACGAACACAGCTGCTGCACACACCTCCTCTGCACCTCTCATAACAATTGCCCGCGAGCTCTGACACCTTCTGCACTCAGCATGTTGGCCCTTAAGGTTCATCCCTACACCAAATGTCCCTTTTTTTTTTTTTTTAAACTTTCTCTTTATGCTCAGATTCTGGTAGACACTCAATGTTAATGCAACATTATCAAAATGTATCTTAGACTTAGACTTAGATAAACTTTATTCACTTCATATTTTTATACACTTGCATGTATGCTGCACAACTAGACAACTAGAAAAGTCTATTTAGTCTATTTATTTCCTTAATGCAAGTCTCACTGTGCTTTGTTTTTCTTGTCTTTAATAAATCTAGTCTCACGTGCATAGAAGTGATTTAAGCACACATCTGTTTAACAGAAACAAAATAAAACAAAACAACATTTACACAGGAGATACCCTTATTATGACAGTAAAATGTCTATAATGTCCTGTCACATACTGATATGCTGGATACACAAACTTGTCAGTTTAACTGTTTCTTTTACATTGTCCATTAAAAAAATAAGTGTTTCTGGAGATGCACAACACACTTAAAGAGTATCTGTTGTGGTAAGAATGCAAATTTAAGCCTGTCGCGTTTTATGTTTTATGCTGCAGGAGTCCAACTGATCCGAAAACCTGCCACTTGTGGTCCGAACGACAGTCCAGGTCCTGCGTTCCTCAGGGCCACGAGAGCCACAGCTTCCTCAACCAACATGGCCAGATTGTAACCGTCCTCTCCATCTCTTCCTGCCTTTGTCAAAGCTAAACACTGCGCCCTCTGCTGGGACAAAAGCTTCCAAACATTTGCAGGGACTCTCAAAGTTTGGCCCACGCTGACTGCAGGACACTGATGACAAAATGCTTGAATTTTTAAAGAATTTCCTCCCCTAAAGTATTATTGTATTATATGTAATATATGTGAATAAGGATAATTTTGTAAATAAAATTAATACAACAATTTGTGAAGACTTGAGAGTGCATCATTGTAACTTTGGTCAGTGTGCAGACATTTTGGAAAGGTCTCCAGTGTGTTTTTTCCAAGAAAATAGTAAAATGTCTAATGTTTGTGTGTGAACTGAAACAAGAGCACAATGCCTGGCAAATTGTGCTCTACACTTTAATACGTCCATGAATGAATCAAAATATCAATTATCTAACAACACATTGACCCAGTTTAACCTGCACCATAAATCTTAACTGGAGGTGTGCCACACACTCGTGCATATCTAAAGTTTCAAAGGGTTTCAAATGAAACTTTGAAGAAGCACTATAAAGGGGCACAAAGCCAACCGACTTTGTAAGTGCCCCTTTGAAAAAACACACGCGTAGGTAGTTAATAGCTTCTCTATTTACGTGTGAACCAACACTGGCCCAGCTTTCTGTGTCATCTGACGAGAAAAAAGTTTTATGGCTTGTCTGCGAGGTGTCATAAAAACTTTGATCTCCTAAATGTTTATTACGGTGAGAGGTAACAAAGTCTTCAGCATCATTCTGACTTTTTATTTCCCCGTGCGTAATTGTGGGTAAAGATCAAAGGGAGCAAACGGCACCGTGCGTAATTTGAGTCGCCGAGAAAATAATTGAGCTGGCTTTGAGAAATCAAATATAAATAAGCGAGTTTAAATGATATCACAAACCCATCTACTACATTCAGGGCTTATACTGGATATATGTAATCAATATTTCAACATATATGTGGAGAGATGTTAGAGGGTAAACCTACAGTCATGTTTTCAAACATCATCGTCCAAGTAAATCTAAATCATAAAATTAACTTTAGGTTTTATCAGTAAATAGGTTGTGCAGACAAACTGATTCTGTTGGGTCTGATTTTAATTTAACCACATAAACGACATACAAGAGATCAGCTCAGCTGGAGATCAGGGCTCCTTTTTTAAACTATAACTGCAAATTTGGTGATTATCCAGCTGCAGCTAGATAAGCAGTTATGTAAATCTCAGGAAGTGTAGCCAGCGACACCCGTCTCTTTATCGAAGTAATTGGGTGCCACCCAAGACAGTGTGCCCATTATTCTAAATTAATGGATTCATTTAGGCGCAGTCGACCTCCCACTGCGAATGCACGTCCCTCAAGTGATCAGCTCCAGCCTTATTCTGTTCAACAACTTCACATTTTTGTCCTTTATGGATAACTATATCCAATATAGATGAGACTCAAAGGCTGAATGAAGTTTATTTGAGACGTATTGCCAGACGCGGAGACAATGGGCTTGAATAAAATTCACAATCGGGTTCACACCTCGTTAACTCCGCCATTAGTCTCCCTTTACATTCGCTGATTGGTGATTTACATTTGCGACCAAATAGCATCTTTACTGCTGTTTACCAAAGGTTGGCGGCACTGAAGAGTGAAAAGGGGCATTAGATATAAAAAGTCGAGCTTCCAGGACTCAGCAGTCACTCCGACTCCAAGTTGCTGTGCGCTTCGAGGACACCGATGCACCAGGAATCTACCCACACCTCCGAGATGTTGATGTTTGCGATCGTCAGCTTTGCCACTTTGGTGTGCAACGCCGCTGCACGGCCTTCAGTCAACTACATGGAGAACCACTTCACCGCCGATAATGAGTCAGCGGAAGTCCGTTCAGCTGCCATCAAGAGGCTTTTGGAAGTTTTTGGGATGGAGGACCCCCCTGCTATCCATGGACACAAGCAGCCACCTCAGTATATGCTCGATCTGTACAACACGGTTGCTGATGTGGACGGTGTGACCAAGGACCCGTATCTTCTGGAGGGGAATACCGTGCGCAGTTTCTTTGACAAATGTAAGATCCGATTCGTGGCTGCTTGCGTTTGAAACTGGCTAAAACAGATAAAATATAATCAGGTTTGTTCCGGTGCCTAATGATTTAATTTCACTTCCATTGCAGTGCGCAGTGAACAGGTGGAGTTCAGGTTCAATTTGTCATCAGTCGCAAGAACCGAGAAGATTCTCACTGCAGAGCTCCATCTTTTCAAGCTGCGGCCTCAGGCAACCGAGACATTCAACAGGCATCACTTCTGCCAGGTTTGTAACCCAAGAAAAATCAACAGCTGATGGATTCATGTTGAATTTAAACGCACTCAGATGCACGTTTCTATTGTTGGTTAATGTTTTCGTGTTTCATCCAGGTCAGTGTTTATCAGCTGCTTGACAGAAGCAAAAACAACACCCAGGAGAAGAAGCTGTTGTCTTCTCGACTCATCCCGGTCCACTCCACTGGCTGGGAAGTGTTCACAATCACACACGCAGTAAGTATCACCTACTTTGAGCAAACTCTGGGCAGTGTGGAGTAAAAGACTGGGATTTAACTGACCGATCAACCTCTTCTTCTCAAAGGTCCGCTCCTGGATGATGGACGAAGACAGCAACTTGGGACTCCACGTGGTGGTTCGGACCCTGGGAGGAAGCCAGATGGATCTGAAACTGATCCGCTTCGCTTCTGGGCGCAACCACCATCAGAGCAAACAGCCCATGTTGGTGCTCTTCACAGATGATGGTCGTCACTCAGCGAGCCTTGAGAACGCAGGTGAGATTATTTTTTTTGTCAGCTTGCCTGATCATGTTGTGTTCAGTTATAGTAGAATACAAAGTGCAGGTTGTTCTGTGGTTTTACAGAACAACTGAGAAGCAGGGGGACCAGAGGAAACTCGACTTCTTCTTTCAAACCTCCTCTTCTCTTCTAAAAAAACTGACATCTGGTGCTGCTAAATATCTTCTTGGTGAAAGGAACATACTGTACTATATATTGAAATTGCATGTCCTAATGAAAAGTTCCTCTTTCTTTCTCCAGATCCAAATGATGCCATAGTGACTTCCAGCCTGCTTCAAGCCCCCATGTCAGGTCCATCCTCCCGCAGCGCCCGCTCCCTGGACTACAGCGAGGAGGAAGGTGCATCTATGGCCTGCCAGCGCCTGCCCCTCTATGTAGATTTCGAGGAAATCGGCTGGTCAGGCTGGATCGTATCTCCCAGGGGTTACAACGCTTATCACTGCAAAGGCTCCTGCCCCTTCCCCCTGGGCCAGAACATGAGACCAACCAACCACGCCACCGTCCAGTCCATCATCAACGCCCTGAAGCTGTTCAAAGGCGTCGAGACGCCCTGCTGCGTGCCCGACAAGCTCTTTTCCATCAACCTGCTGTACTTTGACGACGACGAGAACGTGGTGCTGAAACAGTATAACGACATGGTGGCTGGGAGCTGCGGCTGCCACTGACATCAACCAGCGACCAGCTGGGCTGCACAGAAACTCACTAAGAATACCATGTAAAAAGGGTTTTGATTCAGCCTGCTGAGCCTAATGTGCAGCTACGACTGGGTAATGTCCTGCATGCGACATTGTATTATATGTAAATATCCATAAATTATAATATATGACAGCGACGGAAGTGATATCCAGTGAAAGATGTGAATGTGTATATTTTATGTTTTCTGTTTGTAAAATATTAGACAAGTCAGAATAAATGCAGTAAAGAGAAAAGACGGACCTGTGAATTTATTTAAAAGAAAGATTTCAGTGTCGAATTCTTCCAAGGACGTCACTAAATGGACGTGTTAGGTTGTGGCGTGTGTCCATTAATCAGCAAGCCTGCAAGTGCAAGAATTAAGCAAGTTGAGCAACTCCTGTTAGGACATTTTTTTGAAGAGTGCGTACCATCTTCTCTCAGTTTTATGAGTATAACTCTTTGCACGTCTAAAACTACACTAAGTACAATACTATCTTAAACTAAAACAAAACTTTCTTTTGACTTATTACAAAAAATCTAATCTAATCTAAGTATTTGGTATGTGGAAAAAAGCCACAATGAGAAACGCTTTAAGTTTTGGGGTTTTTTTGCATGTCCTTATATGATCTAGGTCTTAATTCATTTATTAAATGCATTTGCAACAGAAACCCAGACTTAAATTAAATTAATATACAGAGTTTGCACCACTGTATGCAAACTCTCTGTATTATAAATAATTTCTTTAAAGGTGTGTGCAATAAATGGCACACTACTGACAATACAAGTGACAACTGTCAAATCTACTAGTTGGAAAGAGACAGAGTTTAAAATCTTATTTGAATGTCACATGCTGTCACTCGTGGACACTGACTAGATCCATTCACTTTGAAAGTAGGATCTCGTCTGCACAGTCTCCACTTCACCACCAGAGGACACTGTTGAGCTGCACCTGGAGCTGCCTCAACTAATAAGACGTGTTCCTATTTCAAGGGTAGATATATAAAACTGATTTGCTTTTAATGTAAATCTGTAATTTTGTAAACATGCTCTTCTAAATGCATGTACAATAAAAACTGAAAATATGCCAAAAAAATAAATAAAATAACACCACAGAAGCAAGTCTACAGAACAAGTTTGAATTATTAATGAAACACTTAAATATTAAACCCAGTTTCCTAAGCGAAAATTTATTCTAACAGTACTGAAGTGCGATGTCTTCCTGAAAGTATAATCCGACTGTTTAAAGAGCTCCAGAGGTCCCTGTAGTTCCCCCTCACCACCTTATGCTAGTTTTCTGTCCCTCCCATCGCCTTGAGCTCAGCGAGTTTTTGTACAACCTGACTTTGCATATATTACCAAAAAAAACTACAAATGTTTAACTTGCTAGTATAGTTCTGCGCTTCAGGATTTGCTCCAAGTCAAATCGCTCTGTAAGGGCGTGAAATCGGGAGTAGAAAACCTCCAGGCCGGGAGAAAATTAAAAGAGCTGACTGGGAGCAGCTGGAAGCTGCTGGAGGGAAACGGTAGCAAAGCACATGTAAAGCAAAAAAAAAAGTCTGGACATAAGGCATTATGAAAAGGAAACACTTTAATGGGACCAAAGTAGTCTCTATGAGCAGTCCCTCTCTTTACAAGCTATGCCTACAGCCTGATATAAAATGATTGTACAACTAATGTTACAGTCAGCAGCTGGAAAGAGAAAATATTTAAGATTTTTGGAAATTGAACGCCTTAAAAAGATTTATGCAGCTTGTCAAGTCCTGCTCATAACCAGGCTGCAAGTATTTTAAGAAGCCCGGAGAGGAAACAGTATCCAGGCCAGACATCAGGCTAAAACATCATTGGTTGTTTCTGCTAAAACACATTTTAATTCCAGTCTTCTAAGACTCTTGTTTCCCACAATATTTGTGCATGACCACCACAGAATTATTAAAGACTGGGAAAGATTGTTGTGGCTGTTTAACTTCAGCTTTGTGAAGGGTGTGTGTCCTGCATCAGCCAAATTTGCTGTAAACACATCCTTACCTTTACTTTGTACCTTCTATCAAGGTATGTTACACCCCTGATTTGTTGAATGATCAAATATAGAGCAAATAACCAGGGATATTTAGGTTCCCCAGGTTGTTACGCACAGATGTAGAGTCCTCCTAATAAAACATTATATTGATTTTAATGAATAACATCCATAATGCAACCCTGTTTGTTAAGTCTTCCTTATCCATTGTGCTACTTGCAACAGAGTGAGGTTAATTTGATACTGTACTGTGCATCTTCTATTGTAAGTTATAATAGAAGGATAAATGACAAAGCTTTATATCAGAGCCTCAAGTCACGGTTGAAACTCTGGCTTCTTTCTTCGTTTAAGGCCAGATATGTCAACACCTGACCTTAAACTGGAGGTGAAACCGTACTCCAACGATGGAGTTCTCAGATGAAACAAAACTTGTCTCCTATCAAAAACTCTATTTGCCCACGACAAAACCCTGCCTCTAAAGAGCGTAACCCGAGCAGGGAACGAGGCGTCGGCCATAGAGTGGCACTAAAGGGGGTTGATACCACTTGGCATGATGCTGAACGACAGCCCTTTATTCATTGTCAAAGGGGCCGCTATTCACAGCGGAGAAAACGATGAAATGCTGCCATTATAGTGGGGACCAAAGGGCCCGGTGGCAGCCCGACACCTGATCTCCTCTTTGGCTCTGGCCTCCTTTTGTGAGAGTATTTCATAACTGACATACCCACCGGAAAAGAAGAAGAAGAAAAAAAATGTTGGAGCAGTGATGGAGCTGAGAGCGGGCGTTTGTGCGCTCAGACATGGGGAATAAACAGACCATCTTTACAGCGCAGCAGCTAGATGCATATCAGGTCAGTGTCAATCCTGTTTCTTTCTGAATGAGAACAGCTCAGGTTAAATGTTGCTTTTCTTATCACTACTAGCTGTCAACATGTGTCAACACGATTAATCAGACTTCTTTACTTTCTTGTTTATTAGCGAAAGGATATTAAGGCTCATGAGGTGCAAGGGGAGCGAAGGTCAATGCATGCCTTATGGCGTTTGTTGATTTTATTTTATTGGTGACCTTCTGCAAATAATAAAAAAGCTATTTGCAAATGTCTGTCTTTGCACATTTTACAGTTTGAACCTCAGATCGGACAATCTGAGGTCTAAAGTTAGAGACAGGATGTTTGAAATTTAATCAAATAAGCACATTTACTCACTGGATTTGATTTATGTGTACTCTACTGGATGCTACTTTTACAGGGAAATATTATTATTGTCAAATTGACACATAATTACTACACATAAAACACTAGGTGTTCAAAGAAAATATACAGAACTCTTATAGAAACTAAAATTATCTTCTCCTCAACTTTCCTTGACGTACATTTTATTGCCGAAAACAACTTTTACTATTAGAACTTTACTTTCTTGAATCTAGTGTAATACTGATCCTCTCCTGCCATGATCTGACTTTATTTGCAGGACTGTACGTATTTTACAAGAAAAGAAATTCTCAGGTGAGCTCACAGGTATTTTGTTTGTACTTCCTGATACACACCAATCAGCCACAACATTAAAACCACTGACAGGAGACGTAAATAACACTGACCATCTTGTGACAATTCAGTGTTCTGCTAGAAAACTTCTGGACCTGGCATTCATTCATGTGGATGTTACTTAGACATGTGGCACCCACCTAGACCAGATCAGGCACCCCCACCCCATAGCAAAGACACTCCTTGATGGCAGCTGCCACTAGATCCCAAACTGATCCAAGTATCTGTGAGATGATCCACAGAGACCCCTCCCCTCAAAGGCCCCCCACTAACAACACCCTGTTGCCAGACACCACAGGACACCCTCAGAAGGCCCATGTCCATTCTCTGATGAGTCACAACTGTTTTGGAGGCACAAGGGAGACCTACACAATATTAGGAAGGTGGTCATAATGATATGCCTGATTGGTGTGTAAATTTTATTTATGACAATATGGCATTAAATTGCGTTGTTTCTGCTAATGTAGGCTAGCACCCTTGAGACAATGAAGCTACCACTTTTGGAACTTCAATGCACTGAAGTACAAAACATCATAATACAGAAGACAAATACTGAAAGTGAACTTTTTTTTTTTTCTTAACCCATCCCCAGACTGTTCTACCGCTATCGGGATTTGGCCCCACAGCTCGTTCCTCTTGACTACACCAACCACCCAGATGTGAAGCTACCATATGAGCTGATTGGGAGCATGCCAGAGCTGAAGGTACACCCACTGGTCCACACGCTCCCAGCAGACCCGCTCTCTCCCTGTGTTCCCACTCCATAATTAATGGCCAACTAATCGACAGAATTCTTTGAAAGGTTATATGTTACCCGACTCTTTTAAACTTGGAAGAAAGCTGGTGGGTCCCAGAGGGCACACTTGTTGGAAATGGGTCAATTATATGCCTCTTTACACAGTGACAGTGAGGTAAACAGGTGTGTGTGCGCTAACACGCTGCTCACCGGCACGAGAAAGGGAAAGTGAGCCGGGCAGCACTATGCTCATAAACTCTGGGTCATTCATTATTCCAAATTGTGACGGATTATTTGGAATATCATCAGATAAAAAAAATAAAATAAATCAGACGAGAAAGCGAGATACAAGTCAGTTTATATTTTACACATAAGGCCTGGTTATTCTCCGTCCAGGACAACCCGTTCCGTCAGAGGATCGCAGAGGTTTTCTCGGAGGACGGAGAGGGGAACATGACGCTGGACGACTTCTTGGACATGTTTTCAGTCCTCAGTGAGATGGCTCCACGTGACCTTAAGGCCTACTACGCTTTCAAAATTTACGGTAAGATGAATAAAGACTGAATAAAATGGTGGTTTTCTTAAAAAAAAAAAAAAAAAGACAGTTCCTGTTTTCAGTGTGTTTTGCTGAGTCTGACTTTACTTCCTCAACGCTGTTCCACAGACAACGAAGATAAAGGTGAAATGAGTCTACTAGTTGTTTGAACACTTATTTGATCCTTTTAAAGCAGCCTAGTTAAAAAACAACTACGCAGAACATTTCTACTGCAAGAGAAAAGGAAATGCTTTATGTGTTAAATGGGCTGTGCACATATAATCATTTTGTTTACTGATACGAGACCGTACAGAGAGAAGATAGGGAAGTCTTAAAATGAATTAGAATCAGGTCAAATTCCACATTAGAGAAATCCCCTCAGATACAGAGTGTACGTAATCTTATTTTATAATTTACCAGGTTTTATCGATGCAATCTCTGACCTGCAGCTGATCTGTATCATGAGGCCAAAATCTGTTGAAAACATCATTTAGTAAACACCATTTAGCTGACTGAAGAATGTCAGGTACACTTTTTTTATATATATATATATATATATGTATATATATATATAGGGGCCTGAGGTCATGGGGTCAGTTAACATACTATTTACTAATATGATGACAGAGCATGCACGGTGAAGGGTCATGGCGCTGTAAGCATGACGGATGGTGCGTGGAATGCTTTAAATCATTAACCAGCCCATTATAGAGGCAAAGAGACTGTCAGAGCCCAGCCTGTGGCTTTGCACCAGTGTCGCCTCTAATTAACAAAAGGCTGACGGAGGAAGAGGTTATACACACACACACACACACACACACACACACATACGGCCGAGACCACGGGTCAAGGGGACTTTTCCTTCATTATTCAGTAATAGGGGAGATGTCACTGAGTTACAGCTTAGTCGCACTCAGATGAACAGGAATTATGCCAAAGCACTGGTTTAATTTACATTCTTGTTTTTTTCCAATAAGTTAATACACTTATCAGACATAACATTATGCCTTATCCTAATATTGTGTAGGTCACCCTTGTGACTCATCAGAGAATGGACATGGGCCTTCTGAGGGTGTCCTGTGGTGTCTGGCAACAGGATGTTATTAGTGGGGGCCTTTAAGGGGAGGGGCCTCTGTGAATCATCCTACAGATACTTGATCAGTTTGGGATCTAGTGAATTTGGAGGCCAGGTCAACACCTTTTTAATGTTTTATTTTTAGTTGTTCCTAAAGTGTTTTTGTGTGTGTGCCTGTGTCAGGCTACATCCTGCATCAAGGAGTGTCTTTGCTATGGGGTGGGGTTGCCTGGTCTGGTCTAAGTAACATCCACATGAATGAATGCCAGGTCCAAAAGTTTCTTAGCAGATCATTGTATTAAGATGGTCAATGTTATTTACTCCTCGTGTCATAATGTTGTGACTGATCGGAATGATTAAATGATTATCGAGAGCTCTCCCATCTATTTTTCTGTGCAAGATTTCAACAACGATGACTTCATCTGCAAGTCCGACTTGGAGAAGACGCTGAACAAACTGACCCGTAACGAGCTGACCGAGGACGAGGTGAGGATGGTGTGCGAGAAGGTGATGGACGAGGCCGACCTGGACAACGACGGACGTCTGTCGCTCGAGGACTTCCAGCACATGATCGTCAGGGCGCCAGACTTCCTCAGGTGAAAAAAAGGGGGCAAGGGTAACGTTTTACCACATGTGGATACGGTGATGATGATGATGATGACGAGCAAACACAGCTACCTTCAAAAACAATACAAAAGAGCACAGGCATTTACAAAATGTTCTTATTTTTGTCTTCACAGCACCTTTCACATAAGGATATAAAGGAAATGAAGCAGCCATTGTACATTTGTTACTTGGAATAGCACCAAAGGATGAACTCAAAATACCTAAGATCTCAGTTTTGAGCAGGAGCCTTACTGTAAATAGATTTGTTTGTAAAGAGCCCACATTCGATTTTCTTTTTTGCTCCTGCAGCCACAAAAGCAAAAACAGCAGCAAGCCACGGTGTGAATGCAGGTCCACAGTGAGGAGGAGGCGGCATCGGCCAATCCATCAAGACAAGGCTCATTAGTTATGACCATCAACAGTAGATTTGCATTTTGTGTCCAAAGGGGTTCAGTTACACCGGACTATAAAAGAAACACATGGCAGATTATTCCAGTGGGTTCAAAGCAGGCCAATGAAGGGCGAGCCATTTATCATGAAAGCCATCCGATATCCGATTCTAATAAGCCAATAAAAACACAGAATGAAGTTTTTTTTTTTTCCATTTTATTTTATTAAATCAAAAGTACACATATCTACAAATTGTAGATACATTTTTATATGGGTTTAGAAAGTACAGTACAATTTAAGTATAACTCTTTTTTTTTTCTCTCATTGTGATATTTACAATGTTTTATTACCCGCCGCCCACCCCCCCCAAAAAAAAATCCTCCCTGTGTACTTCATACTCGATGGAATGAAAATATGGCTGTAAAAAGGGACGTTGAGTATATGACGACACGTGATAGGAATCTTAAGAAAAAGATATGCTTTAAAAAACAAAAAATAAATCAAAGAGGAAGTATCATCTCTGTGGAAAATGATACAGCTTGAGTCCCAAGAAAAAAAAAAGCCTGCTCCCTATTTGTTTCTGTTTAAAGCTACAGTATTCGACCGAGACAACGCCTCGACGCACGGCGCTCGACAGGCTAAAATCGACCTGCATCGATGTAACAGTTCTCTATAAACGGAGCACGTCTTGTTTGTTGTTTTCTTTTTTTTTTGCCTCAGTGAAATCACACGTAACAACATTATCAACAACAACAAAAAAAAATTGCCCGCACATTCAACTGCACAGGTCTACAAAGTATGTCTGAAATTTACATTACACACATATGCACAGGTCCAAGAGTCACAATGCATAGCTCACCCTATGACAGAAAGAACTTGAGTACTAGCGGTTAAGACAAATGGTCGCGGTAGTCATGAGGTCCCAAATTATTCGATATTAAGAAGGTGCAGGCAAGCAAAAGCAGATTCCTCCTCCATATATTGTGCATATAGGAACTTGATTTTTCAGACTAACGAAAGCTAAAGAAATGGGAAACAATGGATGAACAGACTTGAGTTTCGACATCGGAGTAAAATACGAGCGGAAGGTACATATTTGCATCAAACACTTCAAATTAACTGTCTCTTTCTTAATTGAATACTGAGTTTGCTGGTCATCTATTCTGCCTCTGGTGCCACCTAGTTACCAAACAGAAGCGCCACAGTTAACAGGAACGCGTGAGAAAATATAAACACTACTACTACTACTGAGATCACCTTTAAGTTTAGGTCAAGCTGGCTTTTATAAATGTCACTTGGCAGGGCAGTAGCATAGAAACAGAGGCTGTAACGTTCTTTTTACACACGCACTTATTACTGTTGTTTTTAAGTGAACTAATAACATGACAGTGGATCGCTAGCAGTGTAACAGCAGAAGAGATCGATTCATTTATAAGTAAATTTTGGTATAATATGCCCATTATATTACCAAGAATTAAAGTGTTTTTTTCTTTCTTTAACTAATTGTAACTATCACTTGGCACAGGCTACACACAACACAATATACTGGTAAAGTGCAAGGAGAGCTGCATGGATATCAGAAGGGAAGGGGCCATACAGCGAGACTCCTCGAGTGGTTATTTTAAATTGCTGATCAGTTAACCAGAGACGTCATTTAGCTTGACTGTGAATCAGAGCCGGAAGTTAAACTTTTCAAAATGAAAGGCTCATCTTGTTTGAAGCAACCTTACGAGTCAATCGAGAGAGAAGAAGCAACTCTTCAAGCAAAAATATCCAACACTTGGTGGTTTCAGCTTCTCAAAAGTGTGAAATTTTGCTGCTATTCTTCGTCTGCTGCGATGGTAAACAGAACGTTTTTGGACTTCAGGGCATCTCCTTGGGCTCACTGGCGTTTTAAACTTTAAACTAAGCTTTCATTGCAGTTGTAAAGTACAACTAAAGTACTTCAAGATATGTTCCAATATTGTGTACTTAAATCACGTTCACATTACGTACTCAAACATCTGGTCCAACAAAAACAACCCATCATAAATTGTGCAGCTGACACTTTGACAGCAGAACTTGAATGTGTATAGACACATGTCTAGGCTGTAGCTGAAAGTGTATCGCTTCCAAACTGCTTTCCAGCACTTACAAGCTGGCACTCGATATTAAAAAGAGTTGCAAGCCGAGATCAGGGCTTGTAGAAACACATATTTTTTTTGGATGCAACAAATGATTGTCGAGAACTACACGCAAACAAAAGCGCAAGTGAAAACTTTTCCAATCCAATTTCTCTCTGACCCTTGACTTCACTACCGTTGATATCAGCTGCTGAAATGAAAAAGAAAACAGCTCTGCTCCACAGGCGCTCAAGCCCATCAGCCTCTGGTTGACATTTGTCACATAAAAAGGGAAAGAGCTCTAATAAAAAATATATCTAAATATCACATTTGTATTCCAATCCCAAAACTAGTAAATGATTTCTCATCCACGGTTGTGCTACCGCCTGTGCGAAACATCAGTGCTTAGAATGAAGAGACTAACTTCAGAAGTAAGAGCCTGTCTTTTGTGTGAGGTGGAACATCTGGATAATGATCCTGGCCGTGTCCTCCAACAGCCAAGCACTTGACAGATCTCCTTAAAATGGAAGAGATGCACCTCTGGAAGCTTTCAGAAGAGGAAGAGAGGAGGGGGAAGGCCTCCGCTTACTGAGAATATAATGGTTTCTGTGGACTGGGAGGACAGGCCATGACGGGGAAGAAAGAGGAAGGAGGGAGGAAGTGCTAAGAGCGAGCACAGTCCATTTATGTCCAGCCAGCGGGGCTGCCAGTGTGAAAGGCCCCGTTCCCTCAGAGCAGGCTACAGCGGAAGAAGCTGGTCTTTTTCTGAGGCTCTGAGATCTTGACTCCGTGACTGCTTCCCTGTGGCGTGTTGCCCTCCTGAAGTAAAAACATCAAACAGGTCACAGCTCTGTCAAATGTCCACTTTTAACCCGATTCATTCTCACACTGTGAAATAAGCTCTTCTATGTGACACTTACCAATTTTGTGTCCATTTTTGACTTGATGTCTCTGGCGAGTGTCAAAAATGCCTACGAACCAGAACAAATGTACATGGAGTTAAGTTTGTGATATGCATCTATAGTATGGATATTTACATGGCATTTATAGAGACGAGAACTGAAACCAGTTCACGTTAGAAACTTGTGGGCAAGAAAAAAAAACGTATTCACGCTCAGTACTCATAGGAATGTGATTTTCAAATGGAGAAACCTAATTTAAGAAATATGAAGTTTTAACATCAGTGGCTACGTTTATATGTACTAATAACAGAAATGCCTCATGTAACCACCTCAATCCAGCTATACTGGCCAGATCTAGACTGATAGGAATAGTGTAAATGCTTCAATAATCGTTTCACTGAGAAAATATTTGCACTTGATTGGATTGTTTCTCTGTGGTTGGAATAAATGCAGCGTTGCACATATTCGCTGCACATGGGGTAAACATCAGGTGACATGACGAGTTTCTGGAAAGGACATAAACATGGCACACTGGACTCTATGTGGGCACCCCTGTTGTTGAAGACATCTGTCCATCTTGGTCACCTACTGCTTTTGAATGAACTCAGTGTTATCAATAAAGTTACAAAGATACTGTCTTCTTCTTCTGTTTAATTTCCGGCTGATTCGATGCGAGTGGAACCACTCTGCACATGTCAAATAAAGTTACATTCTGGTTGTTGCTTTAAGGGCATGTAAACATATACACTCACTTGCCAGTTCATTAGGTACACTAGTGAAAACGAATGCAGTCTAATACAACAGCCCTGCACTAAACCTTAGCTTCATGAAGGTAATGGTACTCTAAAACAACAGAGAGCCGTGTTGATTCAACTGTGTATTCATTTTGAAGGCTGTGGTTTGTACAAGTGTTGTAATCTACTGTGTTGTACCGACACAAGTTTTGTTATTTTTGACAACCCCGTTTTAGTCGTTGGGCTAGACAGTTTAAGGTCACCACAAATGATCACATCCTCTAAAATGATCTTACAGTTGAACTTCCACCTTTCTTGTTTCAACATAAACTGAACATTATAACATTCACGAAGCTAAGATTTAGTGCAGGACTCTTAGACATTAGAACGCATTCATATTCATTAATGTACCCAACGAATTGGCAAATGAGTGCATATCTTACCAAATCATTTAATTTAGCATCCATGTAAACAGGTAAATTGGAATTTCAATTTATTTCAATCTGATTGGAAACACTGTTCAAGTAGATATAGCAGTGGTTGTACGTTTGCTAGCTGGCACATTTCAAATCAACAGTACTTTGAGTTCTTGAAAAAATTACTAATTAGGATGTGTCTGGTGATCGTTTATGATTTAACTAGCTGACAAACTTAAAAAAGTATTAAATAAAATATTCAAATTCTCCTAAAGGAAAAGAGGCTACTTACGTTTTCCACATTGATGTTGGCCTTTGCACTCGTCTCCATGAACTTGATTCCGTACTCAAGAGCAAGCTGAAAGGGAATGAGAGGAAAATAAATAAATAAATAAATATGCTACAAACCTGCCAAAATTAACAGTGCATCGGTTCCATTATTTCCAATCAAATAAAATTAAACTTCTCACCTTCTCCCCTCTGTCTTTGGAAACCTGCCTCTTGTCATTGATGTCACATTTGTTGCCAAGTACCATCTTCTCAACATCAGAGGATGCATGCTGGATTAAGAGAAGAGAGTTTTAATTTCCTACAAGGTGCCATTCAGGCAGCGAGCATGTAACCGAGGATATATTTAGACCTGTATATACCTCTTCTATATTCCTTATCCAGTTCTTGATGTTCTCAAAAGACTTCTCGTTGGTGATGTCGTAGACAAGCATGATGCCCTGTTAAAGGACAGTAAATCAGACGCGTTGCAACAAATGCAGCCGAGGAGCTGTGGCTTTATAGGAAAGAAGATTTAAGTCACATTTGTCTTGTCAGCGTAAGAAGGCACCTACCATCGCTCCTCTGTAGTAGGCCGTTGTGATTGTTCGGAAGCGCTCCTGACCTGCTGTGTCCCTAAAAAAAAAGTACAAAAGATATCAAGTTTCAAAACAAATGTCGATCACAGTGTTTGGGAAAATTAGTGAGAAAGTTTCAATAAATTTCTCACTACAGGTAGCTCTTACAACGTTTGAGTTAATTAAAAGTTTTCCAACAAGCTGATATAGCAGCAAATACCTCAAGTTTATACATTTTAAAGGCTATACATCCACTGTTTTTTGTCAATGCAGACAGAAATGGGTAGTTAAACTTATTAGAACCTGTAACTTATATCTGAAACAATAAAATAGGCCATTATTTATATGATAAGCATGATAACATATCTCTAGTCTGTATGAAGCTCATCTTGAGTGGACTGTGTCCAACCCATATTTTGCTTTCCTTCAATAGGTACATATTGATAAAACACTTCCTTCACGTCACATGTAAAGCATTTAAAGGAAATAAACTTACCATATCTGCAACTTTATCTTCTTTCCGTCAAGCTCTATTGTCCTAATCTTGAAATCAATGCCTGCGGGGATAAAAGAGGATCATGCATGTCAATCATAACGTTAGCTTGCTAGCTTAGTATATCCAGGCGAAACCTGGCTGTGACGGCTGTACCAAAAAAAATAAATGTACACAAACGGATAGGGAATACACAACAAAAAAGGCAGTAATATGTGTATAGAAGAAGATTGGTGCGTTGTAAATAACTGTATTGAACAACCATAGCGTGCTACGTATCGCGTTTTCCGGTGCTTTGCCAGAATGTAGACGGGGGCCTACATGCTAACGCTAGCTAGCAAGAGAGCCAACCGGCATGACTTTAAAATAAAATTATTTACAATACTGTTACTATAAGCGTTTCACGTACACACGTAACAGTAAGTTTCACGTTGCACGGCTTACCACTGACTTCATTATGTCAATGACAAGTAAACGAATTACACATTTTTATAACTTACGAATTGAAACTAGTACTCCACTTAGCATAGCTAGTAGCATTCCAGCAAGTAGACAGACCCGCAGATACAGCCCACTGACGCGTTGTAAACACACAGAATGTCACAGTTTACATCAGCCCCTCCTAAAAAAAAAAAAACTCACCTATTGTCGAGATAAACGTTGAGTTGAAGGCGTCCTCTGAAAACCTGAACAGGACACATGTCTTCCCGACACCAGAGTCCCCGATTAACAGTAATTTAAACAAATAGTCGTATGTTTTCGCCATATTTGATATTATTGCGGAAATCCCGCCCGGCGACGCAGTGACGTGACTGTGCGGAAAGGACGCCCCCTGCTGGCCCGGAATTCACCTGCTTGTTTATCACTGACGAGGACCAGCAGACGTTCACAGGTCAGTCATGATGGAGAAAAAAGGAAGTTAATTCAACTCAAATAACCCATCTACATAATAATATACTTAATGATTTGAATTTGCAAATTACTTTACCTTTCAAACAGTCTTCTTAGCCGTCTGTATTCATCAAATGGCTATAAATTAACCAGAACAATGGGTTCAACTTCCAAAAACTATGTTTAAATTCCAAAATATGAAACATTATGCTGGATTAGCTACTACTTGACATTCACAACACTACTCTTACAGCATGTGCATGTGGCTGCATGTCTCAGTAGGTAGATACGTACATAAAAGTAATCGAGTTGCATAAGGAGTCACTGACTGTACCCTACCTTTGCTGCTTAGATTATATATTGCTGATAATAGTTCTTATCCTGAAGATAAAACTTAAATTGCAACACTGTAGGATCACATTTTGCCACGTTTATATTTTTGACCAGAACAAAAACATTCACAGTACAAGATGTGCACGTGGCTGTGTCTATGAGGAGTATACATATATGGTAGGTATGATGGTGCAGAGCTAATTTTGGGTGTCTTTGTGTGCTGCATATTTGTATCTTGTGGAGCTTGAAAATTACATCAATAATGCAAACCTATGGAGTCCTTTTACTGTACCTTCGATGCTTTTAGTGTATAACATGAACTGTGCATATACTGTATTGCTGAACCTTCTTTTCCTGAAATAAAACTTTTTATTGTACTCAGCATTTTGTAGAATTTGTTATTTTTGACATAAAAAAAAAAAGGTCTCATCACATTTGCTGTTTCCTAAACATTAGGTTGCATCACATGGCCTTCCTCAGTGCAGTGATTCTACATTAAACAGCTGGAATCATGATTTTTTTTCTTTAGATAGCTTACATTAATGTAAGTCTGAAGCCCTACTTATTTTTAGGAATAAACAACGCTTGACTTTAAATTGAATTGTCTGTAATATGCTGTGGCCTGTATCTCATTTAAAAATACTAGCAGTATTCCGTGACCTTATGCTGTGGAAGCGAAGAGGCACCAGATAAGCAACAAGAGCAACTTCACTGTCGCAGTCGAAATAACTGTGCGTGTTGGCACACGTAAAGTGAAGGGTGAGCTTCTTCTCCTGTTCCAGTTAATGGATATGTGTTGAAATCGCCTCTAGGATACACATAAAACACACACACACACACACACACACAAAGAAAATGCACATACTCACGCAGATGACACAACAGCCAACATGACACATAAAACATCAGCAACACTGTCATCGTCATTGTTTTATTTGTGCTCTGAGTTTGGTCTACAACACAATTTATCAATGATCAACAATCATTTGGACCCAAAACCATTTGTTTTTTGTATTTTTTTTCAAAAAGGTAGAGAAACAAAAGAACCATAAATATAAAAAGGGGGCTACATGTGTTTAACAAAGAGTGAAATTACAGAGAATGGATGGCATGTAGAAAATATCTTTTACAGAAGGATTTTTTTATTTTTTTATTATGTTTGATGTTCTTCTTGGCGTTTTACAAGCTATTGAGCTCCTGCAGTGTTTGGTCCAGGACTTGGTGCATTCCTACGTTTTCCTCTTTAGCATTTGATAGGCTCTCTGCAATAAAAAAAACAAAGGTAGTAGATTTAACATACAGAGAGTTGGCAGTGAATAGACAGATAATTGAAAATAGATTTGATAATACCGTAATTTCATTTTGGAGCAGACAGAGCAATAAAAAAACAAACACGCTTGTGTATAACAAAACCCACAAATGTGGATTTCACAGCCGCAAGTGGGAGAAGAGATATTCAACGACAGAAGACAGGGTAAAAGAGAAAAAATTATCTTTATTGAGCTTCAGTTCAAAAGGATGTAAGCAGTGAAACAGAAGGGACAAAAGACAAGACAAAGAGCTTTTAATAATGCAAATGCAATAACACAAAGAGAAACAAAGGGAAAGTGAAAACAGGAAAAAGCGTGAGGTTTACAAGGTGTTCATGTCATTGAGGGCATGATCCAGCTCCTCGCTGATCGCCTTGTATTTCAGCTTCTGAGTGTACAGTTCATCTGCAGGTCAAAGGTCAGAGATAGAGCAGGCGCAGGAGGTTCAGAGGAAAGTGCGGAAAGGTCACGGAGGGAAATCAGGAAGAAGAAGGAAGAAATCACACAGATCAGATTAAAGTTGAAGAATAAGGAAAAGTCAGGAATAATGAAGATTTTTTTACAAAAAGGGATGGAAATGAATAAAGTTACCTTCTAAGTCGTCTATGGTCTTTTCCAGCTTAGCGACTGTCCTTTCTGCGAATTCTGCACGGGTCTCCGCCTTTGGCAAACAATAAACGCGTTAATCATCCGGACGCGGCTTACCTCGGAGAACACAGGAGCTTAAGCAGACATAATTTTACCTCTTTAAGTCTGTCATTCAGGACCTTAATCTCCTCCTCGTATTTGTCTTCCTTCTCGGAGTACTGCACAGAAGTGTTCAATTATTTTAGTGCGAAACAATAAATCTTACACTTTTTAATCCATTTCATCTTTCCATGCTCAAAACTTTTGTTAAAAATGATATCAGTATTAAAGCTGCGGGATATTTGCTTCTTTTTAAGCTTGTGGAATGTAAATGTTTGACGTTGTTGACGTTGAATCAAGCTGCAAGCCGGTGGAAGAGTTACCTTATCAGACTGAGCCTCTAGAGACTTGAGGTTGTTGGTGACGTTCTTCAGCTCCTCCTCCAGGTCACCACACTTACTGAAGGAATAAGAAAATGTGTAGTTTTAATAACGCATCAAAAGGTCGCAGGTCATCTTGGCAACAACTGATCCGTGCTTACAGTTCTGCAATCTCTGCCCTCTCTTCTGCCCTCTCCAGCTCGCCCTCAAGGATGACCAGCTTACGGGCAACCTGTTGTTAGAAAGATGTGAAATCAGCATTGAGAAAAAAAAAAAAGCAAAAATGACACCATTTGAGAAGTGGGAATTAGCCGCAACGCGATCTCCTGTTTTTCCGCACCTCCTCGTATTTGCGGTCGGCCTCCTCGGCGATGTGCTTGGCCTCTTTGAGCTGCATCTCCTGGATCTCCATCTTCTCCTCATCTTTCATGGCTCTGTTCTCAATCACCTTCATGCCTCTAAAGATGAGAAAAGAAAAAAAAGTTTAGCAAGACAACAAAGACTCAGTCGACTGATATTACTGAAGTAAGGAGGCATCCCTAAGAAAACTCTGGTCATTACAGCATCACTCCGCTTTGTTAAGATTCTTGAGGAACTGACAATGAGCCAAAATGACATTTGAACTCTTGACATAAAACCCCTTGATGAAAGAAATAAGTTATTAAGTTTAAGTTAAGTACGCAGGTAATCTTGTAAAGTACGTGGCTGCTTTTAATTTCGTGCTTCGTGTAGAAAAGAAAATGTTTATCGGATCCAAATGTGGTTCACATGATCCATCAGCGGTCCACAGTGAGGACATTTAAGCAATACAAATATACTGCAAATCTTTTTTTTAACCTTAAAAAAAACACCAAAGATTTACTTTTCTTGGTGAATGAACCAAACACTCCATTAGTCTCCCCCTCAATGGTTCCAACAAAGGAAAATTTGAGTGATTGTAGCAAGTTTCACCGCGTCTCCTGGCTCTGATTTGCAAAGTCAGGATGGTTAAGACATAAGACATTATTTAACCCATGTTTGGGAAATATCCTTGTCACAGTAGCGTGGAATTTGCCAAAAATATATACAAAAATCGACATGTGATGCTTAAATTAAGGACGTGTTACAAGCTGCACTACAAGTAGTGCCACTTCCTCCTAAGTGGGAGCTGGGAGCGAGATTTATATTTACTTTTGCTAACATAACATATTGAAATTGTTTATCTAGGGCGACAGATAATGCTAGCTCCAAACTGTTTGACTGACGTTAACATTAAGTTAGTAGCAACTGCTTTTTTGGATATCAGTGTTGCCAGATCCTGCAAGACTAGGCCTCTGAGAAGCAGGCAGGTCAAGCAAATTTTCATGCTTGGTCAATCTGAAAAAAGCCATTTTAGTAACACAATGCCTGGAAGATATAAGGCTTGTTTAAAAGGGCTGAATACTCCCACTGGGGTGAAAGGACTCTGCCACCATCTGCCGCTAGTATCCTAAATGGGGCGGGGCAATGGTGAGTTTTAAGTGGATGGTAATAGCATGTGTATCTGATGAGCAGAACCTCCTTTAGTGGCTCAAAATCTGCCTCCACACCAGCGAGGCCACTAGTGAACACATCCGGATGCGCGGATCTATGCCGGTCGTCACCTTTCGCTCTCATCTGCAGCCTTCTCAGCGTCCTCCAGCTTCTGCAGGGCTGTGGCCAGTCTCTCCTGAGCGCGGTCCAGCTCCTCCTCCACCAGCTGGATCCTGCGGTTCAAAGATGCCACCTCGCCCTCGGCCTGAAGCCACACAGAGAGAGATTGGGAGGGAGGGAGAGAGAGAGAGAGAGAGTTCAGAGGTCAGTGAGGAAACATGCTACAGGAAGGACAGCCATTGTTTAGTCCGAATGCTAAAAACCTGGCTACATATTAGGGAAGTTGTAATTACAGCATTCTTGAAGCCAGCTCATCTGAATATGATCAATTCTCTGTAGCATTTATTCCCGTTTTCTTTTTCTCAAGCGCTCGGTTTCACTCTGAGCAACCATGATGAGTTGAGGACTTTGACCTGACACATGCTGATGACGGATAACAGGCCGTTTTTTTAACCCTGACATGTCTGAAATGGTGCAGCTGGCTGAAACGGGGTGGGAGCAACAGATTACTGCTTCTTCAGCCTGTTTCCTGCAGCGGTGATATCACAGACAACCACTTCTGTTCTCTTCTTCCTGTGCAGAGGCTGAAGAGTAGAAGGGGGAGGAAGAGGAGGAAGGACCCCCAAACTCTGGATTTCAGACAAATGTGTCCACAAATGTGTCACTCAGACAAAATAATAAATAATAAAAACGTTGAGGAGATAAAAAAAAAAACGTTTGGTTGTTTGGCAAAACGAGAAGAAACTACGCCCCTGCGAGCAAACTGCTGTTGTAAAACGATCCAAACGTTTGTAAACCTCCAGTGTCTTAACATTTATACGATACAAGCGCGTTAATATGAAACTGAGTTGGTGTTAAGGAGACAAGGGGCGGGTTAAAGTTAGATAACAGCCGAACAAAAGTCTGCAAAGGAATGTGGCTACAATGATGCCCCGACTTGCCCGTAAAATGATAAACAGTGAACTTAACCAGATTAAAATATACATATGTATATAACAAATCTACAACAGGGACGCGAAGGCACCGTTTGGAGTGCTTTATTTGCGCGTAATGGGCGTTTTATTATCACTACCTGGAGTCTTAACACCGAGACGCTGTGCGTAAACTCTTTAGTTCTCGGTAAAGATGGTTACCAGCTATGAGGAAACTAAGGGGGAACATGAAAACGCGCCTGAAGTTGGTTTAAATCGTAAGTTTCGAGTCTCACTTGTTCGCGGAGTTGCCGTTCAGCGTCCAATTCCCTTTGTACCGTCACCGCACGATCTTCTGCCTCATCAGCTTGTTGCTGGAGAGCTTGGATTTTCTTCTTCACCGCCTCCATAATGTCGATTGATTAGTTCACAAAAACAAAGGTAACAAAGTAGAAAACTGGCGATCTGTGTCCGTTAAGTTATCGATGCGAGGCTCCGAGGAAAAACTTTTTTTTTTACTCGGGCAGGAAATCAGGGACGTGCAGGGCTGGGATGGGAAAAAAAAAAAGGGCAGGGAGTTTTCAGGAAATTTATGGCGAGATCCTCCAATCCTGTGAAGAAGCCTGTCTCAGATGACATCACAGGATTTAGGAGGGGAAGGGACTGGTCTTTTCCTCCACAAAAGAGGTGTGCAATGTCACTTTTTTTTCGTGCGCGAGAGGAAGTTTGGGCTTTCTATTGTGGACTTATATGGCAAACGTAAGGTGCTTAGGCGGCACGGGAGTAAAGAGAAGAATGGCGCGGTCTGAGTCAGAAGGCTGAAATATGAATCATAATCGGACACGTTTGTGTGAATGAGAACAGGAAGTAGAGACGGCTAAAGGCGTGTGCGTAAAACAGAAAGGGGCAAGCTGTAGAATGTATAGAAATCAAAAGGTCCAAAGATTTACTTTTCTAAAGGGGGGAGGAGGGAGGGTCAGGGGTGGGTGGAGCGGTAATAATCCTAGTCAATAGGGGCCGTTGGCCTGCAGTGGCCTGGAATGTAAATTGATTTGATTGCAGACATGACCCGCAGCCATAGGGTGGCGACACATTCCTTCAGCGCCCCCTTCTGCCGCCTCCTCCTCCTCCTCCCCCTCCTCACTTTTCAGAGCAAATTCTGGCTTTATTTTCTCCTTCTGTTCTTGTAACACATTTATATATATTAGCATGCCCCATAGGCAGCGAGAAACACGTTTGGATAAGTCATAGTAGTGGACAGTCCTACACCCTGGGTATCCGATAGGTCATCTGAGACTGAAATAATCTGTCATCAGTCACCTTTAACCTTTCAGGTCTTATCTCACCTGTGGGCCGGGTAATTTGAGGGCCACACCGTAGAGGTCACTTTATTTGCTTCTATACATTCATTTTAACAGTAGAACAGTTGTTAGAGCTGAATTTATTATCAAATCTGCTTATGAAAAACTGAAATATAAGAGATAAGACTCTCGTGGGTTGTTAGTAAAACCATGTTTTGGATTCGTCAGTATAATTATAAGATAAAATAATATAATCCTTTAATTTGTTCCACAGTTCCACCAAAAAAACGCCCAAATTGAACCAAGCGTCTGTCTGTTTCCAGATTTCTTTGTCTCACCATTTTTTTTTTCTTCGCCTTTTCAGCTTGGGTGGAAAAACTATGTTCAGCCGCTAGATCCATGACCCATATAAACTGTAGATGCTCTTTAAAGGTCAGTGGTCATTCACCTTTTGCGCCAGGTATGCACTGTAAGCACAGACAAAGAGGAGTATGATACCTCTCCCCAGAAAAAGGCCAGAGCATTGATTTCATTAGACACTGCAGTACGGGGTTCTCTGTTTGCTTAAGCTGCATTCCTGGGATTCCTGGTCGACTACAGCCCGGCCAAGTTCTGTCTGTGCTTGAGAAATATCTCAGTTACAGACCTCAGCGGAACGCAATAACTCGGTGATTCTCAGCAGTATCTGGGTTAGGAGACGCAAGTCTGAGGACTCACTTTCGGGGCTGTTAGTTTGTATGTTTTCTTCTAGATCTAAATGTCAGTCTTTTAACCACATTCCTTATATGGTTTGTTGCGGTAGAAGTAATAAACACTATTAAGGCAAGTCCAGACATTGCCTTTTTGGGCTTGTGTAAGCAGAAGCAGCAACACTTGAACCGATTGCAAAAAAGCTCCTCTGTGTGCAATTTAGTTTTAAACCAATTTCGACAGACAGGATGTTACCGGTCGTGTTTTTTTTTTTCCGATCATGAGGAGATATTTAGCTCAGTCCACATGAAAGAGTGGATACTGATACTTTGTGGGACAGAAACTCAGAAGTTCCCGGGTAATGTGAATAATGTGTTTCAGATGCCAGGCCTCGTGGTAAACTCACATCTGTGGCCTTCTTCTCTGACAGTTCCAGCTTCTCCTGAGCGTCCTTCAGGGCCTCCGAGTACTTGTCCAGCTCATCCTCCGTTCCCTTCAGTTTCTTCTGCAGAGCCAGCAGCTCGTCCTCCAGCTGAGAGAGGGCAAATGTGAGAGACAGCCAGCAAGGAAAACAAGTTATTGATCGGTAAAAGCATAAATGGGACTCTGTGTGACGAAATACCGGCGTTGTTTGGATTAGATGATACATAGATTCACAAAATAATGCTTAATGTATTAATCAAAAGTCACTGGAAGATATTTCGGCTTGTTTTTGTATGTTTTGAGGAAACATTTTTTTGAAAAAAATTCATAGGATCTGTAGGTTTCATTCTTTGGGTACCAAGACATTTTTATTTTCCAATAAATCGTGAAGCTAAAAAGCCCTGATTAAAGGTCTGGGCATCATTACGATTCATCATCTGGGAACTAACTTTAAAAACAATTCACCCCTCCGTTTAACACATGGGCATTTCCTTATATCGGTGAAGCTGGATGGTTTATTAAGGGTTCATTAGGGTTCATCCTATGGTGACCATGAATGTTTAATTAAAAATCTATTAAGCAGATCCTTTAATTGTTTGGTGGTGCACCAAAAGTCACTAGGGTTCGTCTTCTGGCAGCTATGAATGGCTGTAAAAACCCAAACACGTTGAAATGTTTTAATCTATTGGTGGAGCCAGATAAAAGGTCTCATTAAGAATCAATCTTAGGGAACCATAAATATCTGTAACACATAATTTCAGGTTTTATTTCATTCTTTGTCAGAGTTTCTCCAGTAGAAGACGTTCCAAAGTAAACCATTCGTGGTTTATCAAGAGTAATGTTTAAAATTACTTTGTAATCTGGGCGAGCCAGTCCTTTCATTGTTGTTGGAGCCCGTGCCTGATGTGCTGTGTAATAGCTGTTTACATTAGTTTTGTGTATTTTCAGTGCCTTCCGTCGGCCTGACTGCAAGTTGGAGTTGATCTTGCCAAGAATAGCAAAGAAAGCATCTCGTAGCGGTGCTTGTGCCCCTGCCATCCCAACACACTAAAGAGCTCTGAGTAATCTTCTAGGATTTCACTCTGACTGTTCCTTGATGCAGTAGACATACCGGGGCTCCATATGTGCGGTGCCATTGACAACTGTCACTCCTTGTGCTCTCTGAGGGTGTGATTAGGGCTTAGCCACCAGAGAGAAGATTCTTTCCACTTCCTTTAATGTAGATCCTGGCTTTGTCCGAGCCTCTTTAACTCTCTGCTCTGCAGCATTCCTCTCGTACCACCATAATGATGACACAAACTCCCTCTGTGCAATAATCGCCTCTATTTAGAAACCTCAAATATCCTGTCACATCTCCAGATTCTACTTTGCTCATATCAAGTGGTATAAGTACGCTATCATTAAGCTAGGCCTGGAAATATCAAGCTGTCAGAGGCTCAAGCGCTGCAGGACCAAATATGGATATTTGGAATTTGTGAGGTTTTTCTTTTCAGACTTCAGCTCTGATAAGGATGCTGAGCAACAGAGTGTACTAAAACAATAGCTGCTGTAGAGTTTTAACTCCTGCACTGCCGCTCCTCGTTGCGTCTCGCAATCCCTTTTGATTAACTGTGATTGTAACGACCAGCAGTCGTCACCGCACCGTTTTATTTGTGCTTCAGTGTGGATATCCTCCACCTACTCCTGGCTTATACTCAGCACTGGGCTCATTATCAGCTGCTCCTTGTAATTCAGCATTTGGTTCTCTTGGGAAATTCTTGACATTTCACGTTGAGCCTCTCTGCAGCCTGCACATGTTTGCTAATGCTATTTTTTATTTTTTTGCTTTTGAACCCAGATTAGAGTTAGAATAAAGGCTTAAATACTGACAGCAAATTACTCACATATGGTTGTTTGTTTTTTTTTTAAAAAAAAGAAAACTAATGATATACTTAAGTGAAATGAAAACACCCATAAAAATACAAGTTACAACACCTTAAATGTGGTCATATGTGGATTATAGTCACTTCAAACTAAAATAGAATGATACCAAGACAGAAAATGTACGGAAAGGAGGAAAGATGGGGCAATAATATTGAGGCAACTCGGCTGGTATCAATGTCAATAACACAATAAGGCTAATTTATGCAAAAACACAACAAAGGTTACCTATATTAGTAAGGCCGTTCTAAATTACAGTACGTTTCTTTGCAATTTCCAAAGCAGAAAGTATTCTACTCTTATTTAAGTCATACTCATATTCCCACTGTGTCACTTCAGTATTCTCATGCTGGATAAATAAAATTCAATAAAGTTCATCCATTATGCGGTTTACTTTGTAAACTTGTCAGCCACATCTCACCTGCTTGCACTTGTCCTCTGCTGCCTTCTGGTCGGACTCAGCCTGCTCTGCCCTGTCGATGGCATTCTCCTTGTCCAACTTCAGCATCTGCATCTTCTTCTTGATGGCCTCCATGGTGACTGTTGGGTCTCAGTGCCTCAGGAACAACAAAATAATGTATTTCTTTAGGCAAAAAGTCGTTGCAGATGTTCGGCGGAAGACGCCTAGCAGGAGCCCTCACAAGGTTGGCCGGGACAGCGACTGGCAGATGCAGGGAGGAGGAGAGAGACGGAGGGGAGCTCAGAGCGAGGACGCGCAGGAGAGGAGAGGAGGATGCAAACTGAGAGTCAGTGGAGCTCTGTGTGATTTAAACTTGACTGGAGGTTTGGACAACCCCAGTCCCCAGTGACAGCCCTTTCCCACCGGTTACCCCTTCCACCACTCCCCGCCTCGGCTACTCTAGAACTTACTGTCCCCCCCTCCCTCCCTAATCTAAACTTCACCTCTCAAAAGCTCCTCAGAGGAACACCGTGGTGTAGATGTCTTCCCTCTGCCCGGCCTACATTTACTGTATGTCCTTGTTTGGATTTTTATGTTTTGCGAAAAACAGGAGAAGATAAGAAAAAGAAAAATAATCCAGACATCAGAAAGACATTGTTCACATTAGTAATATGAGTCATTTTTTTCCCCCTTTTGGGCGATCTATATGTCTGTGTTCTTACTTAGGAATGTTCAAATTGACGTTAATACCAGAGTTGGTTAGAAAGGACATAGTTTTCATTCTAGCGCTGAATGAAAAAGAGCTGCATGGAAAAATGATCCAGCCAAAGAAAATTTGGGGGAGAGAGCTGTCTGCGTGTGATCTACACCAGGCAGCCGGAGCGTTACAGCCCAGCTACACAGACATAAACCATAGGTCCACTGCAATTAAGATCCCTTTTAATTGCCGTTGGCTTGACAGGCCTTTATTTAGATCTGTTTTCTGTAATTTGTGCGGCACACAATATGAAAAGATTTTGTTGACTGTGGGATATGACTTGTGCTTCTGAGACAGATTCTAGGAATATGGTTTCGTGCCACTATAGGAAATATTTGGCACAGTTTTACAAGTCAAGAAAAAAAAGCAGACTTTAAAATGAAAACAGATGACGTTTGTTTGTAATCCAGGATCAATCGGGATGCGAAATCTGAAATTGTCACAGTGAGCAGGGCGGCGCATATCTCTCTGCGCTTGCTAATGACATCAGAGCTGATGGGCCTCTGTGTTTGCTTTCAGCTGCCCCGGCTAAAAATAAAGATTACAAGGGAACTCAAAGAAGGGTGCGTCGTGCAGGGGCCATACATCTGAAGAGAAACTCGGACAAATGCATCCTATGTCTTTTTGAATTGCCACTACTGATATTTGCATCCTGGTGGTTGATGTTTATAAAGACAGCGCCCTCGTTGCGCGAAGGGCGCTGTGCGGGAAACCAAAAATGAGAATATGTCTTTTCTGCAGGAGTTTAGGATTGTTGCCCAGATTATTTAGTCCTGACAAAGCTAAGAATACGCCTTTCTTAGTCTTGTCCTAGTTCGGGTGATGCAGAAATTGTCTGAGATTGTTTGTTTTGAGCTTACAGTCCGTTTCACGTCATATCACATCAACAGACAGGTAAAGAACACAAGTAAAACACTCTTTTCTGTGTGACTTTTGAGTTTGGAAAGCTCTCAAATTGAATGTTACGCAGATCAAAAAAGCATTGTCTTACAATTGAAAGTAAGAGACTGACGGGAGAAGGAAACCGTAGCCCTTTTTGGCAAACATTAATGAAGGTGGTGGCAGTTTGATAGCTTTAAAATCCTGGGGTTGCATCATGGCCTTCAGCGATAAGGGCAGTGACTGTGTTCCTTATTTGGTTTGGTTTATCTGGAGGCTGACACATTACAAATCACCTGTATACGGCAGCAAATATTGAGTTTGAAATAAAAAGCCTTTGACTCGTTCCGGTTTTGTAGGTGTGAGAAAGGAGGCTTGGAGAGGAGAACCGGGAGAGGGGAAAGGAGGTGAGGCAGAGAGGAAAAGAGAGAGTGAATCAGAAGAGGAGTGAGAGAAATCAGAGCCCTCCCACAGGAAACAGAGCTAAACTCCTCTTCTCCTTGTATGGTAAAAACTCCCCCAAAAGCCACAGCATCGCCTTGGGAGTAGAGTCTAAGTCCTGCTAAGTATAAATCACAAAGCTATGGGAATGGTGGAACAGATCAGAGTTTACGTGTGCACTTACCATGAAGAAGCCGTACCGTTTTAGAAGCCTTAAGTGCTTGATGTCATGGAAGCGATATGTGGCTACTACTGGGTCTTGAATGTTTTCAAACTAACAATAGACCATTAGCGGCCACTTTAACATAACACGTAGTCATTTAGCAAAGGAGGCGATAATGAATATTTAACATTATGCTGTCGCAATACCTTTATATCCGACTAATCAAATGTAACACCTGTATGATGCACTGACTCACAGTGTGCTGAGGCAAGCCAATTCATCATCGACCAAAGTAAACACGTCAGCCCTGTTCAGCTCCAAAGCCTCTGCACAAACATGTCCCATTAGCTGCACAACTACCAAGACACAAACACAGCGTACAGCGGATGAGGGACGCGGCATAGGCAGCATATTTAGCCCTGTAACTCAGTCCACTTGTATGTGTGACTCCTGACAATGTCTAGACTCCACCTCACCAGCCATGGGACAGCAGATCTGTCACTTTAAAGGGGTACAGTTGTCTTGCGCAAGCCCGCCGCCGAAAGGCCTCTCGAGCCAAAAGGGAGTGGTGCTATTGGAGGAAAAAAATAATAATAATAAAGCGATTGTGGTCACTTTTCACTCGTAAAACACACTTTTATTACCTTTGCTTCAGTTAAACTTCCATACTTTATAATGTCAAATGGAAATCCAGATACTGCCCAGTCTGTTTGAAACAAAAGCACGCATTACATTCCTTGAAATTTAGTCACAATACACAGGAGTTCAAAGCACCAGCTGTTTTACTTGAAGTTATTTTAATGCTAAGCCCGTGCTACTTCAGTGATTAGCTCCGGTAGCTTTGTGCATTAGAGCGACATATTAATAAGTGGTGTAGTTTTAGATACGCGAAGCAGCAATACCTCTTCTTGTGTTTCAGGAGTCTTATCCCCTCTGATGAAGTCAGTGTTTGTTGTCTTGGCTGCCATTTAAGATTTACACATCAGCAGTTATAGTCGGCCGGATGAGCAACTGAATTAGATTTGAGTGTAGAGTGACTGGAGTTAATGCCAGCTCACATCAGCATTTATGACCATGAAGGTTTGGACAGATTTTAATCGTTTGAACGAGAAGTTAAAATTCTGTGAAATGACTGCCGGCCAAAATGAATGTCTGGTTTTGTTAGATTGAAGTTTGGCTATTAAACACCACCATCAACAGTTTTGGTCTCAGACAGGAAATTTTAACAGCATACAGTTATGTTTTAAATAATTTGGGATGGTGGGCGAGGTGGTTAGCACTGATGCCTCACAGCGAGAAGGTCCCAGGTTCGAATCCATGGGCCAACTGGGCCTTCCTGTGTGGAGTTTGCATGTTCTCCCTGTGTCTGCGTGGGTTCTCTCCAGGTACTCCGGCTTCCTCCCACTGTCTAAAGACATGCTCATTAGGTTAACCGGTGATTCTAAATTGGCCGTAGGTGTGAATGTGAGTGTGAATGGTTGTCTGTCTCTCCGTGTTAGCCCTGTGATAGACTGGCGACCTGTCCAGGGTGTACCCCGCCTCTCGCCCGATGACAGCTGGAATAGGCTCCAGCAGACCCCGCGACCCTTAACAGGAATAAGTACAGAAGATGAATGAATTAATTTGGGATGGCTCCTTGGGAAGGAGTCAAGTCAAGTCCATATATAAATACTTTTCAGAGTATGGTGTGGTAGACGTTAACAGGGCCTGCGCAGAACCCTGATCTCAGACCCTGTTCAGACCTGAGGGCAACATCCGTCCTGAGTGATCTGATTGCGACAAGCCTGCTTAAAAGTACAGGTGTAAACACACCCAGGACGCACAGAGCTGAAATCAAATCCCTCACACCACATTTGGAGCTTGTCTGGGCTGCTTGAGACCACATTCCTTTAGCAGTGTGAACACACGCACAGAGTCCTGGCCACATCCACGCCCCGCCTACTCAAATGACATTCTCCGCATAAGCGAAGTTTTGCCTCATTCATTTAGAAACACACACACACACAACCGACATCGACAGCTCATCAAGGAACGAACTGAAGCGCCAGCGTCTGAAACTGAGACGACAAAAGTTTAAGGAAAATCCATAGTTTTGGAATGAGATGTTTAAAAAAAACAAACAATATACAGGTGCAACAACACACAGTGACTTTTTAGGGTAAAGGTAAAGGAAAAGAGAAGTGTTGAAAAAAAAGCTATGAAAGGTAATAGGATCCTTTTCATTGATATTTAATGTCCATATTAGTCATTCTTATGTTTGTTAATGGCCTTTCAACATATTTAATTATGATCCACTACTGTCCTCATGGCCTGAAGCTGATCCAAATGGTTGAGAATGGTGCTATCTTGTGGTGATCGTCAAGCGGTAAGAGAAGCTGTACCTAAAAAAAAACATCTGGTGCACAACTTCCACCCGTCCAGTAGGTGGAGCTACTGTCTATGTCTGCATGGGAAGTACTGTATACTTCAAATAGAAATTCAGATTAGTGAGTCCATGTCAGCAGAAGGGAGATAAGGCTGTAACGTGAGAATGAGTGAGTAGTTTTCATCGGCATGGCAGCGATGACAGCAGATGACATGTTCAGTCATCATGTTGTACAGGTTGGCACCCAGCCGTACAGCACTGCTGAAAGCATTGTAAGGGCAACTGTGTGTAGGGCTTCAGGATACATTCAGACAATGTAAGCCTAAATACACTGAGCGTAAATCATTTCTAACATGACTTTATACACAATCAAATATTAAACCACTACCAACGTATATAGGATAGTAGAAGACTTCTGCAGACTTTACCTGCCTCAGAAGTGCAGGAAGCACTCTTTTCTCTTGAGCCTGTGGAGGTAATATCTGTGCAATAACCTACTTATATCTACATATCTTAAATTCTCTCATATGCAATGTCCCAATGTGCTATTGTTTAATTTTCTACTTTTTGTATTTATTTAATGTTTGCTTTTTTATCTCCTGTGTGCTCTGTCTCTTAAACTATATGCTGCTGCAACCCTGCAAATTTCCCCACAGTGGGATAAATAAAGTACATTGCTGCCACAGAAAAAAAACAAAAAAAAAAACAGATCAGTGTCACATTATAACGTGATAAATTTCACGTTGAAGCATGATAATTTGCTATAACAGTTTTGTCAAGTTGCAGGGATGCAATGGCTCCAGACTGAGAGTCTGAAACTGCTGAGGGGTTAGCCTGCTATGAGATGAGTTTTTCAGAACCAAGCAACAGATAACTTAAATGTATGACTTTATAATGGGTTCACTAAAGAATAGGATATAGCAATAAGATAAGTTGTTTTCTATGATAATGTATTTCAAAATGTGCAAGTGTGTGCTGGTGTAGTGTTCATTCACAGATACCATATCATTTTATTTCTTTAACAATAAGGCTTTTATCTCTATACTTAATATTTTCTAAGGAATCTAAACAGTGTGGTATCTGTGTAATTGTCCACAAGTCCACCTGCACCCAAGACTACCTAATTTATCACATTATAACATGAAACTGCTCTTATTCTATATTTTATGTGTATAGATTGAGATTTAGTATATTTTATCTTATTTTTATTTTTATTTCACTTATTTAAATTCGTGTGTTATGTACAAGAGAGTAAAGCTACCGGAGTCAAATTCCCTGCACATACTTGGCCATTAAAGCTGATTCTGATTCTGATGAAACGTATCTGTTTTTTTATTTTTGGCATGGCAGCAATTAAGGATTATCTTATTTTAAGCCTTTCTAAGCCTGTCTCTTGCCAACATAATCCTATAATGTGAAACAATAACCACACTCTGCAGTATGTACAGATTTAATGTTCATCCAATACATTTCTATGAAGAAAAAAAAAAACACCTGCCTGTCTCCTGTAGTACTTCCTCCTGCTCCACAGGGGGCGCCGCTCATGTCCACGGACGGTGTAGCAAAAAGGGAAGGGTCGTTTTCTCTTTTTCCACTATTATGAATGGATGTCTGCTCTTTAATTGTATCCTTCAGCTTGAAATCATCAAACATTATCGACACGGTGCCGGTAACGAGCAGGACTAAGCTCGTATAAATTAGTTCAAGATGTCTGCCAGCGCGGTATATGTCTTGGATTTGAAAGGAAAGGTAAATCACCGGGGCTGCGGTGCTAAGCTACCGTTAGCCTAGCTAGCAGCCTTGCTAACACATTCTTTGACAGATTATGATGTGGCTCAATCCCCTGCACGGTAGCTAACGAATCGGCGGTTGAGAAGCAGTTTAAAGGTTTCGACTTGTAACTAACGTCAGTAATTTGCGTCTAAACAAGGATGTCCACTTCATATTATGAATGCAACTGATAAAAATCCCAATCTATAGGGATATGAGAAATAAGTAGCTGACTAATCAGGTGACCAGCTGTTAGCCTCAGGGAATGTAAAGACTATTCCAAAGCTCCCTTGAAAATGTACATAATTAAGTGTTCTGCCTGTAAACATGGAATAATATGTCTAGTATCATATTAATACAGCCTGCTTTTAATCATGCCAGTCTTCCGGTAAATTCGGCATTAAAGTTAGCCGTTGAATTCAAGATTTATTTTTCTTATCCCCGCCCACATCATTGTCTTAGTAGTGTTAAAGGATGGAGTAGAAGTTGCAGGTGCAAGACTACACCAGCGAATAAACACTTGATTTTATTTCTATTGGTGCCTCATATATTCAAAATATTTCATTAGTGTGCATCCATGATGATTGTCTAGTTTTCAGTAGTGCTGCAGCTAATCCTAAATAACATTCATAAGGCAAGCTTCACATGTCCCGTCTGTTCCTTTCAGGTCCTGGTGTGCCGAAATTATCGGGGAGATGTGGACATGTCAGAGATCGAGCACTTCATGACCCTTCTGATGGACAAAGAGGAGGAGGGGACGCTTTCTCCAATCCTGGCCCACGGAGGAGTCCGCTTCATGTGGATCAAACACAATAACCTCTACTGTATCCTTATTGTTTACTTCCTGGTATTTGTGCACACGCTTCTTGTAAACAATTAGTATTATATGTTTTTTTCCCCTCCTTTTTCTGCTAAATTTCTTAACTCACGTCTCTTCAGTGGTTGCGACGTCCAAGAAAAACGCCAGCGTCTCACTGGTTTTCTCCTTCTTGTACAAAATTGTTCAGGTGGGACTGAATGCTTTTCCTGCTGTGGTTTACAGCGGTTCCAGTTCTCAGCACAAACAAAGCCACGTGCTGTCTGTTGATAGCAGCGGACGGAAAAGGGTTTATTAAACCTAATTTGTGTTCTGCAGGTTTTTTCTGAGTATTTCAAAGAACTGGAGGAAGAGAGCATCAGGGATAACTTTGTTATCATATACGAGTTGATGGACGAGCTGATGGACTTTGGCTATCCTCAGACCACTGACAGCAAGATTCTGCAAGAGTGAGTATCCCTTGAGCTGCAGTCACACTGCAGTTAACTTGATTTACACTAACAAGAGATGCAACTAATGATTAATGTCACTATTGATGACATTTTTTATTGCTTTTCGATTGTTGTTAAGTCTATAGAATGCCAAAAATATGACAGATGTTCATCAATCTTTTCCATAGTACAAATTGATGCCTTCACATTATTTCTTCAGTCTGTCCATCAGTTATGAGACGAGGCAAATGGTCAATTAAAAAACAAAACAAAAAAACAATAAGGTCAGTAATGCAGCTTTATAAAACTCTGACTTGTTTTATAACAGAGTGTTAAGACAAGTGCAAATTATTTATAATTAAGTTGAGTCCACCAAAGACACGTTGCTGTACACTTGCACAATGAAGTGCTTCTCTCTTTTTGTTGACATCAAGGAAGCAGCCATCTTGTCTGAATAAACTTTTGTGTTATGGTCAATGGACAAAGGCAACGCTGATGTTCAGTGTGAGCTCCACCTGGCTGGTCGGTTGACTTGTACGACGCAAGAGCTGTTGCACATTCTGGCCATGCGGGAAGGCGTGCACATGTAGTATGAGTTAACAAACAAAACTACTCGGTGTCTGCCCAGAATTCAAGGTTAACCCCACATTCATAGCTGATAGTAGGGCCGAACGATAAGGCCAAAAAATAAATTCTCAATGTTCCTTTTTCAATGATACACTGATCAACCACAAATTTAAAACCACTGTCATGAGAAGTAAATAACTTTATTAACAATCTTGTGACAATACAATGTTCTGCTGGGAAACGTTTGGGCCTGTACCACCCACAAAGACCAGATCAGGTACCCCCACCCCATAGCAATGACACTCCTTGATGGCAGCAGCCAGTCTCCCATTGCTTTTAACATATTTACAAATGCAGGCTTGTAAATGAATAGGTTTGTGATACTGCTACATTAGTGTTAATTTTGTCACCTATTTTTAATTTAGTCTTAGTCTTAGTCTTGTGCCAAATGTCCTTGTTAGTTTTAGTCGTATTTAGTCATTCACATATCTTATTTTCTTAGTCAAGTTTTAGTCGACTAAAAGTCTCGCCATTTTAGTCTAGTTTTAGTCAAAAGAAAACTCAATATATCTTAGTCAGGTTTTAGTCAAAACATTTTAGTCTTTTTTTTATATAACAAATTATTTCTGAGATTATTTCTGATAACCATTTCAGTCAAATATCGAGCCTCTTCCTTCTACCTAGCATGTCGACGTCGGCACCCACTCTGGCAGAAATCTCTGGTGTTTGCTACTGTCTATCTATGGGTGTTCTTGCTCCATGTAGTTTCATGTTGCAGCCACAGGCTGGCAGCAACAGCACGAACTCATTCGGAATATTTTGAAGGCCTAACAGTTGAATATTCTATCTCACGATGAAAAAGTAGAGACAATTGTAGACGAAACTGAAGAGAGATTTTATCTTAGTTTTTATTTTATGCAAAACATTTTAGTCTCGTCTTTTTTCGTCAACAATAATGGATGTTAATTTAGTCTTAGTCAGCGTTTTTGGACAATGGTGCAGTCTCATCATCGTCTCGTCTTATTCATGGAAAAAAAGGTTGTTGACGAACATATTTAGTCTCGTCTCGTCTGACGAAATTAACACTATGCTACATTTAGTTTTAGTAAACTTTTGACAAACATTACTCTGCAGAGCGAACTATCCCACCTCAGATTTTGCAAAACCGATCCATCTCCATGTCAGTGAAGTAACATGACTGCCTTTATTTGGTAGTATTGATTGGTTCTACTTTTATTTCGGGTGGAATTTGCAATCTTAAATTTCCATTCTTTGTGTGAACAATTGATTATGAAGTGCATTTAGCAGCTGTATAAAAGAGAAAGAAAAGCGGCATCTCTACCTGATAATAAACTTTTGACTGGTGTTACGTGTTTACACGCATATTCCAGTTAAGTCACGTATTGCACATTGCTTTTTCCCTTGTTTGCGGAATCGTCCTGTCATTTCCCTGTGTCTAAAGGAGTTTACTGGCAAAAACTGGCAAAAAAGTGTAAATGATGAAAAAAAAGATTGCAGGACTGTGACTGAAACAGACGTGTAGCAGGCTAACTCTGGATTTCCCCCCCAGTGTTCTTTGACTACAACAATAAGTCAGACAATCCTCCCTCTTAACCAGGAGATTTTCTGTTCTTCTTTGATGCTTTCTGGGAACTCGCCACCGCAGACTGCTAATTTCCCCTTTTCTCATCTTTGCCTCCGTGTTTACATTTTTGTCTCCCAGATACATAACCCAGGAGGGACACAAGCTAGACACTGGCGCCCCGCGACCCCCCGCCACTGTCACCAACGCTGTCTCCTGGAGGTCAGAGGGCATCAAGTACAGGAAGAACGAGGTTTTCCTGGACGTCATTGAGTCAGTCAACCTCCTGGTAGGAGCCCCTTGATTTAGAAGGCCTGTGTTGCTTAAGGAATGTCTGTCACAGTCTTTGTAAACTTCCTCCTTGGGTGCGTCACAACATCTTGCAGTTGTCTGTGCTGTGATTTCTTTGAATGACCAACACTTTTTTTATAATAGAAACCACTGACACTTTTAACCCCTCCTGTCCTTTCAGGTCAGTGCCAACGGAAATGTTCTACGAAGCGAGATTGTTGGCTCTATTAAGATGCGCGTCTTCCTGTCTGGAATGCCGGAGTTGCGTCTGGGTCTAAACGACAAGGTTCTGTTTGAAAACACTGGACGTGAGTTCTCTGTTACTACAATTATTTAAACTCTGTGATGAGCTTTAACTTTTCTTAACAAAAAATTACGCTCAGACAATTGTCCTATCTGCCTTTAATACATAAATTCTCATCCATGTGATGCTGCACGCTGTCTGGGACCAGAAAGAACTGGGATTTGACTAAATTTGTTGTGTGCTAATGCAGGAGGGAAGAGTAAGTCTGTAGAGCTGGAGGATGTCAAGTTTCACCAGTGTGTCCGCCTGTCTCGCTTCGAGAATGACCGCACCATCTCCTTCATTCCTCCCGACGGAGAGTTTGAGCTCATGTCCTACCGCCTCAACACTCATGTGAGTAGCATGCGTCTGGGAAGCTGATCCCAAACCACATGAAGCGTCTGAAATGGTTTTGACACAACTGCCAAGCACGAAGCTCTTTAAAGCCTTTTTGACTTTAACAAACATTCACCACATAGTACTGTTTGGCAGTCGCAGGTTGTCTTAAGGCCATGACATACCAAGCCAGTGTCCAGCCTTCGGTGAACGTCTGTGGTCGTAGTTTATTCAGTGTGTCCCATTGAATCCCGTCGAATGAGCAGCGGGAGGAGCCCGTCAGAGAGCCCTCTTGGATGGACGGACCTTAGAGAATCAGCGCAAGAGATGAAAAACTGAAGTAAACAAACTGATAAGAGGGCACACAGAAGGCTCTTCTTGTTTTTCATTCTCATTTCATCAGAATATTCAAATACAGAAAATATTTCACCATGACATGATCGTGCAGAATGGTTAAACTATAGACCAGCTGATTTAGGAGAAGAGAGGCCAGCTCTGTACGATGGTTTGTAGTGCTTCCTGGCCTCCTAGCCTCCCAGCTAATAGTTTGCCTTTTGGTTTCCCCCTTTAAAATGATCAATACCGACTGCCGCCACCTCCTACAGTTGCTGCACGTACATTATGTCCCAGCTGACTGTTGGTTGTATCTAAGACTGACTCTGTTAATTGAAATATTGATGATGACAGTGGAAAGGTAGTCGGGTAATATTAAAATATATTACAGCAGAATTAGTGAGTTGCTTCCAAAACTTCTCATCTCATCTTACCAGTCATCAACCGCGGACACCAAGTTTAACCACTACAGCAGGTCACCATTCACTTCATTACTGAGGACGTGATCATGACACATGACCGTGCGATATTTAAAGTCTCTTCCTCTTTTCTTTGAATCACAGCTGTTCACTAGATAAATATTTGTCACTGAAGTGTAAATCTCACAGTTAGCCGTTTTTCAAATATATAGAGGCAACATGTTCAGAACAACTGTTTCTATATAATCAGTGCAGCGTGTGAATGTTTATTAGAAGAAGAGATGGGATCTTGTCTCAAATGAGGCAAAACTGCTTCATCATTAAACAGACAACAGTGAAAAATCATAAGCCACAACATTAAAACCACTGACAGGAGAAGTAACTAACATTGACCATCTTGTATATACAATGCAATGTTCTGCTGGGAACCTTTTGGACCTGGCATTCGTTCGTGTGGATGTTACTTAGACATGTAGCACCCACCTAGACCAGACCAGGCACCCCCACCCCATAGCAATGACACTCCTTGATGGCAGCAGGATGCAGCCTGACACAGGCACACAAAAACGGTTTAGGAACAAATTAAAAAAAAAAAAAACCCAAAAAACTGATCAAGTATCTGTGGGATGATCCACACAGAGGACCCAAAGACCCCCCCACCAACAACATTCTGCTGCCAGACACCACAGGACAGCCTCAGAAGGCCCACGTCCATTCTCTGATGAGTCACAACAGTTTTGCAGGCACAAGGGAGACCTACACAGTATTAGGAATGAGGTCGTAAAGTTATGCCTGGTCAGTGTGTAATGAAGTAATAGGATATACACAAATACTTACAGTTCTCTGGCATAAGTCTTTTGCAATAGCGTTACCAGTAAGAGTGCCAGAACGGAAGTAGTGCAGTGGAGCATAGTTCTTTTATTTGTAGCTTAAAGTTGGTAACCCAAGAAATGACTTTTAAACGACTGACCACATATCACCAGAAAATTCTCCAAGCTATCCAATTATACCAATTTAAAATCTATTTGGAAGGCACATTTCTTTAATGCCTTTGCACGTGGGGCATAAAAAGTCCTCGGGTTGGTCTGTTTAATGGCTGATTCGTCCCTGAACGGTTTCTCAATCTGCACTGCTTTAAAAGTTGCTCCTTCCTCTTTACGCCCTGCTGGAGTTAAGCCAATAAGAAGTCCAGGTTAGTGTCTCAGTCTGTATTAGCTTACTGCTGAAGTGATGATGACTGTGAAACTGTGGAACGGAAATACCTACGAAGAGGTCTGACGTGCACCTCCCGAGAAATGCCGTTCCACGTTAGTCGACGCAGATCACAGCAGCTGTGATTAAATCTGAAAGTTGCCGTTGTCCACCATTTATTACTTCCAGCTCCAACATGAGTCCAACATCAGTTCCATTCACACAGAGACAAATTACTTTTATGCAAATAGTTCTTCTTTCTATGTATGTTTCTCATATTTAAAAAGATATAAGGGGTCAAGAGTATTTGAAGACTAATATCGATACCTTCTGATACTGATCAGGTGATGTGCTGTCTGTTTTTAAGATGGATACGCTGAAAACATGTTACATAATAACCCAGTGTCCAGAGCCTCCCAAGTTTTGCGTAATCTGTGGTTGTCCCTAGATTTCCTCGGCAACACTGAGTTCACACAACACCAGATGCACACAACACAGATCGATTCAAATATGAATACAAGACTGATTTGTTGACAAAGTAGTGGAAACAAAGTAAATGTGTATCTTTAAAGTGTTCATTTGTTGGTGTGTTGTAGTAGAACCTACTATCCACTAGGTGGTGACTGTGTCACACCTGATTTAAGCTGGTGTGCTCATCACAAGCCATAGAGTGAAAATCTGTGTCCTCACGTGTGTCGTCTTTTTTTTTGTCTCAGGTGAAGCCCTTGATCTGGATCGAGTCCGTTATCGAGAAGCATTCTCACAGTCGGATCGAGTACATGATCAAGGTACGTGACGGCTTCAATCGCTGCGTTGTTTTTTTTTTTTTTTTTAAAGCTGAACTGTTGATCCTTGGAACAAATGACTGGGCCGTGATGCAGTTCAGACCGGCTTAAGGCAAGTTTGCTGTCATAGCCGAGTGTGGTGCAATGATTTATTTTCATAGTTGTCATTACGTGGTAACCGTGACAATCAAGCACTTATTTGAAACAATAATTAAATCCAGTTTTTATACCCTGTGCAGGCGTCACATTGTGCTAAACTTGACCTGCTTGTTCTGTCTCCTAGGCGAAGAGTCAGTTCAAGAGGCGTTCCACAGCCAATAACGTGGAGATTCACATTCCTGTGCCAACGGACGCTGACTCACCCAAATTCAAGACCACAGTGGGCAGCGTGAAGTGGGTGCCAGAGAACAGCGAAATCGTCTGGTCAATCAAGTCTTTCCCTGTGAGCAGAAAGCATGACTCACGAGTTTCATACTGACTCTGTAATCTTACGTTTTGGTCATATTTCACCGTCGTTGTTGTTTGCAGAATTCTAGTCATTCAAAAATGTAGTTCCTGTGTTTATCTAATGGCACTGAGTTAAATCGGCAGCAGGTTCGTGATTAGTTCAGGCCTTGAATTAAAGAGCTTTTGTGTTTCGACTTGTCTCAGGGTGGAAAGGAGTATTTGATGCGAGCCCACTTCGGCCTGCCGAGTGTAGAGGCTGAAGACAAGGAGGGGAAGCCGCCAATCAGTGTCAAGTTTGAGATCCCGTATTTCACCACCTCAGGCATTCAGGTATGTTCCACACACACAGACACACACACACAAACTCTTTCTGTAACTGTATTTCCCCATACAGTCGATTTAAACCTAAACAATGATGGGTTCAAAATCAAAAATAAACATCTTGACCACCAGATTTGATCACTTTCCAGTAGGATTTAAACATCTGTTGTCTCTTTCCAGAGCAGGAATTTAAACAATTCACATTTGTCCTGTTGACCAGAGGGGGCAGTAAGGCAGCATTAGACACAGTGCTCCCTGTACTGCCCCCTCCCCTCCCTTTCAGCAGTAATTTGACTGAACCAGGGAGCAACTACTCATCATCTTGAACTTGGCCCTCTGCCTTTTATTTTAATTGCATATATAAAATGTAATTCTTTGTAACAGGTTAGTAGATTTATTGGATTTTGATTGTGATTCCTGTGGAACTGGGAGAGAAGCTAACGTTTATGCTTAAAAATCTCTCGCTGACCGCAGACTTACACAGATGTGCTCACACTTACTGTATAATCACAGTTGTCCTGTGATTATATGTGTGGCACCGCAACACAAAATTAAGTTTTCCCACGTCTTCATGTGAGGAAACAATGGCAAACTCCATTTGAAAATATCATATCATTGAGTCAGAGGAAAATGACAGTATTTTCCACCGGTACATTTATATTATTACACCTCAGCTTCACGGAGGGTGTTTGACATTGTACCTGTTTATGTAAAGCATGGACTCCGGGAGTATTTACCAAGATATTCTTAGAGGTCAGCTGATGTTTAAACCCAACATTGTAAAAATGCTGGTGCTTTATTGGAAAAAAACTGGAATTAACTCCCTTAAATGAACACACGCCGGATAAACCTTGCCCTTATTATGCCTCAGTGACGGCGAGAGTTGTTGCTGGAGGCCTGATGTTTTCGGGTTGTCCTTGTGAGTGTCTCAAAGGAATTCTTTTCAGACTTGCCACCAGTGGTGACTTGGAGTAAGAGGAGAACTGATTAGACTTTGGTTGTAAAAGGTCTGAAAGACATATTTTTGTCCATGATGACAGAATTTAACACAAATGTCCCGTAGGATAAAACGATGAACTGATGACCTCCTGTATCCTAAAAGTCAAAGATCAAAATGACACCTTTATTAAATCAAACTCTTCGTCACATGTATTAAATGAGTCCGGACAGGCAGGTTGTAAAGTGCAATTTGACTAGTCACGCAACTGCAAAGAGGTAACTCTAGTTTTATTTCGAAAGCATTTCTTTTAATTGCCATTAAAACAGTCAGTCTCTCTGTCAACACTTTCCTCGGAAGCTCAGCATTGTCGTTCCAAACAGTCGGTTCATATCCAGTGAACCGTATAATTGCACTGTAATTATAAAATGTTCTTAAGAAGCAGTTATATGCAAATTTGCGGAAACTTGAAACAATCACAAATTACAACAAACAAACGTTCAGTATTAAGAGTGAAATAATATTTTGTCAATCTTTTTTGTGGGTGTGTTTGTTCAAGGAAAATCGAGGCAGTGCAGGCACTAGATCTCTGGGCCAGCCAGGCAGGCATGCATGCTTATTGTCCATGACTTCTTGCAAAAGTGGAGGCACCAGGCTCCACGGTCAACTCACAGATGAATTAATGACTGACCTGCCTCCAGCTAACACTCTCATTTAACTTTTAATGCTATTTTCTGTGTGACTCTCATTAAAAAGAAGTCATATTTTCCGGCTTCTCCACATTTCCTATGGTAGTCGATAAAACGTTATTAAGTTGTGTGGACATTACGCAGCCCACTCGGAAACAAGAAGCTCAAACCCAAGTTAATTGAAATGCATGATCCTTGTAATTGGGGTAAATCCTGGCAGTAAAAGAATGCTTGCCATTTTCCGAGGCAATTTGGCAGCTGACAGATATAATCCCCTTTTATATTCTTCCTTTAAAACCCATGAATGAGCAGATGGTCCTATAAGAGCAAGTGCATTTAATAAGCGCAGTGATCGAGGCAGGTTTGACCCGGCTTTGCATACTCATGGCTGAAGCCGTTTCCCGCCATAATTATAAGAATGGAAACTAATTTCAAAACACAACATGTACACTTTACACATGGCATCGACGAAGACTTGAAAACATATCCTGTGTTGTCCATCTTCGATCTTTGTAGCTGTAGTTCACACTAGCTTATCTGTGTTTGGTGCAATAGCACGTCTGTTGTGGTGATGGATCCTCTTTTTGTGGTTTTTCTACAAACCTTGATGACTTGTATTCAAACACAAGAAAACAGAGTGTTTCCTGTTCACTACAGTCTGGACACACCCTGCAGAAGTGCCAGTGCCTCCACCGATGAGCGTGAAGTGAATCTACGTCTGCCACCATTAGTTTGTTTAAGCCAGTTCGTTTAGAACATTTTAAACATACCGAGCTGAATTTGGCTTATTCCTCTTGGCAGTCCTGCTTTACCACAAATGCACATCTCTGATTGGTTGAGCAAGTACAGTACAAAGTCATTGAATCAATCAGAGGTATGCTTTTGCATAATTCTTCTCAGCAAGCCATGTAAAACTAAAGCACGTCCTCAAAACCTGTGAATGCTTATGAAACTTCACCATTAATGAGAGTCTTTAGTCTTTGACGTATTTTGTAACTTCCTGGAAGGAAGCCACCTGAAAAGGTCTGAATCTGAAAACCACAGTGCACCCCTGGGATTTTTGGGCCCAACGTACATCGGCTGAGAGCTAGAGATCGCTTAGGCACGTCAAACTTCGTCTTACAAGACAGGACTTCTGGCAAAGTGACGTTAAGGCTAAAATTTTAAACTCGGTTTGCAATTGTTAATAGTTTAAGGTGAAATGAAAGTGTAGTCCAGAGAAGATGTGTTTCGAAGCTACGTCTTGCAGAAGTGCAAGACACACCCTGCAGAAGTGCTGTTGCTTCCATATTTATACAAATAAATATAATGAGAATCAGTGGTTTGCTCTTTCCCAAGCCTCCAGAAGCCTTCACCCCCTGCCAAAAAAACAAAATCGTGCTTCGTTTTTCTTGTGACCAAAAGCAGAAAACTTTTCCCAGTGTTTGCACTGACACTGTGGCGCACCCACCATCTCAGAGAAAACTTATTAAGAACCGTATTCCCATCGAACCCTCGTGTCAAGCCTGTAACCTTTCCCTTATTATAGGGCAAGGGCAGACTTGGTCTCAGACTCTAATGTAGCCAGCAACGCCACTCTCTACGTGTGAGAAGAGGCTGTGAAGCTTAATTAGACACATGTAAATATCAAAGCTTGAGAAAGTTCCTCTTAACTCCACCACTAAGTGTAGGGGAGCACACATGCGAAGTGCGTATGATGCACGTAACGCCACCTTATAAAATTTACTAGAAAATGGAGCAACCCCACACTTTGGCAGAGCTGTTGTTATATTCTTCAAATCTTACTTCTTTAGGTGATGTCGAGGGAACCCAAACAAGCTGCAAGCAGATGGTCTCTGGGCCATAGCGTCTACCGAAAGCCTGATAAATCCAGACCACACATGCAGTCTGTACTTACCGAACGAGATACAACAAACATCCTCCTTTCCCCTTCTCATCTTACAAGCCATAATGATATTTTGCGGAGAACGGCTTTTGATGCCGTTTTGCTGACTACGTACCCACGGTCAGGCCGAGTGCATGTTTGGCCGCCGGGTTCGAAGGAGAAGTGCTGTGCCGGCAGACTCGGTGATCCCGCGTCTATGTGTTTGTCGTCATGTCTCTGGCGACCACGGCGCTCTCTCGCTCTGACCTCACTGTGTAGTGGAAGGTAATAACAAGGCGGCCGCGACTGAGGCCTCACCAGAGCCCTGCCGCCGCTTGACCCGCAAATTCCTGTCCTGCTTTCAGCTGGGAACTGGCATGATGGAGACATGGCATGGAGACATCTCACGGAGAGGTCAACTTTTAAAACGGCCCTGGAAACCTTGTCGCAGCACATATCTGTTTTCTTTTCTACTGGAAAGCACTCTGAAGCATAAAAGATGCGTCTGTAATTAGTTTGGTAGGGTGCACTTACGCATACATAATGCAACCACAAGACAAAATGCCACACTATAGAAAAGCGCATTAAATCAAGCAGCGTTTCATCATCTGTGCTACAACCGGGGACATACTGTTTCGGTGACATAAGTTTCCCTAACTGTTTTATTTCCCCCACCTGACCGGGAAAAACAATGTGCAATCATTGTTCTGCAGCAGCCGTGGTGGCACGGAGTATTTTTAGAGCCGCTTCTCGAAATTCAGCTCTGTGGTAACACTGGGCTGGTGAAATATCAGTTAATGGCTTGTGAAAGTTGTATCTTGATAATGCTGATGTGCATTTTTTTTTTTCCTCTCACGCCTCAAAAAAAAAAAAAAAAAAAAAAAAAAAAAATACAGTTATGTAAATTAACTTTGTGTGTCCCTTGAAAGCTGCTGTGTAGCTGCTTCCCTCTTCTGATGTGACTCATACTACTGCTTCCTCATCAACAACAGCGCTCCTACTACAACTCAAAGCCAGGAACAGGCTTAAAGGTGCCCTGCTCTGAGCATCTATGCAGAGACGGTAGTCAGCTGCAGTTCTAACGGCAGCGTTTGATCTCACATCAAAAACATGAAACATTTCTTGAAACCCGCGTGCACTGTTCTGCAAAATATCTTTTCTCATTAAATCATGAAGAACACAAACTTCAGGTTGAAATAAGATGAGCTGTGAGGAGTTAATATTTGGGACATAGGCAGTGTAGCTATGCTGCATGAGGTATAATTGAATTGAATGAGTGCATGTTGGACGTAAATTAAAACCTTTCAAAGGCTGCTTTCAAATAATCTTCACGAACACAGCGCAAGCGTTTTTTCTTATGTTTATCGTGAAGATTTTTGTTCGCTGAGATCTTGTTGGAACCATCTCAACACCATCTATAATCTATATTTGCAGCTGTATCACCTCCGTGTTTTTCGTTGCTTTGCGGGAGTGCCGAGTACATCAACAGTAGAACGCTTATAAAATCAAGCACGCAGTGTACTAGTTAGCTTTGTGGGTTTGCACCTTCCTCTCAACCTGTTTCATCTGTTTTTTTCCTAAAGTCCAAAGAAAAAAAAAAAAAAAGGCAGGTTAGGTGAATTGTTGACTCTTGATTGAGTTACTGTATGCAGTTTTTTGTTTTGCATTTGTTAAACCTGCGATAGCTTGTCCATAGCAGACTCATGCTGGGAAGGGCTCCAGCCACCTGTGACCCTGCACAGGATGAACAGCTTAGACTGAATGGAAAATGTTTATAAAGAGGTATTTTTAACCACCTGAAAACACTTGACGTCATGGAATATAATAATCCTCCGATCTGTGCGGTTTGAAATAACGCAAACCCGAAAACCTGAGTGAATTGACTTAATTGAGACGCGATGACATAACCTCGCCTCCTCTTTGTCTCCTCTCAGGTGCGTTACCTGAAGATCATCGAGAAGAGTGGATACCAGGCCCTGCCGTGGGTGCGCTACATCACCCAGAACGGAGGTAGGTTAAGAGGTCACGGATGCTTGTGTAGAGTGCCCGCATGTGCAGGTATTAGGCAACAGTTGGGCAATGCAGTGCAATGTGGTGGGAACTAACCTTGAACAGATGCAGTCCTGTGAAAAAGGGGATACAGTGTAGTACACGAGGCAATGTGGCAACGTCCTGCAAAATGTGAGAAAGTGAACTTTTTTTTTTTTTTTCTCCCCTCCTTCTTCTCGATCTTCACGCCGAGATTGCCAAGGTTGCACATGCTGGTCTTTTCGCTAATGTTGCCACTAATTACCAAACATCCTCATCTCATTTCCTTTATGTTCCATTCATTCTGGGTGGAAAGCATCAGCTGCCTCCACTTGATTTCTCTCCCGATTCCTCCTTTTCTTTGTCCATTTGATTAAGTCTTGTCCATTTCCTCCCTCAGATTACCAGCTCCGGACCCAGTAGGCAGCGGGGCGGCAGGTGGGGGAATCAGACGGGGTGGAGTCAAGTCGCTAATGTGCTATCAATGGCAGGTGGCAGTCACGAGACCAGACGACTGTCCGTTATTCTACTTATTTTTTTAGTTTAGTTTTTTTTTTTTTTATTCATTTACGATCGATGCAAAAGTTACACGGAGCCTTCAGTCAGACGAGGTTCGAAAAACATACCGCTGCGTAGCGGCGATTACGAGCGAGGCCAAGGAAAGACGGAGTGACGTTTACATCAGCTGATACAGTGCAGAGTCGTACACAATCTATCAAAACATGTGTCAAATGGTTTAAAAGACTTGTGTTACATTTCCCATTTAATGTTACTGTAAAAAACAACAACAACTCTCTTAAACTGTCTGGTATTTTTTTGTATGAAGCTGCTTTTGTTCTGCCACAATCCCTGTTTGTTGAATATGTGTATATATTTGTTACACGTTAATGAACGTTGTGTCAGTATTATTAGTTAAATAACTGTAAATTAAGCTTTTCTCTTCTTTCTTTTTTTTATTTTTTCCTATTATCGCCTCCATTGACACACAACAGAGCGCTTGGCTGCTTTTTTTATTCGTCCCCCTCCCCCCCGACGTTAAGCTTCGCAGCAAACAATAAATGTGACTTTGAGTTGCGCTGTTACGATGTTTCTTTCTTCCACCCCGACACTTGTTTTCCTTTTTCTCTCTGTCTGTAACCAAACTATTTCAGATCATTAAATGTCTATTTAGAGAAAACTGTTCCATCACCTGCTTGCGTCATTTTTCGTGTAAATCGATGGCGTCACCACCGTGAGCTGCTTCAGTGTCACATCCAGGCGCCTGCCTCAGTGGGGACTGCTGAATGAATTGAAAATGTTGTAGACAGAAACCGAGTCGGGGGGGGGGGGTTTCCTGTATCAGGCTCGAGGTTGTTGCCAACCCGGGATGGGTTTTTTTCCACCTCATCTTGCAGGTCTTTTCAAACAGTGCGACTCTTAATGCCCAGGGCTCCGTGATATCATAGGCGACTGAGTGCAAGCGCTCCGTAAACACGCAGCAGAGCCGGGGGATGTGACTCAAGCTGTGGTCAACGGTCGCAGACATGCTAGAGGGAAATGTACGATGGACAGCACAGAGTAGTTATTGTTCACGCCAAGCCACGCTGCACTGCAGTCCTGCATGAGGTCATTCTTTAAGTTTGTCCTCTTAGGGGACTGTGATCCTCCTGATGTGGCGTGAGTCACTTGGAGCAGGTGCTGAAGGCCGCGAGCCCGTGTCACAATGACATGAAATTCCACGTTTGTTTCTCACATGCTATGCTGGGCTCGAGTCGTTTGTCGTTCGTAGCGTTGTTTTCCCCCTTTCAAAGACACCTGGTCTGAGCTGAAACACCTACACTGCGTGTGTGCCAAGTCTGGGAACAAGAGGTGATTGACTTGCAAAAGAGAGAACGCAATGTCACTGAGGTTAAAATGTTCAGATCAGGTTTAGTGTTCACCCGACTGGAACTAAAATGTAAAATGTGGCTGAAGTTATGTTCTTATCGTCTGGTCTATTGTTTACATCCCCAGACGGTTTATTTTTAATCGCATGAACATACGATAAGATCTCAGATGTCAGAGTAACACCTACACAAATCAGCCACAACATTATGACCACTGACAGGAGAAGTAAATAACATCAAACGTCAATTCAGCATTCTGCTGGGAAACTTTTGGACCTGGCATTCATTTGTTTGGATGTTACTTAGACATGTACCACCCACCTAGACCAGACCATGCACCCCCACCCCATAGCAATGACAATCCTTGATGACAGCAGCCATCCCCAGCAGGATGCAACAACTCAAAAAACATGAAGAACAGCACAAGGTGTTGACCTGGCCTCCTGGAAAAGGTTATAAACTTTTATTTTCAGATATTTATTGATGTGTTTGCAGATTTTCTTTTATATAATCTCTGAGCAGTAAAGCATGTTGTTGTGCATGTGAACTCATTCCCTATCTGGCCATGATCTGAATGACAGGTATGAGACGGGTAATAACACCTACTCATGACCAGATTAGATTTATCTTGTCTGCATTGGGCCTTTAAACTGTCTAGGGTTAAGGAGTCTCGTGGATCAGGTTATCCTTTCTCTATTTTTTATTTTTATCTGATTGTCTCTTGGTGTTCTATTACAACTGTTGCTGCACAACTATCTCTAAAGCTCCCAGGTCGTAACATCCCTGCACCGGAGCCGTCGGCCGAACACACTTACTGGTCGACGTGTGCTCTCCCTCACTGGGGAACTGTGTCTGTGATACTTGGCAGAGCATGTGAACGCAGCATTTGGCGCTTGATGAGAAGGACGCATTCATGAGGCGAAGTCGACCTCTGAGGAGTCGGGAGGGGAGCCCTGACATACCTCATGTTGCAAGATTGCTTACAGAAGAGTATCCTCTCTTATGTTTGCAAATATTTAACACAAATATATACTCTCTTCTCTGCGATTTACCGCAGGGTTATCATAACATGTTCCTCATATGCACGGCTTCCTCATTTATACCAGAAACGTGTCATTTCTAAGAATGATTAAAAAGCAAATTGGTGTTTAAATTGGAATGTAGAGATAATTTTTTTTTTTTTTCACGTGCATGTAGAAAAAACAGCCACTGGAATAAAGAAGTAAGTTCGGATTTCAATATGGGATGTCTTTCAGCCGATACACATAGAAAAATAAATAATTATATCTCTGCATGTAACTGGAAAGTCATACAACTAATCAAAAGCCATTTAGTTGTCAAACTGATTTAACTCATTGGTGCACAGATGACATTACATAACTACGTCCCAAATCCAGCCCAGTATCAAACTACATATGCACCGATCAGGCATAACATTATGACCACCTTCCTAATATTGTGTAGGTCTCCCTTGTGCCTCCAACACAGTTGTGACTCATCAGAGAATGGACATGGGTCTTCTGAGGGTGTCCTGTGGTGTCTGGAAACAGGATGTTGTTAGTGGGGGGCCTTTGGGTCCTATAGGTTGAGGGGAGGGGCCTTTGTGGATCATCTGACAGATACTTGATCAGTTTCTAGTGAATTTGGAGGCCAGGTCAACACCTTGTACTGTTCTTCATGTTTTTTTTTAGTTGTTCCTAAACCGTTTTTGTGTGCGTGGCTGCATCCTGCTGGGGATGGCTGCTGCCATCAAGGAGTGTCATTGCTATGGGGTGGGGGTGCCTGGTCTGGTCTAGGTGGGTGGTACATGTCTAAGTAATATCCACATGAATGAATGCCAGGTCCAAAAGTTTCCCAGCAGAACACTGAACTGTCACAAGATGGTCAATGTTGTTCACTTCTCCTGTCAGTGGTTTTAATGTTATGGCGGATCGCTGTATAAAATTTCGTATTTATTTATTTTTTAATCTACAAATTAAAATTTTAGCTGTCGGATAAATGTGGTTCGGTAAGAAGGCGATATCTGTAGCAGAAAATGAAAAGAAAACTGAATGATTAATTACCTTACAGTACATTTAGGTAGATCAACTCACTTCCTACTTCTGCTGAATCTATTGTATGTTTATCGATTCTGGTTTGCAAAAAAAAAGAGAGAAGTTAATTATACCTTTAACATTATGAAACATTTTCTAAATTCTCAAACATCTCTTAAAATATTTTCCTTGACGCACATCATTCCTTCATCAACCTGTTTAAATGTGCAAGAGCCTTTATTTCATCATCTCTGGCATTTAAACAAAGGACAGTATTATGTAATAATAAGCCTAATTACTATTTGGATCGGTAAAAGTATTTCAGGTAATCAAGCCAAACTGTAGCTTTGATGTCAAATGCACCCTCTTGTGCCTCGCAGCACAACGACACTAACAGGTTAATGACATCAAAACCTTCACCTTTCCCCTCAGGTATTATTCGGTTACCATGCCAACGGTGGACTATTGACACCTTTTTTATAGTGGAATCCGGACCAGCAATGGAAAATCACCATGGTTACTCAACGGCGATGAAGCAACAGGTAGAAGGGAGGGGGGGGGGGCCTGACAGCGTGGCAGTGTCAACGTCAAATCCAGGTGTGCCACGAGGATCCCCGTGTTTACCCACACAAGGAACCCCGGCGCCTAGCAACGAGGGAAATCCTCTCGTGCCTTATCGGGACTGTGATCTCTGCGTGACGTCAAGACGATGTCATTCCTCTCACTGGCATACAAAGTGTCCCTATAATCTGCGTCTCACTGTCAGTTGTGAAATACAAACAGTAGGTGAGTCACATTCAGGCAGCAGTTGGAGAAAAAGGTATTTCACTATAGGTGAGGCCGCAGAGTGTGACGGACTTCCTCCCAGACAGACCTGAAATAGTTGTTACGCTGGTTGAAAGAAGCCAGGAGCATGGTGTGTGTGTGTGTGGTCCATGCTGGCTTTACTGCAGGGTATTCCTCAAGCGGAGGGAAATTTCCATCCCCCTGTGTAGACTTTACAACAATATTGGTTTAAAGAGCGTATAGCTGAGTGTTTAACCATGCTGGCCTTGAGACGTTGCTGCTGCAATCTCTCATTGTCTCCAGCCCACACATCGCTGAAAGGTGAGGCAGTACGTGACTGCCAGTCATATAGTTACAGTGTCATTGGGTCAAAGTGTACATCCGGCTAAAAATTTGGCACCGTCGCTATATTTACTTCCCACTAAAGGCCTCATGCAACTAATGTTTCGCCGTGTCTTTGCCTTGGAAACTGACTCATCAGCACTGGAGTCCAAAGTCTGAAAGATCAGCAAGTACAGTGGAGCACGTACAACCCTGCTCATTTCATAACACACAGACCGTGTTATTATGGACTGCCAGAGCAGAGCTTCCCAACCTGTGGGTCAGACCCCCCAAGAGGTCTCCAGATAAATCAGAGGGGTCAGCAGAAGATTAAAGAGGCAGAAAGGAAAACTACTTTCATAGAAAACTTCTTACTACTTTCCTCAAATGTTAGTTTTTTAGTGATATAGTAGATACTTTTCTCTCTTTATAGCCGTCTAGCAAGACTAAACAACAGAGTTAAAGTACATTGTCGCAGAGTCGCCACTGATTTAAAAATTATAAGTCCCACGTTTGCTGCCACTCCTCAGCCTTTTTTATGTCAAAGTAAAGAAAAAAGGGGTTAAATAGCAGCCTGAGCTGGCTAATGGGGAGAATATGTTTGTCTTCCAGTTTTCAAAATGAAACATATACACCGATCAGCCACAACATTAAAGGGGAACCACCGTTTTTTATAACCTGGACCTTATTTCTGGCATAAAATACAATCGTTTACTCACCTATATAACTTTGGTGTTATTTGGAGTCCTTCAGAAGATATTTAGATCCAGTGGAGCGACGCTTATATCCATATAGCAGGAGTTCCTGGGGCACTGAAACGCAGCCTCTAAATAACGCATTATCTGCCGTTATGATACGCTAGTGCTATTCCCCGTTGAGTCCGTAGTTCCCCTTTAAAACCAGAAGTAAATAACATTGACCATTTTGTGACAATACAATGTTCTGCTGGGGCACTTTTGGACCTGGCATTCATTTGTTTGGATGTTATTTGGACATGTAGCACCCGCCTAGACCAGACCAGGCACCCCCACCCCATAGCAATGACACTCCTCCAGGCTAGCACAGACACACACACACACAAAAACACTTTAGGAACAACTCAAAAAAAACATGAAGAACAGCACAAGGTGTTGACCTGGCCTCCAAATTCACTAGATCCCAAACTGATCAAGTATCTGTTTCAGAAGACCCATGTCCATTCTCTGATGAGCCACAACTGTTTTGGAAGCAACAAGGGAGACCTACACAATATTAGGAAGGCGGTCATAATGTTATGCCTGATCGGTGTGAGTTTAGGAAGAGAGGAAGGCAGTGGAACTGGTGAGATTAGCTCATATGACTGGAGCACTGCAAAAAAAAGTTCAACCACCTCGACTGTTATTTGTTGTGTATCACGTCACGTCACCTGCTTCTACTGGAAATGATGATTAGAGCATCATAATGCAAACTCCAGCGTCATATTGTTAACTTTATGATGTTTAGCAGGTATGTTTATGCTATACTGCTTACTGACTATAAACTGGCACTGCTGACATGGCTAAAATTCCAGGAAGCTGAAAATTAAAAACTGATTTTCAGCTACACATTCATATCTTTTGACTCAACTTGGGAAGTAGCCACAAAAGGCATTGCTTAATTTTAAGATGTCACAAGCCAAAAATGTTGGGAGCTACTGTTCACCTTATCCTGTCACCTGCGAATGTCATTCTGCGCTGCTTTTATTAACCACAGCTTCGGCTTTTTTATGAATCACTCATAGATATATTTAGAAACTGAGACCACAACGTCGGGCATTACTAATATAAAGTATGTCGCATAGTGTCGGCTCTCTGACAATAAGTGGAAGTCTGACTTCATTATTCATTTTTTTTTTTCTCGGACCGACTTTCAGCGCTGCTGCCTGGGTTCCTGGAAATCTACCCTGGAGACTGTGAAGGCTTCCAAAGGAAAAAAAAAAAGTCACTAACCGCTTACTGTCAGTGGAGCTGTGTTTGTTTTGTCAGTAAATGTGTCCACCTTTTTTTTTTACAACTTTGCAAACTGAAAGTCAGGACAAGAGGTTTTCTAAAATGCCCCTGGTCGTTCTTTTTTAGCCCTTTATATTCAAAACTTTCCTGAGTCGCTGCAGTGCCACGACATGCCCTGCACGGCTGAGGGATTACGTGAAAATAACATATCTGTAATGACGGTTCTGTAGGACCTGGAGCAAAGTCTGCACAGTAGTTTGAATAATGTTTTCCTTTCACGGCTCTCTGTGATGGCACCGGGAAACTTAAAGAGTAAACAACCCCCCGCCACCACCACCACCAACCCCTCACTGAACAAATATAGATGTGTCCGGCTTGTATGAGAAGGAAGTAGCTTGTGGAAAAAAAACAAAAAAACAAAACGGAAGATGTCTTCCACATAAAAAGAAAAGAGATACTTGATGTGTGCATAATTTATGTTTCATTGCATAGAAGGAACCCTTTCATTCTTTTCTGTCACTGAACAAAACCGTCAGAATAAATGTTGCTCCAGGCAGCGTGGTAATTGAGAAGTCCTTTCTCGTAGCACAATGGAGGGTAAAATCCTTGTCTGTCCTCTTTGAGTACGCGCAGGACACCTGGCTGTTAGATGTAAGTTCAAAGGCTTCTAGCAGCTTTCCGTAACCTTCTGTTTGCGTTTTATATTCGGGAAAAAAAAAGAAAAGAAAGACAAGTGCGTGGGGGGGGGGGGGCAAAGACACCTTGCAATGCATTTAATGACAATTGCAGATCTTCAGCAGTGCCACAGTGGACAAACCTCCACTTGCCGTCCAAAATGGCTATTTTAACCAGCTACACGTCTACCAGCTCTACATCTGGATATTATCCGGACAGTAACAGCTGTAATAAACACTGACGCACTCATCAGAAAGCCCCTAATTCACTTTGATTGTCCACCAGAGCGCCTTTTGGTTTTGCTCCCTGCTACTGAAAATATTTGTGTTTTCCCTTCTCTCGCTCCTCTGGACATCCGATAGGCCTTGGCCGGCGTCCGGCATACTTTCTGCTGTCTTAATGCCGGCCCGTTGCACCAAATGATATTTTAGCACAAGTGCATGGCAACAGGAAAACAAAGAGGCACAAGATGAATTCTTTGGCCGACCACTTTTTGAATTACTGATCATGTAAAAACCCGCTGTGGCTCCCAGATTGCAAACATCAGTCCTTGGAGCCTGCATGCAAACCAGTCCTCTAAATAGGCCTGTCTATTTCTGTTGGGCTGCGGGGGGAAACATGTGTTTGACATCAGTGTCACTCGCTAGACGTTTTGCAGCGGGGCTTCATTGTCCCCTTACAGCTACTCTGCTTAGATTAATGACTGACAATAGTTGTATTCAAAGATTGCCGGTAATTACAGTCCAATCAATGAGCTCACATTTGAGGACAGCCCTGCCTAGTGGGGTTAGATGGTTTTAGGATCCAACACTGTGTCTCGTCTGAATCTGTTTGCGCTGCTGTTTATACTAGCTCTCTGGGTAGACAGCAGCAAAGTAAACACGCGCATAAAGTACAGCATATCCTGCACCACAACAAAACTCTACGAGACTATCAGGCCATGTACAACAGGGCACAGTCATAAGCAACTTTAAATCACTGCATTACTCAGAAACCTGATCTGTAGTGCCAGCTCGGGCAGGAGAAAGTGAATAAGCAGCTCCATCCTTTCATAACAGCTACTGCTGGGCGCCCAAACACGGCAAGTTCTCCAGCTGTGCCGCTGACGACATTTAGCGAATCGCAGGTGTGGAAACGGCACAGCCGGGAGGAAAGTGTTTTCGCTTATGAATTGTATGAGGTCACACCGAAACTTACGAAATGTTTTGAAACAACTCTCCACGTTAAAATTCAGCCCATGCAGGAAGAGTCGGAGAGGTCCGCTCCTCCAAGACAAAGGGATCACATGGGGCAGACATAAAAAGGAACATCAAAACTCAGGACTTCAGGAGGATTTGCCCTCAAGTCAGACTGTCAGTTTTGCCGCGAGTCGAGCTCTCTGCCTCTCACTCAGAGCCAAATGTGAAATGCTGGACACGATTCATAATTTTCCTCACAGCCCACTGTTCTCTAAACGTGTACTTGTCTGACTTCAAAAGGAAACTTTTCCGCACTGCATGCACAGGAACATCTGTGGTGCTCGGCCGTCACACAAACCTTCCGTGGGGGGGGAAAGATTTTCCGATTATTTACGCGCACGAGACAAAATCTGCTTTTTGAGGAGCTGAACTCAAAAATCTGCAAAGGACTATTAAGATCACACAACACTGTATGAAGCAGTCATATAATCCCTAAACATCCCCAAAGTCGGTCAGCATGGCTCCACAGCTGTAAGGCCTAAATTATCTATCTAGATCTAAATGGAGCTGAGAAATTCTTTTATTAGATCACTAGACCAGAATGAGATTTTTACTTCTGTCAAACTTTCATTGAACATTTTCTAAGAAATACCAAATATAATTCAACCAAACTGAAGCGCAACGACGCTGCATCAACTTAAACGCCGGCAAACTTGTGTTTCATTAACGCATTTAAACCTGACTCAAGCATAAGGAAGTTAAAAAGTTGTAAAAGCAACTCTAGGAAAGGATACAAGTCAGCAAAGGGAAGCATTATATTAATAATACTGCTGAGAAGGAGCAGACATAAACAGCAACTCTCCCGAATGAAATGTTTAAATAAAAAGTTCCTCCTTGTTGTAAATGCAGGTGATGCTTGCGGACCAGTCACCTCATGAACCCCACCGGTTACTGTCTCCCGGTCCCAGAGCAAAATTGTGTATTTAACCAATCAACTGTGGAGAAGAGTAGCAATGAAAGGCCTGTGTGACACCAGCTCTATAATTTCCGTCCCCATTTTCCACTAAGACCACTCAATCTTACAGCCATATGGCGGTTGGCTTGCCTTAACCATTCACAGCTGAGTAAAAATAAACCTTCGGGATGCATCCTTGGGACAGGGGTTTGAAGACGCACTCAGCACACTCCGGCGCTCGACTTTGTGCTGGTTACGATAACCTACTGTGATTCATCCTATCTGCAGATGATTCTCCTCATATAATTTGGAATACGGTCGGGGTATACAATATCCTTCAGTTAAAACTCAAGGGTGAGGCAAAAATAGAAACGCCGCCACATGAAGAGGCTCAGACCAGAAATAGCTTGTTTGATGGGTATATATTTCAGTGGTGCAATGATGGGGTCTCTCCAGAGGGCTTTAAAAGCTCCCCCTCATTTATGATTAGGGGTAGGGTGGTTGCACACGTGGTTAGCTCACTGTGTGCCTCTGCATACGACACAGAAAGTTTAAGAACTCAAACGTCCCACATCTTTGGAAAAAACGAAACGTAAATTACACACATCTGCCCTCCCCGAAATAGACACACGTGTTGAGAATGCAGCTCGTTGTTAATCTTAGACATAATTAATAAGATTAGCTGAGGCTCTTTGCCCCCCCAGTCTTTCAGCAAACGCAGCATGTCCTCACACATGGTATGTCTGATGTAGTAACTATTGTACATTAGAAGGTGTGCCTGTCGTCTGCTGCCTCCCACATAGATTAACCAGTAAGTGTGGTATGAGGTGTGCAGACGGGGAGACACAATCTTCACCCACCTCAGAGCAATTAAAGAGATTACTGTCTATGTAATTATACAACCTTTCAAGTATTCTCCCAGTCAGTATTTCACAATGGAAACGATGATTGGTACACACAGAGGGTTCATCAGAGGCCTCTGCTTTTGGCCAGGCTTTGTCTATTCATTCTTTTCTCCTTTTATTTTTTCTTAATTGGACAAAAACATATTTTTGGGATTAAACTGTTAGAAATCCCACTACAGGTTTTTGGTCCCAGGTACTGGTGGGTCACTACTTTGGTCCAGACTGAAATACTGGACGTACGGTCATGAATCTTGGTTAATGCATTAATTTCCTCCTCAGGGTGCATTGGAGTAAGTTGGTTAACTAGTTGCTAGACATCAGCACATTAGCGTCAATGTTGATGTTGGCATTTAGCCCAAAGCTTTGTGTGGCCAAATGGAAACATCTCTGGTTGAAAATATACTCCACTTCCTTGAGGGTGACTCTAAAAGCGAGTCAGTCCCCGTAGACCTCCTAGAATAAATGCTCCAACTTTATAACAGACACAAACACGTTTATATCCTGCTTTTGGTCTCTGCAGCGAATTTCCCCCATTCATGACAACTGTACGGGGGTGAATCTTTATATTAATCACAGTTTAAATTGGATTACGCCTTAAAAGTCGTGCAAGATTTAGAGTGAGGCCATTTTGCATCGGTGGTTTTTTCAATTTGCCGGAATTTAGGCGGAAGTCAGGGAATCCTAAGATTGGCAATACCCGGAGAAACCGTAGTGGGCTTCAGGAATCCTGTGGGTGACGTACTGTGTCAGAGAGTTTGTTCATCTAAATCAAATGACCTTTTCTTTTTATTCATCTATCCACAGTACATACACATATAAAAGGAATTTGTTCTCTGTGTTTAACCCATCCAAATGATCAAGCAAGGGAGAGGTTCAGGAGGTTTTAGGTGCTCGGTGAAGCCACCCCAGCCGTGGACAAAGAGGAGATCGACCACTAGGCCTCGGCTCCCCACATTATGTACAGTTTTTGGTATTGATAGCATCTCAGAGTTGCTGGCACCAAGTCACCACAACTAGAAATATTTGACTACTTAACCCTGGTATCGTCCTCCCGGTCAAATGTGACCCGTCTCCAATGTTTGAATATCACATAAAGTTATAGAAATGTGGTCTACTGCCCATGAAGCCTGCAAAATAAGTGTCCAATATATGCTACATACAAAGGAAAAATCTGCCCGAAGTAAAATCCTAAAAAAAAGTGTAGGTTTTAGCATCTGCATCCTTTCGTTGATGCAGTAAATTCCCTTTTAATGTATGATCTTATCTAAAGTATAAGTATCTGACAGTGAAGAAGTCCTCTCAAATTGACCTTTTCAACCCAGGTTAATTGACTTCTTGACTCTGAGAAAAAACTTCACACCAAAGCTGTGGTTGTAGATGCTGTGATCACTATCTCACAGGGGTGCAATTTACTCTCGTGCCCACAGGAGATCATGAGGCACTGAAGCAAGAAATGACAAGGCCTAGCAAAGACTGCAGCCTCAAGTGTGTGAACAGGAAATGTTTGCAATATAATGCTTCCCTGCTAACATTTCAGCAGTGGGGAAATTTTTCTCTTCTAGTCCTGTTTAATGTGTCACAATAGGATGTGCTTCCTCGTAACGCCACGCTCGAATTATTGTTTTAACAAGAACACGCTTGACATCTTTAAGCCGTATCTGCGCTGGCGTCAGAATTGTCCCATCTGAATAAACAAGAAATAATTATATATAAAAAAGTAATGCAGATTATCTGGGAACTAGTTCTCGGTATAAGAGGAGGACACATTGAGTCACAGATGAGGACGGTATGATGAGTGGTCTGTCAACTACGCAGGAAATCCTGCTGTGTTTTCATTACACTACAGGAGCTCTGACTTTTATTACAATCAGCTGTTCACTGTGGAGTGACGGGGGAGTTTAAATGTGAATATGATAAAAGGCTGTGGTTTTGCAGTTAACAAATCCCATTCCATTACTGGAAACCCCGTTATAAAGTATGCCGTGGAATAAAAACTACATTCACTCCCGTTTTGTCACATAGGCTTATTGTCGTACGGCGGTGCTGTTGCATTTAAAAAAGAAAAAAAGAAAAAAAAGCTTCAACAACAATGGGCAAACCTGGATATTGTGAAAATGATCTTTCGTGTTTCTTGCATAAAAACAGGTTGCCGAATGCACCTACAAGAGTTTCCAAATTAGTCTTTGCTCATAGCTGCATTACAAGGTCATGATAATGTGACTTTATTTGTAAGTTCGTCAGTAGCTTCGGGCACCTTTTTACATTTAATACAACGTGATGACAGTGACAAGTCTGACATGAAATAGGGATGATAAAGTTGCATAATTTTAGTGATCAGTGGCAGTTTTTTTAAAAAAAAAAAAAGTCTTACTAATGCAACAAAAGCGCAACATGAGTTGTGAAAAGAATGTAAATTTGTGAATTTCTTGCATAACTAAGTTTAGTGCTTGGCTACGATTTCCACATCGTATTGCATCGTAATAATAATGTAATTTTATTTTACTTTTTTGGAAACTTTTGTTACCTTTACTACTAAGTGAGAGACAGACGTGAGGCGAAGAAGGGGAAGTCAGTGTTGGATTATTTTCATGTGACGAGGAAAGTCTATTGAAAATGGTGCTTCTTGGTGCATTAGAGAAACAGAGAAGGTAAAAAGAGGAAAAAACAGAAGGTGAATTTAGTGTTTTTCATACATAAAGGGTTTCTATTTGGTTGTCAAAAAAATCTCCGATAGTAGATCATCCTTGAATATAGGAACCTCCAGTTCCTGCTTTATACACCATGCAATGATAATATACACAAGCTCTGACCATAAAGAAAACATTCCCCTTGAACAACGGCAGGTCAGAAACCAGTCTAAAAATATATGTGACCGTTTGGAATAGTTTTCACTAAAGCATATGAGATTGTATTCAGTGGTCTCGACCTAAACCACAGCTATGTCTTTTTAGGTGTGTATTTGTACATGGAAGTGGGGAATCAGAATCTATAAATGGCAGGTAAAATTCATGGCGTTCCCAGAAATACCACACACGGAACGGAGTTGTTTGAGCAGCATTTAATTTTACTTGACGGATCTGGATCTGCCTCCAGCACGCACACCTTTAGCTTAACCCTGCGTAAAACGCTGGAAGATCGAATGGAATTCTTCTCCTGCCTTCTGCTTCCTCTCTCCCTTCATCTCTCACGTAATAGCTTGGATATCTCTGCCTCTTTCTCGCTCTTTCTTTCCGCCTCCGCTCTTTCAGACACACCTGACAGGACAAGCGAGGTGAGCTGAGGTGAGGAGCAACGAGAAGCAGCCTCCCTCAGGGCTGAAGCTTCCTCCTTTGATCCTCAATAGCAGATATAATCACTGACGGTACCTCAATACCCCACCAAAAGACCTTTAGAGTCATCTTCCCGAATTCAAGCTGCGCTAATCTCAGTGATCTTTATCTCCGCACTTCAAAAAAAAGGCCAAAAAAAAAAAAGTCTGTTGTCTCAAAGTTCAACAGAACCTCTTGACCTAAATCCTAATGAGGAGTTTCACTACACAGGGATGAAACAGCTCAGCTCTGCCACCTGTTTGTATGCTACTTGGACTCTGCCTTCCGAGGGAGGAGGGTGAGCCAGAGTTCCCCGTTTGTGTCGGGCTTGTAGCTTTTAAACAGATGCTGGACCCGCTGCAGCCAAACCAGCCTCACTTTTAGTGTTGACCCATGTGGTAATTCTATTTAGCTTCTCGCAGACCCCATTAAATTTACCCAGATGACTCGAGCCAAATATATCAGGCAATTTCAGTTTATATGGAGTCGAGTAAAGTGAGTCACTTTTAGTTTTACCAGCGTGCACAGGTTGGTTTGGAGGAATCCTCCAGGAGATATATTTTGAGGATTATTTAAAACTCAGGAGAGTTTAGCTTTCTCTGCTCCCACCGGAGATGTGTTAAAGTGTTTGAGTTATATTGTTAGAAGCTTGTGTGGGAAAGTCTTCAAACATGTGTTCCCTCAGAATAAAAACTGTGCGCGCTGCTTGTTGACTCACTCTGCCATACGTACAATGTGCAGCCTCCACTCCATCTGCATCCGACAGAAAATCAGTGACAGATACATTTGAGAAACGGTAGAGAATTAGTTGAGTAGTAGGCGGGTTACAGAGGAAGAAATTAGTCAAATGTGTTGATTGTCCTTTGTCTCATTTAGCAGAACATCCCCATAAACTCATCTGCTCTCCATCCTAATCATCTATTACCCTCCTACATGGACAACAACAACAGAAAAGCCCATTTCCCTCTGCGGATGGTTAGCTGCGATGGTTTTGTAATTGCTTACACGTTGAAATGTCCTCTTCAATTTTATAGGAAGGAGGAAAAATAATAACAGCAACATTCCTGAGGGGCTATAATTTTCTTCCGGCGGGTAAAAGTTGTCCATTATGGTCAGGGTCAAGGAACACATGCAACCCCGTCATCAGGGCCGCGTGGTCGGCCACATCTGAACCGCCCGTCACGACCAGTGGAAAGGCCTTGTCTGTTAGCACAACACGCAGCCAATCACCAGCCAGAGGCCCCGGCTCCTCGGTGCATTCGCCCCCCCTAACCACGCCGCGCTCTAATTTAAGCACACATATTCCATTGAAATTACAGCATGCATACCCACCCTTCCCTGCAATTTACATGATTTGCACGCTGATGGGGTGAACTCAGACAATGCTGATGCAGTGCACACTGAGCAAGTTTCTTTGTTCTGCGCAGGTTGGAGGATAAATCGAAAGCTAAGAGACATTGTCTTATTGAGTTCTTGAGAAAGCAATAAGACAAAGAGCGACCAAACAACATGGTTTTGTCAAGAAATGAGTGTTTGATGCACTCTGCGATAAGACGGTTATGGATCACTGACCAGTAAAAGTCACGCTTTCATTGAATTTGCTCATATCAGATAAAGAACCAGATAACCTGCCAAACAGCTCTGTCGAATACCGACAACTGTTTGCGAAAACACACACACTTTCCATTCATATGTGCAAAAAAAAAACAAACAAAAGCAACGCGACTGATGTTTGCTTTGTGTAACTAATGCAGTTTTCTTTATTTAATCTGACAATCCTTTGTGAGCGCTAATCGCAAAGCAAAACTCGATGTGAAACCTTCCAACGAAATACCTCATGAATTGCCCTACTTGGTGTTAAACCCAAACAATCCAACCAACTGCGCTCATTGACTATAAACAATCATAAAACTACATTCAAACAAAGCAAAACATAGTGTTTGGACTATTCCCACATCGTGAAGTGCAACAGTCAATCAGCGTTTTGTTAATGGAGAAATTCTTCTCCTACAGTTAAAAACACAACACACCCAGGCAATACGTCTGAATATATGTGGAACAATCTGTCAGTCAGAAGGTAAAAATGTTACTCATTGTGGGCTTTGGTCATGCAAGAGTACACCTCTTTATCTAAAGTATGAGTGTGCTGGTTTGTGTGGGTTGTCACTTGGCTGGATCGACTCTGCAATCCAGAGCGGAATTTTACAGGTGTTGTGGGAATGTGAGGCTTCGCTCTGCAAAACAAAAACCCATCATACCTACGCAGTCTTAAAGTTGTTGTTGGACCTGAAGTTATTCTTCATATCTGCTCCTGAGGTGTTGACAGCGCGCACCACCAGGATCGCACACTGCATGTGCAAACGGAGCAGTGAAAGACATAATAGACAAGCTAACACTCACACCTCACCTGGGAATGCCTTGAGAAATACACACTGCTGCGCGGCACAGTACCTCCTCGGACAGACTGCGGCAGTGATGAGTCAGTGCGACAAGTTGGGAACCTGCAGGGTGTGTTGTGGTGTCTTGGTATTTGGACAATTAGACTGTCAGATCCAGACACGGTTAAAGGCATTCGATTTTTATTTTTAGTTGCCTCATATGTTGTACTTTTCATTTGTTGTTCCTGAGTGTTTCTTTCTGAGAAGCGCATGCCGATGTGGGACGCAATGTTTTTATTTTGACTCTGACGCCAGCGTGTGAAAGCAGTTCACAGGTGTAGGAGTGTATTTATCTTCTGGTTACCAAGACGTTTAAAATAATAAGATAATAACATTAACCAGGGTTGCTCCAGCAGCTTCCAGAAGGTTCGTGGAAACATCAACAAATGCAACTCAAATAACTCAAGTAAATATTATTCTCTAAATTTATACTGGAGCTAGTTGGCACCACTTGTTGCAGTCAACATTAAAGATATCAGATTAAATGGCAGAAATTAATAGTTTCTAAAAATAATTACTTTCGACAGTTCAACAAACTAGCCAGACGGAATAGCACTGGTTAGCGGTTAGTAATTAGCGGTTAGCGGTTGAATAGTTAGCTTAGTCATGATGATTAAAATACAGCTACAGTTGAAATGAATAAATAAACATTTGAATTAGCTAGCTAAGGTAAGGTTATATTATAGCCTTAGCTGTATTAGCTAAGGTATAATAAGATAAAATGGCTAGCTGAAAGTAATGAAAAAACGGCTAACTGTTAGTAAGCTAATGAGCTGGTAATTTAATGTAGGAAGGGCACACCGACCAGGCATAACATTATGACCCCCTTCCTAATATTGTGTAGGTCTCCCTTGTGCCTCCAAAACAGTTGTGACTCATCAGAGAATGGACATTTGCCTTCTGAGGGTGTCCTGTGGTGTCTGGCAACACAATGTTGTTAGTGGGAGCCTTTGGGTCCTATGGGTTGAGGGGAGGGTCCTTTGTGAATCATCCCACAGATACTTGATCAGTTTGGGATCTAGTGAATTTGGAAGCCAGGTCAACACCTTGTGCTGTTCTTCATGCTGTGGGGTGGGGGTGCCTGGTCTGGTCTAGGTGGGTGCTACATGTCTAAGTAACATCCACATGAATGAATGCCAAGTCCAGAAGTTTCCAAGCAGAACACTGAACTGTCGCAAGATGGCTAATGTTATTTACTTCTCCTGTCGTGGTTTTATTGTTGTGGCTGATTGATGTTTACAACATATTAACCTATCCATCTCCGCCATTCCTGAAAACATCAGCAAACGCCTCATGGACTGGAACTGAAGGTTGTGAATACCACAACAGCATGCTGCTCAGATGGACGTTTCTTGTGAACACTGTAAATACAACCCCATTTGAGGGCAGCATCGGTAAATCTAACCCAAATTTGAGTACGGTCGCTTGCAAGCTTCATGTCCATCTCTAACATGCACCTAACACCATAATTTGGAGCAAATAAAGACAGATGGAAATGGAAGACAAGCATGTCAAGCATGTTGTGTGAACACCTGCTAATGTGTTGTTTAAATGCATGGAGGGGAAAAAAATGTTTGTAGCCTCCATATTGTTTCCACATTCTGACTTAAAAGCACATCAGAGGACAATGTGAGTTCACCGAGCAGCTGAGAATGAAGAGTTGAAACAGTTTGATAAATGTGATGGGCGAACAAAGCTGCTGAAAGTTATGGCTTCACATGGTTGACACTTCTATCTTCAACAAATCCAGCTGTAGTGCAAAACAATTAAAGCGGAAAAACCAGAAAAATGTGCTGTAATATAATATCCACTTTTATTTAATTACTTGTATTAGCATTTGGAAAATTAATACCATCCAGTTCAGTACAGTAATCTTCAATTTATAATCCACCCGCAACAACCTGGGGGGTCGTGGTGATGAAGGGTTCTCGTGCTGTGCTCTGATCTGCCCCGTGGGAGTGAAGCAGACAGAAAACGTTGGGTAACGCTGACACAGGCACCAGATCATTTTAATCCTCTGTGAAATATCTTTATTTTGGACCGTTTTCAAACTGTCAAACCGGTTTCTGACTAATGAACCATGGCATCTGTCCAGCGCGAGTACATCGTACATGGATGTCACGTTTACAGTTCAAGGCCGGCTTTGTTCGACAGTGATGTGGTTCGGTCATTTGCTCAGGTGTGCTGAAGGCACCACAATGGCATGCTATCGCACAGTAAGTGCTTTTGAATAGGAATTTGTTCATTGTCACATAAGATGGAGAGCCGAGGGGGCTTTGGCATTTGAAAAGGCCATATTTGTGGGCCTCCTCTGCGAGTGTTTACCTTCAAGGACAAATGAAGCCATTGAGTCCCTGCGAGCTGTGAATGAGCTCCTTCTACACACACGGGCTGTTTGAATGCACATCAAAACAACCTCAGCAAACCCAGGGACACATTCCTCAGCCGTTTAATGTGAGGGCAAATAGGCAACCACTTCAATAAAATACCTCTTGGATGGAATTGCATAAGTCAAAAGCAGCTTTGGCCGGACCGGGGTGAAACTCGGGGAACGGGGCTGGTTAAAGTTGTACATGAAGTTTTTAAGGAACTGAGATTTATTGTGTTGACAGGTTTCCAGATACAAAAACCTGATTGAGAAACTACATCGAGGCCGTCCTTCTATGAAACGCCGATCATCGCCGCCACCTCAAAGCTGAATTCATTCATCAGATCTTTGTAAAATATATAGAGGACGAAAAAAGAGGTCTATTTTTACGCGCCGTCTTTTTGAGGTTGAAAAGACAATAACAAGTTGAGCCCTGTGAAGGCCATCCTATTTTAATTATATTGTACCAAAGCTCCCCCGCCCCAACTCCCTCCCCTTTCCGCAAACCCCTTCCCTTTACAAACACACAGAAAGAAAAAAAAAAAGGGCATCGCATTACACGCTAACATCTCCACTCCCCGCGCCATGTAATTATACAATCGGCAGAAAACATTTATTTTTAGGGTCAGTAAATGTTTGACTTCTGCTGGTGTGCACGAGGCCCAGAGAACAGGCAGGGGTATTTCACTATAAATTTTTAACAACTCCAGCTTCATTGTCCAGTTTGGGGTTTTTATGATGTGTAGGCGTTTACTTGAGTTGAAAGCTTTTCCAGTTTCAGCACCGTCCAAGAAAAGCCGCAGAGCACAGTGTTCTCAGTATAACAGGTGTAACTAGTTAAAGCTACTCTGGTTACTGTACAATGGGAAGATTTTCTTGGTATCACTGCTCGAATTCTGTGAAGCCGTTAGGGATTAAAGGGATATAATACCATTTTTGGCTTTTTTTAATGTAGCATGACAATATGCAGTCTATCAGGTTTCACATTAGAGGGAAATTAGGCAACATTAAGTCGGACATCTTCTCCGCTTGTGCTAATTTACAGTGTATGTTTTTCCGAATCGGCTCCTTCCTCGCGACTGTGTTCGGTTGCAGAAACATGACTTGAAATAATAAAGACCCACGACCCAGAACAGGTTTACCGTTATTTGAATTTTATTTTAAACTGCATTCCTTTAATGGCTGGGGTGCGTTATTCTTCCATATGAATGCAGTGCTGCATAGAAAGTTCGCTAGAAACTTTCTGAGGCTGCCAAATTAATGTTTGAGTCACAGGGATAGGTCAACAGCTGCATCAAAGCCTTAAATACATACACATGTATTACAGCAATGAGCTCAGTCATCGTCAACCTTTCTATTAGTAACACATATTTTGAGCATGAGTGTTGCGAGCATAGCAATAAAGAAAGTTAATTTCATTGTTGTTTTCAAAAGTAATTACAACAACCTTTTCAGTGAAGCGAAACTCAACTATCACCCTATTCTTGTGGTTATTCTTTATTCTTTTTTAATTGCGAACTCATTCCAAAATACTGAGATCCCAACTATTTTACTCCTGTGTGAATAATTTTATCAAAATTTTGATCAACAGCGGCCTGATGTTAAAGATAAAAGGGGATTTTGCGTTTTTCCTGTGATTTCTTTTCCCTGCAACGGCCGTAATCTCCAACTGTGCCTGCTGAATATGTCTGTTTGAAAGATAATCCGTCAGATATTAAACATAATGCAGGTCTGCGGTCGGCGCCCGCTCCAGAACTTTGTGTCCCGCGAGCGACTGAACAGCACATCCCAGCTAACTGAGACAATTAAAAGCCATTCTTCTCACCAGAATCGCTGGTAGCAAAAAAAGACAAGACTGCACACGGCTCATCCTATTATTTATTACTCATCATAAGTGCATCAAAGAGAGATTTCAACGTGAAACGGGACAAGGAATAAGAAGGGATAATTGCCGCGGCTATAGGTTGTGACTTGCCTCGCTAACGTCTCGCTGTCACATCTTCAGATGGCAGACAGCTAACAACTCACTGCACCGCTCATTGTTCGAGGTATGAGTAGGCACGATGACCATCGTGACAGTGTTTGGCAATTAGCACATGTTTTATCAGAGGAGTTCATGTGACCTGCAAGGCAGCAGTGCGTCTACTGCACCTCGCTTTTGTTTTCCTGCCCCGGGCAATCTCCTAAAGCGAGCTGTTTGCAGAAGTTGAGGCCTTATCTTGGGTTTAGAATAAATAAAACATTTGCAATAGAACATATTGGAACTGGTCATGTGCCAGTTTGTAATCTAATCTCCAGCAAAGTCTGAATTCGTGCCAAGCTGTTTTATTACATAGAAATGATATGTAAGGCTCATTATAGGTTTATCTTATCTGAATGTGTCTATAGGTGCCCATATACCAGGGAAATCTGCTGGAACTGGTTCAACTAATGTGTTCTTTAAAACTTAAAATAGATTTTAGTATGTACTTAGCATATATTTAGCATGTGTAGGAATTCAAGAGAAAAAAAAGTGCTAGAGGTAGAGTTTTTCCTCTAAAATGTGTTTCTGTTCATAATTTATTTTCATTCATTTTGAAATAAACTAAAATTCTAATGTTTAACCCGAAATAATTAAAATAAGCCCATCAGCGAGAGATTTAGGCGACCTCTTTAAAAAAAGAAGTCGAACCGGAAATGAGAAAGAAGCAGGCCTTGTCCACAGATTTCTCTTTTCTCATGGTTCAAAATCTCGGCTAAAATCCTGTTATCTTTGGTGAATGCGGTCTTATGGGCGACTTGCGAAAAAAAAAAAAAAAAAAACGGCACACCCACGTTCATGATGACTCAGCTGCAGGCAGACGCTACAGTATACAGGATTCTCACACTCGTTTTCTTTCACGTTTCTTCTGACACGGCCAATTACGCGCAAGCATCCAGAATGTTTCAGTTAAACAATTGAGTTTCTAAATGATTTACTGCCTAGCATCTTACTCCAGAAACTTCCAGTGTGCTGGGCTGCACCTTTTTTTTTTTTTTATTAGCTTCTGTGTACCTACCTGACCCTGCCTTACCTAACCTTTCACATTTCTTGCCTATTTTGATGATATGCCATTAATATTTAACTACAAATACGTTTTTCAAGTCACGTATTGCTGCCCAGATAACAGGATCTTTAAATAGCCTCTCAAAAAAGACGGAAGAAATTGTAAATCATTTCGTTAGTTTCACCCGTTATTTACAAAGAGACTGTGGTTTTAGCCGATTACGAATGCACGACATCTACTTTATTACTGGACTTAATCACATATACGACTCAGGTTCCAGAGAAATCACCCTTGAGCATCTCTTTAGAGCTACAGGCTTGTTTTAAATTTGTTGGGAAGCTCTGGTCTTGTGCTTGTGTCTTGTCGGTCTGTGCTGTTGTTTCCGGAAAATGTCCTGCAATTTTATATATCTCGATTCGTCATCCTTCAGAGTTAAAGACCCAAAGGTGACCTGCCTTATGGCTTTGGAAAGACCTGCCCGAGGAGCTCCACCTGGACAAATAACCTCCTCCCGTTTTACTCATTTAGTATCATAAACTTCTTTTTTTTTTTTCTAATAAACCGTGCCTCTTACTTTTTTACTGTCTTTATCTCCAGCTTTAATACACATGGGGTGCAGTATGTACAGCGAAGCAAATTCAAAGGAAGCCACCGCTGCTGCTGCTGGATGAGTAAAATGTGCTCTTCCTCATTATGACTTTGGCAGGATGTTAATCAGCCGCAGAGAAGAAATCGCTTGCACGTGCCAAGAAACTCCTCCTTTGGATGTCCCTTAACAGAAGAAACACACGTAGTGTTCCAACTGAAGAATGGATGTACAGTAAACATGGGTTTATTCAATGCTCACGTGGCTCTTCAGAGCAAAATGTTCCTGGTAGTTGTTAAATCAAAGGTCCTACTGTTTCTAAGAGTTTTCTAAACAACACAAATGAGATTGACTTCTTTTGTCATTCTTGATTAGTTTGGAGACTCAGGGACCTCAGGGGCTACAGCTTCATTACAGGCACTTAGAGTTTGGTGTTGATGAGAGAAGGAGGGGAGGTAACCTTAGATCCTATCAGATGGCAGAGTCTTTACCTCCATTGGTGTTTTCTGTAATTAAAGAGCGTGCCTTTACTAAAAGCTGTGGCCACTAATGACTACTGTTGTCCTCCTGTGGCCTTTCATAGTCTCGTGCACACATGTCTCCCTCCTTCAGCCTTAGAAAACAATCAGAGAGTGCGCATTAACTCACGATCAGGAACGAAACTGTCATTTGAATACGAGACTTTCATTTCAGATCATTTCTCCGCTGCTAATTTCAAGATGAATGACTCGTCGCTCTAATGTGTTCTGAATTACATCTTTGAAATGTGACACCGCTGCTCAAAATCTGCAGCCTACGGGAGCGCCATGCCCGGAGGAAAACCGCCGGGAAGCCTCGACAGTGTTAAGCTGGACAGCTTATCTACGACACATCTTCAGGGCTGCTTTAAAAAAAAGTCTGCAATTGCAGGTTGTCACAAAGGCAGAGGTGATGAGTTAAGCTGGGCTGCTGGAACGCGCTGGCTTGTTTTCAAAGGTCACAGTTTACATCTTGCATTACGTCCCTCGTCTCTTTGGGCCCATCACTGGAGAACTGGTTTAAATTTTTTGGTTTTAACTCTGCGGGATTTGCAGAAACAACTTCGGAATAATAAAATTCGCGGCCGTGATGTTTCCGGCGTCAGTCTCAGCCTCGATTTTCGGTCAGAAAATACATTTAATGTGGCTTACACAGATTACACATATTAGATCAGAGCTTACACATAACTATAAAAAACAAACGAAGCTCATAGTGAATTTAAAAAACGGTGACTTATTTGAGGACTTTATATTTTCAGTTTCAGTGCCAAATGCCTAAAGAGAAATTACCCACAGGAGAAAGTAACAGTGTTACGCTACTTAACAAACCTCTCAACAATAACTACTGTATCCCTCAAGCAAAAGTCATAAAGATACATGATATAGAAAGATGTCAAAATATCGTATTTTTCCATTGTCAGCCCAGATTAGCCACATAATACCCCGAAGAAGCCACTCAGTGAGAAAGCCTAGAATATGAGGAAACATAACCTCATGTCATGCTGGGGACAACAATATCTGGGGCAGCAGTGAATTTTCTGTTTTGCAACACGATACGGCCACAGCCAGCCGCGTGATGTCATTTCCTCTGGGTGTGCAATTTGGCAAAGTTGTGGGAGATTAAAGGTTCTTCCGATACACTTCCTCTCCCTCTGAAGATGCACCCATGTCCCCCTTCTAATTTGCCTCCGCCCGCCATTTGCTTTGTGCACAGGCCGAGGCCCTTTGAAGTGGGAGAGCTCTCTTTCTTGTGCGTGATGCAGATACGTGTGCGTGTGCGTGTGATCTGGCTCTGTGCGCGCGAGTGTGCCAGCGCTGGTGTGATAATACAAAATATAAGAGTTCAACAAAGGGTAGGTTTCCTGCCGTCCCCATTCCCATGCAACACAATGCAGGTGGACAATGGAGCCGGGCTCAGTCACCGGCATTATCCGCCGAGATTCACAGTGAGCTTCAGGAACATGAGCTCAGCGCACATGCCTCCTGTGACTTCACTGAAGAGGTAACCTCGGGTTTATCTGCGTGACCGTCAGTATACGGTTGCGTACGAAGTGTTACGTTTCCAGATGCTACTGTATATATGTCGCATCTTTTTTTTTTTCTTTTTTTTGAACCGTTGAACGCAACCTTATAAACTCAAGAAGCAGGCAGTATTTTAAAACTCCCACATAACTTCAGGCTGATTGCACTGTTGCTAACTTGCCTTTTCCTGTCCATGTTTTTATTTCTGCTTTGGGCTCAGAAGTAGAGCTTATAATAGCCTTGGATATCAGGGTTTTCTTTAATATAAAGGGAAACGAACTCATTTCCAAATTTAGCGTCTCTGTTTCTTCCCCTCTGCCGTCTGCAGTTGTTCTTTTAGCAGCAGCATGTTGCGTGCTGATGGAGAGGCCTTCAGCAGGAGCTTGGTTGGTTCCCTGAGTCTGCTGACAGATGTTGAAACGGTCCCTGATCTGATAGCGGGCCCGCGTCTTTGATTAGCTACAGGCGAAACAATGGCTTCGAGACGAGCGCGAGAAAGAATTCCAAACAGAGAGAGAAAGAGAGCGCCGAGGCAAGACACTGATAGGAAGGTTTAATTACGGCATCCTGCAGGAACAACGAGGAGTCCAAACACAAGTGCGACGCATTCCTTTATTCTGAGGTTGTAGCTGAGCGCATTTTAATGTGGATTTCTATTCCGGGTACATTTCAGTATGGCGTGTCGGCACAGGCCGCAGTCGGATGTATTTCACAGTAGATCTGGTGCAGCAGACATCTGATGCTGTCATGGGCGGAAGTTTTAAATGATGCCAAAGAGAAAAGTCTCAACGGTTTCAGGAAAAAAAAAAAAAATGTCTGACAAAATCTGGTATGTATTTAGTTTAGACTGTTAAGTCCAAAAAAAAAATGCTGAAAACAATATTTCAGCATGTGTTCGCCACGAATCTAATTCATTTTAAGCGCATTCCTCTTTTTTTTCATCACATTACATGTTTTGGAAGAAGAGGATTTCAGTTGGCAGCTGATTCGATTGTGTTTTTGTGGATTTCTTTTTCCTTTTTCTTATCTTGTTTAAAAGGAAACAAGCTTTCCCCAAAGCAGCGCAACAGCACATTGAAAGAACATTTTCGCATCACCTTGTGATTTGATGCAGTTTTATTTTTTGATCATGTGTTGTATTGACATGTTCCCACTGCCTTCCCACGTTCCTCCGTCCCGCCGCTGTACCTCAGCACCCCGACAGATTCTCACGTGGCCCCCAGTCGACAGGTCAACAAGACCCCACAGGAGCCGCTGGCGGCCCAGCGCCCGCACGGCCGAGTACCTGCACTCAGCACGAGACAATAATACAAGAGTCCCCTCACAATGCAAGTGGCCCCCTCACAATGCAAGGCTCCCATTAACAAAGAGAGGGGACTAAAGCAGCAATCAATGCAGGACTCCCGATGAGGCAGACCTGGGCTGTGCAGACGTCTGGGCTGGGGATTTAACCATAGGCCTCGGGCCATCATACCTGACTGCAGGCAACCTGAGACACAGAGGAGGGAGGAGGGGTGAGGGGCGAGGGGAGAGCTAAATTAAGTTGTAGTGAAAAGAGACCTAACAAACAATTTAAGTCTGAAATACTCTGCATTTCTGAGCAGATTTTGTTAATTGATGTTTTTTTTTTTTGTTTTTTTTTATTTCTCTACAAATTTCTCACCAAACTTACAAATTATGTCATGACAGCAGCATATTTCAGGCATGTTTATGTTCATTCCTGAGGCTTCTTTCTTGCTGCGGGACCGGACTGGAGCAGCCATTTAGAAAACCAACACATCGGTTTACATTCCAGCTTCAAGATACCACTCCATCCCAAAGCTATACAAGCCAACAGCTGAAACACAACAGAAGGCACGGATGGATTACTGAACGGCCCTACTGTGTGCAGACCAAGGGGCCCCTAAGCCTGTTTGAAATGACTGTTATTAACATATCTTGTTGGAAAGTCAACATACTCGGTCAAAATGGGACGTCTCCTTCAAGTTTAATCTCCCCTGATCTGAAGTCGTTTGTTTTTATCATTTTATTTAGCTGCAGTTAGCTCCGGAGCCCCAGAAGCCCCTCACGTTAAAAGCGATTCTGATGCTTGTCACTCATTTCAGCCCCCTAAGCAGATCAGCCGTGACTTTTATTATGAAATTCTTACACTCGTTCAGCCCGGAGAATAAGTGTTATTAGCTCATTTAGGGCCGCTTTACATGTGAAAACAAGGGGCTAAGCAACAAAAATAGACCTCCAGGCGAAACAACACGGCATTTTGCTGGTCTTCAATTATCCAATAAGATCTCCACAATAATCCAGCCAAAGGGGCACAGCTCAAACGGCCTCAGCTCAAACTGAAAATCTAAAAAAGAAAACGTGAGGGAACCAGCGTGCTAGCGTGTGTGTGTCAGTCGTGTGTGTGCGCATGTGTGCACGAGTGTGTGTGTTTTAGTGACACGCCGCATAAATATTTACCATCTCTAACCAAATGAGTGTGCTGATGTGGATTTAAAAGCTAACATTACGGAGGATGAAATAATGAGCTTGTGGTTTCAGGGAGCTGGGGGGGGGGGGGGGGAGGGAAACATGCTTGGACAAATAAGGACGGCGAGGAAAATGGGGCCTTTGTTGAGCTCCGCGATACTTCTCGCTCTGCACAAACAGAAAAGAGGTGTCGCAGGTGATTAGGAAAACAAATGTCAAGTTCTTTCACTCTGCTATCAGCTCTTCTGCACAGGTGCATGCTGTGTGTTTGTGTGTGGGTGTTCAGGTGAGTGTGTGTGGAAGCACGCCCCAACCGAAGCAGAGGTTTCGCTGCCGAACAATGCTCTGACTTGATGTAACCTCCTTCCATCACACGTTACTCTCCTCTGCCCTAGAAAGATAAAGTTTGGCTGAATTACATGTACACTATGCGTGCCTGCGTACACAGCGTGTCTTTTAGATTTCAGGGCATGGATGCCAAAAGAAGTCTTTATGCAAGACGACAAGCTAGCTAACAACTGAAAGTTTCCCATACAAACAGGTTGTGTGAGGAGTTGCATAAAACCGAATCTAAAAAAAAAAATCACGTGCATGTGGACTGTAAGGAATTTTATACGGCTGCCTGTGAGAAAAATCAAACCCATTAACTGGCTTGACTTGCATGACTTGTCGCTCCATATGAATGGTAAATAATTATAAAGTGATAGACAGAGACAAAGAGACAACATGCAGCCGGAGCTGTTTTAATGTTCCCTCTCTGTGTGCAGAGCTTCAGGTAATGTTTTACTGGGATGCAGCGCTCAGGGAGCTCCTCTGTAGATGTTTTTTATTATGCTTTTATTGCTTTAAGGTGTAAACAACACAGGAAGAGACACGGTGTCAAACTGTTTGCAGGACTTTTCTTACTAGGTTGGGCGTTTTTTCTGCATGGCGCGTATATCTCCAGGGGGCAAAGCAGTAATTTCGCTGCTGATTTTATGACTCATTTAGATTTATAGTGGCAAAAGAAACCGTGTAAGAACATTTTATTCATGTAGGCTGTTATATGTTAATCTGACATGCCACGGTATTTGTTACAGAGAACTAAAGGGAGATGTTGCCCTTGGGAAAAATACTTTACAGGTGAAGGGACATGTCACCTGTCTGTCACCGTCTATCACATCTAACAAGCCACAGTTTGAGGAGCTTTGCATATCAGCTGATGGTTTGTTAGGAAAATGTGTGCATTATAGGGTCTAGTGCCACCATCACACCTAAAATACCCACATCTGCCCGTAGCTCCTCACAGGACACTGAACATTCTGGGCCCTGAGCTCACAAATCTTGTCAGAGTCCAGCTTCCTCACAGAGCAGAACTGTACACTGATCAGACATAACATTATGACCACCTTCCTAATATTGTGTAGGTCTCCCTTGTGCCTCCAAAACAGTCAGAGAATGGGCATGGGCCTTCTGAGGATGTCCTGTGGTGTCTGACAACAGGATGTTATTAGTGGGGGCCTTTGGGTCCTATGTGTTGAGGGGAGGGGCCTCTGTGGATCATCCCACAGATACTTGATCAGTTTGGGATCTAGTGAATTTGGAGGCCAGGTCAACACCTTGTGCTGTTCTTCATGTTTTTATGAGTTTTTGTGTGTGTGCCTGTGTCAGGCTGCATCCTGCTGGGGGTGGCTATGGGGTGAGGGTGCCTGGTCTGTTTTAGGTGGGTGCTACATGTCTAAGTAACATCCACATGAATGCCAGGTGCAAAAGTTTCCCAGCAGAACATTGAATTGTCACAAGATGGTCAATGTCATTCACTTCTCCTGTCAGAGGTCATAATGTTGGGGCTGATCGGTGTATGTAAGAATGTGAAAAATGTATTGATAATATTTTATCCTATCGATCTGTTTATCCGTCTCGACGTTGCATATGCAACTTTGCCATGTGTAGTCATCTAATTACTATGTTTTCAGTCTTGTATTCACCAAACGGCAGTTTCCTCAACCTGCAACACTTAATGAAGAAGTTGGTGGTCCACCAGAAGGGCGGGGCGCCTCTCTGCAGATTCAGGTCTGGAGATGTACAGGCAGAAAAAATGCAAACAGATTTCATGTCTAACAGATCAAATCAGCATTAAAACACGTTGTGTAATGTGCAGATATAAAAAGATATCCGCGTTTTTTAACGTATTTTTATTTTGCAGGGCAGATTTGGACGGAAACACAAGGAACAGAACTCTTTTAAATATTTCACATTTCATGCCAAACAAACCGCAGTAAAAATATGTCGGCATGCAAATACAAGACTTTTATGTGTCTGCTTCAAAGGACTCGTACAGTGACATGAATCCATACTATAAAAACACTCTGAGGGTGTGGTTAAAGATGAGACCTGAACAGACAAGTAAACACACATGGAATGTAGTAATAGTTTTATAAGCCTGTTCAAGACAAAACACACCTACAAAAACATGTCCAGAGTTGATTTATGGCTATTACCCAAACACAGGTCAGAGATAGAAATCTCGCTATCATCCAGCCCCTATATACACAACATATAGCTGTGACATTAATCATTCTGAAAAATTAAATCTGAGTTGATCAAGGTGTTCACAAAAACCCTTGACACTGATGAATCAGCTTCAGCTTATCAATAGAAATAAAGATAAGTCCAAAATGGAAAAAGAAATTGCTGCAAAGCTAATGTCGACGCCCAGTGCTTTGCAAACAGTTCTGACATCCTTTGAACTTTGCATTTGCCTTGAACGATATCAGGGATATTATCAGCTGCAAGAGTTAAGAAAAGCTTTGCTGATTTCTCCGAAATGCACAAGAGCCGAAGAAAAGAGGGTTAATAAATGACAGGGTGAATTTCTCAGTTCAATTTCTTACGCTCTCTGTAAGTTTTGCTCTTCCGGCCGGGACCATTTTGACTTTTTGACACTAAATCAGATTCAAACTTGTACTAAACATGACGCATTTCGATAAAAAATAAGAAGGAGAATCTTTCTTCAAAGAGTTTGGCATCAGTTTCCAGTGCTGAACCAGCGTCAGCATGAAGCAACACGAGACTGATGATGAGTAACTGGTGCTGAAGCTTTTTCAATAGTTCAATATCTCCTTTATTTTGACTCACAGAGATCACAGTGGTTTCCGTGCATGTGCGTGTTTCTAAAAAAATATTATCTCAGGTGGAAGCTGGGGCCGCTTCGAAGCACTGACTTCTGCAGCGTATCCGAGCTACATTTGGAAAATGGCTTTAGGACAGTAAATTCACAGAACGGGCACGATAAAAGCAGCTTGCCAGTTGCACAAAACAATCTAGTGTGAATTCCTGTGGTGCCTTTTGTTATGGGCCGCATGTCGTTTGTCACCAACGGGACAAAAAGTCATTGTTTTGCTCGATAAGCAGAAACAGAGCCATCTTCCATGGAAGGAACTTATCTTTACGGCCTCTATAGCATCTTCACTATCTACCACTTATCTCTTTACATGTCTGTCGCTCTCTGCCATGGTAGAGGGTCATGTCGTGGCTGTCAACACATCTGCGTTCGATCTCCAGGTGAGAGGAGAACCCTCCTCTAAATCGTGTTTATCGCCGCGGAGCAGAGGAGCTGCTGAGTGAGGTCGGCATAAACCAGGATTAACCCTTCCCACTTTCTGGTTGACCAGAGGGTCAGAGGGAGCTCTCCTGCGTCTCACCCAATGTTTTTGCTTCTTTTGTCTTGAGAAGCATCTAAAATATTCCAATCATTTAAAGAGCTTTTCTTTCGCTGGGAGGTTGCCTCCTGTTGTTAGGGATGAGAGCTCATTCAGGAGCGTGAAACAGGAGAAGCCAGGGGGGTCTCCAGGAACTCACTCCCGGGATGCCAATGATTGAACTGCGTTGCTTTGGATGAAAAATAAAAATCCAGGAGCATGTAATTCAAAATATTGACAAAACTTTTTCTAAAATTGTCCCCATCTCATCAGACATCATGAGATCAAGTTCAAGCCAGCGTGCTGCTCAACGACATTTTTCCTGCAGGAGAGGCACCTGTCACTTTTTCTTTTCAAGAAGTATGTTTTCGTTGGCAAAATGAACCCATGTGAAGGTTAAAAGCTTAGCTCGTCACTGGAGCAAAACAGTGGTGGCAATGCGAATAAAAAATAAATAGCAATAACAATCCTCTTAGGCTGCTTTCAAAATAATAACAGTATTGACATTTTATATCATCCGGTAAAAAAAAAAAAAAAAAAGGGTACAGATGACGTTGGAATACACAACATCTTATCGTTTCTAGGCTTTAAATTGTCACATTACTCACACAGCTCTTAATTGTGCAATTAGCAAATAAGATATGGGAGACAAAGGTCCACCGGGAGACTTTCTATGCATTTCCCTGAACTTGGTCTGAGGACACTCTGCTGCTCCCTGCGGCCACCGTGACCTCCCAGGCAGTGTTTGCTCTGCGACACAGCACGAACATGTTTTCACTGTGGATCCTGGGCTCATAAAACACACTAATTAGAGGGCATCCTTCATTCGAGAGCAGCTATCAGTCAGTCATTTTATGTTTACGACCCGTTTTTTTCTGACGCTATAAAACCCGGCTCAAGTGGTGTACGGCTGAGCTGAAGAGCCCGGGGAGGAGATAAGACACCTATAATGTCTCTGTATCAGCGATGATACAGAGGCACTGTCTCCACCGGGCTGTAACCCTTGGTCAGGCGCCGATACATGGCTTCGACATTCGCCCACGCATGCCTCCGGAGCCAAGAGTTGTGTATGCACTTATGTAGAAGAAGCTACCGGATGAGTGGCGAAACGTCTAGTTTTCTTTTTTTTTTTTGTTTAATGGTTTTTGGATATACCATAACCTGGATGACTGAGACATACTTATGTGGAAGTTAAAAATACCCTACTCTTGTATCCTTTGAGATAAAAAAAAAATAGGGGCAGAATCTCCATGCACATGTTTTGAAATCAAGTCAGATTCTTGATGATCTAAAGTGATCTTGGTGGACATTCAAGGTGCGTATTTGAAGACGGATGCATCAGCATTCAAAAACGCAGCCATGAATGCCTCACGAACATTCAAGTCAAACAGATACTGCACTTAAGGCATGAGAAAAGAACGACAGTCCAGATCCCATCCAGCAAGCGTGCAATGAGTCACAGCCGCTTGGGCAAACAACGTTGTCTGGCGTGACTCACAGCCACTGACACATGGAGATCCAGCACACGTGGATGGGTACACAAGAGGCAGGTTGAGGCAAAGGGCTGCAGCCATTAACACCTGGATAAATCCAGTGATCTATCTCACACCGAACCACCGATCCTCTACACCCAGCTCCGCTTAATCAAGTGTAAACACGTGAAAATGCATGTGAGCGCAGAGGTTTTGGTTTCGAGTGCTTTTTTTTTTGTTTGTTTGTTTGTTTCCTCCTGTCTTGCGCCGAGGTGTGTCCGGATTGGTCCATCGCAGCCGACCTGCCACAAGATCCTGATCCTCCGCCCGCTCACATGGCTTTAGACAGTATTACCAACCCAGTGCAAACACCAACAATCCTGCTGTGAGTCACTGCTTCAACATGCAACCTGTCTTCTGTCTCTGCAGTTCCCATCATATTGTTCGAGTCTTCCATGCTCAATAAAGGGTGCAAACATTAGCGTTATCCCGTGCTTACATTTCGCTGAGTTTTAAAACAACAGTGTGCTTTCTAGTGCACTTTTTGCTGTTTTAGTTTTCGACTCGGAGTTTCAAGTTGAGTTTGCAAAAACAAACAAACACACACACCTGTCACGAAGGCCATTGTGGTAGCTTTGCATGTCCTGTCTTCCATTTCAAGCAGGATTTAGAGGTTATTCTTTCACACTGACCACAGCCGACGTATTTTCAGCGCTCAGTGAGTCCGCACCATGCGCTAATTTGATGCACCACACCGAGTTATGTATTCATACTGTACCTAATTTTCCAGGAGCTGTTCGGTGCCAGCTAAAGTATTTGCATGCTTACAGTAGGGCTACATTGTTTGCTCCAGGGTGCTCCCACAGAGTGAAACGGGCCAAATATTCTTCAACCTGACATTACATAAGACTCCATGCCAAATAATAAATGGCTAGAACATTCAGTACTGCCGCTTGTTGCTCTTTGTTGTACCGTGCGTGCCCATGAAGCTGGCAATTCATCTGATGGAATGTGGTAATTCCTGATGATGCCTCCAGGATGGTAAAAAGAAAAAAACAGACCAACTGTCCAAGGCTTTTAGGTACATGTTGTACACTTTCAGCGAGAGAAAAGAATAGCTTTCCTCGAATAAAGACATGCTAAAATTTCAACATGATTTAAAAATAAATGTTCCTGAAGCAGCTGACTTGAAAAAAAAATAATGAACTGCAGGATGATTCACACCTTTGTAAGTGATTGAAGTCAATGTGCACAAAGAAATAGTGTCTCAACATCTCCACGCACGTGTTTGGAAAGCCCATCGGATTGCATCTCAAATATCCAAAGTAGTCTCGAGGGATATTAAGATGCAGATTCGTAGATGGATGCATCAACATGCAAACACTCAGCAATGAATACCTCGCAAAAATTCAAGATACCGTACTGAAGGAATGAGAAAAGAACGCCAATCTTGCTCAAGGACACATTAGATGCTAATCGCTAATATTAAACTATAAATGAAAAACTGATTTCCCCCAATTTTTCATTTATGCCGGTTCTCTTTCTTGCTGAGAGTTTGCTGCGATCTACACCACCGACACAGACAGGGGGCCTGGCGACAGTTAGCTTAGCTTAGCATGAAGGCTAAGGAGAACAGTTGGCTTGGCTCTGTCGATCACTGTAAAGAATAAAAATATGCCTAAGAGCGTCTCTAAAGCTTGCTGATTAACACATAAATGTAGAACTGACAAGGCAGGAGGAGTGTGAAAAGTATTTCATCTTAAGCAAATGTTATTAACTTTGGAGAGTGTCAAACTAGCTGTCTCCACTTGTTTTAAGTCCTCGCTGGAGTTGGATCAACGTTTGACTGCACAGCACAGGTCAATGAAACTGAACTTTAATAATCAGTTCAGCAAGTAACAAGACAGACTTTTTTCTTCTTCTTCTTCTTCTTCTTCTTTGTCCAACCCCTCACAGCTCCACTGCATTGAGATTTTCTCAATAACATTTCACAGCAGCAGCTAGATAAAAAAAGAACTTCACATGTTGTGCGTTTGCGAGCTGCAGCGAAAGCTAAGAAATGCAGCGCTTTAGAAGGAACTCGAGCCGCGGACGCTCACAACACAGCTGCTCCATGTCAGGGCCAGGCTGCAAATAAAATATCAGGTGTGCAGAGCCAAGAAACTGTTTAGTTTATGAAATTTACGAGGCTGATAAAGGGAAATCCTAATCAAGTGCACATGTTTTACAACAAAAAGGACGTAAAAAGACATTCACCACTGACATCTACAATGTGAACTGGTAATCCGCAGGAATCTGACAGTATGACTGGAAATGCTTCAGCATTATTTTGATATTTTCTCCTTTATAGCGCTCCTCTGGTGTACATTTGTCATTTGCTGTTGTATTTTCTGTAAAAAAAAAAACAATAAGTCCATCCTGCTCTGAGTTGATAGCGCGGCCATGACCTCTCTGCGGCCACTGAGGGTCCGAGGGCGCAGACAGTGTCCCCGGGGTCCTGATGCTCTGCGGGCATTTCACTGACTGGACACCACAGCTCTGGTCTCTAGAGAGAATAGGATACTTTTTCTTTTTCCTCCTTTTTTTTTTTTTTACTACAGGGTCGCGTAAACATCAGCGCCAGACCTGAGTGGGATCAAAGTGCTCATTAAAGAAGCCCACAACCCTGAGAAATGGCAGACCAAATAGCAGCCCATGGTGGCGGGCAAAAACTAAATTTGGAACAAGGGCATGCATTCATTTCCCAGGAATGGGGTGTCTTAGGCAATTGCCATTGAGCAACAACAGTGTTTTAAACAGCAGGGTTGCAAAGCTGCAGCAAATGGCTGGAAACACAGAATGATAGATAGATAGATAGATAGATAGATAGATAGATAGACAGATAGATAGATAGATAGATAGATAGATAGATAGATAGATAGATAGATAGATAGATAGATAGATGAAACATTTGTCATTCGTAAGTCTCATGCATACTCCAAATGAAATGTCTGTGATGAGGTAGCCAACTGCATTATATCTAATTTTCATACCAGGAAGGTGTTATAGTTTCTACTCACTTAACGGTTTCCGCCAGCTGGGCTCAAGTGATGCATCTGTGTGCGTAACAGAAACACAGTCAGGCATCTGTAGGCAGTTGAACATGTGCAATGTGTGATTCACAGTTGGCCACTGATTAAAATCAATATGTCTTCTTTATTTTCTTGTAAAACATGCGATCAGAATGAAACTGTCTTTCTTTATTGGTTGAGGCCCTACGGCAAAACAAAAAAAAAAAAAAAGAAGAAACACCTTTGATGTGGCTGCAGAGTGAAAGCAAAAACACCAACTGTATGTTACCACTTACGGCTTCTTAAAGGCTCAATCAGAGAAATGCTAACATCTGCGTGAGGGACAATAGGCTCCCCAGTCATGAATGTAAATCAAAATGGCCTTGTGTAAACAGAGGCAACGAAACAATCTGGAATCATCCGTCGATTCAGATTTCTATTTGAGTCTTTGTCATTATGGCCTCCCCACCGATGCTCTGTAATTACAGGGCCGCTCTCCTCGGCAGCGAGGTTCGCATTACAAGTGCGGTTATCGACATGTGTGCGAGAGCGAGTGAGAATGTGCGAGAGTGAGTGTACGTGACGGGCAGACGGCTTGGCCTCCCGAGCGTGCCTGTGGTCGACCTGTTACCCTTAACGTCCACTGAGGAGGCTTGATTATCAGAAATAAGGCCTCTGGTGACAGTTAATATATACAGCGTGTTACGGGAGAGCACTGATGACAGGCGTGTTTGTCGGGGTTGGGAACATAACTAATAGATTCGTTCAAGGTCGACCCTTGTACAGGTTTATGATATTTTACTACATTTCTTGTGAAAATATTGTGTCAAGTTTTACCGCACCAGCACATATTAGTAGAATTTTTACATATAAAACACATTTTACAGATCTACAGTACGTGAAATATAATCCTTAAGATGTATTTATCGGCCACCACAGCAGCGAACATTGCTTTAACTGCTTTTCTATCAGAAATGTAACAAAAGGGAAAGTTTTTTTCATTCCGTTTAATTTTGCTTGCCAAGAAAGTTTATCGTTTATCTTCATTTATAAGATAATGACTGAATCGGACCATTGTCTGAGCTATGCGGGTATTTATCAGCTTTTCACTTCCACTGAAGTTCTACGCAAGAATGCTTCATTTCCTGTGCATCCCTTGAGAATACATGCAAGAGCTGAATCCAATACTGAAAAGGAGGGAAGCAGACAGCAGACCGAACAGAAATAAAAAAGGAATATGCTAATACAAGGAATGACTATTGCTGAAAAGCATAGGGTCTGACATGTGAAAAGTCACAGATATGTTCACTTACAAAGCGCAAAGGCAATTTTCAAAGTACAAAAAGCGAACAGGTCAGAAACAAAACTAACGCGAATGAGGGGGCCAAGTCCAAAGAGAAAAGATTTTCAAAAGAACTAAACCTTGAAATGGTAAAAGGAACGAAATATAGGTAAAGACAACAAAGACGCTAACCCAGGAAGTAAATCACACCTTCAAAGTTAAGAAAGGCGCTACGACGCGGCTTGAGGGGCGCGACTTAAAGTGGAGACACATGACAGAGACACAAACATGAGGGTATATTTCATTAAAAAGAAGCAAAAAAAAAAGCAACGTGGGACACAGTGAGCCTCTGCACCTGACAAGTGGTCGTCTCTACTTCAAGGCCTTTTATTCAGTCTTCTCAGGTGCGGCTGGTTAAGGTGATTAAGCACAAGCCAGAGACACTTGCACAGCCACTGTGAGGCCAGTAGAGGTGCAGGGGGGCGTAACACAGGAAGGAAACGACACAGGGGAAAACCAAACTGGATCAACACAATACCATGACAACTGTGGCCGTAGCCAAATAGTAAGTGATGCTGCCCTTGTTGAGTCACGTATATCTTTGCCTTTGTCACTTTTTCCAAAGTAAATTTAGTTTAAGTTAAACAGGAACTAGAGTTCTGCATGAAAACCACTCCTACTGCCAGTCAGCAATTCTCAAACATCACCGCGTAACAAGATGATTAAAAATACACGAATGCAGGATTCCGCCTCGTAAATGTCCACACACGGTGGTATTTGCAGTCGTTGCTGAAATTAAGGATCCGCACATTTCTTTCACCGCCGGTGTTTGCTTTTCCCGAACGGGGCCAAAATCACCCGAGGATTAGGCGAAGCGCCGTTTCCTCCGCGCAGCGGCGGAGCTCTCGGTGAGAAACGCGGGCTTTTAGGTGAAACCACATTTTAACTGTGGAATTTCGATTCTCCAGAGAAGTCATCCGTCAAACGGAGGACAGGGCTGAGTTGTAGCTCCTTTAAGCTCAAGAGACAGCGCCAACAGTCGCACGTTTTAACTGTAGATAGAGATATTCCCAGATGAGGCTTAGACAGGCCTAACCCCAGATGATGAATTAGGCTATTCACCTCTCTCGAATCCACACAGACCCCTGTGTGTTTTGTCACATGAAAACACAAGGTTGCCTCTTGTACCCCAGGCCCAAGTATGTAAAAACAGAGGAAAGAGCTGAAAGAAAAGGTGTCATTTTTCTTCATCTGAGGGAGTTTTTTTTTTTATGTGTGTGTGTGTGTGTGCGATTCAGAGAGGGAGAGAAAAAGTGAGAGCGCCTGCATGCGTGAGAAGCACATGGAGGGAAAGTGAGAGCGCAAAGGGAGAAAGAGAAACCTGGCCTCTAATTCGCTGATCTCAGCTGATTACATTTTCCCGTCCAGACGGTAGACATTCCTTCAACCTGTGGCCACAACCATCGGGCCCCTCGGTTTTAACTCTGCAGCCGAGTGAGCACCATTAGAGGTAAACAAGCCTGGGTCTCTGCAGGCCACAGGAACAGGTGGGCGTGAGGGGTGAGACTGGTCACCGAAACCCCGGGTTAGACGCGGACAGAGAAACTTCGACGGGAAATGGGCGGCAGACGCACAGCAACCTTACAAAAAAAACAAAAAAAGAAAACAAAAAAGAAACCCTCCCTTGCGGTTTCTGCTTGTTTAGACGGTTGCGAAGCGCACAACATTTGTGCCTCAAAGAGTTAAACATCAGATCTGTTTGCCGTCGTAATTACAGCCTCGGAATGCGATCTGTTCATCAGACCGAAGCTGTCACTCCTGCAGGAGGGTGCGCGCCTTCACATGGCACCGGCGTGAGAAAGAGCCAGCCCTGGCCGGTGACACCAGGAAGAGGTGACACGGCAGAGATGAGTCACGTTCACGGTACATCCAAGCTGCATGTGTGTAGCTTCTCAAGTAGCTTCTCTCAACAGACCTTTGAGATAGTGGGGGGAAAAAAAGAAAAGAAATGCAGCTTCTCCAAAAGTACTTCTGTCTCTTCTCCACTTGAGAAAAGCGCATGAGTATTATTAGCAAAATGTACTAAAGCACATGTGCTTGTTTAATAGAAAAATAGCTCCTGGGAATGATTATTTTTATATATAGGATCAGTGTGTAAGCAGCATTTTTACTTTTGCAGCTGGTCAACATGGAGCTTGTTTAGTTTTTTTTTATTAATAGTGTAAAGAGTAAGAAAATAAATGTGGGAGACTGTGGGATGACTTGATGAGAAAGAGTTTTTACATGAAATCCTAATCTGAAAAGTTACACTGAGACACTGAGTACTTCAGGATTATACCACAGTAAAAGTACTTTCTAGCACTACTGTACTCCCACACACACACAGTCAAAACACACACCTCCACACCAACAACAGCATCAGTTTTTCCGCCACAGAGGCCACGAAAGGTCAGGGAAACACTGGCAGCGTTTCAAACCCCCACCCCCCCTCCTCTGCTCCTCGGCAGGCCATACATTTACTATCAACAGGAAACATCTTTCACGGTAAAGGAAGTGTTACTCTCTAATTGGCCTGATGTGATTCAGTGTCCTGACCGCTCTCAGCCAATGGGAGGGGGATTATTTTAAGGGGTGGTATATAAGCGAAGCGAAGGCCTTCCAGAAAGCTTAGACGGCACAAAGTTTTCACACTGACTACATGGTGTGAGCGCGGCTCAACTTCTGCAAAGTTATTAAGACGGCGCATAGACGCATTACTAAGCACATCTGGTTTCATTGTTGTTTCATGGATCCCATAACACATCATGAAACCACAGCCTAAGCAAAAGAAGATGGGGGGAAACCCAGAGTGCAAAAAAAAAAAAAAAAAAAAAAAAACTGACCTCATTCTGATTCCCCAGTCTTGGCATGTGTGTTCATATTCTCACTTTTTGGGGAACACAGATTAATCTTCCATATTTCCAGTAGCCTGTAACATATCCAATCGTGAATCATAAATCATACAGGAGGCACATGGAGGTGAGAGGAAAGGCCCATTGAGAAGGATTTGCTGTTACTTTTTTCTCTTTTTACAGTAATTCACATTTGGATCTGTGCCTTGTGACGGAGTAGTAGTTGCCCCTTATGCCACGATGCCTCTTTTTTATTTTTTTTTCCTGCCCCAGCTCATTCCAGAAGGCGATTGTTCTTTCCTGACTTTTCTCTTGTTCCTTTTTGATTCAATGGGCTGCAAGAGGCATGAGGACAGAGCCAAAAATATCATTACACAGAGGGTGACATTAGGGGAGCGCGGCCTAGCGACGGGGAGCTATGACGGAGTTCCCTGATTAGTGAGTTACCACGCAGAGACAAAGGGCCTCTGAAATCACAGGAAACAGAACAATCAAAGAGCCGGCGCACATTCCAAGAAAAGCAGCCAGCCACAGAAACACAACATGATCCAGGACATCGCTGCGTCTGAGCGTCTGATGAAAGGTTCGGCCCGAGCGAGCGCTGTGAATTATTAGCAAGGAACGACTCCAAGAACGGAGCAGATCGCTGAAATCTTTCAATTACTTAAACGCCACTATCTTTGATCTCTGTTCCTCAAATTTTCCTGCTGAGAGGTGGAAAAAAAATCAAAAGAAGAAATGAATCCGAGCCGTATTTGGATAAGAACTGACCCTAATTATAACGTCCCTGATGTTTCCGAGTCCGTCTTAGGATCTCACATGCAGGTATTTTCATACGCTCACATATGCGAAAACCCCCAAAACCCTCAAAACTGTGGGGTACCCCTTCCCCTTATAGAGAGAGAGCACCGACAGGCCCACACAGCTTCTCCTCCGTGATCCATCAGATCTCAGCCTGGGCTCAGGAAATAACTGACTCTTTCCCTTTCTCCAAAATGGCAGCTCGGTTTCCGCAGCATTGGTTTGCTGGATTAGAACAATCCCCCACCAGCCCATAATTTGTGGGATTCTCATAACACGACACACCCTGCCATACATTTCCATTATAACCCCATTTTCTCCTGTGATGAGGATATTTCAGGAAGCAACAGGACAGTTTATTCAGTTTTTGGTGAAGGACCCTCTGTTTTTTTTTTTGTGGTGGGCCTACTTTGAATTTCTTCTGGGGGCATTCGTGGATGATCTACTAGCTGACGAACGTCTCAGATTTCTCCTCACTTGTTAAGTAGCAGGTAACGACAGGGTTGGAGAGAAAACCCTCAACGTGGTTGCACAAATTCTAGGTCAAGGAGAGATAAAGGGAATCTATTTTCAGCAAAATGCACTGTTTATCTCTGCGTTTAAAACCTGTGGAGAACCTCTTCCCCCCACAAGTCAGGCCCACTTCTCCAGCTTGCGGCGTATGTGGCTACCTGTGTAATGCGGTCGCGAGACTATTTACTTTGTCTTTCTCTTTGCTATGGTTTCTGCAGGTAACAACAACTTGGAAATTCGTCACCAATAGCCGGTTGGTAGCGTACACAAATTCAGACTCAGAGGCGCAAGTTTGAGGAGCGTGATTTCTTGCGAAAACACCTTCATCATTCGTGTATAAACTGCAGAGAATAGAACAGGCTGTGAGACCTTTGTGTGTATTTTAAGGCTGAGAGCGTATCCACGGGCCTTTTCATGTTGGTGGGGTAAGGGCAAATACTAAAAAAAATATATAAATATTCACAATGTCAACCTCAAGTCTACAAAAACATATTAAGACCAAGCAGTCTTCTTGGCTCAAGCAAGAAACACACATTATACACACAACTGGTGTACATGTGCTCCAGTTAATCTCCAGTTTGAAAGACAACATTCGTCACGGGCCTCAGCACAAGCAAAAATGTGGTATCTCCGTCGTGTGCGCCTGTGTGAGGTCCACGCTGCCGAAAGCTGATCACAGACAAGGTGACAAAGAGAGATGACTGAGCTCCGGACTCAGTGTGAGCACACATCACGTATGAAGCTACGCCGCGCTTGCACGGGCTGCACATGCGGATATAAAAAGTTGTTGGTTCACGTTTGTGAAAACTGAACGTGTCAACTCGGGTATCTGCTGTACAGAAAGGTGCACCGCATGCAGTAGAGAGGAACTGTGATTGTTCTTTGCAAACATGCAAGCCACCCCAGTTTGCGTTAACCCACAACACACATATGCTTGCTCTCGCACACACGAAACACACACTTCAGGAAATTATGGCCAAACTGTGAGAAGATTCACTGTTTGAAAAACAGGAAGTGGTTACCAGCTGCATTAAACCAGAGCACACCTCTGTAATACTCACTCAAAATACACTGACAAGCTATGATATGTCACTACTTTAAAGATGCAGAACTGAGAGGAATGTTCCGCCACCTCCTCAAAATGAACTTATATTTGATATATTTGCATAAGAGACAGATGCACATAAAAATGAGTACATCATTTAGCGATTCTTGTTATACTGGAGGGCAGTTCCTCAAAGAAATAGCATTAGAAAGTCTCTCTCATGTATGCAGGCCCTTTGTCTAAGAACATTTCTAGATCTTTAACAAAGGAATGTCTGAATTGCATAATATGCTATGAGGGTAGATTAGCAAAGACTTTAATCTTGCGCTCTGTCTGCCTCAGGTTAAACAGAGCAGCTGCGTTTGAGAATGTCACCCTGGGCTGCAGGGCTCTCTCTCTCCGTGAGCGCAGATGCATTTATGGATCAAGTGTGTTTATCCCCTGAGCCTGCCACAGGTTGAAGTACATGACCTGTCCTGCTGCGGGGAGGTGCCCGGGCATGCCGTCGGTCGTAAAGGCTTGAATGGAAACAAAAACAAGAAAGGAATTAATCAAGCCGAGAGTCATTATCTGAGCAGTTAGCCGAAGGACAACGCAGGCAACAGGTCCCGTGACGAGCTGGTGTGAGAACAGGCTCTGACAGTTGAGCTGAGCCTCAAACACGATGGGCCTGATAAGTGCTTAAGGCAGAGCTCAGGTGAGTTTTAAGTGGTCAGTCAAGGTTGAGAGGGTGGGGACCTGGGGTTCACCAGAGGTCATGAACTCATGGATGCCTCCGAGTAGCAGCCACTGTGGCCTTTGACCATTAAAGAAGCCTCTGCAGAGTGGTCACACACTCCGATGTTAAGGAGTGAGAGTTGCACTATGTCGGTTTTCCCTGCTTTATCACATTAGCACATGCCGTAAGCACTGGTTGTGCGTGTGTGCAAGCACACCGCGATACACTCACTAGTCAGCGTGACAGCTTGAGATGATCACATATGAGATGATCACATATTTTAAGAACATTTAGTTGATGAATAAGGGACTCATAAGGGTCATGAAATACTTGGAGGGCCATTCACAATAGCAACCCGACCCTTCCATGACATATTGGAGAAAAAAAAAAGGCTCTGACGCCCGAAATGTGCTCGATGTCAACTAGATAGTTCTGTAATCACCATCAGTCTGTCTTCCACTTAAATTCCACCTTTGATTTTTGTTCATCTTCTCCCCTCAGATGTGATAAGAGGCGGCCGTGGTCTCTTTTCACCCCATGAAAAGCAAATAAATTACAACCTGATCGCGGTGGGGCCCATTCAGGAAGTAAGCGAAGAGGCGCAGATGATACAAGAGATACGGGTTTTTAAAGAGCTGCTGGGAGGAGGGGGAGTTTGAAGTTAACCAGTCGGGTGAGGCCCCTGAGCTATTACAGTAGGTTAATTATACCTTAGTTGAAGTGTTAAATACACCAGTAACCTGCACTTTGGTGCCGTTTATTGAAGCCAGGTGTAGTAAATAAATCAATTAGGCGCGCAGCCTCAGCAGTAATTTGAGTCACTTCAGTCCTCCGGGGAGTTTTCAAAGCTGCCTTAGACTTTTATGTCGGCAAATGTGTGGGTATTTTCACTTCTGCTACTGTAGTAAAACACAACCATATTTAAAATAGGTGAAAATCCTCCAACTGTAAATACTTTGTACAGATTTTAAATCAGGCTCCATCAGGGGACTGCACATAGCCACAAAAGAAACTGCTGAAAGTTGAGAGGAAACCGACATGTGGCTGAGCAAACCACTCTCTCCGTTGAGGTAGCACACTTCACACATCATGAACTGAATATTTTGCATTGGTGTGGAATCACTCCGTGCACCGTGGACCCACCTGGTTAGCTCACAAAACCACACTACAAACACCAATTCCTGTCAGCAGGCTAAGAGTGAAAGAGGGACACATCAAAATATGAATTCTGCGCGTGCCAAAATGTCGGTACACACCGGATCTCGTTTGCTTGACAACCACAGGTTGTTATCTCCACTGCCTTTTTGCAACCAAACCCAAAAATCTAAATTACTCAGTTGCTGATCCACCCTCAGCAGCTGAACACTCCCTTTAACTGCTCTAACTGTAAAAGAAGAGAAGAACCTGATTTAACACTTGTTGCACCCAGAACTCATTCGAACCCGACACTACAGACACCATTAAATAATCCCTCAATCAAACACTCATACACTTCACTTAACACTGTGGAAAGACAGCATGTGTGAGTGGTGTAAAGTGTAGTTCAATAAATGTCATGCATCAACATGTTTCTTGTTGATCACTCACTCAAACCCAAAAATAAGTTTTTGGGTTTGACTGGAGGTTTCTGTTTCAGTGTTCATTTGAAATAGCATCAGTTATATGCAAAGGGACTTGTCTGACCCTCCAGTGCCACCGCCTGATGAGGTATTGGCTGACTGCTGGACAGCTTGCGAGAAAAACTTATGACGCCTTTTGTCCTTGTGAACAGACTTCACCTGCGTGGATTTGAGTTTCTGTGATAACCAAATTTGCTGCCACACTTGGAAGGTTTAAGTGCTTTAAATAAAAGCCCAAGAGACTTTAAAAGTCTCTCTTTATTCTTGATCTTTGCTCACAAAGACCAGCAATAAGTTGAAACACAGGCTTTCAAGGTCTATCACATGTGGCAGCGTAGGAAGAGAGCAGATTTAGTGCTGCTGAAGATGACTTGGAACAATTCCTCTCTGTGCCGTTGACCCACTGGGGATATACTGAAGCTCAAACGAGCCGCTGAATCATCTTTCTTACCAGAATCTCCTGGCCATGTTTCTGATGTATCAAACTGCTCTTCTCGTCATGAGTAATTTGACAGCTGTGTAGTGTATTTAGAGAAGAGTCCCTGAAATATCTTACTACCCGTGTGCAATGATGATCCCAAGATTGAGAAACTCTCCTTGTAAACATCCAGTCACGTAGCTCTGCTGCAGTGTTGTCAAATCCAACAGCGTGACCTTTTGACCCTCGTGGGTGACTCTTCAGCTGTTGACCTGTCATTGCCTCCCACTGGATTTCGCACACGATGACGGCTGCTCGCTGCATACTTTCAATCATCATACACCGTAACACACTAATTTCCCGGACAATTCACAGATTAGGATTACGATTAGCTCCTGACCATTCAGATGACGCGCCGCCAAGCCCCGGCCCCTTTAAGGCACTGACACAATGTCATTCATTTAGCAAAAACACAACACCATTCACGCATACAGGATCAATATCCCCTCTCTGAAAGAGCGCGGTTCTGTGAAAACAGACGAGTGCACTTAAGGAATGGTAACCAGGTGTAGGAGAGGAAATACCTGGAGCATTCCTTGCTCCAGGAATGTTTTTATTAGGCTTTCAACAAATGTCGCCATTTCGAGGTGTGTACACTATAAAGTGCACTGCAGGCTGGATCACTCAATCAAGCGGAGCGTGGCTTCAATGGGGAACCTGTGTCGAGGCCGGGGTTATGTTATTTGAACAGCTGGCACAGTTTAGTTCGGCATGTTCAAATGCGCGCAGGTCTGAGGCTGTCGCACCGCACAGGAAAAGAACACAGGCCTCCCCCAGTTTTCAGCAGGATAGACTTTACTTTATACAGTGTCATCATACTCAAAGTGTTTACCGAGCGGTTGAGTTGACCCGCTGACACCAGATGGGCCAGAAATCAGAGCAAACGGAGCACGACGTGTACGAGTCTCCTCACACTGCCGCAAGTAATTATCAGTGAAGCCGTTTCCATGTAATGTAGCGTCAGTGGACGAGCTTCAAAGGAGGACGCCGACCTTCCGAGCATGTTAAGTCAGGTCGTTTATTATCTTGAAGAGGATATAATCACATTTGGGTTTTAAATATGTAAGCTGGAGCCGGCTATCAGTTAGCTTCGTTTAATGGAATGACCACTGGGTCTGTCTTGTTTTCATCATCGCAAAATTACTGCACGCAGCCAAGAAATTGTCCAGGACCCGACCTCTGTTAAAGCCAAAGCTGATGTTTGTTTTTGTTAAGCTGAATCAGGGTGGTTTCTGGGGAGCTGGTTAGCATATTTTAGCCGTTTCGAGGCATGAGGGTGGCTTCAGTTATCTGGTGTAATTCTTAACAATAAAGCAAACAAGTGTTGAGCTTTTTGTGAAGCATTAGAAAATACTTCCAATACTTGTGTTTCATAATGTGCATCGAGGCCAGGCCGGCATTCTGAATTGTCATATGTCCAAAAGGCGGTCTGAAAATGTTCCAGAGTGGCCCACTTCAGGCCCCTGAGAGCTTGCCTATTCTCATTCATCAAATAAAAACCACCTTTCTTTGCACTTTGGAGAGAAAAAAACAACATTTTCACAGTCGGTGAAGCCATGCGTGTGTGTGTGGTGGTGTGACGAGTGGGACCGGTATGATTCCTGGTGTTAACAGCTAATAAATTGGGGGCCCATCCCCTCGGTGCTCTACTGGCTCAATTATATCCACATGTAGCCATTATTCCTGCCATGTTAGCCGGAGTGAGCTGCATATTTTTAAAAGGTGGGTTTCCATAACACTTGCTGAAAGCTACGCCGGTTGTCTGGACACATGTTCGGGCTCTGTGGAAGCCAGACTCCGGCTGTTTTAATGCGGGGTTGCTGTGGAACGCAGCGGGGGCCCAGTGTGCGCTCTTTGTTTTCAAAAGTCTCACCTCCGTGCTGCGTGTAGGGACGATAAACAGGTTCGGCTCGAGTCACGTCCAGATATGATGACTTTTCTAGGAGAGGAGTTTGTTCTTGGGGTATTTCAGAACTGTCGCCTGTGAGTTTTCAACGCTATGGAAGACATGGACGTTTAGTAAATACACCAACCTCGACTTAATGCAGTAATATCAAGAGTTTTTTCAGTAACTCTCACAATTGTGGTACTTTGTGGCGCTAATGAATTGTGCTGCAACACACTGAGATGTGTTTTTGATTTGAAGATATACAAAAAAGTACAGTGCCTCTGCTCTGCGTTTGATTCAGCTGTATACAAGGACACTAAAACATGATGTAAGTGGATTTCTTTTATTTTAATAACACTTTTTTCCATTAAAGTCAACGGAGCCATGAAGAAACCAGAAATATTGTGGCTGTATTCGTCCGAGCGGCGTAGTCGTGCCCCAGACTGGTTTCTCTGTGATCTCCAGTATCAACTACTTTACCTAACAATGTCAACAACCCTTCAGTGTCATGCAACACATTATTCAAATGACCCGAGTGTAATTAACTGCCAGGTTACTGACAGCTCTGTTTGGTGACAGTTTTCTTCTGCTGTGAAATTCAACTGCTCTTTAGTTATGCTAATTCACCAGAGAGACCTTGCTGAATGGTCCCAGCAGGTACAGCTGTTAGTCCTGGACTGTCCCCGTGCTGTTTTTTTTTTTTTTTTTTAAACAAACGTTTGAGGGTTTCTGAAATTGGAGCAGGACCAGAGGCAGCTTTGCGAATGTCATGCCGTTGGCGCGTGCCAACCTTTTGCTGCTAAACACCCCCCCCCTCCCTCCTCCTCCTCCTCTTGTTCGCCTCCCCCCTTCTTTTTCCAACAGGGGGGATGGAGAGCCTCAATGCTATCATTCTTTGATTCTGTTTGAATCTGGCCGCATGTGAGCAGGAAAAGGAGCCAAACGTGCTTCCTGAGTTTTCTAGGGGGGGAAACGCTGTAATAAGCAAGGGGCGGGTGGTTAAAAATAACTGGGCTATATAAGCCCGGAGCAGGAGCCCACTCACTCTCAAACTCTCACTGACTCTCGCTCAGGCAGGACGTTCCGCGCAAGGCCCGAGACACTACCTCTCACACTCAGGCACTGTTTTTCCATGGAAGCCGGTGGAGTGTGCCCCGCTAGGCAGAGCTGATTCGTCCTCGCCACAGTGATGAAGCTCTTGACACAGACATGATGCATGCCTGAGTTCATCGAACAGCCCAATAACAACTTAGAAGTCAAAACATGAGCTTACATCATGGAGGACATGAGACATACAGTGCTGTAGCATGGACAAACATTTAAGTGAAAATATGAAGTGAGGGTGAACTGAAGGCACAGAATTACATGCACGCCTCGGAGCCTCTAAGAAATCCCCTTTGTAGTTATTTTGACCCGTCCACTTTCTGTTTTAGTGCAGAGGGACAGGAAGCGTCTTTCTCTGGCTCGCAGAACTGATGTTATGTTCAATATTGAGTCTTAAAATGGTCTCTTGGAAAAAAAAAAAACTGAAGAGAATACCTAATATTTTTAAAGTTGTCCATGGGAATGTTTCTATAAGACACATGTGCTTTAAGAAAACAGAATATTTTAAAGAATTAGTCTCATTGTCACCCTAAGAACATGTCAACGTCTTCATGACTCGTTGTTAACAACTTGACAGCTCGTTGATAAGTTAACAGCGCCGATAAGACAGAAGCACCAATAGTGCAAACCTGACCATTGTGAAATGACAAGCTGGTTGCCCAATAAGTAAAACTGTTGAGCAAAACCCGATTCAGGGAAAGAGATTTTCAGAGGCTTCTGTGGAAATGTTGCTCCTCCATATTATGCACTTGTTTCATATGATGGCCTCGGAGGTTCCTCTTCTGCAGGAAAAGTAAAAATGTGCAAACCACGTAGGGCAGCGGCAGGTTGGGAGATGCGTGGTGCTCTGACTAAAAGGAGACACGGTCCTGACACACTCCGAGAAGTTTGTCCTATTTTTGACCTCTGACCTCTTGTTTGGGGGGGGCGGGGGGGGGCAGTATTTCCCTACGGGGATCGGTTGAGCGGGCACTTCTTCATCAAATTCTCACAAGCCCCTCTCTCGCTGCAGCCTCTACTTAAAAATATTTTTATGTGGTGCTGCTGCTGCTGCAGCCAGAAGTGTGTCCCGCCTATCGTGTGTGAAATCCCAAACTTTTCTAATGAAATTCTCTCATCGGGTATGTACACTTCTCCAGAGGAAGCGACAGATCAGAATGAAATACAATACTGTCTCTTAAACGTCATGCGGATTACAGAGCGCTCCCACCAGACCTGCCAGCAACTTTCCTTTTTTTTTGCCTTTCTTTTCCCGTCGGTGCACTTTACGGAGCAGAGCACACCGTGTGCAGTTTTCTCGAGATTTTTAGGTTGCTCATGTGAAAACGTTACAGTCGTGTCTGGCTGACATTTGAATCCACGAGGTGCAGCGTCGTCTGTGAGAGTCTTTATACAGTTTATAAAGTTTCCTGTTAACCAGGCCTGGCAGAATTGTGGATGAGTAAGCTAGGCTGTAAATGTGACGCGTTTCCATATGTTTTGGTCTGTGAGTAAAGGTGGATGACCAAAATAACCTGATGTCTTAAGTTCCCAGTATGAATCTGAAGAGAAGATTTCGTGAAAATGAAGCTGTGACTCAGTTGGTAGAAAGGGTCAATGCTTCATCGTGACCCCCTTTCCATACGTCAAAGGCATGGGTCAACATATATGAGAAATGCTGGTTTAGAAGTCACCGAACAAGGAAGCATGTAACCCCCCCACATATAACTGCAAACTGTCATCATCAAACATTGTCAAGTTGAATGAACATGAGCACGTGAATTACGGCCATGCTGAAAGTTCAGGGAGTCAGTGTTTGCTGCTTTTTTCTCCACAATTCCCAGTGTTCGTACGAGGCTGAGAAAACTCTCTTGGTCTTGGCCTCATATACAATAATCATCTCTTCTAACAGACAGGCACACAGAAAATGCAGAACTACTTTTTTAAGCAACAGAAAATGTACAGTGAGCTGCTGCCATGGACAAAAGTTAAAATCAGTGGGGTCATGAAAAGTTCAAGGCAACCCGCGGAGCAGATATTCTGTCGAGATAGCCGATGCTCAGCAAGTGAAAACATTCAACATGACCTCCGGTGTTGTTTTCTGAATAAAAACATCTATTTTGCAAGTACATTAGTGGAGATGACTGTATCTACCAAGAGTTCAGCAGCAGATTAAGTTCCCTAAATGTTAAACTTCAGTGCATTACAACGCATTAAAGGTAGCTGAGTAACAGGGGGAAGTGAGACTTCTCTCACTCTCACTGGCAGCGAAGCATTCAGGGGTCAGAACCAGGGGTCAGGGTTCAGGCATCAGGCCGGCCGCTCCGCTGCCACTAAAAACACATTTCCCCTCTGGCCTTACTGGACTCCTTCTGTGTGACGCACTTTCCGCAGAACACACTGTGCAGAGTGGCGATCAGGATGTGGAAACCTCACAGCTGCACTGACAGGGCTTACACTGGTGATGCTGGACATGACAGCTTGATGATAGGTGATGTATCTGTCAGGAGGAGCTGAGCTGGCTCAGGTCAGCGTCACATCGAGTACTTTTTTACTGTACTTGTTGCAGGTGGGTGGGTCCCTCTCTGGGGGTTTGGATTCAAGTATGTGCTCTACTCGTTTGGCACAACTTTTCCAAATCTGTAAAGCGCATTTAAACTGTCCAACAGTGCATAACAATTTAAAATGATCCCCACAACCACATAAATGCGAATGAATGAATAATAATCCAGTGTTATGATAGCGCTATTCTATACTCACAGTTATATTCTTAAGTGCAATGAGTTTCGCATGCAGGTGAGTGATTTTTACATAATTCCAGCGATACGGTGGTTGTCTCGATGAGCTCTGGAGCCAGAGGATACCTGCTGAGAAAACAGCCTCCGTGTCAGAAACCAGATCTCCCCGCAGAAACCGCAACAAGCGCGCAGGACGACTTGTTATGTAAATTTGACCCTAATCGACACCGCAGCCCCCCGAGTCTGTCATTTACACCTGAATGGGACGTTACCTTAAAACATGTTTACATCACGACAGGTTAGAGCGCAAAAAAGCCTTGAAAGCCGTTTCAGACGACCCTGGCGCCTGTTTGGACAAGCCTGCTGAGAGGGGACAAAAAAAAAAAACTTCCATTAATGATAATGAGCCGAGAGGGAGACGCGCCAAACAGGTGGATGCGAGCAGCACACACGAGAAAATCTTTATTAAACTGTCCCCAAAGAGAAAAGAACCTGCGACATTTGATTTTATTTTTGCTAAAGTATTTATGATTTCTTTGGAAACTCGTATGCCAGTTTTAAAGTTAGGAGCGAGTGCATCATTTGGAAATGTTCTTAGAAAGAAAGAAAACAAAAAGAAAGAAATTAATTATGAGGCCAGGGATTAAATGAAGCAATCACATGGACGAAGTAGTAAAACAAATATAGTGTCACATCTAATATATAATGTTGTGTTTTTTGGAAATTTCTGTGGCAAATGCTCTCAGATATTTGTGCCGCAAGTTGTCTCTCTGTGCAGGAATGTTTATTTCTTTCCAGAGTTTAACGCACTACTTGGAATTGAATGGTATTTTTATTAATGTCCATCAAAAAAACAACATATCTGTTCAGTGTCATGATGGTTTACTGAAGCACCGACTGTCTTTTGTATTAAGTAGTTAGTGCGGCTTGGCCTCAAGCAGTTTCTGTCATTAAGCTTGTTCTTTTCAGCGTATTACGTAAGTATCTATGGTTGCTATACGGCCCGTGTTTGTAATTTTTTTCCAATACTACCTAAGATGGGTTGGTCGCCACGAGCTTTTGCGTCAGCACGGGCGGGGGAGGGGGAGGTCCTCCGCTTTATAGGCTGCACTGCGCTCCCTTGCCTGTCACAGAGCGCACTGAGCCCGGCAGTCAGCTGGAGCAGCTTTATAAGTGCTAAATTTACCAAGTTCTACGTTGTTTCCTGAAACCTCACAATTGGTCGGGCGCACTCGAGTTAGAGAGTATAAGGTTCGGAGGACCTCCTACCACTTTTAAACCTGTTCATGAACTCGGAGCGCAACTGTGGAGAGTGGACAGTGAAATAGGCGCACGGACTTTCTTGTCGCTTGACACAAACGCGACTTTTGACAAGAGACGGTTGTAGTCTTTCATCCGACGATGGCCTTATCCGGAGTGATGCTACCGTCATTTTCGACTTTCTCAAACCAAAGAGAAAAACCTTGGGAAAATGTAAGTTGCAAACGATCTTGCATTTTGTCGCAAAATCTGTAGTCGTGTGTGGATTTGATGTGTGTTACGCACAGTTTTGATTCGGATGAGATACTTTGAAAACTTTTGAAAATAACTGATCTATATATATATATATAAAAAAAAATGTTTTGTTAATTTTAAGAAAACAGAAATTGTGTTGGGTTGGAGTAAAAACGACAAAGCGCTGTCTCTTATACAAAAAAAATCTTATCAACTTTATATTAATCATGTCTCAATATTTCTTTATTCTTGCAGAGGTGGAAAGGAGAGATGGACAAACTGGTCTCTAGTAGCTGTTCCATGCTCGAGATGGTTCACTGCCTGGACAATCACAACAAAAAGGACGACGAGGATCTGAGTAATTATTTGGATCTGGATTTTATTCTCGCCAACACAACTGGCTCAGACAGCGCTGCGGAGTACGTGGGCACAACAGATCCCAGCATGTACACGACTGGAAACTCCGTGCCATCTTATCCAGCAGACGACCACCGCTCCCCACCACCCCCGTACGGCGCCAGCCTTATGACAGAGCTGCTCCGCTCAGAAGGAACCGGCAACTATGGCATTACGCGCAACCCCAGCATTCAGGGGAGATTTTATGTCAACACTGCGCACTTCCCCCGTCCGGAAAACATCAAAGTGGAGCCACCCATGGACAATTACGGCCCCGTGATGGGCATGGTGCCTCAGAGCTGCAGCAAGATCAAGCAAGAAGGCAACGTTTCGTGCATGATGTCCTTTGAGCAGCCAAGGGTGGCCATCTCTCCCCGTGCAGCCAGCAACATGACCCCACCTCTTAGTCCCGACGACCAGGGAATTTCGGACTGCCAGGCGCAGCTTTGCCAGCCCATGAACTTCCCTCAGAAATATCACACACCGGCAGCTTTCCAGCACCACCCTCAGGCTCCCCAGATGCAGATGCCCTACCACGCTGCGCACAGCGGCTTTGGCATGTACGACGAAAGTCTCAACCTGCAGCCAGGCGCGCAGAGAGTCATGCTCACACCGCCCTCGTCTCCCCTCGAACTCCTGGAATCCAAACCCAAGAGGGGCAGACGCACGTGGCCGCGCAAGCGCACTGCCACGCACACCTGCACGTTCGCCGGCTGTGGAAAAACCTACACCAAGAGCTCCCACCTGAAGGCACATCTCAGAACTCACACTGGTAAGTCCGAGCTCATGCCCCCCTTCGATGATTACAACTGGAAAAACTAAGCAAAAAGTGTTTCCCCTCTCTGCACAAACTAACTGAATTCTTTTTTTCTTCTGCCCACGCAGGTGAGAAGCCATACCACTGCAGCTGGGAAGGCTGTGGATGGAAATTCGCCCGGTCCGATGAGCTGACCCGTCATTTCCGTAAACACACCGGACACAGGCCCTTCCAGTGCCACCTGTGCGAGCGCGCCTTCTCCAGGTCTGACCACCTGGCACTTCACATGAAGAGACACATGTGAAGAAGCCCACAAACGGACTTGGGGTTCTTGGGGTGTTATTTTTATTGTGATCCAACTGTATTTTTTATTTAAAACGTTCTCCACCTGACCAAAGTCTTTTTATATAATATTGAATTAAAAAAAAAAAGTTTTAGTGTTATTATTTTCTAATAATGTAGCTGGTACTACTTTGGTTTTTTGAAAGCTTTAGAAAAGCTTTGTTTGCTTTAGAGCAGGCAGACCAGGAAGGGGCTGGCCCTGTACATACTACTCTTCTTCGACAGAACTGGAATACTGTGTTTGACACAAAGTGCCTTTCTATGACTGTGCTACTGTAAAACTCGTTGTGACAGAAGGACATGGCCACAAAATAGTACATGTTCTTGTTGACAGGAGTGAAATGCACATACAGTCGCTTAACATGTGCAAAGACAATGTTTTGTTTAAACTGCCTCAATGTCTGAACGGCCTTTACTGATTTCTTTTTGATGCTTCTCGTCTTCTCGGTGTGAAACTCTTGGATCCAGCCCCTCTGTACACTATCAGGGCTTGATGTCCTGTGCATTATTTTTTACGTAAATTTATATTAAGAAGTACATGGATTTTATACTGTAAAAAATGTGTATTTATTGTAAATATTAAAAGAGAATGGAATCAAACGTTTGACTGAGAAAATCATCTTTCATCAATGCAGTCTTTACATACAGGGTGCATCTTGTTCACACGTTTAGTTTAATTAACCACATCCACCCACTTGACACAGGTTTCACAAGCATGTTTGAGAATAGTGCGACAATAGGTGTGGCGGACCTGCAAACCATCAGATCTGCTACATCACATGTGGTATATTTTACAATTGCACACTCAGGTCTCAAGTCAGGGGCATTTGATTTCTACGGAGATGTTTTGCAGCTGCAAGACAGAGAAGGGCAGTCGCTTGTGGGCTCAGCCTATAAATACAAACACTCCATTTCCATAATTACAGAGTGAGCCAGGAGCCGTCTGGACAGAGGGGCACAGCAAACCCTCATCAGGGAGCCCTTAGACTCCCTTTCTGATGGGTAGAAATTATAGTAGGACATCAAAGGGCCTTAATACTACAATTACACAGAGTCACTGTGCACTACAGTTTCAAAGTATCCAAGTCTGTGCATATTATGCCTGTATGGTGTCAGTGTGCATTTGTATCTCCTGCATCAAAGCGTGCACCGTGGACACGTATCAAAGACAGATGGCGCCTCTGAAAAAATAAAATATATTTCATGACAATTCAAAAAAAAACTTGCTCGTACTGCAGTTTTAATAAGAATAAAAAGGGTTCCACTTGTTTCGAATGAGCCTTCAACTAAAAAAAAAATTTAAAAAATGTAGATGCAGGATTTATAAAAAGAGGAACTACACACCAAGTCAAAAATAACTACCCTGGTAGATGCAAATGTATCACTCTCATTTCACTTTTTTTTGTTCTAATATCAACACAAGAACTCCCAAGAAATGTCAACAATACATCTTAAATTAACTTCAGCGTCTTCACAAGTGCTAGTTTTAGATAGAAGCCAGAATTATTATAAACATTTATAACATGCCCATGCAAAGCTGAGCTATTATCCCTCAACCCTACTACTTTACCTTAGGTCTATTTGATTTACTGTTCGGATAATAAAAGACACCAGACTTACCTTGTCCCAGGAATGTTAAAAATCACTTTTATTTAATTAAAAGTCGTTACAGTCTTGAGAAATAACAGTTACATACGTACTGTGCAATAGTACATGTTACAGTGTTGATATGTTGATAAATAAGGCGCTGTTACTCTGTACATGAGAGCTGTACATTATGTGCCAAACAAACCTGATTAGTGTTGTATAATTGCAATATTTTTAAGGCATCTGGAGAATTGTCCTCCACCTGGGTCATAGGACAGTAATGCACAGAAATCCACAAAAAGAAAAAAAAAAAAGATCCTGATTTGGTTGTTGAGAGAAAAGCAAAATGTTGGAAGCATGCATCACTGTCCATCATGTGAAGACAAAGTTAAGTGTAACAGCACCAGTATAAACAATGTAGGTTTACACTTTTCTTCCATTTTATAGAGGCGTTTAGTTGTATGGGAGTGCAAGTTGTTTGGGTGTTACAACAAGGCAACCAATGATGAGCCGTCTGACAAACACAAGCTGCTGACATCCGAGGGACGGTGAACAGCGCTGCGGGTGGGCAGAGCTTTGTTCATGGGAAAGGAGGATCTCAATGATTATCGCTAGCATCTTGATTATATCCCAATATTCATTCAATCCATGCACTTTAAATACCATAAATATTAGATATGAAGGCATAAATGGCTAGAAACACGTGTAACATTTGAAGTCTGAGTCAAGTCACTGATGATCCGATCGCTAAAGCTCCGGTCCTTTAGGAAAAGGTTTGCGTTTTAAGGACGTACTCTGCTGATCCAAAAAACTGGCGTCTAACAATATTTACAATACAATAGGAGGTTTCTTAAAAAAAAAAAAAAAAAAAAAAAAAAAAAAGGAAAGAAACATCGGACAAACTAAATTGTAGACCTACTGAGTAGTTAGTGTGTATGGTTTCACTTTCAATGTGAACTTTCTCTGTAGTAAGAGGTTACATAAAATATTTTTTTGCATTGCTTCAAGGCCCTTTTACTTCATACACCATAGACTTGTTGCTCCTGTATATAGTTAAAAGCATAAAATATTTTCAGGATGTTATCTTCACCATACGGGCTTTCGATAAGGTACGTTGATTAGCTGTAAGATATGGGGTTAGATACGTAGATTGCAGCTGGTTCGTGTTGAGTTAAATCGCTTTGCTCTTGCAGGATGAAGCCAGGCTTAAATCAAGTGGCTCTGAATTGTCCCTGATTATAGTTGCCATGTAGTTTGGGAGCAATGAACCTTAACTGGTAGCTAAATATGGAGTCATTTGACATGAGTCCAGTCATGGCTGGAGAAACACTGGTCTCTTGACACAAATTGGTAGCAGGGGCTGTTAGTCATTTCGGGGCCAGTGTCTGTTGTCAGGAGCCTGCAGACGGATAACTGAAGGGCAGAGGGAAGGGGACAAAAAGCCGCGGTGGGGCGTACTTGGTCATGCGTTGGGCATGTCGGCCCTGCTGAGAGCGATGGCCAGTTCCAGGTCCTGCTGCTCCTGGAGCCGCAGCCTCCTCAGCCTCTCCTGTTCCTCACGCTCGCTCTCCCGCTTGGCCCACTCCAGCTGCTGGCTCTCATTTCCAAACTGGAGCAGAGAAACAAACATTATATGAGAACGAAAAAAAAGAAAAAAAAAAAAGAGCAGGAATGCAGCTTTATACTTAAATGTCAAAACAAATGCCGATGTGTTTCTAATTAGGCAGAATTTCAAAAAGTACACGAAACATAAATGAAATGTCCTGATATACTGCAGTAAACAGAGAAAACAATTCAATAATAAAGAATCATATTTCACTTGGGCGACACAAAAAAAAAAAGCAAAGAAAGCAAAACTACAAGCCTAAAAGCTTACACAATACGCAGTGCTCTACTAGTGCCATAAATTACAGCTCATGTTTCCCCACATACTGTGCCTGGATCAATGTCACTGAGGATATTTATAGAAAATAATCGTGCTCATTAATCATCGTACGCAGATTTTGCAGTGCGGACAGGTTTTTAACATGCAAAGGATTGACCACCACACCCTTGTACAGTCTTACCTTGACAGGTTCGGATCCTGGCAGAAAGACAAAAATTACAATACAGAGCTCGATATAAGAACCACAAATCCCTTTCACAACAGTCATGCTGGCATGAGGGAGAGAATAAATTCAAGTCATGTCAAATAATACAAACCAGACACAAAAAGCTGCCATGCATCTTCTCTCCACTTGAGAGTACACTCAGCCGTTAGGCTATACACGGAGGCAAAGAAGCGGAAGACCAAAGACAAAGAGGCAGATTTACTCTGTTGTGCTCTGCTTCGAGGCATATCTTGTTCTGACAGCGAATAAGCCCTTAGCTTGTACTTCCAAGACCTGAAAAATGCTCCCAGAATTTAACCTGACGGGGCAAGTTCACCAACTTGCAAACTAAAAGTTTAGAAATCCCCACTTCCTGTCGAAGGCTGAAGGCAAGAGATGACACCAAGCGTGCGGATGGAGGCAACATATGAGTAGATAAAGACTGAGAATTGTAACGGTCCAAGCCAGTCATGCAAACATTTAATTTCCTTCTACATGAAGCCGTTGAAAAGCTCTCAGATGTTCTGTCAGTTGTTAGTCAACAGCCAGTAAACACAACCGTCCTGTGAATGCTTGCTAAAGGCACTGTGAGCTGACACCTCTGAGCTTTCAGCTCAGCACGCTGAAGAGTGAGATCATGAGATCAGCAGCTCATGCAGACAAAGACACTTGACCCAAGAGAAAACTGTAAGTAGACTACACTTACAGAGCCAATATCTGCAAAACCCACAGGACAGTCTTTGGATGCTTTATTTGAGCGAGTCGTGACAAAAGAGTCTTTACTGTTTGCTGCGGAGCAAGCGCTCAGGGGCGGCTGTGATGCACTCAAACCGAGCAAACCTACTGGAGAAGGAAGACATTGAAATAATAATAAAAAAAATAAACTAAAATCCATCTTCAGATGCTCCCGACTGTTAACCCCGTGGGAAAATAACCTCACACTTTAAAAGGCTAACGTGTAATACCGTGTCACTAAATATTCACAGGAAGCCAACAGCTTTGAGCTCATGGCAGGCAGAGTAGTCACCCAGGGGGAAGAAAAGGTGTTAACCACATTTTTCATCACGCTCACTGATGCACTGAAGCTTAAACATGCACAGTGTTGCTTTTTTGGAACACAATCGTAAAAGATGGACACACCCTTGTCTACAGTAAGCTTTGAACACATTTCCTATAATGATGGTATTATTTATTTGTCATATGCACACTTTCAGTACAAGCTGGTGCTGCAAACTGGAAGGCTCCGTTTAACGTAGAAATTCCAACTTTTATTAGCTCAATAAAATAAAACACAAAACTACAGTTAAGAGGTCTTAAGACATTTTCGAAAAATTGCAACACTGCTGTAAGCTACAGCTAAATATATATATTTTTTCTTTTTTACTGGAACAAACTGGATTATTTGTTCAACTGTCCCTATGATGCAGATATTCAGAACAGCCCACGACTTTAAGAGTGGGCTTCTCACTTCCCCATAACATGTGAGGCACGTCTCTAGAATGAGCTGGCTGGCTAACCGTGGCCACTCATATCTAACCCATGCTGTGTGGTAAAGCAAAGAGGAACATCAACTTTCTCAGGCTGTGGCTTCTGCTAAAAAAATAAAACTGCAAGGTCACAGCGGAAGGGCACATGCTGGGCATGGCCTGTAGGTAACGTGTGAATTCTCACACACACACACACACACACAGATGAACACAATGCTACAAGCACACAAAAGGAAGAAGAGAGCAGTTATCAGTCATATCACACAGTCAACAGGTTTAACTTAGCCCAGTTACTATTGGCTACAACCACAGCTGCAGAAAAATCTAAATTAATACTAACAGGGTCACATCGCTCTGTGAACCCATAGTACCCATATCGCTGCCAACAGCCTTCCTGTTTACATTATCAAAAGAAGAAATTACTTTCTCTGCACCCTCACAGTTCAATGAAGAAGTAGTTTTTTTCGACATAATAGTGAGGCATAAAATCATATTTTTGCAGGATAACAGTCAGATCATAATCAGCACCCAACCAAAAGTGATAATAGTGTTTTTGTGAAGTTAAAAAGCTGTAATGAGAAACATAACTGGGGTGATAAATGGTATTGATTTGAACTGCTTTGAACTAACGTTTAATGCTAATTATGAACGTCACAGCTAAGTAGTCATGTTAAAGTACACACACACACACAAACACACAAGCACACACACACATATATATATATATATGTTTAAAATGAGGGGTTACCATAGGGAGGTGCAGGCCGGTTGGGCACATTTTTCTTCGATGGGAGCGCAGGATTGTCCGACTTCTGCTCACACGCAAGGGAAAAGAAAAACTCTCAGCTGTCGCGCAAAATGATGACCCCAACAGAAATGTCAGCCAAGATATAAAGCCTTTGGAGTTTTACAAGAGAGACTGTTTCCATAAGTGTGATGAATGGGAAGAAAAATAAGAAATCACTCACGATCACGGTAAAATTAACAGCATAGCTTTCTACGGCTTAAGTGGAAAATTGTGCTTTATGGTGCAACTGATTCATAACTTCAAGAGACTCCAGGGCTTACCTTTGACATCTGACTAAAGTCAGCAAATCCACCTCCCTTGCTTCCAAAAGAGTTGCTTCCAAAGGGGTCCGCTTTCCCAAACAAATCTACGACAAGAGTACATTGAAATGCATCTGGAACTTTTGAATACGTTTATGGAAAGAGCCAGAAACTATAATGGAGCTCGGCCCCAAACCACACATTCAAAATCATCTCTGCATCTTGCTTATTCTGTAAGGCCCCGGCGTGCTATTTTCAGAGGAGGGAATGTGGCATGGCTGTTTAATTTTCCATGACATTTCACAAAAACCTGTAAAGCAGAGGTTTTGTTTAACCTGACGTATGCATCTGATCAGCTAATTAAAGGCGTCAGTTGGCGTACTGTTAACCAGAACTGTGCCTGGGTTGTTTTGAAGCTCGGTGGTATGCCACTTAATGAAAAAAACAGCAAACTGCAGATGGTTACAGTGAAAAAACAAAACATTGTAAGAGAATATGTTTGTTGTGAGTGTGCAACCACAAAAGAGCCCATTCATGTGCAGTGCGCTGTGTTTGCTTTTACGCACGGTAACTCAGCTCAGGTCTACAGTTGGCTCTGTGTCCCTCTTAAGCATGTGCAGCATGGTAGATCATCGACCAGCAGCAGCCCCTAACTTAAAACAACTTCCGCACCGAATGAGGCACAGCAGCTCAATAGCAGCAGATATAAAGAGAGGACAGAGGCAGAAGTGAACTGGTAAAAGGAGTGGCAGTGTATTCTAGTAGAGCAGGACCAGCAGTCACAGAGTTTCTGTTATGTTTGGCTCTTGCAAGCCTCCTGTTTTTCCAGGGTAGGGGGGAGTATTTTTAGTTGGCCAGTAGTTAAATGCGTAGGTACTCGACTAAAAATAGCCTTAAACCACAGGAAAAATTGAAGGCACAGTGGGTAAAAATTGTTTTCCCTTAATGCCCCCCCAAAATAAAATCTAAATCTAACACGTCACCCAGAATGGCCAAGAATGACTCTTTGAGTTTCGCAACTAGAGCGCTCTCTCATCTCCTGCAGTCGGTTAATAAGGTAACATTGTGGGAAACCTGCAGTTATTAGTACAAGGATGACGATATGAATGCAAGGCGTTATTTATCCACACAACAGTGAAGGCATTCAGACGGAAAAAAAGGACTGAAAATGACTGAAAACACCAAATAAAAATGCTGAATCTGTATCAGCTTGGTTTCATTATGAGTGCCAAGTATGTACTGCAATAAAATATAAATGAGGAACTTTGCGGTAGGGCTTCTGTCAGCTGGTAGTTACAGTTTTGTTTCTGGTGATACAAAAAAAAAGAAAATAAAACGATACACTCGACACTTTCTAGTCAAAATGTCAGGCGATAACACTCATACCAGGCTGCTACAAGAAAGGCATGGTCCATGCAGAGTGGCAGTAATGTCTTCGCTTTGTGGTTAAGCGAGTTGTAACTTTTGCAACAGCTTGCAAAGTTTATTTATTTGGCAAGATGCACCCTAAAGGGCGACAATGGCTAAACCTGCCACTGTTCTGTCCACGTCAAGTGTGCCAGCACTTCAGTCAACAGAAATGAACTAAGATTAAAGTTGTCTGGAGGAAACTCTTCTAGCATGAAGATAGTTTATATTTGATTTCAGGTTGACAGAAGAGGACTTTGCATGAAAAATAGGTGGAAGTGAAGTGATACCTCACAGCATATAGCCTACACTTGATGCCATGTAGACCTACAGCTTTTTTTAATCAGGCTACAGATGACTCACACGTTGCCTAAAAACCTACATTAAGGTTGCTCTGATCAGCATTTTAACACATAAAGACGCTATTGGCCGATAAGGATCACAGGCTCCGCCTTAAGCTGCTTTAAAAAAAACAACAACTTATTTTGACTCATTTATATGAATGAGAGCTAAAAAGTAGCTTTTGCTGTCCTGTCAAAAAAAAAAAAAAGTTTCATATTTGTCCAGTAAAATAGCAGAACTAAATCTCTGCTTTACAACTATTTGAAAATAATATAAAGGCAAGAAGCCCAGAAACAACTACACGCTTTTAGTCTTTACATTTACATCCAATAAGAGGCATGCCATGATGTGTGTGAGCAGCGGTGTACCTGAATCCTTTGGTTTTTGGCTGTTTGATGTGAAGGGGTCACCACTGCTGAAGGCACTCGGCTGAGGAAATACAGAAGCACAAGTACAGTGAGTGAGAAATTCAAAAGATGTTTACAATACACACACACACACACAATGACCACATCAACATGACAACTAGGAATCTCTCTCTGGTTTGCTTTTCCAGTTATCTTTAAGAGTAAAGACAAGCCAGAGCCTGTTTCTGTCAGTACTATAACAAAGCACAGAAAAGAAAATTCATTCTGAACTTTAACAAAAGAGATTTGGTCTACTCACATTCACAATGCATATAAAAGCACCCTGATTAGAATTTCAAAGAAGTATTTCTAGTTTAGTGTAGTGCCGAAAAAAAAAAAAAAGTTTGATACCTTGACAGGCGGTGTGGGTTTTCTACCAAAGGGGTCTGCAGATCCAAACAAGTCTGGCTTGTCAGTCTTCTTAAAAAAGTCTTCAGGTGATGTACCTTTGAAGGGATCACTTTCTTTGAAAGGATCTCCTCCAAATGGATCTAGAAAAAGAACAAGAACTTTGTCATCTACACCCTGTGATATGAAATAGTTATACACAGGGATCCAGGAAGCACTACTATGAAAAAGTCTAGGTCCTTACTGACACAGTAGTAAAATATAGGATCATACAACAAAGTATTCAGACCTTGGAAGAGATCAGTCTTGAAGGGGTCTTCTGTCTGGAAAGGGTCTGCTGGAGCCTCCTTAGCGCTGGTATTGTTGTTGTTGAACATGGCTATCTTCGACTTGAAAGAGTCATCCTGATGAACGGATCCAGAAAACAAATCAATACCTGTGTCTACTCAGAGACAAATGACCAATTTTAAATCGACAGTAACTGTGTAGGGCAGAAAGACCGTTACAAAAAGAGTAATATATGACATAAGGCCTCCATCATAACATCCAGGAAACATCTACAAACTAACTTTGAGACTCTGAAAACTCGGCATCAAAATGTTTCATGATCATATTTGTGCTTCTCAAAGTAAATACGATATGAAAGGTTTTACTATAAAGAGTGATATGCTTTCATTATTAACATTTTTACTTTTGTAGTAAAGAACCAGGATCAACAGAAGGAAATACGAATTAAGCTTCTGGGTTTCTGTGGCCATCACTGATAGATCTTCATGATCTCCTCACCGCACTTCTGAAACCTCCGTTTGCCTTCTCACCACCAAACCCTTCGCTTAGGTCTGGCAGGTTGTTGAGGTTTCCGCCGTTGATGCTGCTCAAAGCGCTGTTGTACTCCTCAATGGTCTTGGTCATTTCCTTCTGGTTGTCCTGGATCAGCGACAGCTTACTGCGAGCCTAGAAGCACATGAGACATGTGAGTGACATGTAAATGTGAAGTCTATCCAGCTACATAAAACATACTGATTTGATTTGTCTTTAATGGGTCTTTTCAAATATATATCAAAGTTGTTCAACATGGGGGAACTTCACACCTGGCAGAAATTGGTAAGCCACTGAGATTTCAAGCCACAAAACGAAATAAAATGCTATTGAAACTGAAAGCAGAATTTGCACTTTGTCATTTACTTACTAGAATTACAATCTGTAATAGAATAGAATAAAAGAATGAGACTGCCATAGACATTACATAACTTTACAAATAATTAATCCAACCTGAATTGGCCAGACAGCTTTATGGCTCAAAGTAAGACAGCAGAGTCATTGTGTAACCTATTGCCTGTCTTGTACCCACCTGGTTGAGCTCATCCTGTGTGGTTTTGAGCGACTTAACAATGCTATCCAGCTGGACTCGACCGGAGAGCAAGCTCTGCTCCAGCTGGGCCTCCTCCTCCTGCAGCCGACTCAGGTCCGCTTTGGTGCGACTCAGTTCATCTTCCTGGCTGCGGAGGTCCGACTCCTGAGAGTGGATCTGGCTCTGCAGCGATGAAATCTGGAGGGTGACATAACAGAGATCCATTTTACATTGGTAGCATTTAGATATTATAGCTTTAAATCACATTTAGCTGCCAGTTCATTAGGAACACTAGAGAACAAGATTATCTACAATCCTCTTAGCTTCGTGAAGGTTCAGATATTCAGCATTTGATTGAAATAAATAACAGCGCTGCTGATTCAACTGTCTTTAAAGTTTGAAGTCTGTAGTTGGTAGTACTAGTGAATTGTATCGACACATGTTTCTACTATTTTATCAATTTAGGCAATCACACAGTTGAATTAAAACCTTTCTTATGCTGTTTCCACATAAACTGATAGCAAAACAGTAAAACAGTCATGAAGGGAGTTTAGTGCAGGATAATTGTTTTAAAATACATTTATTGAACCGGCAAGTGAGTGTAGTTTGACTTATCTGAAGAGATAAAACCAATTATATTTTAAAGGTTAATCTCAGGAAAGACCAAATGAGACTTGCTTTTAAGGTAAATCTGTGTTTTCCTTATTAAGCTTTAAATGTATATAGTTTAAGGAAACACAATAAGGGACACACATACAGCTGTCTTGACTTTTAAACACTTGATGACGTTTTAATAATAATAATCTACAGCCCTTTCCCATTAAGTCCTAATTTAAGGGGACTACTGCTCGACACTTACCTGATACTTGAGATGACATTCAACAAAAAGACTACACCACAATAAGATGACAACTGCATGTGTGTTTTCATGTCACCAGATTGAAATATATACATGTTTCTTTAATAAGCCATATCTCTAACCATCTGGGTCTCATCCTGGCACTTCTGCTTGATGTCGTTGAGCATGCCCTCAAGCTTGGAGCGCTGCTGGTCCATCTCCTCCAGACGTTCCTGCGAATCCTGTTTCTGGGACTCCAGGTCCTGCAGGCTGCTGCTCTCCCTGTCCAAGTCATTCTGCATGTCCTGAGGGTTCATCGAACAGATTACAGCTCTTTATTAAGCTACTGACTTGGTCGCTTAACCTTCTGACTGCGCTGGCTGGGCTGACTGATGTGAACAGCCTCTTGTTTGTTTGTTTTTTGTATTATTGAGGTATTAAGATGAATTTAGAGGTCTTATTTCATTACTACACACAGACATCTTCAAAATGATTTGGGCTCAGTCCTACCTGAACATCTGTGTTCTGTCGTCTGATAGCTTCCTCCTTTTCTTTAATCTCTTGCTCCAGGATGAACTTCTCTCTACAAGTAGACGACATGGAAGAAGAACAAAGACTGAGAGACTATAATTAGGTCTTACTTAATAACAAAAGCACGAATCTTGAAGACGAAACCGGGTCAAATGGCATTTGTAAGGTTTTTAATGTGCTTGGAAAAGAAGACTGATGAGGCTGCTTGCATAAAAACATGATAAGTGGCCGAAATTGAATGAAAGCAACACACTAAGCTTTGATTGACATTGAAGTGTGTCGCTGCATTGAACTTAATTTATTTAAGAGTCCAAGTATGGGCAAACAAATAGTCTAATCATTGTAGTTATTAGGTTTATCAACGATGCATGTGGAAGTAAACTGCAGACCGGAAACTATTAGATCAATAGAGAGAAGCAGGGTGACAGCTGCAGAGTGAAACCTGTGTTGAGTAGATGGGTGTCATACGTGCATAGTCTGTTTGCTGTCTGCAAGTGGTCTAATAGTTTAAAGAGCTTTGATCCTCAACATCGCTTCACTGTAACCTCCCCCCTTTTTTGCAGAGGAAGAGAAACAAAGCTGTCCTCCTGCTACTCAGGGTGCAGGGGCTCACCTCTGCAGCTGAGTTATTTCCTGGCTGAGGTCATCCAGCTCTTTCATGCCTGTCAGCTCTACCGACCCCGTGGAGCTGGCGCTGTCCTAAGGCGAAAGACATTGAGACGGACACAGAGTGAGCCAGGGGAGATAGAAGGAGAGTTTGATAAGAAAGTATAATGGGTGACTTGCGGGTACATCTTGAAAGGAGATGTGAACAGAGACAACAAGAGTGTCAATAGGGGGTAGAAACGGACATGAAGAACATGCAATATGGACGTGAAGAAGCTGTACTCATAGGCAGGTGTGGACAAAAAGGGAGGTAGAAAGAGAGAGAGCATAGGGGGGTGCGAGTGGTGCACGGGAGGAGAGAGGAGCTCCCTGCTGTTGTGTCTAACAAAACAAAAGTCACAGGAAGGAAATATGAACACCTTGCACAGCTATGGGGGGGGTGAGAGAGCCAGACAATACATGAATGTCAAGAAATGCACACAGGCAAGACAATACAAAAGAACACTACAATAAAACGTGACTTATACTTCAGGAATCTCAATAGAAAATCAGGCTGTCCCACAATCCTCTCCATTCGTGGGAACTCCAAGAAGAGTCACACATCATCTCTGCTCCTTAATAGTTATAGGTAGGTTTTTATGTGTAAGGCTTTAATAACTCATTTGTATTTGAATAACCTTTAACAACGTCTTTTTTTTGGCCTGATGTTTGTTTTGATCCTATCTGTGGTTAACTAAACCCTCTGCCAATTTGAAAGTCTGTCTTAACAAACAGCGAACAAAGTGGCACAGCTTGTTCTACAAGAATAACATGCAGTATTAAGTGAGAGTACACTGTAGTCGGAGTGACATTAGTTGATGTGAGAGGCCGTTGGTGATGACAGTGCAGCACATTATGTTCCCGTTCACAGCGTGCGCTTCAAACCGAGACAGACAAAAATCATAGAGCGACGGCGCCACCTTGTGACACGATGCTCAACTACTCACTCTGCGCATATTAGCTAGTGCTGCGAGTTCTGGTCTCACAGAAGACACAAGCCCCGCATAGCTCTGTTAGATAGGATAGAAGACAGCTCAAAAAAAACAAAAGCATTTACAACAGTTTTGCACTGGGAGAGTAGAAAGCAAGAGAGAGGAATCACCATTTCAAAAGGCACATAGTAGCTGGGAAACCTTCACATATGCAAGAGGAAATTTGATTTTGTAAGAAAAAAAGAGAATTTCAATTGAAAGATGGAGCAGAGGGCTAAAGGAAGGACTCACTGTGACAGTAGCAGATGCTCCAGTCCTTTCTGATGGAGGGATCATATCTGGAGTAAGAGTGGAGGGAGGGTCTTTGCCCTTATTGACCTTTTGATCAATCAGATACATGGCCAGAGAGAACTGCTCCCGGGACAGCTTCCCTGTCTGTTTTGTGTCAGCGAGTCCCCTGTGGAAAGGAGGAGATTTTTTCAAATCATTTGATGCTAAACTATTTTGGAGAAATAATAAAAACAATGTTCACGGATAAATCATTCATTCATTCATTCATTCATTCATTCATCTTCTGTAACCGGTTGTCCTGTGAAGGATCGCATGGTCTGCTGGAGCCTATCCCAGATGTCACCGGGCGAATCTATCGCAGGGCTAACACAGAGAGACAGATTCACACTCACGTGCACACCTACGGCCAGTTCAGAATCACCAATTAACCTAACGAGCATGTCTTTGGATGGTGGGAGGAAGCCTGAGTACACGGAGGGAACCCACGCAGACACAGGGAGAACATGGAAACTCCACACAGAAAGGCCCATGGATTCGAATCCAGAACCTTCCTGATGTGAGGCATCAGTGCTAACCACCACGCCACTGTGCCGCCCACAAATAAATTACCATCTTACCATCTCCAATTGTCGCTTTTATACCAAGTACAGTGCACTCTTAGCTAATTTCCAAACACTACCTGTTCTTCCTTTGTAAACATGTAAACTCATCAGAAGATGGTGCTATTGTGTTACATCTGGTGGAGTAATGACTGCATGTTACTCAAGTACTCGGAAATGTTGTAAAAAGATTAGTTCTAGTTAAAGATTATTTAAAAAGATTAGGTATCTATTGTGTCCATGGTTCTATTTATAATGTGGAAATTAGGAAATACTCCTAATTTTATTGTATAAATGTCATAAAGAAATCTAAATTAAGAAACACAACATACATGTCTGTGAGACTGTGTCTTAATCAGCTTCCGTTTTCCTACGGCTGTGAAAAGTCAAGCTGACAATTAGCCATTTGCAGGTGTCAGGCTGTCTGTGAGCATCTGTGACACTAGTTTTATGGTGTGTCCTGCACCGTTAGCCCTGATCCGGCCAATATAGGCAGCTTTTCAAATATGTTTTTCAACACATGATCTTCCAGAATGAATAAGGTGTTGACCAGCATGATCAGGATGATTCAAGAGAGAGCTCTGTACGGTGGTTTGTAGCTCTTCCTAGCCTCCCAACTTATAGTAGTTCAACTGGTTTCCCCTTTCAATTGACAAATCTATTGACGACTACTGCCACCTACTGCTATGAGGAAGTACTTTCTTTCACACAGGAGGGTATGTGCCAGCTAGTCATTGGCTATAGACCTTGAACACACGGGCAAGGTGAGACGTTTATTGGTGGCAATTCTTTTATACCAGTTTGGTGTGTCCCTACTCTTGGCCACTGTAATATCCTTAATATATTAAAGTTGTTGTGACTCTATGTTGTAACAAATATCTACAAATAAATCTGAAGTGATCTTGTGGTCTCACCATATCTGTGCCAGCATTGTCTGGGAGAGAGAGGACTGCATAAAGATCTCTATGACCTCGCCGCCTGTGACGAGGCCGTCATTGTCTTTGTCCGTTGTCTTGAAAATATCGTCGTATTTCTCTCTGTCAGCCACCGGTACCACCCAGTTCACCGCTGGCTGGAGGGAACAAAAGACATTTTGTGATTTCAGATGAGGGAGACGACAGCAGTAAACTAAAAATTGAGTTGGGCCAAATTTTGATGGCTAGACTGGGTCAGGACATCTTCAACACTGCAGCTCCTGCATTCACAGTCTGCAGTCGTCAGTACCAATCAAAAGCGGTCCAAAGAGTTGAACCAGCAGGAGGTCATGGGGAGACAATGTTTAATGAGTCAAAGCAAATATATAATTTAAATCCCACCAAATCTCATCCAAAAGATTTAAGAATCCACCCCTAACTGGAAATTAAGTTGTTTCCTTATCAGCTGTGACTGAAACTTGAAAAGTGGAAAAAAAGGACAAGAATTAAAAAACAAACAAGTACACCACAATAATCACATAAGGTGATCAAGGTAGATAATAGGTGTACCAGCAGCACTGCTTCACTTCCTTTTCAAGGAAAACCTGTTCCTCCAAAAGACACGGGTGAAGACTCCCTGTAGCTATATCCAGGCAGAGACAAACAAACTGGCCTTGGCACAATCCGCACAACAATGTGGTAAAACAAGTCCAACCCATTAGCAACAGAAAAGAGTTAATACATGAAATGCTATTTAGCATGCCAGAATCTGCCCCATGGTTAGCCAACAAAGAGATTCAGTTTCACGGTTTTCTTCCCATCAATTCATTTACTAGTTATTCTTTGTTTTACATATTGGAATAAAAACTATCCACATTCAGGAAGCGACATCCCAAGATTGTATCACGGCGCTCAGCAACATATGAAGAAAGAATTCGAACAAAGGTTAAGAAGATATTCAGCATTCTTATCAGAAAGGCATTGTTGTGAAACAACTCAAACGATATCAGGCATGACACAAAGTGAGGCTTGATCCCTGTCACATTTAAGAAACAAGAAAAAAAACAAGTAGGTACTAAAATTGACTCATTGATTAAATTAGGTCTTATTTTGAAATGACAGTTCACCCCAAAAATCAAATACACATGAATTTCTTCTGGTCTGTCGTGCTTTTGCAGAGTTGCAGAGTTTTGGAGATGTTAGGCACGAAGATTTCTGTCCGTGACAAGAACCTTGTGCTCATGACAGCATGACAGGATGTAAAGCACATGCTCATCAGCTGAGCCGTAACATTAGCTAGCTCCATGGGGGTAGACGAGCCAGCAGTACCTCATAACCGGACAATGAAGAAGATTGAGAAACATATCACAAATCTATAAAAGACTACAAAATTCCAGGAACTACTCGACTTTCCAGGTGAAGCAAAAATGGGAGGGGGAGTCCGGCCTGGAGATATCTGAGGATGACTGGAGAACTATTTGGGGCGGGTCAGGTTAAGACCACTAACTCCAGAGCCTGGCGGGAATTCTGCTGGAAGAATATAATAAGATTTTTTGTGACTCCTAAATTGAAATTCAAACAGCAGGGTTTCCAGGGACAAGATACATGCTGGAGACAATGTGGTCAGGCAATGGCAGACCACTTTCATATATTTTGGGCCTGCCCTCTCATTCAGCCATATTGGCAGGAACTTGCTGGAGAAATCCAGACAATCTTTGGCCTAAACATTGATTTTTCCTTTCTTACACTGTATTTGGGTAAAATCCCAGTTGGACTTATGGACCAGGACAATTATCTTTATAAAATACTCTTGGCAGCAAACAAGAAGGCCATCACACGGAAACGGTTGCAGTCTGCCTTCAAGGAAGGACTGGATCACCATTGTTAATGAAATAAAATGCATGGAAAAACTGACCTACTCTCTAAGACTATGAGCGGAACAGTATACAAAATACTGGGAAAAGTGCACTTCATATTCGTTGATGTGTAACTCGTTGCCTATGTGATTGATCACTCCGATTTACGCAAACAAATGGCCTGTGTCAACTTTGTCAACCTGTCTGTTCGCTTATATTCAGTCTATTTTTTTGTCCTTTGTTTGTTTTTTACTGTTGGAAAAAGAACTGAAAAAGATTTCCACAACCAGTATCTCCAAAACTCCGAATCTCTCATCACAACAATCTAGATGCATAAATAAAACTACACATCAGAGGGAATATGAGTATTTTTTTGATTTATGAGTCAACTGTCTCTTTGAGAGTCAACTGTAATGCAGAAAAACTGATTACTGTAAATAACAGTTATGCACTACACAATACTATGTGATTACACAATGCCACGATGCAGTCAACAATTATATTGATACTTAAGATAAGGCAGTATGAGACAACATACCGGTGAGCTGGATTTGAAGGAGTGTTTTGGAGAAAGGTTAACCGCACTGGTGCTGTAGGGAGACGTGCTTCGCAGAGTCTCTTTGAGAGGAGCTGGGCCAGACATAAGACCGGACAGAGCAGGCAGCACAGCAACAGCACCTGGAAGCCCAACTGCAGACTTTTTCCTTTTAGAAGGCGGGATGAGGGAAGCAGGTAGGGTCGTTGGGACCGGCTCCTTCTCCATGGCACGGTACACAAGATGCATGACCTGGAAGCAGGAAATCATACTTTTTATTTATTTATTTATTTTTTTGTATATTTTCTTCTTGATTTTAAATCAAGTATTACCATCCCAGAATTACTCTAGCGTACCCTTATAAGTACCCTAATGATGCAAGCTTACCACTAGGAATTCCTCTTTGTCCAAGTGTCCATCTTTGTCTACATCACTTAGCTCCCAAATCTGCAGAAACATAAGTAACATACAAGATTAAGTTGCTATAAAGCATTAATTGCAATAATTATATCAGGAAAGACTTTGTAGTGATACGTGATATGTCACTCTAACATTAAAAAAACAAAAAACCATCACCTTTCCTAACACATCCATAGGTAGCTTGGAGTTTATCAAAACTGGCCTGACTTTATCACCAGAGAGGAGACCATTTACAGGGGACAGACTCTCGAAAATTCCCTCAAACTTCCCTTTTTCATCAGCCTGGAAAAGAAAAAAAGTTTAGTTAGGTTTGCTTATATCCTCAAGAATATTCTAGGAATATTATATCGACTCACCCTAATTGCCCATTGTGAGTCAGGTGTTGTTGTTGAAATGCCTAATAATGGGCTGTTAGCATCTTTCTGTAAAATATAAAGTGCAAATACTGAGAAGCAGGGCAAACATTACCACGTAACAACGGTCTGTAAATGAGGAAAGGACAGTGTGACATGCAATAATGTTGTGGTAATAGTAGCCGTTTCTGCGATACTAAATGTCTATTTATGTCTCAAGATTCAGTCAATTCGCTATCACTGTACTGGGAATTTCAGTTATCGTCAGGAGAGTCGTGTCCACACTTACAAATTTGGGTGCAGCTACACTTTGGTGGAGGTTGTTAAGACTGATATCATTTCCACCCTGCGCTGAGGCAACCAGTCTCAAAGCGATGAAGAAACCCTACAAAAGAGGAATAAAGCAGCAAAAATCTGGCATTTTGTGCGCACATCAGCATGACCAATAACGGAAAGATTTACAGGGAAACTCATTGTTACCCGCTTATCCAAATAGCCTCTTCTTTCTGAATCTGCCAAATCCCATATCTAAAAAAAAAAAACAGAAAAAGGAAAAAGACTGTTTGGATGCTATTTACCAAACACATATGTGTGTACAGATGAGAGACATAGGAGATTCTGTGACCCACCTTCCCAAGTGTACTGTCTGAAAGCCCAGACTTCTTAAGAAACTGAGCCGCATCACCAGCTGATATTTTGCCTGTGTTTCCTGGATCCAGCTGTAAAGAATGAATAACATATTACCAAGTGGATACACCAGACATAACACTGATTATTATTATACATCAAATCAAACTGGAAACTGGAAACCACAGGTAACGCCAAACTTACCTGTCTGTAATAGCTTTCAAATGCAGGGTTTCCATTTGATAACTGAAGGAGAAAACAGGGAAGAAACACAAAACCAGTAACAAATGAGCTTGTGTCAGCTGGCACACACACCAAACACGAAAAAACTGGAAACACTCGCACAACAAAGAGGTCTTACTAACAGCCTTAGTGTTTGTTTTTATTCAGTTTTACGTTCATGTTAGTTTGTTTTCTTAATACAAGACTATCCTCAACGGTAGCGTCCCTCCTCCATTAAAACTTAAAGTAACTTAGCTATCCTCACTTCAACGAGCTAACCATGTTTACTGGGATGCCAACGAAAGCTATCTAACACGGCTCCGCTGGCGAACACTCAGCACACTTTATGAAGTCGTAACGTGTTGGGAACCTAAAACGACTGTCGCTGTCACTTGATAACGGCCCCAAGTTGAAATTAAAGACTTATCTTTAGCTGTTAGAAGTAGTTACCTGATTGACTGTCATGAGCGCCGCCATATTTCCTGGTGTCTCGGGAGTGCGCACACGCCCCTGAAGGGTGCGGGCACGAGCGGCGACGGGCCGGAGGAGTGGTTCCGGTGAGTGTTCCGCCCTTTGGTCGCTACACCGGGAGTAACCTTAAGTATATTTTGCATTCAGGGAATTTTTTAAGAAGAATTCTTCCTAATTATTCCTTAAGAAACAGCAAGGTGTGATCACCAGCCGGCAAGGCAGGATACAGTTCTGGCCTTTAGACCCTCAGGGGCAACCAAAAGGCCCTCAGGTTCACTGTATGTGACTGTTTGATGTTTTGCTTCTTCTTTAAAAAACAAACAAACAAAAAAACATAATAATAATAACTACTCATTTTTATAAATCTATCTCATGGCCAAGGCCTATGGGTGCGGGTAAGTACCATATGTACTGGTTGTTTTTTTAGGAGCTCTGGGCAAAATATAATGAAGCTGCCATATGTCCTCTGTGCTGTGTGCTGTGAGCCTAGTGTGTACTTGAAGGGAACATGACATATACTGTATGTACACAGTGCAAAAGAGAGTGGGGCAAATGTTTTTGCCCCAGGGCCTTCTCATGGTTTCATCCAGGACAGAGAAACACCATCAAAAATGAGATTTAATTTCTACTGAAGCCTCTTCATTCATGTTGATGAAAGTCCTGTCTTTGAATCACAATTATATTCATATTTACAGTTAAGGAAGCTGGTAATTCAACGATCATTTTGGAGGATGTGGTCTGCGGTGCTGTTAAACTGGACTGAATAAAACACAAGTGTTTCTGTTATTTAGCCCAGCCCACTCACCAAAATGGGGTTGTCAAAATAATAGAAATATTTGTCGGTACAACACATCATATATCACTATATTGCCAAAAGTATTCACTCACCCATCCAAATAATTGGAATCAGGTGTTCCAATCACTTCCATGGCCACAGGTGTATATAATCAAGCACTTAGGCATGCAGACTGGTTCTACAAACATTTGTGAAAGAAAGGGTCGCTCTCAGGAGCTCAGTGAATTCCAGTGTGGTACTGTGATAGGATGCCACCTGTGTCCACTCGTGAAATTTCCTCTCTACTAAATATTCCACAGTCAACTATCAGTGGTATTATACCAAAGTGGAAGCGACTGGGAACAACAGCAATTTAGCTATGAAGTGGCAGGCCACGTATAATGACAGAGTGGGGTCAGCAGATGTTGAAGCGTATAGTGCGAAGAGGATGCCAACTTTCTGAAGAGTCAATCGCCATACACCTTCAAACTTCATGTGGCCTTCAGGTTAGCTAAGGAACAGTGAGGACAGAGCTTCATGGAATGGGTTTCCATGGCCGAGCAGCTGCATCCAAGCCAAACATCACCAAGTGCAATGCAAAGCATCAGATGCAGTGGTGTAAAACACGCCGCCACTGGACTCTAGAGCAGTGGAGACGCTTTCTCTGCAGTGACGAATCACGCTGATGGATGAATCTGGGTTTGGTGGCTGCCAGGAGAATGGCATTTGTCTGACTGCATTGTGCCAAGTGTGAAGTTTGGTGGAGAGGGATTATGGTGTGGGGTTGTTTTTCAGGAGCTGGGCTTGGCCCCTTCGTTCCAGTGAAAGGAACCCAGCATACCAAGAGATTTTGTACAATTCCACGCTCCCAACTTTGTGGGAACAGTTTGGGGATGGCCCCTTCCTATTCCACCACGGCTGCGCACCAGTGCACAAAGCAAGGTCCATGAAGACATGAATGAGCGAGTTTGGTGTGGAAGAACTTGACTGGCCTGCACAGAGTCCTGACCTCAACCCGATAGAACACCTTTGGGATGAATTAGAGCGAAGACTGCGAGCTCGGCCTTCTTGTCCAACATCAGTGTCTGACCTCACAAATGCACTTCTGGAAGAATGGTCAAAAATTCCCATAAACACACTCCTAAACCTTGTGGAAAGCCTTCCCAGAAGAGTTGGAGCTGTTATCGCCGCAGAGAGTAGACCGACATCATATTAAACCCTATGGATTAAGAATGCGATGTCACTTAAGTTCATATGCGTGTAAAGGCAGATGAGCGAATACTTTTGGCAACAGAGTGTAATTACTAGTACTAGAAACTACAGCCTCCAAAATGTAAACACAGTTCAATCAACAGAGCAGCAGCTCTCAGTTATTTTAAACAAATGATAAATATAACCTTCATGTAGCACAGCTGTAGTGCAGGACTGTTATGGTAGAAGAAATTCTTTTTCACAACACGAACTGGCAAAAAGTGTGAATCATCAGAATCAGAATACTTTGTTAATCCTTCAAGGAAATTGTGCATGTTACATCTTATTTGCACCACCTTACTCTTCTTAGTTTATTTGTACTGCTCTGTTCAACTTTTTGCAAATTCAAAATTATACAGTGAGTATGGAGACTTATTTATCCCAATCACAAACCTTTCCACTTCATCTGCATATATATCCCACTTGTTCTTCTTAATAATTTTCTTACCTATACCCTATTCATGTACACTAAGAGCATTGTGTTACCAAATTCCTTGCATGTGTATATCCAGCATATGGCTGAATAAAGCTGATTCACTATTTTTCAAGTGTTTATTGTTCAATTTAGAGAAGAGCAACTTCCTTTGTAAACCCAAACCTTCTGAAAGCTGCTTTATGAAATGGTCATCTACTTTCCATTTAAACTACACAAAGTAATCCCAAAACGTGAGTGTGTGGAATACAAACTATGACCAGAGAGTAAGGTTATAATCTTTTAATAAAAACTTTGGTATCAATAACATTCTGTCCAATAAAAATAAGCGTGACCGTTCCTTGTGTCACACCAGGGGCTCAACATCTGCTTCACCAAGAAGAAGTGTTGAATTCATACCATTTTGATGTGGTGGGGGGGGGAGGGGGGCAAACAAATTTCTAACTGTATCAAGATTCACTCATGTCTAAACATTTCATTCATTTATGTCTTAACCTCAGAGAGTGCAGAAAGGAAAATGAAAAGTCAGTGCCACAGACATATCCGAAATAAGTTACAATACATTAGTCTTAATTTTTGTCTCCATTCTGAGTTTTTATGATTCACCAGGCTGCACAAAAAAGTCCAACAGACAATTAAGTTCAAATGGAAATCTCAGTGGTGATCTACATTCTTTCAATCGAATTCACCACAGGTTTGGCACAGCGTCTGGTCAACCTTCAAAATACTCTAATAGACAAGTAATTACCCAATGAAACTGCAAGAAACCATAGATGTGTCATTAGAAAAGGAGGAATGAACAGTGGAAAACCTTCGAAACAATTCAGCAGTTCAGGGGTAACATCATGACCAAAATGAAAAAGACACCAAGTCCAGTAACACCCACTTGTCCCCATTTACTACATTTAACCCCTAAGTTGGATTGTGTCCAAATCTCAGGGAAAGGATGCACAGCAGCCACATAACCCCTGGGAAAAACAGGACAGAGTTTCTGGAGAAGGGCTAGAAACACCTCCTCAAAGCTCGTCCTTGGCCTTTGCTTCATCTTCCTCCATTTCTGAAAGTGCTTCCTCTAGGTCGTCCTTCGAATCATCATCATCATCATCATCATCATCCAAGTCTCCATCTTCATCATCATCTGCTTCAGTTTCTTGTTCTTTGGCCTTCTCCTCCTCCTCTTTTCGTTTCAAGTCATCTTGTTCCTGCTTCATTTTCTTCTCTGGTTCCTGTAGGAAGGTTTAGAAAAGTCACAAATAATTTAACTTAATCATTTCAGGATTTCACTGGCTTTGTGTCTCAAGAAGAATACCAGCATCAGCATACCTTTGTTACACCCCATGTCTCATTTCCAACTTCTTCTGCTTCCTTCACGTCATCGGCGATCAAGAAGTTGTCGAAGATGGTGCCAGATTTCACCTGAGATAAACCGCAACAAATGTTATATTGAGGTATTATTACAGCAATAACTGTAGTATTCAACGATGAAATCCTTCTCTCTCACCTGCCAAAGATCAAGACCCAAAACACCAATGTTGTCAAACTTGTAGATGTTTGAATCAGCACTGTATTCAGGATTGTCAATCTCGGGATGCACCCAGGCTCCTTTGTAGTTGGGGTTGTCAATCTGTTTGGGTTTCCATTCTCCCTGTAATACAGAATGTATTTGTTTATTAGGCTGCAAAGGGATTAGGAGAGAAGGCGTTAGAACAGAAGAGATTACTTAAATATAGCCTACTTTGTATTCAGGGTTGGGGATCATGGGTGGCTCCCACTCTCCATCCATATCTTCATCCCAGTCTTCAGGCTTTTTAGCATCGGGATCTGGAATATTTTCAGGTTTGTCCCAGTCCTAAAAAAAAAAAAATAATTCAAATGCTTAAGTAAGACTTACTCCAAACAGTAGAGGTAGCTGAATTATACTACTAAGCTTATTCACCTCAGGCTTGGTGTCATCTGCATCGTCAATCTTAGCACGGTCATCCCAGTCCTCTGGCTTCTTGGCTTCAGGGTCCTTAATTTTCTTAGGAGGCAGGAAGTCCCAGTCATCCTCCAGACTGCCAGACTCAACCTTCTCATTGTCAATCTTCACCTCATAGGTCTGATCCGGATTCAGGATTAGCGTGTAGAGGTGGGTCAGTTCATCATCCTGGAAGGAAAGAAAGTGTTTGGTTTTGGCTTCTGATGCAAAAGCAAAGTGATTTCAGAATACAAATTGTAAAACACTATAATTACCTTGCACTTAATCTCTTTCTTGATGAGGTGATTCTTGCCTTTGTAATTAAAGATGACATGGACTTTCTTGGTGCTGTAGCCGCAGATGTCAGGGCCTAAGTGAAATAAAGTTTATTACTAAATGTTCTTAATCTTCCAATTGCTCCAGTTAAAATTAATATCTTTTCTTACCAAACATAATGTAGTATGAGGAATCGCCATGCATTTCAGTCTGCTCCAGGTCAGCAGGGAAGACCTTCACGTAGCCACCGCCACAGTCGATCTTCTGCTCATGCTTGACTGTAAACTGAATGACCAGAGGCTTCCCCTCGTTGCTGAAAGGCTCAAAACGGGCGGAGACGGCGTAGAAACGAGCATCCTGGCTTGTCTGCAGACCTAAAGAAGAAAACGCAAAGACAAAGACACCAAGGCATTTAAAACTGCATATAAGACCTGTCTGAGGCGGAAGGGCTGTTTAAGACGGAAGGGCCGTTTGAGACGTTTCCAATCCGTGAAAGTGACTTTTGCATTCAGGTCAGTAAATGCTCACGCTGTAGAATCAGGTTGCAACGAGTGAGTTTCGCTTTCATTTTTATGATTTTATGATAGCCAAGGATTTATTTTTCAGTTCCCACAATTAAATGTGAGTTTAATACTTGCACTAGAAGTAATTTTAATGACTGGCTATAATTAAATCAGTATGAACAGTAATTATTTGATATTGAGCAAATCAAAGCACGTGGGATAAATCTTGCTATTACTATTGAGATTTTGATTAAGAAAGTCCAAACGTTTACCTTTGTCTTTTTCGGCATCTCCATAAAAGTCTCCAGCCGTCAGTTTCCACTCTCCATAGTCGGACTTGTGCTTGGAGTTCACCCAACGACTTCTCCATTCATCTGAACAGAAAATGGCCATTAATTTACAGAGGATTAACACTTTGATCACTCAGCAGCATCAAGTTACTTCCCGAAATTCACATGACTGTCCAGGAATTATCACTAAATGAAATGACTTTATAACCTACTGCAAAACAGTGACATTAGTTTTATTTTACAGCTTGGGTGACGTGTATTAACATCCGTGGTATAGATATTACGTTGGCTAGCTTTTAGGCCTTGCTAAAGTTAGCTAGCTCATAACCCAGATTAAGTTAATAATCTGAAAAAAAGATGGCATTTTACACTGAATCAACGCCACTATCAATGTAATGATAATCTCACTATGATACTTCTGACCAAATGACGAAAGAAAACCAAGCTATTAATTAATTAACGCCAACTTCGTGCACAAATGCTATTACAGACTTCAATGCCAAACTTACCACCGTCCAGAAACTCCTCCCGAAAGTAGATATTTGCATGTACGCAGTATACAGCTAATATTACTGCAACTACACCCAACACTTGCATTTTTCCCATTTTTGCCCCTCTTTTAGCCGCTCACGTACCACCCGCTGCACAGCCGAGTTAAGACTACGACGCGGAGAAGGAAGAGTGGGGAATATTTTAGAGTCGCTCCAGCGAACAGATGTCTACCTGCCATTGGACAACAAGATGGCGTCGCTGGACCAATCACAGTAGACCACGAAACACATGTCATCTACAGGGTCTGGTCCAGGATCAGTTGTCTTGTAATTTTACTCTTCTTGTGTGTTGTTGTGTGGACGGTGCAGCAGATGGTGACAAATACCACTTAAACAAAACTAACTGCTCCCACGACCAAGACTTGTCAATCATTTATTAAATGATATCATTTGTTGCTGTTTATCTCAGGTGAAATATACAGCGTATTCGCTCGAGTCTGCAATTAAAACGATTTAAGCAAAACTATGAAGCCAACAAATCTGATTAGGGAAGCGCTAGAAAATAATGTATGTAAATGTAACACAAGTCCCTCAAAACTGAGAGAAATTCCGTTGGCAAAGAATTAAAGTTAGCTTCAATGCTACCTTTCCCAACGTCCTAACTGCCCTAACGGCTGAGCTCGTGACATCTCAACGCTTATCGTTCATTAACGTCATTAACGGCTCATAACGGCTATACTTGGTTGAAAACGTTTTAAACGGGAAACACCAGCTACTCGTCGTTTACTTTAAACAGAAATGGTGCGAAAGGAAAATGTGCCCAGCCGAAAGCTACAATTTCACTGATTGGCCGAGTTTTGGTAAGAGCAAAAACTAATGTCTTAACATTATGGTGTAAGGGTAACCAAAAGTTTGCTACCGGTAACGTTAAACTAACCTAGCTTCACTGAACAGTTCAATGCTAAACTAACGGACGGCTGTTAACTGCACTGCATTATCATTGATGTGATTTTGATTTAAAGAGCAAAATGGCATGTTTTATTAAGAAAAAATGGACTATAGATGTCGCTGTATGTAGTATGTATATACTAACCATACAGTGCCGCTTAAAAGTATTTGCACACCTCAGAATTGTCGACATATCTGCATAAAAATAACTCAAAACATCAGCGGATTTTCACACAAGTCCAAACACTATACAACAAGAACTGTATAAAAAAAAAAACAAATGAAACAGAAATATTATGCTTTGGTATTTCACTTATTCAGGAAAATGGTCGAATATTACATAGCCGTGAGGGGCAAAAAAGTAAGTGCACCTCGAGGATTACCAGTTAATTTTAGCCCAAAATAAGAGTTTCCAATCAATCAATGTAATGAAACTCAGGTGTTCAGATGAACAAATGCATCTGCAATCTTTTTTTTCTTACTTTTATTCACTATATAATAATATAATAATGATTAAAAATAATTATATTATATATTATATATTATATTTTTTGCAATTTTTGCATTTTTTTTTCTTATTTTCCCTCCGATTGTCTGAGGCCCCCCTAGCGCCCCCTGGCGGCCCCCCATTTTGAAAACCACTGGTCTAAGAGGTTGCAAAGGAACCCAGGTCAACTTCTAAGCAACTAAAGGCTTCTCTTATATTCGCTAATGTTAATATTCATGAATCCACCATCAGGTGTGCAAGTCAGAGTGGCAAGGGCAAAGCCACTGCTTTCCAAAAAGAACACGTCTGCCCATCTGCAGCTTTCTAAACATCATGTGAACGAACCAGAAGGCCATTGGTAAAATGTTTTGTGGCTGGAGAAACCAAGTAGAATTATTTGGCTCATGTATGGAGACTAAACAACACTTATCTATATGTACTTAAGGCTTTAGTATTGTTTTTTGTTTCAGTTTACAGAGAATAAGCGGAAGAACTGAGTTTTTCCCAACACCGAAGAAGTTAATTCCTTCTGCCTTACTACTTCAGCATGGATGTACACCATTCGAAAGCAGACAAGGTAGGTAATCACACCTAACACATTTAAATGTACACCTAGAGAATTCAAACAGCTATATTTGATCAATTATAATTACCTCTATTTACAACCTTTTGTCTTCCTCAGGCCAGATATAAGCAGGCAAGAGAAGAGCGAAAAAAGCTCCTCACCCCTGCACACAAGTACATGATCGACATGCTGGCTGACAGACTGGCCTTGGGACCAACAACAGTAGAGGAATTTATTTTAGATTCTTCATCTGTGAGTTTTTTTTCCCCCATAGATTCAGAATTAAATATGTGAAGGAGCTAGAACTTGACGTTGATATAAGAGAACCTCTCTGCATTTGAAGCAGTTTCACCTATTACTTTGCCTTCATGGTGGAAACTGAATATCATTAAAAACATGCTTGCAACAATCCCAAACAGAATACTGCATTGGTGACCTGATTGATGGTTACATATCATCATGTAGATGAAAGCTGATTAAAAATGAATGTGGGAGTATTATACTATTAAAATCCATATTATCTCAACCAGCACGTACAATCACTTGCTCAAAAATCAGAAAGTCTTTCACCTAGAGGTGTTGATGTGGATAATGATACACATTTTATAGTGAGGTTACTCATTGTTCTCTTCATTCTTAATTTTGGCAAGAAGTTTTAATAATGATTTTTTTCACAGGTGACAGGGACATTGTGTTTTTGGTTGGATTTCTTTTATACATACAAGTCTCTGGTGATATAAAAAAAAGTTTCTTTCTGTCTTTTTCACAGCTGGCTGCTTTTGATAATTTCTTTGCCACTGGAGGATGTAAAACCATTTCCTTTGTGTATCAAGAGTCCAATGTCCCAGGAATAGGTAGGAATAAATCTACAAACACAGTTTTGGACAGTCATATACATTAGTTTTGGTTGTGGTTCAGTCTGCATCGACGGCGCGAATCATGGTAGATTTGTATTGTTTGGGTTGTGATTCAGTCCGCATCAGCATTACAAATAAGTCTGATTGTTTGATCTGACTGGGCCTCTAAATGTGTTTTTCCTGGGATCTTGGCACAAGGGATTGTAACATCTTTTCCTGTGTATTAACAAAAGCCTTCATATACCTGTGATAAATACTGACAAATTTATCTTTTAATATAACTTTTCACATTACAAAGATTCTTTTGTGGAAACAGATTCAGAAGATGTGTTGGCCTACTTTATATCTACACAGTCAAAGAGACTCAGGATAAATAAAGTATCTATCTATCTATCTATCTATCTGTCTATCTGTCTATCTATCTATCTATCTATCTGTCTGTCTGATTACATAGCCTGACATTTTTTAGGGCGGAAACTAAATTAAGTTAAGCTAACAAAGTAAATAAAATACAAATAATTAAATTAGTACGACACAAATGATCCTCTCAAAATTTGGCCAGTTCTAACTTAATGGAACACAACATCAGCCACTGCCATCGGTGAATATCATCTTATTTGGCCAATGATAGTCAGTAGAGCAAATACTGGCCCATAAATATGTGCATCCCAAATAATTTAACACGTACACTGCGATATTTCATCGCATTCAAATTATGATTTGGATATAATTTCAGAGTGTGGCCGCGTATATCCTGGGACTGCCAGTGAAGGAAAAGTACTGAGGCTATTTTTAGCCAATTTATCCCGGACATGCCTTACAGGCATTTGCTGCTGCTTCATAAGGACCAGAGTGGACATTCCTGTGAATTCAGAAAACATACATGAGGTAAGACAGTCGTAAATTAATAAAGTTGTTTTTGTAATTAATTAGTTTATTTTGGTGTAACAAACACATTTCTTATGGGCCTTTTATGTTTTTGTAGTCAAATATAATTATTGTTCAAAAAAAACAAAACATTTTTTTATGTTCTGGAGGAAGTGGTTTTCCTGAGACTGTTTTGATGCTTGACAGGAGATCTTTTTTTCAATGGTTGATGCCAGAGATGGTCTTCTGAAAGGAATAAAGAATGCCTACAGCTTTCTGCTTCCAGCCTTAGATGCGGAACAAAACTGGGGTGCCTTAGACAAGTCTAGATATGGAGAAAAAATCAAAAAGAATTTCAAGTACACCATGAAACACTGTCTTAGCTCCTTGGATGGTAAGTCGTTTTTCCCCCCTATAAGTTATCACCACCATACTTTTCTGTAAAGATATTTAGGAGGAATGAAACCATGTCCTAACCATTTCTTTGGTGAATCTTAACTGGCTTTACATTTCCAATTGTTGCATTATGTGTTAACAGTTTCATTATTGTGATCAAATGGTTGTTTTGATGATCTTGTACTTTGTTTTGTTTGTACACTAGACATCCAGGTGAACAATGAAAGCATTGTTCACCTGAATACAGTCACAGATATTGACTTCTCTAAACTGGCATCCCTTGATGATATGAAAGTTGCGGCTGCCAATTTTGACATGGTGCATCAACTTGAAGAAATTCTAACGCAGTGGTGCAAGCAAATCGAGCAGGTTGATATGATTAAGAATTTCTATTTGTTATTATCACATTACTAGGCAGTTTTATGTGAAGAACAATTTCTGAGAACTGATCAAAAGTGGTAAATAGTTTGAGAAAGAGTATACTGAAGTTGAAAATAATCTCATTAATGTTATTCAAGTACAGTTTGCACAACAATCCAAAATGTAAATAGATATTTCCTTCCTATAGATTAACTGATTGAATCCCTAATTATCAGGTTCTGTTAGAGAGTGATCAGTTGAGGAAAGAGGCTGATTGTGCAGGTCCACTGAGTGAGTTAGAACACTGGAAAAGGATGTCCTTAAGGTTCAACTCCATCATCAGTCACATCAAAAGCCCAGCGTGTAAAGCAGTGGTAATGGTGCTCCATATCAGCCATTCCAAAATTATGAAGGTACTAAAACTAGTGTTAAACAGTTTTCTGTAGTACAGTCAAGTACTACAGAAAATTGTTAATACAGTGCACTATATTTTGTGGTTCTGGTTTGTATGTGTTTAGATATTGCATTAATTATAGAAATGATCACAGATCTTTTGTTATCCCATTGAAGATCCCGTTATTTTGGACTCTAGTAACTATAGTAACTTGAAGGGCATTTTATCAATCAAAAGATTTAAGGGATAAAACACTTGATTAAATATACAGTTTATATTATATAAAACTAGTAAAACATATGAAGTTCCATTGCTTTTAAACACTAAGAATGAACTGTGTAGAATGATGCAACCCTTAACCCATGCAGATGTGGCGGGAGCTGGATGTCAGGATAACAGATCGTGCCAATGAGGCAAAAGACAACGTAAAATTCTTGTACACGCTGGAGAATGTCATTCATCCCCTGTACAACAGTGACCCGGTATGTATAGTCAACAGTTTAGTTTAGAAAACTCTCTTGACACATAACTTCTTTACATCATATATTGACAGAGAACTACGACTCCAAAAGGCACTCTCGACTCTGAGCCACATGCACAAACTCAAGTTATGTATAAACTGGACATTTTAACTACTCTGGATATACTGTATATGTGTGATTCCAGGTTACCATGATGAAAAGCGTGCCAAATGTCATCAATGCTATCCACATGATTTACCGTGTTTCACTATACTATAATACAAGTGAAAAGATATCTGCATTGTTCATCAAAGTAAGTGACTGTATTTAGTCTATTTAGATTAAACTATTTTACAAAATAGGATTTTTGTGCAAAGACACAAGCTAAGGATCCATTTCCCTTTGTGAAACTGCATTCGTGAAAACTGTTCCAGGTCACAAATCAGATGGTTACAGCTTGCAGATCATATATTACTGACAATGGCACATGTCCCATGTGGGAACAAGATGCTGAACATCTCATCAGCAAAATGCAGGTGATGGTCATGCTATTTTTTCACTACTTACATTTGTGTTACCATTACTGAGGCTTTGACACCAGAAGACTATTCTATTGTCGTTTATCTTGGTCAGGACTGTGTCCGCTTGTATCAGGAGTATCAGACCTGCTTCCAGAAAACAAAGATCCAAAGAACAGTGGAAGGACCTGGAAAGAAGTCCTTAGAGGTTTCAGAGATGCAGATCTTTTGCAAGTTTGAGCGCTTCTGCAAACAGCTTGAAAAGGTGCAGTGTATTTTTTAAACTTGAATCCCTCTCTTATCATAAGGCATTGCCAAGTAACAATAAACATTTTCTTTTTTAGATCACACAAATAATAAGAGTGTTCAAGGCATTTCAGTCTCTTGAAAAATCAAACATCGAGGGCATTCAGAGTCTAGCCAGACAATTCCACACTGTGGCCATGAATTTGAAAAGGAAGCCGTATGACATGTTGGCTCCAAGGACAGCTGAATTTGAAGCTGATTTTGTTAGATTTATGGCTCAAATCAGCAACATTGAGGTATGTACATTTTCTTTTTAAGCATTATCATGCGAGGTAGTAGAACTAAGGCACGGTGAAGTGCAGATCATTATGTATTTAGGGATTCATTTTGAGATCAAGATCTATTTTGAAATTTTTATTCTGTCCTTATCTGTAGAACCAGCTGCAGGCTTTTATGAGTTCATGGTTCACAGACATCACATCATCTGAGCAAGCTCTTTCCCTACTGCAGCGGTAAGTATACCATAGTATAGAAGAATGTTATAAAGATGTTACTGTAATTATTGAAGCTGTGATATATTAATGAAGATATACTGACGTGTTTCATAAAGTGTTTTGTCTGTAGTTTTCAGAGGCTTAACATTCCCTGCCTTGACACAAAAATTCCTGAAATTTTGTGCCTCATTCTCAAGCATTACGCCTCCGAAATAGAGTTTGTCAAACAGGTATCCAGTTTGCTTATAATAGGCGCTAAATGCATTGTCAAATTTATATTATATTGACATTTTTGATCAAATTGACTTTTGCTAACTTACTTTGTAGCTCTATGACAAAAACAAAGAGGAGCCTCCATTAGCTAGAAACATGCCTCCTACAGCCGGAAAGATTGGTTGGGTCAGGCATCTCTACAAAAAAATAGAAGAACCCATATCATATATGAAAGTAAGACTACATTTCTGTAATCAAAATAACTAAAACAGTAAGGACTTCATTAATATACTGGAATATTTGTATGATGACCGAATCCGCCATCCTGCACAGGACAACTCTGAGATCCTGTGCAGTCCTGAGGGACAAGATGTGGTCAGAATGTACAATCAAACTGCAGCTACGTTAGTGGAGTTTGAGTGTGTTGCCCACCAAGCATGGATTGATGAACTATCAACACTAAATGGTTGGTTCTCATTTTGGGACTTAATATGTTAATACTCTAGGGTGCACAATTTCCCTTGTTAGGTTTCATATGGGCATCCTGTTAATTTAGTTTCAAATAAGCTGTCCCTGTTCTTTACAGTCTTAAATGTGACGCTGCTGATTCGTCACCCAACGACTGGAAAGTTACTTGTAAACTTTGATCCTAAAGTAACTGAGGTTATTCGGGAGACTAAGTGTCTGCTGAAGATGGGTCTGAAGGTTCCAAAGCACGCTTTACGTCTTGTTCACATGGAAAGAGACATTAAAGCCAATCACCTCAGACTACAGGTAAATCAATGTATAATTTTCCTATAGAAAGGTTTTAAAGTTATATGTGAAATTACTTGTATATTTTTTTTAATAGACCATTTTGGCAGATTATGAATCCACTTGTATGAGCATACCTGCAGAGTTCACCAGCTTGATGGCCTCAAAAATAAAAAATGTAAGTATTTTGTAAGTGCAATAGACGATGTCTGTTGTGAGAAAGTGTCCAAGCTGGTAAGTATGCAGCTGACTGGAGGCAGTGCCACAGTTTTCATCTACATAGCTTTTGTGTCCTAAGTTTAGTTTTTAGCAGTGCTTACATGTATTTTGTAAATTACAAGGTGGAATCTGCACTTCGCCATGGCTCAGTGCTGCTCACCTGGTCATCCTTCCTTCTGGACAAGTTCTTCCAAAATGTTGACACTGCTTTGTTTGAGCTCAAATATCTTTTAAACAAGGTATGCTACTGAGTGAAATAGCATATCCAGAATATCCAGAAAATTGCTTTCTGGATAGTCATACTCTTGCTCAAAGATATTTCGATGCTACTTTTTTTCAGGTGCAGGATATTTGTAACGTTCGCATTGATGATGTCCTTAAAGATATTTCAGAGACAGTTTTGGTTGAGCTTCCTGAGGATCATGCGTCTTCAGTACAGCACCTGATTGACTGTAATAAGGTATGATCATCTTGTCTTCATTCTTCAAATTGAAACATGAATACAAATTATACTGTTGTTCTTTTGCTAGATTATTTTTTATGTTAAAATTTAACTATTATTGTTTCCCTGTTGTTGTTTTATTTGCCTTTTGAAATAAATTATGAATTGTGTCTGGTTGACTAATCCACCATACTTTATCTCCTTTTTAGACTCATTGTAAGGAGTGGGCAAAGACATTGGATTACAAATGTAGTCATGTTAAAGCAGCAGTCAAGGAGCTGGATAATGTGTTAAGGGCCCTATATGAACCAAAAGTCCCCAAAACTGTTGAGGAACCTGCTTCAGGTACTATTAAGTCCCAGTTTTAAGTGTCCACAAGTGGTAATAAAAAAAGTAAATGTATCTGTTTGTATTTCACCCTTTGAACGTTTTAGGACAGAGGATTGCGACATTCTTAGGAGGGAGGTGTATTGCGGATGAGGGAGAGATTTTAGAAGGTCCAGCTAAAGATAAAACAATTAAATTTGAAAAGGTATGTTTGCTTACTAACGGCAAATCATTTCTGTCATGCAGTACAACAACAATTGTGCTTATATATAAAATTTAAATCTTAATTTCAGGAGTTTAAGAAACTTTATGAACACTTCAGTGCGAGGGTATTGGATGCACTTGTCAAAACAACCAAAAAATCTCTGGAAACCCTGAAAAGGAGAATTTGTGGCACTAAGTAAGTATGCCTGTGTTTGTCGTTTTGGACAAGGAATGACTGCGCTCTCTTGTACGTTGACATTAATAACAATAACAATTTTAGGACATACCAGAAGTCTGTGTTGAAGATGGTCCCTCTAATAAAATCTGAAATTCAGCTGAACACCCCCAATGTGGTAAGTCTGTTGAGTGATTACAGATTCCATGCTACAGTAGTTCTGGAGTTGTGGAGAACGATCATCCAGACTTCACTGACGGTCTTGTTAAACAAAAATGAACTCTGTCTGATAATTTCTTGTCATAAGGTAATGAGTCCCACCATAGATGAGATCCAACACGACATAAATCACCTAACTGACTTGGTTTTGGAAGTTTGCAAGGATATTACATGGCAGCGGGAGTATAGTCAGGATGAAACAAAGAGTAACGGTAACCCATTATCAGCATATACATCCATGATAAAGCACACCTGATAAAGAAGTTGGCAGAAATGAATATCCTAAAATATAGTAGAAATATTTGGATCTTAATAGAGAAACATTTAAACTATTTGGCTTGTTGAATTCACATTATGTTTATTAGGTAAGTTTAAATTAATTAACAAATATTTGTATATCATATAATCAAAATTGTGTGCATACTACATATTGACAGTTTCTCAACTGTTCATATGGATTTGTAAATAATACGGGCACCGTTTTGGTCTGGTATTTAAAAAAAAAAAATGAATTGAGTGAAAATGTGTCTTTTTTCATCCTACAGTAATGTATAATAAAATATTTTTATTTTTTATTATTTTCTGATCTGTTAAAATCCATATTAGTCCGATGGGTGAACATGATTCGTTTTATTAATCTTTTTGGGAAATTGTCAAAATCATTGATTGACATTGATTTTTTTTTCTTTTTTCTCATACACAAAAGACAATTTCTATCACTGTGTTGTTGAACACAAGGACATCAAAAGGGTTGTGATCGTTCTGAAAGCAGCAATCAGCGTAGAGAGGGAACACGCAACTGAAGTTTTGATGCAGTTTAGTCCTTTCAGATTGATCTGGGAGGAGGACAGGAACCTCAAAATGAAGGTTTGTTTTCCTACACACATAGCCTATTCTGTGTTGATTTTCATTGAAAAAAATCAGTTTTTCCCACATTGATAACATGATGATTATATCTCTTGGAAAGGAATTCATGGACAGTAAACCATCCTTGATCCAGTTTCAGTCTGAAATCCAGTACTATGACTCAGTTGAAAAAGAAATTGGTGATATCAAGCCCATCATCCTTTTGGGGTCTACTGAATTGTCAACAGGTAAGATAGTCTATCATACCGTGTTGTACACATAAATATATCATTTTAACTATGATTCGGATTTTAATTAGAATATAATATTAAAAATATTGAACCTAATTATTTTGTGGGTATTGAACACAAACTCACAAATAATAAAATGTATTAATAGAAATAATAGAATACATTAGATACTTTGAATTTTTCATTTGTTTATGGTGTTATTTGATAAAACAAATTAAATCATAAAAGTATACTGAATACAGAATAGTGTCATTTTACTTCCCATATCATTACCCCATCCACCCACCAGATGTCCTCAGACTCCCGTTCTGCTCCCAGTCATCTGTGTGTCCCACCCACCAAGTTCTCTAAATCTTATCTGTTTATCTAAAACTAAATCCACTCCTGTACCAATTGGTTTTGTGGGTGTGCTTTAGCTTTCCAGCTACATGTATGTATGTATGTATGTATGTATGTCTTATGTACTTTTTGTCTGGTTTGGAGCACAATCTCTGCCTTTTGACCTCTGTAAGAGCCACATATTCTTTAAGAGGGTTGTTTTCCTCCGAGCCACCAGGGGGCAGCGAAACGTCATGCAGTGGTTGAATGTCATGCGGCCGAAGGTGGCTACAGGTGTTTAAGTTTGGGTTAATTATGTGTTCTGTTTGCTGAAGTGGAAGGAGCCCAGTAGTTTTCGACTGTGCTCGAGTTTATTTTTATTTTTATAACTATTTGTTTTCATTATAACCAAAGGCACCGTCACGAGAAATAAAAGGACATTCTAAGTAAATCACGGAAAACGGACTATTGGTTTATTCTTTTCTTTTAAATTGAGTACACGTCCTAACAGCTTCAAGCCCACTATCAACCGGTATCGGCTAAGTATAGGACTAGCCACTACAACCTCCATTATCGATTCTAAAACTCACTGGAAAAACATATATTATTAGAGCAATCAGTACATACTAGGCAGACAATACATAGAATAAAATTCTATAAGACACATTATTTCCCTTGTATGCAGGTTCATTAAAGAAGGCACTGACAGTTGAGACCAGAGCCTGGAAGAAACTGTTATGTAAATGCCTGAAGGAGGAGTACAAGAAGAAAATGATTGACGTCAGCATACATACTAACAAATACTTCGTACAACTATCACATCCTGTGGATAATCTGGAAGATGTACGTCATGCCATGGGGGCCCTGTCTACGCTTCGAGATGCTGAAATACAGACTGATATGACTCTGATTTCCATTGAGGTATGAATATCATAACCATTTGTTCATTGGGCTTTAGCTGCAGACTTGAATATAACCATAAGTTGTTTGGCCATGTGCAAACTGAACAAAATGGCTGCACTCTATTAAAAACAAACACACAAAGGTCTGCATTGGTTAAGGAATATTACTACAAGTATGTAGACTAAAATGGTATCTACAAACATTTAAAGCAGATATAACATAGTTTTACACATTATTTACTTTTAATTCATTACCTTAATTAAGCCCTTAAGAAAAACCTGATAATGCTAAATGTGTATGTTTTTATATATATTTTTCAGTAAAAATACCAAAGAAAGATAAAGGGTTTTGTGAGTGCTGTAGCTTAAATCTGTGTAATGGAAACAGTCATCAAAACCCAACCCTGTAGATCTTTTTCACATTAGATACATCGGCTGTGAAACAACCTTCTTTTTGTGTGCAGTCTTCCACGCTGCCATGGCTTACAGGGACACTTAATGGAACTGATAACCACTTGTGACTAATTTAAACATTTTAATATAAAAAAAACTTCTGATATTGTATTTCACAGGAAGCCTATGCCATCCTGACTAAATATGAAGCAGATGTGACCAAAAGAGATGCTGAGGGAGTGTACAATCTGAGGCATTTCTTCACAAAACTTCAGTCTAAAGCTGTCAGTATTACCACTATGCTGTATTTTACTGTAATATATACTTCACTTTGCTTGGGGATTTTATAATGTGTTATTTTGCATCACAGTTACAGTCTTGCTCTTTGATTCCTGAATTTCCCAGAGATCAGTGCAAGAAGAGCTTGTCCATATGCAGCCCAAGTTCAAACAAAACCTAGTGGAATGTGTTGCTGTCTTCCAAAATAATGTTGTCACGTTTATGGAACAGTATGATTCTGTAAGTAATCTGTGAATACTTTCAAGTTTTCCATAAATCTATCCTACATTACATTAAAGTATTTATCTTGTATGATCTTGGATTTTAGGAAGGCCCCATGGCTGATGGAATACCACCTCAAGAAGCCTGCTGCAGGCTCCGGGTCTTCCAGGTTACACTGTTTATTATCTAACCATTTAAACAAATAGACTGGCATTATCTGCTATCTCAGTCTGAAGTGAAGATTATTCAATTTTATACAAAATTCCAACCAAGTCAGTTGTGAATAAATGTCGCATTTAACAAAGTCTTTATTTCACTTAGGCTAAATTTGAAGGACTTTGGAGAAATTTCAACACATATACCTCTGGGGAGCAGCTGCTTGGCTTGCCAGTTACAGAGTATACATGTCTACTCACAAAAAAGTGTGTTACCAAAGTAATGATATTTATAATAATGTGTAATGTATTCAAGCTAATAATGTAATGATTTGTTTTGTGTCCCTTAGAAAAGAGATTGATCTGCTTCAAAAACTCTATGGCCTGTATGATGCAGTGATGAGAAAGATTAGTGGGTATTATGGCATTCTGTGGACACAAGTGGATATAGAAAAAATCAATTCGGAACTTTTGGAATTTCAGAACAGGTTAAGCGTTTCTGTTACTGTCCCCTACTGTTTCAATTTGCTGCGTGTTTTTATTGTTCTGTAGTTTAATAATTAACCTCTTTATAGATGCCGAAAGCTGCCCAAAGCACTGAAAAACTGGCAAGCTTTTCTGGATCTTAAGAAGACCATTGATGATTTCAATGAGTCGTGCCCTCTGCTTGAATTGATGGCAAACAAATCTATGAAGCTAAGACATTGGAATCGGATAACAGACTTGACTGGACATGAATTTGAGGTGGAGTCCCCTACCTTTACACTGCAGAACATCATGGAAGCACCACTGTTGAAGTACAAGGATGAGATAGAGGTTTGTTGCTAGTTTAGATACTCTGGTGTCATTTAAACCAACACTACTTTCTTGCCACAATATTTATCTTGTCTGTATATTTGGTCTTATATGCATTAACCCTTCTAAACCTAGCTTTTTGTATTTGAAGGACATCTGCATATCATCTGTAAAGGAGAAGGATATTGAGGCTAAATTGTCACAAATAAAAGAGGTGTGGTCCAGCCAGACCCTTAGTTTGATGACATTTAAGAATAGAGGAGAACTGATGCTGAAATCAGCTGAGACAGCTGAGATTCTCACCATTCTGGAGGATAGTCTGATGGTCCTGGGTTCACTACTGAGCAACAGGTAGAACAGAGCAAACGACAAGTGGGAATTTAAATTTGATTGACTCAGTCAATCCCCAAATAAACGTTAAACGCTATGATGATAAATGTGATGTGAAGCAATTTAAGTATATTGAGTCAAGATATGTTTTTGAACATCCATACAATATCTTATGGATCTTGTGTCTTTTTCTGCTTTGTACAGGTACAGCGCCTTCTACAAAGCGGAGATCCAGGATTGGGTCTCCAAGTTGTCAACATCATCTGATGTCATTGAACAGTGGATTATTGTGCAAAACCTCTGGATTTATTTGGAAGCTGTCTTTGTTGGGGGTGATATTGCCAAAGACCTGCCACAGGTGCAGTCCTTGCTTTATATCCTTATATAAAATTACGGTATTGAGCCTTATCAAGATGGCATAATACATATTTTCCCCACTACAGGAAGCAAAGCGATTTCAGAATATTGATAAATCCTGGATTAAGGTCATGCAACGGGCACAAAAGGTCACAAATGTGGTGGAGTGCTGTGTGGGAGATCCAATCCTGGGGCAGCACCTGCCAGATCTTCAGAAACAGCTGGAGTTCTGTCAGAAATCTCTTGCAGGGTAATTTCTTGCCCAAAACTGTTTTTGTTTGAAGCATTTATACGAAAACATCCTTTTTTCCCCAGTTACAAATAGCAGTACAGATGATTCTAATCATGTGTACAATTAGATGATGTGATCTATTTTAACAGGTACCTTGAGAAAAAGAGGCTTTTGTTTCCACGTTTCTTCTTCGTGTCTGATCCGGCTCTGTTGGAAATCCTTGGACAAGCCAGTGATTCTCACACAATTCAGGTTAGAACATCAGTTGTCTCTATAGAAAAAATGTTGGAATCACAGTACCACTGTGTAAGACCTTGACAGTCCCATTTCCATGTCTGTGTGTTATCAGGATATCTAGTCAGCACGAGATTTGGTGTAAAAAAGAAACATGGGATTAGGTGTTGTTAAAAGATAACTTTACAATGGGATTTTTAATTTCCTCATAAATGAATCTTGATGTTACCTTTTAATAGTGAAGAAAAATGCATGTGATAACCTCTTCAAAACGTTTTGACAAGTATTCATCTATCATACTGACATTTGATTCATTCTAGTTTTTAATAAAAAACTGTAATATTGATACAATTATTTTTCAGTCACATCTTCTTGGAGTCTTCGACAATGTAAATGCAGTAGAGTTTCATGCAACAGAGTATGACAGGATTTTGGCAGTTATTTCACAAGAAGGAGAGAAACTACCGGTATGTAATGCTAATAACCTTTTTTAGATTATAACTATAATATAATTACGCATTTGCAGATTGTAAATATATGGGACTACATTTGTTACTTTTAATCTAAAGCCATTTAGCATCTTTTGCAAATGGAGCTCTGAGTAAATGCTAGTAAATGTGTGTTTATGGTTTCAGCTGGACGATGCAGTCATGGCACAGGGAGCAGTGGAGCTCTGGCTTGGGGAGCTGTTGTTGCTACAGCAGTCTTCATTACATACTGTTATCAAAGCTTCAGATCTAGAGATAAATGATGAAGAATTTGATCTTCTCTCTTTTCTCAACAAATTTCAAGCCCAGGTCAGAAGACGATAGTATGGCTGTTAGTTAAAACATTTACTGCTGTTTGCTGTTTTTTAATGTGTGACTAGTGGCACCCTAATGGATGTCAGCCCAAGCCCTTAGTATTGATATTATATCGTAATATGGATTTTCTCCACTGCTTAAGACCAATACCAGAACTGTTACAAGAACTGTGACCGTACAATCCACCCTCCATCTCCACCTTCTTGTAAAAGTGTTTACAACAAAGTTTTCAAACAGTGCACCCTTCAATGTGTTCCTAGAAAATCATTGTCATATATTTTAGTAATGACCTATCCTTGACCCAATCAAATTTTGAGATAGTGACCACTTTGTCCAGAATTTTAGGCCCAGGCCTCACGAAACCACTAGTTTATGCCCTGTTTGATTTTTTTAGGTGGGCCTGCTAGGAATCCAGATGCTTTGGACAAGAGATGCAGAAGAGGCCCTTGAAAATGCTGAAGATGACAAGGAAATCATGCCTTTCACCAAAAAGAAATTCCTAAATCTACTCAGCATACTCATTAAACAAACCACCCACGACCTCACCAAATTTGACAGAGTCAAATATGAGACACTTGTCACAATCCATGTGCACCAGAGTGATATATTTAATGATCTAGTAGGTCCTTTGAAAATTCTTACTTCTCCATGTCCACTGTCACTCATTCATTAATATTGCATGACTGTTATTGTCATTTATGTAACATATTCCTATTCATACTCCACTTTATCCACAGGTGAGAAAGCGTATTAAATCCATCAGTGACTTTGAATGGCTGAAGCAGAGCAGATTTTACTACAAGGAGGACCTGGATAAGGTCCTTGTATCGATTACTAATGTTGACTTCATTTATCAGAATGAGTTCCTCGGCTGCACAGATCGTCTGGTTATCACCCCTCTGACTGATAGGCAAGAAAAGAGGAATTGATTTTGTTTGTTAATAACTTTAAATGTATATTTAATTCCTTAATGGAAATTAAAAAAAAATGCTTTTTCTCTATATAGGTGTTACATCACACTCTCCCAGGCTTTAGGCATGAGCATGGGAGGAGCCCCTGCTGGACCAGCTGGCACTGGGAAGACAGAAACTACCAAAGACATGGGTCGCTGCCTTGGCAAGTATGTTGTGGTTTTCAACTGCTCTGACCAAATGGACTTCAGAGGACTTGGCAGGATATACAAAGGTATACCAGGCATTGCAACAATTCATGAAGCAATGTGGTGTGGTGTACAGTTTGCCTTATGTCATTACGTGTTCTTTTCTTTCAGGCCTTGCACAGTCTGGGTCATGGGGATGCTTTGACGAGTTCAACAGAATTGACCTGCCAGTGCTTTCTGTTGCTGCTCAGCAGATCTACATTGTTCTGCAAGCACGCAAGAAACACAAGAGTAGTTTTATTTTTAGTGATGGGGACTGTGTTGACCTGAATCCAGAGTTTGGTCTGTTTATCACCATGGTAAGCTACATAAATGCACAGGTGTCTGTTTACAAGAAACACCTGAAAGTTGGTGGACATTTTTAATATGTGTAATAAACAAGTTTCCCTGTATGTAGAATCCTGGATATGCAGGTCGTCAGGAACTTCCTGAAAACCTAAAGGTGCAATTCAGAACAGTGTCTATGATGGTGCCAGACCGGCAGGTGGGTGACTGGCTATTGTAGGGAATTTTACTAGAACTTTTGCTTTAGACATACAAGTTAGTTTCTCACTGTTGTCTTTGGCAGATCATCATGAGAGTCAAACTAGCCAGCTGTGGATTCAATGAAAATGTTATCTTAGCCCAGAAATTCTTTGTTCTTTATAAACTATGTGAAGAACAACTTACTAAACAGGTGAGAATCTTGGTCGGTTCTTAATTTCTGTTTTGAATGAATGTTGACCCACTAACACACAGTTCTGCTATTTGTAAGGTTCACTATGACTTTGGACTCAGGAACATCCTGTCTGTGTTAAGAACACTTGGGGCCTGTAAAAGAGCACGACCTGATGACACAGAGTCAAGCACTGTCATGAGAGTGCTGCGTGACATGAATTTATCTAAACTGGTATGGCACAAACTCACTCTTGACTGACAGGAATCATTAAATTGTATATGCAGGTAAAGTACTGTGTAAATGAGTCTCTCCCTGTGTTTCAGGTGGATGAGGATGAGCCACTTTTCATTAGTCTAATCAATGACCTCTTTCCTGGTATCCAGTTGGATGGGAGCACATATACTGAACTTCAAACTGCTGTTGCTCATCAAGTTGAGCTAGCTGGTATTGTCAACCACCCACCATGGAACCTCAAACTTGTTCAGGTACATCAAACCTGCTTCTTCTGTGTTTTAAGTTCCTGTTGTAATAAAGTTAGCATTTGGGAAATACCCCTCTTACTTTTATGTCATTGTCACTCTGACAATCAGCTTTATGAGTCTTCACTAGTACGCCATGGCCTTATGACTTTGGGCCCAAGTGGAGCTGGGAAGACCACAGTCATCAACATTCTCATGAGATCTATGACTGAATGCGGAAGCCCTCACAGGGAGATGCGCATGAATCCGAAAGCAATCACTGCACCGCAGATGTTTGGTCGTCTTGATGCCGCCACAAATGATTGGACCGACGGTATCTTTTCTACTTTGTGGAGGAGGACACTGAAAGCTAAGAAAGGTCTGTAACACATTTAGTGAGATGTCTGTGAAGATCTATGGTTGTCCAGGTGAAACCTCATCAAGAAACTCAAGCTCTTCCTGTTGCTTTTGTTTCAGCACTTGGAAGTTTCACTATACATAACAAATTACCTATGTAAAAACAAACTGACCCAAAACATAGTACTTAGTTAAATATTGTCTGAACAACATTATGTGATATTGTCTGAATGCCATTATGTGATTTGAGAACTCAATAATGTAACTGCTCTGAAATGTGTACACTTCAGGGGAGTTCATATGGATTCTGCTGGATGGTCCTGTGGACGCCATATGGATTGAGAACCTCAACTCTGTTCTGGATGATAACAAAACACTGACCCTAGCTAATGGTGACCGCATCACAATGTCACCGTCCTGCAAGTTGGTGTTTGAGGTGCATAACATGGATAATGCCTCCCCTGCTACTGTGTCTCGAGTGGGTATGGTCTTTATGAGCTCATCAGCTCTTAGCTGGAAACCCATACTCCAGGTATAGTTATTTTATGAAGACATAAATGGAGAAAATGTGTGCAGAAAAGAAATAATGCTGTTTTTTTACAATGGAGTGCTTATATGAAAAATGGCCTTTATGTTTCAGGGATGGGCTCATAAGCACAATGCAAAACAGGCCGACAGCATTATTACTTTGTATGACAGGGCATTTGAGGATGTCTACTTGTATATGAAGCAGAACCTTAAACCCAAAATGGAGCTTTTGGAGTGTAACTACATAATGCAGGTACGTTTATCCAAATAAGATGCTGGAGCAAAAGAAAGAATTAGATGATGCCGGTAAACTCCTTCAGAACTGTCTGATTATTCTCCACTTTTAGTCTGTGAATCTGCTGGAGGGCCTCCTTGCAACCAAGGAGGTAAGTGGCTCTACTGATAGCAAACACCTTGAGCGCCTCTTTGTCTTCTGCCTGATGTGGAGCCTGGGAGCCCTTTTGGAGTTAGAGGATAGAGACAAACTGGAAACTTTCGTCAGAGGCCACGACAGCTGCATTGATGTGCCTCAAGTAAAGCCAGGAGAAACCATGTTTGAGTACATGGTCAACTTGAACGGTAAAGTCATTTTATAAATCATCTATCATCACTTTGCTGTCTTTGTGTATTTTTAAAGTGAGTGTTTGAATGACACTTTGCAGGTGTATAGTATTGCTATCAGGCTGACTCCTTCTGTTGCAGGTGAGTGGTGCCATTGGAACAACCACGTGGGGGAATATGTCTATCCCACTGACCATGTTCCAGACTACACCTCCATTCTTGTGCCAAATGTGGATAACACAAGAACCTCTTTCTTGCTGGAGACTATTGCCAAACAACACAAGGTGATGTGTCTCTTATAAAATAATTATATGCTGTTAAAAATAGAATTACTTGTTTGGCTTGGTAGTTATATCTATGATAGATGAAAATTATGTATATGTAGGCTGTACTGCTTATTGGTGAACAAGGGACAGCTAAGACGGTGATGATAAAAGGCTACACAAAAAAATACGATCCCGAGACAGACCTGTTCAAATCCCTGAACTTTTCATCTGCAACAGAACCCATGATGTTTCAGGTAAACTATGTACTGTTAAGTTTTCTGTATCTTTGTGCAGTTCTGTATCGGCTTTTGTTTGTGAAAACTTTTTGTCATTTATAGAGAACAGTGGAAAGCTACATTGAGAAAAGAATTGGCAGCACCTATGGACCCCCAGGAGGGCGCAGGATGACGGTCTTTGTCGATGATATAAATATGCCTGTTGTGAATGAATGGGGGGATCAGGTATTCATATATATTTATTTTAAAAATATATTTATAATTTCATGGTCAGTCTGTTTAATCTGAATAACTACTCTGTGACTCCCCAAACAGATCACTAATGAGATTGTCCGCCAAATGATGGAAATGAGTGGCATGTACAATCTGGACAAACCAGGAGACTTTACCACAGTTGAGGATGTACAAATATTGGCTGCCATGATTCACCCTGGTGGAGGGAGAAATGATATCCCGCAAAGATTGAAAAGACAGTTTACAGTCTTCAACTGTACTCTGCCGTCCAACACTTCCATTGATAAGATCTTTGGTAGCTGTCTCTGGAATTATTCAGTTTTTATGCATACTGTAGGCTGTATTAAATTATTTTTTTTTTTTAAATTCATGCGTTTTTTTCTGCAGGTGTAATAGGGTGTGGCTATTTCCATGCATGCAGAAATTTCAACCCTGCGGTATCAGATATGATTGTGTTGCTTGTATCTGCTGGGAGGATTGTATGGCAGTGGACAAAAGTAATTATTTGGCAGGTGATGGCAAACTAATTGTAGTGATAGATTTATTCAATAAGGCTAAATGACGTTTTATCATTTCACTCTAAAGGCAAAAATGCTTCCCACGCCATCAAAGTTCCACTACATCTTCAATTTGAGAGACTTGTCCAGGATCTGGCAAGGAATGGTAAACGTTAAGGCAGAGGAGTGTGGTGATATCCCTACTCTTCTGGCTCTTTTCAAGAGTGAATCTACAAGGGTTATTGCAGACAGGTACAGTGCTTGCATACAGTAAATCCCCATCTAAGTACAACAAAAAGGCTGACTTAACCACTGTTCTATTGTAGGTTTATTTGCTCTGAGGACAGAGAGTGGTTTGAGAAGGCTGTATCCCGTGTGATTCAAGAGCATGTTGACCCTGGCCTTGTCCCAGAACTTCATCCTGAGCCATATTTTGTGGACTTCCTCCGAGATGCACCTGAGCCAACTGGAGAAGAAGAAGAAGATGCCTGTTTTGATGCCCCTAAAATTTATGAACTGGTATGATTTGTTTTAGAACCCGCAAAACATTTTTGTACTGTTGAAAACATAATCTGAGAAATTTAATGTTCTTCCAGGTACCAAATTTTGAGTTTTTATCAGAAAAGCTGATGATGTATCAGACTCAGCACAATGAGACTGTAAGAGGCTCCAGTCTGGATCTGGTTTTCTTCACAGATGCTATGACCCATCTTGTCAAGGTCAGACCAAGCCAGTCCCTCTGCAACATGTATTTTAGAAGAGACTGTAGTCATGCTTGTTTTAAATTTGACTTGCTTTAGATCTCGCGAATCATTCGAACTGACAATGGAAATGCCTTACTCGTGGGAGTGGGAGGATCAGGGAAACAGAGCCTGACTCGGCTAGCCTCATACATAGCTGGATACAATATCTTCCAGATCACATTAACAAGGTGAGAACAGACACAACAGAATTAGTGCTAATACTTACTTTACCTCTGATGTAATTAAACACTGTAATGATTAATCTCATAATAATCATTTCGAATGATGTTGATGATTCATATTGTTAATCTAGAAAATGGACAGTTTTTATCATTTTATTTACACTGTTAAACATGATGTTGCAATTTCACCTAATTCCCTGACCCTAATGTAAGTAAATTTATATATTGCAAATTTGAAAACCCACACTCATCTTTGAAATTTGACTTCACTCAAATGATTAAGTAATCCTCCATGGGTGACTTGGAGTTCCAGGGTTAGTTAGGTTTTGTCAATCATGAAAACAGTGAGCCTGTTTTCTTACAGTGCAATCTTTATTTTCTCATTAGAACATACAACATGGGTAATTTCATGGATGACCTGAAACTGTTGTATAAAACAGCGGGAGCTGAAGGCAAAGGCATCACCTTCGTCTTTACTGACAATGAGATCAAAGATGAGGCATTCCTTGAGTACCTCAACAATGTTCTCTCTTCTGGAGAGGTGAGGACCTTTAAGGGTACAAAACAGTGACATATTTGAAGCTTGACCAACTTAGTCTGCATTTGCAAGTATATTAAAGACTGTTATATTTGTTCTATTTTTAACTTCCTGAAGTTGTCTTTGTGTCACAGAAATAAAGAGATCAGACAGAATTTTACATTTGCAAATGAAAACCTGTACTGTTCCTGATGGCTTAATTTTAAATAACCTGTGTGCAGGTATCCAATCTTTTTGCTAAAGATGAGATTCAAGAGATCACCCAGAATCTGATCTCAGTGATGAAAGCAGAGTTTCCTCGCATTCCACCAACTTTCGACAATCTTTATGACTACTTTATATCTCGGTCTAAAAAGAATCTGCATGTTGTCCTTTGCTTCTCGCCGGTAAGTTAAAATTTTGTGTAGTCATTAACCAAAAGTAATGACCCATAGATTGGATCCTATTTTTCTACATCTTTATTCGTTTCATTTTCACTCCCTATTTTGTCATACACTTCTACTAAGTGAACTCTGCATAAATGAATGTTCTCTCTTTGAATTACATGTTGTCGGGTCTCTTTGATAGGTCGGACAAAAGTTTCGCTCTAGATCTCTGAAGTTTCCAGGATTGATTTCTGGTTGCACAATGGACTGGTTCACCCCATGGCCCAATGAGGCTTTGGTGGCCGTGTCCAACTATTTTTTGTCAGAGTTTCCAATGGTTTGCTCTGATGCTGTGAAAGCTTCTGTTGTGACCACTATGGGAACATACCATGACAAAGTGTCTGAAACATGTGAAAGCTACTTTGAAAGGTATAAGACACAAGTCACATTTAGCTCACATTGTTGCATTGTAATTATATTCATAGTTTATTTATATATTTAAGATATTCTTTAATTTTTTTGTCCAGAATTTTACATGAACTGATAACTAAGTTCTATCTTCGTATATCTTTCAGGTTCCGAAGAAGAACTCATGTCACCCCTAAATCCTACCTTTCTTTTATAAATGGCTACAAAACGCTGTATGCTGAAAAGCATAACTATATCAACACACTAGCAGAGCGCATGAATGTTGGTAAGCAAATGCAACAGCAAGGTTATGACATGGTGTAAATGTCATCTGAGAGAAAGGATTTTTTAAGATGTTACTGATTTCCAGGGTTGGAAAAACTGCATGAGGCGAGTGAGTCTGTTGATCAACTATCGAAAGATCTTAAAGTAAAGGAAAAAGAGCTTGCTATAGCATCTGTCAAAGCTGACAAGGTAAATACAGTGCCAGCCTCCAGTGACCATGCACAAAATTTGCGTCTTTTAATGATGGATGGATGGATGATTAGTTATATGTTTTCTCAAGTCAGAGTGTACACAGTGAAGAAGAAATAAACCTTAAAATCACAAAATGTGGCAAAGAAAGAAATGCACCATAATAAGTTCATTGCAGGTCTGTTATTTAGAATATTTTTTATTATAACATGAATAGTTTTGAGCCCTGCGATAGACTGGCGACCTGTCCAGGGTGTACCCCGCCTCTCGCCCGATGACAGCTGGGATAGGCTCCAGCTGTGACTCAGTCTTGTCAAAAGACTGAAAGATGAACAGCTTGTGGGTGTTTTTGTGATACAGTTTTTAACAAGGCACATTTTACTTTGCATTTACATAGGTGGTGGCAGAGGTAACAGTCAGTGCTGAAGCTGCTACCATCATAAAGAATGAGGTCCAAGTGGTGAAGGATAGAGCCCAGAAAATTGTGGATGGGATTGGGAAAGAGAAAGCTTTCGCAGAAGAAAAACTAGAAGCTGCCAAGCCAGCTTTAGCAGAAGCTGAAGCTGCGCTGAATGTGAGATCTGTGTAACTTCTTTTAACTTTTTTTGTATTTACGTCATATACTGTATGCTGTACAACATTATACTTACATATCTTACAGACTATCAAACCAGCTGACATAGCCACTGTAAGAAAATTGGCCAAGCCTCCACATCTCATCATGAGGATTATGGACTGCTGTGTGCTTTTATTTCAAAAGAAGTTAGACTCCATCACTGTTGATCCAGATCGGCCTTGTCTTAAGCCATCATGGGCAGAAGCAATGAAGGTAATGGCACTTTTTCATCAAAATGTTTTCAGTGGTTGCAGTTCAGTAAGTACCCATACTTTCTACCCAAATGGAGAGAAACAATGTCTGTATATAAGTTACTTATGGCTCCCTTTTGCCTTTTTTTGTCTTCTCTTTAGTTAATGAGTGCTACTGGTTTTATGGCGTCCCTCCAGAATTTCCAAAAGGACAAAATTAATGCAGAAACAGTAGAACTACTGCAACCCTACTTTGAAATGGAAGACTATACAATGGAAAATGCCAAGAAAGTGTGCGGTAATGTTGCTGGTCTGTTAGCATGGACCGTGGCTATGGCCACTTTCTATGGCATAAACAAAGAAGTGCTGCCACTCAAGGTAAAGTTAATTTGATACTTATATTTTGCTGTATACATCTGGCAAATGTGAATGTACTTTGATACTGCAATATTTCAATCATGTGTTCAGATGTATTTTAGGTGAATAGAATAAATCATAGCTTTTAGCTCCCTTGGGATAAATAACTAAAGTGTCATCTATCTAGCCCTCTTGTATGACACATCATTAATAAAAGCAGATAAATACACAGATAAAACGAGTATTTTAATAATTAAGATGCAGCTCTAAATTTGTTGGCCTCTGTTGTCCCCCGTGTGGTTTTATTAACCTCAGTGTCCTTCATCTGTGTCCAGGCTAACCTTGTCATTCAAGAAAGCAGGCTAACATTAGCCAATAATGAGCTAAACCAGGCAGAGGCTCAGCTGGCTGAGAAACAAGCAGAGTTTGACAAAGTCAAGGCCAAATGTGATGCTGCTATGAAAGAGAAACAGGTGTGGTTCATCCGAAATGAAAAGTTGTAAGTTCACAGTTACCTTTATGTAGGAATTGGCATTATATGTCTTTTAAATTATTGTGTTTTTCAGGACTTGTTGGATGATGCTGAGATGTGTAGGAACAAAATGCAAGCTGCATCTGCACTAATTGATGGACTTGGTGGAGAGAAAGTTCGCTGGATTGAGCAAAGCAAAGAATTTAAATCACAGATAAACAGGCAGGTTACAAAGAATCATACAGACAGTGCATTGACAGATTTACAGATTTAAATGTATTGATTATGATAATATGATAATTAATTATAATAACTATAGCTGACACCACTTGTTTGTTTTTCTTGGCAGACTTGTGGGTGACGTGCTCCAACTCACTGGTTTCTTGTCCTACTGTGGGCCATTCAACCAAAGTTTCCGTGACATGCTGTTGAAGAACATCTGGGAGGCAGAGCTCAGGAGCCATAAAATCCCTTTTACAGAAAACCTCAACATCATTTCTGCCCTAGTGGACCCTCCCACTGTAAGAACAACACAACCCTACTTTTATGTCACAGCTAGCTGCACGTGACAACTGCATGGTTATTTACGTAAACAAACACAATCACTGTGCTATTTATGTTTAAGATAAGTGAGTGGAACCTTCAAGGACTGCCAGGAGATGACTTATCTGTGCAAAATGGCATCATTGTCACAAAAGCAACAAGATATCCCCTCCTCATTGATCCCCAGACTCAGGGAAAGGCTTGGATTAAGAAAAAGGAAATGGCCAATGCACTCCAAGTATATTGCCAAATGCAATTCAGTTGTGTTATTTTTACCCAAATTAGTGTTTGGTCATGTAAATACTAAAAGTAATTGATTATCCCTTCTTCAGGCAACATCACTCAACCACAAGTTCTTTCGCACTCATATGGAGGACTGCCTGTCCTTGGGGCGGCCACTCCTAATTGAAGATATATGTGAGGAACTGGATCCTGCCCTCGACAATGTCCTTGAGAAAAACTTTATTAAATCGGGAACCAGTTTCAAGGTAGTTGTACCGACCATATCCATTAACTTAGCAAAACAACAAAAAAAATTTGTACCCTTAAATTCTTCGATTTGTCTTGTAGGTTAAAGTGGGAGATAAAGAGGTAAATATTATGGATGGCTTCCAACTCTATATAACCACCAAACTGCCTAACCCAGCATACACCCCAGAAGTCAGCGCCAAGACATCCATCATTGATTTCACTGTAAACATGAAGGGCCTGGAGAACCAGCTGCTTGGACGCGTCATCCTCAGAGAGAAACATGTCAGTATTTATTTTTTCCAGGGCAAAACGGGCTGACATTCATTAGTGGTAAAGCAGTATCTATATAATAATGGAAACAGCTGTAATAAGTTTAAGACCTATTGACAATGAGTGTATTTTTAGTGTTTCAGTATTTAGTATGTAACACTGATGGTTTCCTTGGCTGCACAGGGATTTCACATTCAATTATTGCACGTTTAACAGGAACTCGAGGCAGAAAGACTGAAGCTCATTGAGGATGTAACTGCCAATAAGAGAAAGATGCAAGAATTGGAAGACAACTTACTGTTCAAACTCAGCAGCACAAAAGGTAGTACAGTTACTAGTTTAACCTGAAGCCAACATCTTCAAAGGCATACCTGGAATGTATTTATATCTAAAAAAAATTCTCTGTTTATGTGATTAAAGGTTCCTTAGTTGATGATGACTCGATGATTGGCATTCTAACTATAACAAAACAAACTGCTGCTGAAGTTAGTGCAAAGCTCAGTGTTGCAGCAGAAGCAGAGTTGAAGATCAATATAGCTCAAGCAGAGTATCGTCCTGTTGCATCTCGAGGCAGCATCCTTTACTTCCTTATCACAGAGATGAGCATGGTCAATGTTATGTACCAGACCTCCCTGGGTCAGTTCCTCAAAATCTTTGACCTGTCACTGGCAAGGTATGTTAGGAAATATGTCTGCACAATCTTTTTTTTTTTTGGCTTACTCTAAGAACTAACAAATTTGTGTGGAAAGAACAGAGTGATGCAAAAAAACAGTTTAACCTTTTACTATATCAAGACAAAATGTGGCACTATATTTCTCTGTCTTCTCTCTGTGTACCATCATTCTCTTGTATTTGCTTTTGCAGGTCTGAAAAGTCCTCTAAAACTCAGAAGCGAATTGCAAACATCATTGAATATCTGACATTTGAGGTGTTCAGATACACAGTCCGAGGTCTGTATGAAAACCACAAGTTCATCTTCACACTCTTGCTCGCCCTCAAAATTGACTTACAGAACCACAAAATAGAGCACAACAAGTTTCAGATTCTTATTAAAGGTAAGGTCTTCATCAATGCCTGGAAAATTTTATCAGCCTTATTTGTTATGAGAACTTGTAACATGATAAGTTCTTTGAATATAACACAAGGTGGCGCAGCTCTTGACCTGAAGACATGCCCCCCAAAACCATTCAGTTGGATCCTAGATATGGTGTGGTTAAACTTGGTAGAACTCAGCAAATTACCACAATTCACTGATATCATAACCCAGGTGGGCTTAAGTTTCATGGATCCTACATCTGAATTCTCCATCAACATGCACTGATACAGTGTTGCTATCGACATGTTTTGTAGGTGTCTCAAAGTGGGAAACACTGGAAAGCGTGGCTGAATCTTGATGCTCCGGAGGAAGGTTCAATTCCAGATGGATACAACTCTCTTGATGTCTTCCAGAAACTTTTGTTGATAAGGTTGGATCCCGCTGCTGGACTGTTGTTAGTGTGTTTAAATACACAGTATGATGTAATAATATTTGATGATGTTGTTTTTGTTTTTTTCACAGGTCTTGGTGCCCTGACCGAACGCTATGTCAGGCCATAAAGTATGTGGGAGATTCTCTGGGCGCGAAGTTTGCTGAGCCTGTCATCTTGAACCTTCACGGCACTTGGAAGGAAAGTGATCCTCTCACCCCTCTCATTTGCTTCCTTTCTATGGGTTCAGATCCAACTGATCAGATTGAAGCACTTGCTAAGAAACTTGAACTTGGTGAGCCTAGCTGTTCTGTTAAACTTGCAGCTTTTAATTTATTGTCTTGACTCTGAAGAGGCCGTGTCATGGTCTCATTACATTGCTTTGTTTTACAGAATGCAGAGCAATATCCATGGGACAAGGGCAAGAGGTGCATGCAAGAAAGCTTATTCAGACGTCAATGACACAGGTATTTTTATCGTATAAATTAATGACATTTTACATTGTATGAGTGAGATATTTCATATGGGAGTATATTGCTGACTTTTTTCAAGAGCAGTATCTGCCATTTAGAGATTATGTTTCCTTGTTTTCACATTCATATCTTTCAAAACTCTTCCTACGCTCAAATGGTCTGCTCACTTATCTTAGTACATTAAGTAGCCTATGACCACCCTCTTGAAAAAAAAGTTTATTCAAAATGATGGTTGATTATTTAGACTGATCTGTGACCTCTGTATCTGGAAATGTATAGGGAGGTTGGGTACTTTTGCAAAATTGTCACCTTGGCTTGGAGTTTATGGATGAGTTGCTAGAAACAATCACAACTGCGGAGACCACGCATGATACTTTCAGAGTTTGGATCACCACAGAACCACACGATCAGTTCTCTATCACACTCTTGCAGGTGAGTCTTTACAAAGCTTTTATGTACAGAAAGGTGTTAGAATGCATAACTTTATATATTCCTTTGCATCTTGACCTAGACTGCACAAAACAGTTGTACACTTGTTTACAATACACGTATGAGCTCAAAGCAAATGTCTCTTACCTCTTTACCTCTAGTCCTCAATCAAGTTTACCAACGATCCACCCCAGGGAATACGTGCCGGCTTGAAAAGAACATTTGCAGGAATTTCACAGAACCAGTTAGAAGTCAGCAACCTTCCCATGTGGAAGCCTTTGCTGTACAGCGTGGCCTTTCTCCACACTGCTGTGCAGGTACTGTCCATTCTGCGGGCATGGGTGCATTCATTTAGCCCTACTTCATTTGGTAATTTTTTTTTCTCCATATGTTTTTATCTGACATATTAATTGTTTAAGGAACGACGCAAATTTGGACCTTTGGGTTGGAACATACCTTATGAGTTCAACTCTGCTGATTTCACTGCAAGTGTCGAATTTGTTGAAAGACACTTGGATGATTGTGGCCCCAAAAAGGTGAGGAACCGGCAAGTGTAAGATTGTAAGACTGTCATATCATCTTCCCTCACTTATCAGTTTGTGTTTTTTTACAGGATGTGTCATGGGTAACTGTGCGATACATGCTGGCTGAGGTGCAATATGGAGGAAGGGTTACAGATGACTATGACAAACGCCTATTGAAGTGTTTTGCTTGTGTAATTATCCCAATTTAGTTTTAATTTGTGTTACATCTGTTGATCAATAATTGGATTGAATTAGTTACATGAGATTTGGTGCTTTTCATGGCAGGTGTGGTTCAGTAAAAAGATCTTTGACCCATCGTTTTGCTTTTACACTGGATATAAAATTCCTTTGTGCAAGACAGTAGAAGAGTACATGGAATACATCCAGAGCTTGCCCACTGTGGATTCCACAGAAGCATTGGGACTGCATCCTAATGCTGATATCACGTAAGGCGACACAGTGGTCATTATGAAGCATTAAAACTGATAATGATTTAAATACTTAGCCTAATATTATTGCTAACATTATATTTCTGCTCTGTGTTGAATGTTGACTAGATACCAGACAAACACATCTGCTGAAGTGTTAGACACAATCACAAATATTCAGCCCAAGGAAAGTGCAGGGGGATCAGGAGTGACTCGAGAGTCTATTGTTCACAGCATGGCAGAGGACATGTTGGACAAACTGCCCCCTAATTATGTGCCACATGAGGTCAGTTTGTTTCATTCATATCGTTTGACTTTTAGTCATAAATTCTTGCATCAAATAAAATTTTAACTATGCACTTTTGAATGTTTAAGGTCAGAGCCAGACTCTTGAAGATGGGAACTTTTAACCCAATGAACATCTTCCTACGTCAGGAGGTGGATCGAATGCAAAGGATTATCAGTGCAGTGCGCTCTAGTCTGACTGACCTGAAGCTGGCCATTGATGGCACTATTATAATGAGCGAGGTCAGATGACCGATTTATCACATAGCACACACCATCACTCACTAATTTTAGTTAATGGTTGTAATTAATGTTTCTGAGTGTTAAATTGAAACATCATCTTGAGCAAAACTGCAAAAAAATAGTTTATAGTGTTTTGAAACTATTCATTTGTACTTCACTTCTAGAACCTCCGTGATGCCCTGGACAATATTTTTGATGCCCGTGTGCCAAATCTGTGGAGGAAAATCTCCTGGGAGTCTTCCACACTGGGCTTTTGGTTCACTGAGCTTCTGGAGAGAAACAAACAGTTCCACTCATGGGTCTTTGAAGGACGACCCAAAACTTTTTGGATGACCGGTTTCTTTAACCCTCAGGGTGAGTTACAGGTTTATAGCTTTTCCTATCACATTACAGATACATGTCATACACAAGCAAAATAAAAACACTAGACTGTTGGTTTTAACCGTTTAAGCATTGCAACTTTGACCTTATAGAACCATATATCACAATAGGCTAACGATTGAGATCTCTTAAGTTTGTTAGGGATAAACTGTGCTAAATGAAGACCTCCATAAATGTCGCCATCAGTTGGGGATGAACGGCATCAGACTTAATACCGTCTTTTATCATCAATGTTTGCAGGGTTTCTAACAGCTATGAGACAAGAGGTAACTAGGGCAAACAAAGGCTGGGCTCTAGACACAGTCACATTGAACAACAAAGTGCTGAAGCAGGCAAAGGAGGAGATCACAACCTCACCAACAGTGAGTCAAAACCAATGTTGTGAACAAATGTTTATTCTTTAAGTAACAAATGAAAATAACATACTTTTCTTTTCCTCTATAGGAGGGAGTGTATGTCTATGGTTTGTACCTGGAAGGAGCTTCCTGGGACAGGAAGAACATCCATCTCATTGAATCCTCACCCAAAGTGCTGTTTACTCCGTTACCCGTCATCCACATGTTTGCCATCAATTCCACTGCCCCTGTGGATCCTAAGCTTTATGTCTGTCCCATCTACAAGAAACCAAGGCGCACAGACCTGAATTACATCACCGCAGTGGTGCTGAACACCATCCAGTCTCCAGACCACTGGATTTTGCGTGGGGTTGCTTTGCTCTGCGACATTAAATAAAAGATAGCAGCATATTGGTATTTTTGTGTAAATAATTAAAGCTATTCTTGTTCAATAGGATCTCTGACTGACCTGCCCATCCATCCCAAGCCTGTGATAATTTTTCCGCCAGGATCTGTACTGCTTTTTTAAATAACCATTGACTCTATATACTAGGAAATAACTCAACTGTTTGTGTGGATCAGCTGCCGTCGTAAGCTGTCGTAAAACTTTTTTTTCTTTTTTTTCCTGAACTGGCTGAACATCCTTATTTCCCTTCAGACTGAGCAAAACTCACATCTACGCTCACAGTTGGAAAAATAATGCATTCAGTTCACAGTTCACAAAAATATGTACACGTTCATGCACAACACTGCTCTTAGGATGCTTAACTAGTTCACAGGCCACTGATAGGAGTGTTTAAGTGTATCTAATAAAATCTAGTCGCACTCCTTTTAAACTAAATAAACGAAATGCCAACATGTGGACATTTTACTTTATTACTAGTATCCTGAGTATTCAGTCTTTATTTTCCAGTGCAATTTATTAAATAGAATATACAATAAACACTATTTCATTACTTTAAAATTACTTTAAAAAGAGTATTATTAAAAATAAAATGTCTCCAAGTATAAAAATTACAACAAATCCGACTTAAACAAGATAAACTTTACTGAACACTTTTAGAAGCATCTTGTAAACTATTAACAGCTTAAAGGAAAAGCTGTCAAAAGATGATGGTGTCAGTACTGGCAGATACTTAAGGTAACAGTATCGCACATGAAAACATGGCATCAAGCCCTACACTGCAAACTTATGCAGCGTCATTGTGAACAATGAACAGATCACATTTCACTGGACATAGTTGAATGAGGTATGAGTCCTTTCCTATTTAAACTTGCTGCTTTTTGTAATATGAATTATATGTTGATGCTCCCACTTACCTCCTTTACAGATCAAGAATAGAGATGAAGGTGGAAATCCACACTCGATATTGTGGAATAAGGTATGGGTCTCTCTGTTCGAGCTTGCTGATTTATGTGTTGCGAATAATATGTTGAACTTACACTCAGTTTCCATACAGAGTGAGAGTAGACATGAAGGTGGAAGGCCTCAACACCTCAGGAGCTTAAAAACCAACCACCAAACCACCTGGCCACACTCACACACCAGCACTGAAATGCAGGTAACCCTTCTTGTAGAGAGGCTGAGATGTATGAATGTGTTTGTCATTTAAGGTAAAGATGAGTTACAGGCAGTAAATGCTATTCAGTGCAATGAATACAAAATTAAGCCATAAGCATGTGTCTAAGGCAAGGAAGGAAGTGCTGTTTGAGTGACATGTTCTTTTTCACTGGGTAGAAGACAAGCAACTGGCGCCAGCCATCTATCCCCCCTCCCAACCTTTGAGTGATTCGCAATTATGTCAAGAGGGGAAAATGGTGTCCCTTTGAAAAAGTGTTCTTCATCAAACACAATTAATTCCGCTCCTTTCACTTATTATTTCCACCGTGGACCACGTCCTGCTAGTCAGCCTGTTAACTAGAGCCTGGGCCCCAGTGAAGGTCATGCTTGGCCAAGCAAAATAACATAATAATGTGTGTAATTAATTACTAGTTCTGAAAGGGTCTTGAGCAAATTCTGGGTATTGCTACAAGTCTTTCTGACAAAAGTGTATTGATAGACAGTTATTACTAAATATAGCATAGTCAAACACATTTTATTGACGTCCTTTTTATGGGTTTATTGTGCCAAACTGAAAGATGTTAAGGATATGAATATTAAGCAACTGATCTCACTGCAAAACTAAAGAATAATAACTATGTACGGGGCGGAAGAAATCTTTTTATAGTTTAATTGTGTCATGTCCTTGTGTTATTTTTTTCATAGTTCACAGGGGCTGATAGTTTTGAATATTATGTCGTTTTTATTTAATTTTCATTTTTCTTTTTTTGTTTCTAAGAGTCAACCAAGCAGAGAGCCTTCTGCTCTTGTAATGCAAACATTAGTTTTAAATTCCAGGCAAGTCTGAATCAGCTGATTTATAAAAGCAAGATTCCCTCTCTTGTGGCTGAAATGTGTTCACCCTAAATTATTTTCTAAACAATATTTGTTTTTAAATGGTGTTTGGTGTGCACACCACTGTTACTCTACAATATATTAAACCTGAACACCTCTCATAAAAACTGTTTCCTATTTCCTACACCAACCTTCAAATCTGGATCTGATTGATATCAATTTAAAAAAAAAAAAAAAAAAAAGAAGTGCTGTTTTTGGAGTTTTGGTTGTCTACCAGCTACTCCATTATTACAAAGTATTTGACAGCAGTATTTGGATGTAATATTCCTTCCCAAAATAAATTGGGGCAGTTAAGCCACACAGGCTACTGAAGGGCAATTACAGCTTGAGCCCTTGTGGCCTCGGCAGCCGAACAGGCGGGGGCCCCTGACACCCCTGGTTGGGCCTGATGGAGTGGAGCTTCATCTGCCTAACGGCCTGGCAAAACTCCACAGGCCTGGACGAACACAACAGGCCTCCATCAGGCCAGCGCTCTCTGTCAAAGCTTACATGGCCTATTGTACACTAGGACTCATTAACGGCACAAAGTCATGTTGGTGGCTCACTAATGGATGGTTAAAAAGAATAACATGGTCCACAATAAAAGTGGGGAACTAGTATAAAACGATTTTAAAGTCTGATGATAAAAAACATCCTAAAACATTTGTAAGTGTGTCTTCCAGTAAAAATAAATGTTACTCTTCACTTCTTTGGCTTTTTAGTCACTTTAGACAATAAACAACAAAACATGTGAAACTGACAAATCTTGCATTTTCAGATACATTTGCTTCCAAGCATCAGTATCATCTTTAGATACATATTCATAGCTCTTAATGACATCGTATTTCTGACAAATAAAGGGAAACATGCTTAGGATGCTTTGCAAGTTTCTGATCCCTTCATTCCATGACATAACATGAAAATAGAACCATGGAAGAAAGAAATACATTTTGCATTGATAGCCCAACACCTTCCTGCATTAATTTAATGCATACACACCAAATGCATTTAAAGTATAAGTCAAACACCCAATATCACAAAGACCGTATATCTGTAAGTAGTGTCAGTGAAATGTCGTGAGCTTTTACTTTGTTGTTCAACAGTTTTATCTGTGATACTTCCAAGAGGTAAGAGAGGCTGCCAGCACTGATTAACTTTCTCACTCTAAATCCACCTGACTTAATTTTGTCAACAATGCACTGAGGAGCATCAAGAGTACGGCATTGCATAATAAAGAACAATATTCCTATATAGTGTTGTATCTGTAAGTTAAAAATATTATAAATAGACTAATTTTAGTGGGGGGGGGGGGGGGGGGGGGGGGCAAGGTTAATCAGGTCTTGAAAAGGGTTTTCCAGGGGCATCTGAGTGCATTCTGTCTATGGCTGAGAATCCTGGGTTAATCGCTTTAAAAGCAGTAATTAGGTGTTAAGAGGTGTGCTTGTCTGTTTAAATTAGCTTCCAAGACAGATTACCCTCTGTGACTTCCGATAACCACCCCCATCAGAACTCAGGGCTTTTCCAAGGCCCATTTTAGTTATTTAAATATAAAACACCCATATGCCATTTAAACCCAAATCAAGCTTAAATTTTAAAAATTGGTTTTAAATATGCATTTTGCTCACTTTATGGCAACTGAACTGACAAAAAAAATACTGTATTTACATTTCAAAACACCATAAAATGGACAAATAAAAAAACCCAACCAGAGATGCAAGAAAAACGATTGAACCAAATTTATACTAAAGTAGTGGAGATCTAAAGAAAGATACCAATTCTTTCAAATTGTGGTACATTGTCAGTGTTATTGTCATTTTATTTATAAAGCACATTTAAAAACAACAAATGTTGACCAGTACTGTACAAATAGAGTCTTGATCACTTCAGGGAGCTGGGAATACTTATACCCCGGTACCTGCAGACTGTAGAGTTTTTGCCAGTACTATGTTTTTTACAAAGTGTCTTACCTCCACAAAAAAGATCAGTACACAACTGCATTAAGACAGCAAACGTGTATAAATTTGTGGAAATTTGTCATCAAGTAATAACTCAGTACAAAAACATTGCTACTTCTGACAACACGGCTCTATATAGCCTCTCTATACTGTATTTCAGTTTGTCAATTCTGTCTGAAATTCATTAGAGATATACAAAATTAATGCTGACAAAAAAGTTTGCTAAGTCAGTATTTATGTTGACAAAAAAGAGTAGGTACCTAACATTTTGAGCTAAACCAAGATGAACAGCGCCCAGAGATTTGATCATTTTCCTTGGGGCCAAAAAATGGTTTACACAGAATTAAATACATTTTAATGTGGATTTGAAAAATCTAAGAGTTGTGACAAAATATCTTTCAAACTTCTTTGGTGTCATGTATCCTCTTCACTGGTACATGAATCAAACAGTTTGTAAACATTCACTGGTGCAGCGCAAAAATCCGTCTACGTTCGATCACATATGCTGCCAGGTTTTATCCATTGACTGAATGTGCTCTTTGGCCTTCATCCTGAGTGCTGCAATGCTGGAACTCCTGTCGTCTTCCATTGGATATTTATCGTTGAAGCTGGTTGGGCACTGATATGGGGGTGGACCCATAGGCTGCATACCTTGGACCATGCCGGGTGGGGTGTTGAGGAAGCTGTGGCTTGGATAGGTAGGCTGCAGGCTCTGTGGTGAACCCATGAACCCTGGAATGGTATGCATCTGTGTGGCACTGGAAATGGGTGAGGTCAGCCAGGGATCTAGTGGCATTGGGTTGCCCACGGGCCCCACATTAGGAGCCATTGGGGGACGATTGAAGGATAGCATGGGGGAATCATGGAGCTTCATGGTGCTAGTGTCCATCTTCTCTTGACGTCTCCACTTTGCCCTTCGATTCTGGAACCACACCTGGTCAGACAGAAATTAGATGAATTGTATGTCAGAAAAACAGATAATCTTGCAGAGACTGTGATGTCTGCAAGTCTATTATTATAATACCATGAGGTGGTACAACACTGGTTTTATGAGGTGTTTGATGTTAAAATGTATGCTCTTAACGTACACAGTTAGCAGGTATAGATGAAAATTAAATGCACAATCTCATGCTTTGATGTGGTAATATAATATCAGGCTGTCAGGTGAACAAATAAGTAGGACTTTTTAGTCTTTTCTGTCATGTTTGGACAAGCAGATATTTAATCCTCACTAAAACAGTGCTTCAATTTGTAGTCAATACTATAATTTAACCAACACAAACTTATGATTGTACAATAATCACACCTTCAAATCCACAAAATTAGGGTGAGATATATGTATCTTATTTAAACGTCTGACATCTAGAACTTATTTTTTTCTTTGCAATTGAAGTGCTTGGTGTCATGCTAAGATCTAAATAGGTCTCTGAGGCCTTCAAGAAAAAAATGTAATACATGCCAGTGTGTCTAAGAAGGGATTTAAAAAGATTATTTGAAATAAATTGTTCCACTGAAAGGAAAGTATTTTACAAGTGACATAGATTATAAATACATGTAAACTTGTCTAATAGACAATTCAGTCTCCAAGAACCACAAATGTTTATCACAGGATTTTCAGATAACTCTCAACTGCTGCTGTCAAAGTTTGGCCACAGTAATAGTAGGCATATTTGGTACAGACCAAAGGCAGCTTTCCACAAGAAGAAACTTGCTGGTGGAAATGTTATGGTTTGGGGTTGTGTCACTGCCAAGGAGACTGGAAGTGAACCTTTTAACAAGATAATCATTGCTATGCGCACTACCAATCCACAGAAGAATAGCTCAAAAAGAAAAGATTGGGGTTTGGGATCAATCTTTACCTGAACTCGAACCTCAGGCAAGTTGACCTTCATTGCCAACTCCTCACGGCTGTAGACATCTGGGTAGTGGGACTTCTCGAAGGCTCTCTCCAGCTCGTGAAGCTGATAAGTGGTGAAAGTGGTGCGATTTCTTCTGTGTTTCTTTTTAGTGTGCTCATCCTCCTTGACAGTCTCTGGAGATCCCTCATCATCATCCACTTCCTTCTGCAGGTGGCTCATTCCTCCGTCACACTTGTCACCAGAGAAGAGATCAGATTCTAAAATGATGGATGAGATACATACAGTGAAATTAAATTTTTGGTTGTCTCTCGGTATCATCAACCCTCTTTAATTCATGGCCAACTGCAATATTTGGTGTAGGTGCCTTTCTCAAGCCACTTTCAAACCAAATCTACACAGGCATTCATTCATTCATTCATTTTCTGTAACCACTTTTCCTGTGAAGGGTCTCCTCTGGCGAGAGGCGGGTACACCCTGGACAGGTCACCAGTCTATCGCAGGGTATCTTTAGAGTTAAATGTTGTTATTTTGTGTTAGGGATTAGAAAAAAGTTACGCTTAAATTCAAATATCTATCTCACAACTAAAACTAATTATGTGAAGAGGAAACAAAGTATATTAGGGTTACATGGGGACGGAATTGTATCCGCTAATCGAATCAACACCTAATCGAATCATATCACGGCTTTAAGCAGTCCCTAGAGATCGTAAACAGTACCAGCCAAATCTCATTGGCTTTACCCAAGAACAAGAACCCCAAGCAAGCTGATCTAATGGGTGCAGCTAAGGATCTTGGCACGGTAGCATTACTATATATTTAAAGCTACAAAGGCAAACCCTTCAGCCATAAAACCCATTCATTTCAGGATTAGATTTGTTCAGTGAAATTCACAAAGATCCACTGATATGTCTTGTGTCAGACAATCATTGGAAATTGACTCTTTAAAACCCATGTGAGGTTTCCAAGGATAATAAATGATCTGTGTTTTATTATAATTGTTATTCTATGCATAATCAAACAGTGACTCTCCACAACACTTCCCACCCTGTTACCTGTGTTAACAATAGTGTTGGGAATATTTCACAACTTTGTAGCATAAACATGGTGCCACTCTACAGCATTTCTCTGGAGTTGTTCTTTTTTTCTTACAGTTACACAGATAAAAACCTAGAAAATTGCTTCAGCATTTTGAATACTAGTTAAACTTTCTTACAATGATTTTCTTTAGCTCTTTGATTTCAAATAAGTAATGAATGAATATATGATGAAAATATATTGTCTTATGTAAGACAAAACAACTTATTTACGACTGTTTATTATTTCCAGTTTAAAGTGAAGTATTCTAACATGAAGGCTTAACAAAAGGTGAAAAAACAAATTTCTTCTCATGATTAAACTGCTTAATGACTGATGACCTTGTTTTGTTGTTAAGGGTTTGTGAACCCCTGGGGTTTGACAAGTCCCAATGACATCATGTCTTTCACTGAATTCTTCCCTTGGAGTAATCCCAAAGTACCAGATGCTACCTGTTAAACCTGCAAGTCCCTGCCTCCACTAATCTAACAAGGGACTTTAGGCGGCGTCTTCGCAAGCCAGGTAAACAGTTGTAGTCCAGATTATGTTTTCCATGAAATGGATGTACAACATGTGAGCCATGTGAGAAATGCACCAAAGCTCATTAATCATAGCAAATCGCATCAGGCAATGTGGTCAGCAGATCATTGGTTTTAAATAATGATGTCATGCAGCAAAAGGTGTGATCATTGTGAAGTGTACACCGTGAGTAAGGGAATGAGTGAGATGGTGGCTTTTAATACCCATCAGAAGGGTCTTTTCTACGTTATCACATTAAAGTCTTGATAAGGTTAAGTCAAAATATGATAAATAACAAAATGTCAGGATTCATAAAATGAATGATTGGCTACTAGTGTAATTACATTTTTTGATGTCTAGTTATCATCAACCATCTGTAATTCATGGCACACAATAATATTTGGTTTAGCTGCCGTTCTCAAGCCAGTTTCCAACCATATACTCATTGGCACCGTTTTAAATCTTAAAGTTAACTGTTATTTTGTGATAAACTCTTGAAAAGTTCACGTCAAAATAAAAATGTCAGGATTTGTAAGGTACTGCTGTCAATCTCAAACCTAAATATATATATATATTATTACATTTTTAGCTTTCAGGCATTCAGAACCATCACAGGTAAGTGTGATAATTAAAAATAAAAAAATAAAAAATTTCTTAAACATTACTACACATCATGCAGATAGGTCTTGTTTTGAAATTCAGTCTTCCAGTCAGTTCTCACTCAAGACTTGCAAAATCTTATTAACACTGGTTAATAAGACAATTCAATTTGGTGTCAGGAAGTCTTTAATGTGGATCTCAAAGGAGATTGTTTGAAATGGATCCCACTAGTGAAAACCTTCCACAGCTGTTGGGCAGACCTGATCAGACATAGGTCACCCTTTGGCTTTTGTGGGTTGTCGCTGCTGTATTTCTGGCATAGAATGTGGCTTTGTAAATATACCATTAATATTTTGAGCGCTTAATAGCATTTGCATGCTAATCTGTGTTTAATCGTGTGTTATTATATCCTGCATATACAGATGACTGTTAGGTGTCATGGCCACATGATACAATATGAGTTGCAATTGTTTGTTTACAGTATCTGTATGTAGCCATCGTATTGCATGATATAAATCATGCATACAGCATGTGTCATGTCAGATCATTATTGTACATAATAGTCAAGACAAGCAACAGATTAATTTGACTGACTTCTTAACCTTTTATTTCCAAACGGACCCATTAGTGGATTGAAGCCTCCTGTGTGAACAAGCACTGCTCTAATCCTCAGGACATTATATGAAATTTGCACATTCAAAAATGTTTCCAAAGATTAAAAAAAAAAACTTTCACTTCTCACCATGCACATGGCAAGACGAACACAGGTATGACTAACTGCAAGCAACGTCTCCTGTCTTCCATACAGGCGGGGTTGCTTGCACAATACCCAGACCCTGAAACTATATCACCTGAATGGGCTGTAATTCATATTCATTTAAGAACAAGATTCTGTTTCTAAGTTTGGACTCTTAAATCTGACATTATTTTAGGCTTTTGGATTCATGTTGGGCTGTGTTTCTGAGATATAACTAGACTATGTTTTATCCTCAGAATGTGAACACATCTTAAAAGTACAGTACATCACAGTGTGCTCTTCAGTCACCACTTGCCAGAATCATTTTGCAAATCAGGCACTTAAATACAAGTTATAATCATTTTTAGACAACCAGTTAGCTAAATATGATAGCTTCTGCTTAAAAGTAATTTTGTACTTTTGTACATTATGTGCCAATGGTGCAGAACTGTGAGGGGGGTAATGTATGTTAAACCAGAGAAATGAGACTCTTACAACCTCTTTTTAATTCCACCTGTTGTTCAGTTCAAAATGAAATAATGAGAAAGACGATCTATCAAAGTTTGTGACTCACCATGATAAGAAGAATGCTGGGAGCTGTCACCTAGCTCTGGAAGGTGCCCATAGTTGTCTGATGACACCTGCTTTTCAGGCTCCTGTGGGTTTGATCCATTGTTTTTTTGGTTGTCATCACCTCCCACTGAATGAAGTAAGGGGTCCTGGTCTTTAGTGAATCCCAGTATGACATCAATACTGTGGACTCTGCCTCCTCCACTTGACCCAGCACCTTTAGCCATATCATAGTTGTCCAGGCAACTATCATCCACTATTCCCAGGGTATCCATTGACAAATGCATCCGAGCCTTTGGAGACACTTTCTCTCTTCCTTCTCATAAAACAAAAGCTACCGAATGAGACCAGGTGAATCAGTTTTTGTACAGTTCTGCTTCACGTCCAGTAGAGATGTTTATGTGAAGTATGAGGACTCTGTACTTTCAAGGATCTCTTCAGTGAGGCTCTGTGTGTCGTTTCCACAAACGCAGAACAAACTCACATCTTTTTCTCTAAAATATTGAGAGAACAGAAAAACAGGAGAAATACACAATTAAAGGGCCTGGTGATATAGACTGTTTAACATGCAAGGGAAATTAGACGTGTCAGTGCCATAGCTGTATTAGCAAATATGTTCCCCTGTTTTGATAATCAAGATACTTTAAAGGAGTGAATGTGGTTACCTTTCATAAATTCCGTCTTAGTTTCTATTTCTTTATTTCCATTAAAATGGATTAAGAGTTATGTTGACAGACATATTTTGTCTAAAAGAAATCTCTCAAGACTTGCACTCATTTACAGTTTAAAGTTTTTATATAGGTATTCCAGTAATTTGGTCACATTGTAAGGCCAACTTGAGATACACTTACACACCAACTGGACATGGACTATTTTAATTTCTCATTTACATACAATGTGCTTTATCGAAAGCATGCATCAGCAGATAACCCAATAGACAGAACTCAAAGTAAAGAAGTATAAAGTGATCTTACCCTCTTTCAGATTCCCAACACAGGTTTCAGTATGCACATGGTGTCTCTGTAGTCCGTAAGTAGACAAATGACACTAACGATATCTACCGTAGGCACTTGTTACTCCCAGTTAAGTCCTTGAAATCCCCTGCAAACAATCGAGCAAAGGACCTGCTGCCAGAGTCCTGTGCAACAAGCACATGTAACGTCTTCCGATCTTCTGACAAAACTCTCCTTAACCACACAAGACACCAAAGCTGGCGGGGGAATGGTCGTAAAACCAAAGGGTTTAAGAGGTTTATTAATTGGAATCCTCCCCCTTTAAGAATGACTGACAGTTGTTTTCTGGTCAAGTAATTGCTCCAAATGTGTCCTGCATTCAGACCACAGAGGGAGGTCATTGCTAATGAAGCCTCAACAAAACTTTCTTTCAAAAAATCTATTGTCTGAAAGATAATGGCTTGTACTGAGAGTTTTCGCTAATCCCTTCATTTTAGACAATGTAAGGGAGCAAAGACACAGAGATGGACTTTTTACTTGAATGGCTACACACTGTAAAGACTTGTATTCATAAAATAGTTTCATTCAAGTAGGTACTTAATTCTTGCACACTGGATTATAATAAAACAAAATAAGGAGGTGAATTACTTGTGGTTCAATGAAAATTTGATGATGTTACTTCTTGTCACGTTGTTATGATGTCTTCCTATTTAAGTACATTTGTCCAATTAGTCACTGATGAAAGGCGCTGTTAAAATATAATAACAGTTCAGAATTTTTCATGTTTTTTATGCTACAGACAAGAAAATAAAAAGCTAAACTACAATTCTAAAGAAGCAAAATAATGGTAAATTTAAACAGATTAAATCAAACATGCGCAGTTAGTGAAAAGAAAAAACAAATTTTCCGCCTAATCCATACCATTCGCTGAAAATGTTTAGTTGAGACTGTTTACTTCAAATAAATGCATGGAAACTAACACTGGCAGTTCGACAAATAATCTTTTTGCTCGGCGTTCACAGTGGGGTGTGTCATCCTGCAGCCTGAAAGTTTCTCCTTTGCCAGCTGGCACAGCCAAAGCCGTTGCAGCTACAGTAAGTGTTGCAGAGATCAATCCCATCCTTAATGAGCCTAAAGACTTCACTAGAGATTTCCTGTGACCTCACTCCTCCCACCTGAAGATATATTTAGGGGTTCTTTGCACGTCAAAGACAAAATCCAACATGGAAAAATGGCGCAGAATGTTCATTTTAAAGTCAAATGTTTCAAAGACTTAAACATTTTGCACTGATCTTCAGCACAGCCACGGCTAGAGCATACTGATTGTTTTATTGTATTATTTCACCTCAGCCTTAAGAGGATGGTGTGCATGCATTTAATTAAGGAGTTAAGTGTCTTTGAATGTTTGAACATTACAGTATATATATTTTTTTATTATTATTACATTCTTGAACTCCTAGACAGCTTGGTAAATTTTCTCTCGTAGACTCTTCTCATACACGCATTACAGAGACCAAGGGATGCACAATCTTCTCGCAATGTAGAAAAAGCCTAAGCAGTTGAGGAAAAAGCCGGCTAGTTTAAAGCCATCTGGCAAAACAGGAAAGCGTTGCCAGCGCTGTATATGTGTAGAACAGCTGTGGGTTAAGTGGCTTTGGCCAGTCACATTTTCTTGGTTGTCTGGATTGTTTTCTGGGAATGAGAGACTGAAAAGACCACTACTTTTGCTTGTAAATGAAATCAAGAACTTAAAGATGCCTAACTCCAAGCAGGGATTTACCACGAAGTACGGTACACATGGTGACAATAAAGAGAGTCAGGTGTACGAGGTGCCAGCTTTCTCCAACTTTCAGTATAGGCATACAAAAAAAGAGAATGCGAAAATTATAAAAAACATTCTATAATCAATCAACAGGACACTTGTGTACAGCTTTTACGTAAGCTCTGTCCATAGCTGTTCCACTTTGCAAAACCTGGCTCGAAACAAGTAAAAACTATCATGATAAATAACATAAATGGCCCAGCTCCATGTAAATGTTTTAATGAGTTAATATGTACCAATCATGCTGGATCCTTAAAGTGACCTTAAGTCGATAATGATAAGTCAAAGCGTCTGCTCTTACATTTGTATTTGAACTGTACTCAGAAATACTGTTGTCACTGTTGACAATGTTTAATCTATTCCCTTAAAATTAAATTAATATTCCTCCTGTTCTTTACCATTTGGTCCACGTCATTAACGGCTAGTATTTATATGAGCAAGTTGCAATATGCGACTGATGGCACCCAAGTCATAGACAAGGGAAACTGATAATCATTTTATCACGTTAATATATTAAAGCTGTCCCTCTTTGCTAGTTTCCCCATTATCCTAATTGAGTACAAATTGGTTAAGAGGGTGCAGCACAGCTATCAAGCGCCTTAGTTTTATCAGATGACAATTTAAGTCCATGGGATCCGATTAGCAAGAAAGCAGCTAATGTTTTAAAGGCGCTGTGTCAGCTTACAGGGGGAAAGGGGGATGGTGAGCAGCAGGGGGATGACAGGAAGATGATGGAAAGGGAGGGTTAAACGCGGAGAGACTGGTCACGTGTTTAACTTAAGCTGAAATGTGAAGAAAAAGCTGATTCTGTCACATTTTGTTTAGTCGTGGCTGCAAATATGATAATTTTTTGCTTGGTTGTAAATAAAGTGATCTTTTTTCATTTTAAAGGAATTAAATTATTTAAAATGACTGTTGTTCAGTCTTCAAATCTTAAAATATCAGGATATATATGTAAATTATATTATATATAATATATTAATCAGCCAAATGAAGTTATGACTGTCGAGTAACCGATTGGACAGGCAGGTAAAGAAGTAAAAGGTTTAATCCTAGATTAAACTGTGTGTCCTGTAATGTGTCCTATAGATGCAAGCAATTCAGAATTAGAGTTACTGTAACCCTGCCTAATCATGGTGCACACATTCAGTGAGCCACATCCGAGGAGAACAGGCTCTTCTGTAGTACATCCTCAACTTCCAAAATGTACTTAGTCGTAGTGCTTTTGTCCTGATACTTTGCTTTAGCAATTTATGCAGTTGAAACCATTGGGCAAAGGAAAAAACAGATCTTTGTGGGATTCGGGTGCTTTATCTTTTAATCTTTCAATTTGTCATAACAGTCAGAGTTTACCCTCCCTCTACTCATCCAGATTAGGACGTTCCCATGGTTAATGCGTTTCTCACTTAAAGTCTAATTTAACCTTTTAAATGTGTGTACAAACAAACAGAGTGATTGTCACAAAAATGAAAATCTATTTTTATTACCTCCAAGACACTTTATTAAGAGTCACAAATAATCATGAATGTTAAAGCAAAAAACGTGAGGTTGGCTGTGAAGTAGGGAAGCCCTCCATATGAAAAGCAGTTTAATTCTGTAATAGGAGTAAGAAAACACAGAGGAAAGAGGAATCTTCAGGATGACAATCATTACTTGTTATATACATATAACAAGCCGAGTTGAATGGCCTTATACTGCAATTCACATGGACAACATTTTGAAGGCCGGGGCGTGGTGCAAGTTCCGTATATTTTAATGAACAGCAGTCACATGAGGGCACACTTCTCCTCTGCTGTCTGCTTCATCTCCGTCACTGTGGCCTGTGCCTTGGTTTTCAGCGCATCCACGTCCATGTTCTGAAGTTTATGGAGGAATGAATCATTGGTCTCTTCTTCCTCCTCGTCTTCATCCACCATTTTTGCGAGCTCCTCTGGCAGGTCGATGTCATCTCCGGCCATCTCAACGGTTGCGGTGTCTTGAGCACTCTATTAAGAGAAGTCATACAGAACGGTGGTTAAAAGTGGATTATATAAAACTGTTTCCTTGCCAATGCACAGTGAAGTGTTGAAGAATAATTCTACACAGTATTGTTATACTTAAAAAAATAAAAAACCTGCATAACCGTAAAAACACTTTAAATATACAGTAATCAAATAAATGTAGAAACTGGGAGTGAAATAAATTAGTCTGGTTCAAATAATTATTGATGGAATTAGGTGTCAAAAAATTCAGAGGCTAGACAGTGACTGGGGGTTTCCTTACTTCTGGAAGTCGGTATTTATCCCTCAGTGCCACTCTTAGATTGGCCCTCTCAGCCTTCTTTGTGGCAAAGTCTTGGTCACGCTGAATCCTGTAGAGTAAACACACTGAAAGTAAAACAGTCGGGAAACTCTAAGACCTTTTGTGTAGTGTAGTCAAACATACGCTGCCCGACCTCTTGATTAGATACACATGTAAAAATGAATGCCATGTAATGCAACAGTTCTGCACTACATCTTAACTTCCTCGGGGTTCAGCATTTGTTTAAAATAACTTGAGTGCTGTTAATTCAACACTGTTTTCAGTTTAGAGGCTGTGGTTTGTAGGACTATTCAGGTATGTTGATAATCCAGTTTTAATCAGTGGGCTAAGCTAGGGTGAATAACAGAAACCCTTTTATGTTTAATTCAATCCAGTAAAATCCTGCAATATGATCATACAGTTGAATTACAACTTTTCTGGTGCTGTTTCAACATAAACTGAACATTATAGCAGACGTGAAGGGGAGTTTATTGCAGCACTGTTTTATTGGAATGCATTAGTTTCCATTAGTGTACCTAATGAACTGGCAGGTGAGTGTAGTTTCAGTGAGAAAAATAAAAGTGTTATTTTTATTTAATGTATAAGCCATACATATATTGATTCAGATTTGACCCACACCTCAGTGGACTCTCTTCTCCAGGAAAGCAAATTCCTAAGAAATATAACCTAGCATAAGGACAGTGCATTAAAAGGTTAAAGGGTAGGCAAAGAAACAGGTGGCTTGTAGTAAAGCTTTCCTTAGCGATCAGTGTCTTATCAGCAGCAGCATTATCACATTATAATAATGTTGTTAGCAAGCGAAGGCGTTCGCCTGTTGATGAGATCTGTCTATGAAACATTATCTTATTAATCTAATCAAGAACGCTCACTGTGCTGCTTTTGTTCTGCTTCCCTCTGTCGCATCTGTTTAATGATCCTGACATTAACTACACTTAATCCTTGTCTGGTTCACAAAGATATGAACTAATTCTAGTTAATAATTTGAACTTTGTCTTTTTTATTTTGCAGAGTTCAGATTAACCTGTTGGGGGTGCTATCACTGTACATCATCTCAGCTTTATTAAGGTGGTTTGTTGAAGGATCAGCAAACCACCTTTTAGTGTCGTACTAAAATTTCTAAATGTAACATAATGTTTCCTGTTTATGAGAACAGAAGTCCTTGTTTGCTACAAACATACAGAGAGCTGATGCAGAGAGCTGATCCAAGTTGTGTTCACAGTAGTTTTTATGAGACCCTTTTAAAGGTGAAACTGGTTTAACTATTGTGCAAAATTTAAACCCTCATAGCTAAACTGCCACTTTATGTCTGCACTTCTTTAGTGATTTCTGCCAGTCAGTATTTTAAATATCACTCGTTAGCCTCTGTCTCTTTCTGTTTCTGGTTATCCTTATTTATTTGTACGTCTGGGTTTCGATGTTAAATTCTGATTACTATTCAGGGTACCGTGTATAATAAAAATGAGCAGTAGTAATAGACGTCGGGCTGTGTAACTGTGGAGTTGCACAGTACTAAGCAGTAGGGTTTACACAACCCAACCAGAGAAGACACAGGTTCTCATTCTTCTCCTCAATCCAGAGTTACTTCTCTAACCCAGACCCTCAACTGACGTCAATGGTGTCATTAGCCCACTTTTGTATGTGCCGCCGCTAACATTTTCAGTACGATTGGTCCGTTTTTTCGCTGGTGTTAGATTTGACCTGTGTCTATTTAAGGGTGGTCCACTCAGAGCCTGACCCTGCTATAATAAGATTAGCTGCAGCTTGGCACAGATCTGCAGTTCCTTGATGTCTCGGCCATGGCTGCTTCGCGCCTTCGCCTTATTCCCTCAGAACGCTGTGCCTCCAACACACAGACAATCTCAGAATTTACAGAGATACGGTTTTGAAGTTTATCCTACAGGAACAGCAGAAGGCAAACCTACTGAACTGTGGCTGAACTTCTGTAGTCAGAGCAGTTTTATGGCTTTCTAAACAGTGTGGCTTCACTGAAACTGTGACTTAACCACAGACTTGGATACCATTTCTAAACTGTGGGCTGAATAAAGGACTATCATATATTATTATCTTATCTTACTTTTCTGCTATATTAGTTCAATAAAAGGTACCTGAATTATGAAGTTTTAAAATTACAGACTAATATTCTTCCAATATTGTTCAAATATTATTTCTTAATTTAATTATTTAAAGAATTTTCTTTCTTTAATTTAATTTTCTTTTTCATTACCCGTGCTGCTTGAATTTACACTGTCAACTGTCAGGCGCTGCACAGGCTCCCACACTTTGTTGTTGACAATAAGACTTTAACTTCATTACAATTTGCCTTTTTACTTAACTGAAGATAACAAACACTCGAGATTGTAAGGTGATTAAATAATTATTGTTTTAAAGCGCACTGGCTAAAGGACGTGTTTAATGGCGGCTTCTTGAAGCGGAGTCCTGACAAGTTATTACACACAGAGCCTAATCTGCTTCTCTGGCTAATTTGAGCCTCGCGGATATAAATCGCTACCTAAAGCTACCTTATAAGCCTGGCCAAGCCAACAAGTTCAGATTGTGTAATACACACACACACAACGTTTTTTTAAACATATTTTAGTTAGGGTGTGTTTACTGTATGTGGGTAGATGGAAACATTAACATGTGTCTACATGTAATGACCTGAATGAGTCAAAGATTTTGCACAGTCCAGTCCAGTCCACGTCACGACTTAGTGCAGCTTGAGGCTAAGAGGAACGGTTTTATTTTTCCATTCAAGAGTTAAATAAGGACTCCAGGGAACTCTGACGACAGTCTGTGGGATCTGAATGTTCAGGATCAGAAAACTGGAGACCTGAGACATTTTATCTTTAGCTTGCAGTGTGTCAGAAAGTTGTTTACTCTAGTTCTCAATTAAACTCTACATAAATAAGCAGAATCTTTACTTAGAAACACAGATAGCAGCTTTTGTGTATTAACCATGATGCCTTTTCTGGAAAAACATCCTACCGGTTTCTTTTAAAGTCACCAGTATAGTCCATATTTCAACAGCACCCTGCCTCAGTAGATTCACATCCATCTCTTAATGTGGACTAAGTGTGCTGTATAGCGATACTGTGGCATTCCTCCAGTGTTAGCTGAAGTTGGGATGTTTTTGTTTAGTTTCTTCGTCTACATATCAGTGGAAGTCTGCATTAAGTATTACTAATCACACCTGCTAATCCCTGCTTAATGGATATGTCAGCTGCATCTTCTCATTTTAATTACTCTCCCTTTTTATCGTAAATTATCAGCTGACTGTTACCTACCATGCTACTCATGTCATATGCAGAAACATTTAGTCATTCAAAAAAATACGTAAAATCAATCTTCCACATTTGTTAGCGATTTTAAATCGCAATCTCCTGATCAGTTTACTTTATGCAATATTTTTGTCACTGTTGTCAGCCTTGGATTTATGATATAATATTAGCATCACTGCTTACTCACTTTTCTTCCACCAGCTGCCTCTGGTATTCTTCAAACTCCTCCCTGGACATGCCTTTAGACTCTGGCGTTTCTTTTCCATCGGCTGCTGCGTCAATATTTTCTTGACCTCCTCCCGTAAAACTCTTCAACTTACTGCCCAACATTTGATTCATGAGGAATGCCATTGCTCAGTTGAAATTTTCAATCCTACTAAGATTTTTTTTTTAAAGGGAAGTCTAGTACAAAGGGTAATGTTAAAATGAAATCTTAATATTTAAATCAAGAATTTCTTTTAGCTGCTCACTATAAACTTCCCAAATTGAAACTGTGCCTATTGTGTGTCCAGATGATTGGACTGTATCAATAACTTGGCTGGAGTAATACCGCTAAAGAGCTTAGCTCATAATTGACAGCCTACAGACAATGGAGACTAGTTACCTTGTAAACAAGACGCAGCAGCATAGACCTTCAGTATGTAGGCCACTGTCTACCTCCCAAACAAGTACTAATAACTATTGTGAACATTGTTTGACAAACAGGTTATAAATTTGGATATATCTCATAAAGTAGTTGTATCATTCAGATTTAATTTTTAAATTGAAGATTTAAGTCAAGTCGCTTTACTTATATAGCACATTTAAAAACAACAGAAGTTGACCTACAGTGCTTTCCAGTCAGGGCAGATAAAAACATCTGCCTCCATACAAGTAAGACCCAATAATACAGAGGAACAGTAAAGCACAGTATAATACAATAACAATGAAGCACCAAACCAAAGCCAAAATAATAAAATAAAAGTACAGTAAGAGAGTAAAATACAATAGGAGAACAATAAAAATCAGTTTAAAGTGGACCAGACAGAGTTAGCCATAGGGCAACCTCGGACCGAACTAAAAGCAAGAGAAAAGAGGTAGAAATTTAAATGAGATTTAAAACAGTGAATAGTAGAGCAGGACGTAATGTGGAATGGAAGACTATTCTAGAGTTATGAAAAACTGAAAGTCAAGTCAAGTCAAGTCAAGTCACGTTTATTTATATAGCACACTTAAACGCAATGTAATTGACCCGGTCACCTTCCGATTTAAGGCGAGAGTTTGGGATTGAGGAGTTGTTGTGAGGATGACCTTAGTGACCTGGGGGCAGAACATGGAATTAGCATGTCGGAGTTGTATTGTGGAGCTAAACCATTTAGGGCTTTAAAAACAAATAGTAAGATTTTAAAATCGACTACGTGCTTCACAGGGAGCCAATGCCGTTGGTGAAGTCTGGTCTAAATAGTAAAATTGTGTGTTATCCGCATAGCAGTGATATTGGATGTTGTATTTGTTGAAGATAGAGCCAAGGGGAAGCATATATAAGGGAAAAAAAGAAGAGGCCCTAAAATTGACCCTTGAGGGATACCACATTTGATGGGAGCAGGGAGTGAAGAGCTGCTGCCTATTTTTACAGAGAAGGTTCTGTCTCTCAGATAGGATGTAAACCGCTTTTAGCACTGATCCATGAAGACCAACATCAGCCTCTAAGCACTATAAAAGGATGTCGTGGTAAACCGTGTCGAAGGCTGCCCTGAGGTCGAGCACTACTGGAATGACACAGGAACCAGAATCAACAGATAGGAGGATGTTGTTGTGTACTTTCAGCAGAATGGTTTCAGTGCTATGCAGTGATCTAAAAGATCAGATGGAAGTTGCTTAACAGTATTTTGTGGTCACATTTGAGGCCACTAATTAAAAGAATAGAGGATGATGTCTAAAACAGGATTTGTTTTGTTAAAGGTGTAAATTTCAGAATAGGATTAATAATTATGACAAAGCTTTATAAGAGCCGGAAGTAAATTGTCATTTTTCATATTAAATGTATCCCAGAACAGATGTTTTTAAATATCTGTGTTGGATTTTATAAGTAAACTTGTCGAGAATTGTCAGATAGCCTGTAATGTCTGATTCAGTATAATCACACAATCCCACAAGAAGCAAAGTTCACACAAGTTAAAAGATATTTTGTGGATTCTTAACATGTCCCGACAGGACCTGTGTTTCTAATGGATTTGCAAGTTAAGGAGACGGATGAATCTATAAGATACTTAAAATCTTTCTGCTCAGCTCTACTGTCTGCTATGGCTGCCATGTCATAGCATGAGATACTAAGAGTATTTTAGGGACGCTGGGGACTTAACACCTCTTTGACCTAAAACCTCTGTTCCTAACACAGAACTAATAAAACTTGGGACATTAACCATGTCGGACTTTAGATTATCTAATTACAGAGGATTTGTTTCAGGTATTGACCTGACCTGTGGACTGAAGCCAAACTGTCAAATCTGACATCTGCAGACTTCATGTAACACAAGTGAGATGTAATGTACCTCAAATTTTTTAAACTTTATGTGTCACACAATCACTTTCCTATAAGCTTAATACATGCATACATACTGTGCAAGCTACCATTATGTGGTCATTTTCATTGGTAATTTTGCAAAATGAAACCTTGTTCCACTTGGAATTTGGAATTAATTTATGCAGACTATAACTGCTTATTAAATTAATAATAAAACTACAAACAATTTCCCATTGCTTACCAATTAAATAAAGTTTGGTAAACATTTTGTGCTCCAGTGATCTGGCTGGTCTCATGTAGCACTTTTTTTTTTTTTTTTGCGTACATTGGACTCTGCACCCATTTTGTGTATTTGCCCCCTCACTTTGGTTTTAAAGATCTGGGACAAGGAAATGTGTGGAGTAAGAGGTTTATTTTGGATGACTGACAGCTTATATTAATCTGTGACACTTCTGTGTACTGGCTGCGATTTAGCCAACGATAAACGAGTCCAACCTGTGGCCAGACTTCTGCAAAGCACACGATTGTTTCTAAAATGAACGTGCAAACTGTGACACTGTTTTTATTTTCATATGACAAACGGGGAAAAGGGAAAACATCAGTCAAGTTTATCCACACAACGGAAATTTGCATTTTCTTTGTCAGACTGAAGAAGGTGTTTGTGATTTTTTATTCTGAAACAATAATAGAACTTTAAAGGTGATCACAGTACACTCTTATAATTCCAGGTATTAGACATTGTCTAGTTTAACTTGAGTTCAGCGTAAACTATTTACACGTAGCTCGGGGGAACGGCACAGACACAGAGCTGATGATTAACGTCCCTTCGATCAGCTGTCCTGAGGTTACTCTATTTAGTCGTCATGTGTTAAAACTGTTTAGGGAGTGACATTTTAAAGGGGATTTCTCTATCAGTGCCACTAGACGAGAGGAGAATGAGAATTTTTAATGCTTTTTTAATTCAGTAGAGAAGTTGGCTTGTAACTTTGTTGATTTGTCACTTTTAAAGCCCATTTAGATATAGTTTCATTTTCGCTCTTTGTAATTGTAACCTGCTTTAGCGTTGCGTGTGCTGTAAGGTTTATATCTTTTGATGCTGATTGTAGAGACTAATTAAGAAAGAGATGGTACCAAGCTCCAACATCGCGGACAAGGTTGCAGAACCTGAAGAAAACCAAATGTACCACAGATGTGTCCAGCCATCAGGTCATAAATCCTTTAAGCAGAAAGGATCTAATATTGCTGCTTTTCTGAAGGGAAATGCTTTTGTTGTTCTCACAATGACTGCTGTTGTATTAGGTAAGTGTTTTTCTCCCAGAAATGTCTTTAAATCTACTAATATCTATTTTATCATTTTCAATACAAAGTGTTGCTTGTTTGTTTGATTTGTTGCTTTCTCCAGCACTTCTCTGTGTATTGGCTTCTCCGTTTGTTTCTCTCTTTGATAGACCTGTGTTTGTGTTTCTTCGAGGAACTGGCCTGGGCTTTTCTCTGCGACACATAAATATGTCAGCCAGGGATATAAAATATTTAACTTTTCCTGGAGAGCTGCTGATGAGAATCCTGCAGATGTTGGTGCTTCCCCTCATCGTTTCCAGTCTGATTACAGGTTAGACCCACGTTACAGCTGGGTTAAACTGGGTTTTCAGTTATGATTTTACCCTCCACGTATTACATGTTCATAGCTTTGTGTTTGACAGCCGCTCTAGACTGGTGCACCTAACAATGTGATTGAGCTAAAGCAGTTGGAAAAATCGCACAAAACATCCTCCTGAACTTCATGCAGATCTGCAATAAGAAATCATTTTTTGAGATTATTGTCAGATAATGTTATAAACTTTAGCACATCGTGTCTGCCTATACTAATGACTAAAATTCTAATCAGATCATATTTTCATATTTTTTCTTGCCAGTATATTACAAACTTATTTTCTTTGTTCCAGGTGTGTCAGGTGTAGACAGGAAGGTTTATGGAAAAATTGGCCTAAGGGCCTTCAGCTACTATATGATCACCACTGTTATTGCTGCATTCACTGGCATCGCTCTGGCTGTCCTCATCCAGCCAGGGAAGTCCTCCAGGGATACTGCAGCGTCCTCTGGTGGTGAAGCAGAGGCTGTGCAAAGTGTGGATGCTTTCCTGGATCTAATCAGGTCTGTGTGAAAGCCTTTCCAGGAAGCCGAACGGTATTTTCTTTTAGTATAAGTTGTGTAACTACTATAAAAAAACCTTTGTGTTTCGGTTTACAGAAACATGTTCCCCTCTAATCTGGTGGAAGCTTGTTTCAGAAAGGTAAAATCAGTGATTTGTTTTTAATAATTATACCGTCACCAAGCATTAATGTTTATTTTTTGTCCAGTATAAAACAGTTTATTCCCAGAGTAGTTCTACAGAAGAGCATCATGGTATCGTCAACATGACTGAGATCAGTGAGCATCCTTTTTTGTTCTTTTTCATCTATGGGAACCAATTGTTAGTCTAACTTTTAATTACTGTTATGATTTTTACATTTCAACACTAATTGTTACCATTATCACTGATTAGGACCAATGCCAGGCACGTCAGACGGCATCAATATTTTGGGCCTGTTGGTCTTCTCCTTCGCCTTTGGCCTCATCCTGAGCAGCATGGACACTCAGGGAAAACCTCTGAGGGATTTCTTTGACTGTCTGAATAAAGCTATTATGCATCTGATTAACATAGTCATCTGGTAAGAATTAGAAGCTAAAACTATAATAACCAGTTGTCTTGTTAGTATCCAGAAAAAGAAAATGAAACTACTGAAACAAGAGCAACTTGTTGGGTTTTCTTGAAGACCTTTCACCCCTTGTCCAAGTACCTTCTTCAGTTCTAAAAGACTGGTGGGTTTTATTGGGAACATCTGTGAGTGGTGCCCACCTGAAACTGGCACAACAAGATACTTACCTGTAATGAATGACTCTGTTTTGATCCTGTTTTCTTTCCCCAGTACTTTAACAAGCCATTACTGGCCAAGTAAGTATGTGGTTGTTACAGAGTGTAGTCATGAGAGTTTCAGTTGTGCACCATCCGCAGATGCTCCTATTAAAACCCCAACTCCCCGCTGGTATTTTATAACTGAAGAAGCTACTTGGGTGAGTGGTTAAACATCCTCTAGAAACCCTACAGGAACACTGTTGTGTTCCAGTTCTCAGATTTGTCTATTGCTGTTCAGTTTTCTGTATCTTTGTGACACATTTTTCCGCATATGGTTAACAATTTATTGTTGTGTTAGATGCTCAACAAGATAAGACAAGATAAACAGATAAGAGGAAAGATGAATAATAATCACATCTCCCCCTTTACATGGCAGGTATTCCCCTGTGGGAATCCTCTTCTTGATTGCAGGGCAGGTTGTGAAGATGACAGACACAGGAGAGATTGGTCGTGAAGTTGCCATGTATGCTGTCACTGTGATCACCGGCCTCATAATCCACAGCTTCTTTACACTCCCCGTCATCTATTTCATTGTGACACGTAAAAATCCATTTAAATTCATGGCAGGTCTCCTCCAGGCTCTCAGCACCGCCTTTGGGACTTCATCCAGGTGAGTTTAATATCAGAAATCAAATACTGTAAACACATGAAGAAACGATTATATCTTTATTGCTGTAATGCCTCGCGGGTTTTGTCACAGTTCTGCAACCCTGCCCGTTACCTTCCATTGTATGGAGGGGAATCACAACATGGACAAACAAGTCACACGCTTCATGCTCCCTGTAGGCGCCACAATGAACATGGATGGTGCAGCCCTCTATGAAGCAGTAGCTGCTTTATTCATAGCCCAGGTTAATAATATGGGATTCAATTTTGGACAAATCATTGTCCTCAGGTATGGAAACTGTAAACATAAAGTCTCTCCATGATTGAAATTCACACAGCCATTATTTAGGACTGTGGCATACAAGACTGATCAAGCTTAAGAGCACTATTAACGTGTTCTGCCTGATTTCATACAACTGAAAGCTGTTATTACATGACAAAACACTCTTTGTTTCCCATGTTCAGCTTGATTGTCACAGCTGCAAGCACCGGTGCAGCAGGCATCCCACAGGCTGGCATGGTATCAATGTTGATTGTGTTATCGTCAGTTGGACTGCCCACTGAAGACATATCGCTACTGTTGATTGTGGATTGGATTCTGTAAGTGCATGTTCAGCGTGTGTTACTCTAAAAGTATCCTTGTAACATGTGATGTGGTTTTAAGTCATGCCACACACAAATTTCTAACCTCACAACTCACTGTGTGTGTGTTGATAGGGATCGTCTAAGGACTGCCACTAATGTCCTGGGTGACTGTATCGGTGTCGGCGTGGTGCAGCATCTGTCTAGACATGAGCTTCAGAGCTCCAGTCCTGTTGAACAAAGCCAAGTGTAAGAAACCTCTCAGATGCGCGGAGCATTCATCAAAACATTAGGAACAGCTGATGTTAGTGGAAGAAAGGCAAGGTTTTTGCTGTGTTAATTATTTGCACCTGCTCCTAGTTTGGATTCCCAGTGATTCCTGCAGCATTGATCCTTCAAAGCTGATGCATAAATGGTTCTCTCTGTATAATATGCTAAATATAAAATGTTGATGAAAATACATTGATAGTGTTTGGAGAAGGAGTATTACATTAAGTTGGTGCCTTTAAGCTTTTACTGGTGTTTTTAATCAGATTTTGTCCTGTAATGCTTATATTGATAACACTTTGTGTGCCAACAAAATTACAATAAAATTGTTTAGTTTGAAGGGCACAGCCCAGGGATACTTTGTCACATACATTATGTTCTTAGGTAATAATAATATAATCTTTTATAATATAAATTGGTTAATTATTATTTAAAAAGTATCCTAATTTTTTTTTTCTCAAACTCCATGTTATTACAGTAGTGCTTTAATAACACAATACAACAGATAAGCTGCTTAACATGCTAAACTTTTGCAACAAATGTTTTTGAGCACTCTTACGCCATCTGGTGGCAGGAAGGTCAATATGCAAGAGAAAAAAGAAATCAGTGACCCAGTTACACACTGATTATGCTGTTTAACAAAGAAGTACTTTCCACGTTATCGTACTTTATGCAAATAGAAAAAAACACAATGTGGATCTTGAACTGGAACACAAATGTGTTTTGAGTTACCTCTGCAAAAGGTTATGAAAGTGGACAGCTGATCAAGTAAAATTAAGAGTTGATATTTTTGAAGTGAGATTCATACATGTTTTATTTATACATGTGCCAACCAGATCTGTGGGAAAACAAATGTTTTCAGTCACGAGCCAGGACCTATCGCAGCATTTCAATGCGGCTCCATGTGGTGTTATTAATAGAAGCTGTAAACACACCAGAAATACACTTTTCTGCCAAGTAGTCAGCAGAGAAGAACAGCGGCGGCTCCCTTAGGGCGTTGAAGGCAATGCCACTCTGTGTTTACTGACATCTCCCAGAGCTCAGTGCAGCTGTGAGGAGAGAAAGAGAGGGAGAGAGAGAAGGGAGGAGGTGAGAGAGTCACAGCCAGCTAGCAGGAGAATAGGAGGGGAATACATGTGGAGGAGGAGTTTCATTGAGGCTGAGGGAGGTTATAAGAGATGGTGAGAAAAATCAAGAGAGAGAGAGAGAGAGACTGTGTGTGTGACGGAGAAAGATGCTGTTGCCGGGGAACAACGCTGAAATAGAAACGTCCCTCTTTTCCAGCTCGTGGGAGGACGAACGCTCATCTGATGATGGATGCACAATTGACTGAACGTGAGGAAAACAGGTGATCCTGACTCTGGGAGAATCAACGAGAAGGTAGGCACTTTGATTACATAACCATCATAACACAGATCCCATACGGCTGACATCACCACAGCAGGATTAGAGCCCGGGGTGGGGGCATTAGTGTTGGTGGAGGGAAGAGGAGGAGGGTAGAGGCAGGGGGATTCAGCAGAGAGAAGCAGAAGTAAATGGGAGGCAGAGGGAAAGAGAGTGATCATCAGGAGACGAGCTAAAAGCGCGGGGCGAGGATTATCATTTGTCCAAAAAGCAGCACAGTGTCTGACTGGCAGAGGAAAACATGAGAGCAGGGTGGTGTGTCCTGCACTGTGACTCTGACTCTCCTAATCTTTCTGCTCTCTACAGGAGACGATTTCTCTCCCAGCCTCCATTAGCAGCATCAGTATACGTCAAGAATCTTACAGCAGCCCGGTCCTGAGCAGAGGAGCCTCCCACCTGCAGATGTAAACAGCCATGACTCTCTCTCAGTTGCTTTAGGGAGGAAGCGTAAAAGGGGAGCACCTGAAAGTAAAACAGGGAAGCTTTCAAAACCGAGAAGAGGAAGTCTTCCTAATCACAGCGTGTGAGTACCCTGCCTTTACCTGACTCTGTGATATCTCTGGTTAATCTCTGGATTAAGTGCTCTTCTTCTGGCCAGTTTCCACAGATTTGAGGCACAGATCATCAAATGTGACACTCAGTGCTTAGTTTTATTCTGCTGAGACTGATTAAATGAGTCCGTTAATTAAAGGAGGGCAGTCGTGACTGAATGGCTTTCACACACGTTTAAAGTCCTTGAAAATTTGAATTTGAAGAGTAACGACATCCTCCATGATTTCACTTTCCACAAATGTCGGTTGTTAGTTTTTCAGATTTGACATTTGATTTTTATGTGTAGCGCTTTTTTACTTCTTCTTTTTAAAGAGGAATCGGCTCCCCAAAAACATTTTGAATCAACTTTTTTTCACAGCTTTGCGGTTGTTTGGGCACTGTCTATCTAATCACATCAACAGCTACGCAGTCCTGATAAAGCAGGTGTTTAATTTGGAAAGCTATTCAAATACCTAAAGACATTTTCTTAACTTAGATTTGTGCTTATTTGCTGTAGGCGTACACCTTAAATGTTGCTGAGAACATTTGATGTCACTATGTAATGATGTATGTAGATAACAATCTCGATCATGATGTCCGTGCTACCTTTCATCCTCACTGGATATATTGCCCCCTTATCTCCAAGCTGCAGGACATGTAAATGATTTCATATCACAGAGGAGGAAAGGTTAATGTGACGCTTATTAAAGTGAAAACTCTATGGCTTCGCCTGAACTGTGCGAACAAAGAGTAATAATTACGTGGCAACATGAATACATTTATAATGTGTTTCTTTTGCAATAGATTACTCTCCAGCTTAGAGATGGAATTTTAGGATTTTGTTTATTGTATACACAACACGAGCCAGTGTTTGAGAAATGAAGGCAGGCCTGCCATCTGGATACAAATCCCTACCAAACACGTCCCTTTACTTTGTGTCCATCAATCTGCAGTTCACTGTGTGAGCAGCTCAGCCCCATTGATCATATGAAATTCCTTGTCTGAAAACAGAGGAAGTCAAACTGAAAGAACCTTTTTAAAGTGGCATTTTAACAAATATCTCGCTTCTACTTTCTCTTGAATTAACACGGTGTAAACACTTCCCCTTTCCCCCATCATTTGGAATCCAATCACTACACAGCCAGAGGGCCAGCAGCTTTTAGCCCACATTTTTTCATTTTTTTTTCTCCATGTGGCCTGGCTGTAGTACATCAGTGCCATCTCAGTGGACAAATGGACTGCAGTAGCGTCTGCTATAGCATGAACTCTGTCTGGGACACTGACGTAAAAGGGGTACTCCTCCTCCCATCACAGATTTATGACACGAGACTAACACATGATGTTCGCCTCTGTGCACGACGGATCCTTGATTGTCAGGCAGCTTTTAATCACACACCAGGAAAAGGACATGTTAAATGGAGGTTATTGTGTAGAATATGGAGGCATGTGTGAGTTGCTTGTATTGCTCTGAGACACTGTAGTTTATGAGTAATTGGATGTTTTTTTTTTCTGTCACTATCCCCGGGGAGGACGTTGAAAGCCAGTGGGACTTGTTCTAGCCAAATTCTTATTACTGTGACTTCTCTGTGTAGTAGTGACTGGTGGCTAAATTACATTTAGGTGTTTCAGGTTTTTTTTTACATAATGTGCTATTTTTGGAAGTATATATGCATGTACTATTTTGCTGCTTTCAAGTACAACTAGTAGCAGCCTCTAATATCTAAAAGCTGTTGTTTGCTAGGCCTGTTAATGCAGTACTGCAACAGTTTAGTTCATCTTAGGAGACAAAAATTTCACAAATAATGCTCAAAATGGAAGCAAAAGACGCCAGGACAACTGGTTTCTACTCCATGGCAGGGGTCAGTCTATAAAAACTCAAAATCCTCAATTTCCCACAATGCAACTAGATAGTTTTTTTTCATTTTATTCTGAATGTTTGGTAACCACCCATGACTTTTCACGTGGTAATGCAGGCTACTTAGGTTTAAAGTCTTGGGTGGAGCGCCTCCTTTAATACAGTTCCAAGTACTTGGTGTTTTACCGCCTACTGATGAATGCTGGGTGAATGATTTTATCTGTTTGATCAACCACAGTGAGCTGAAGCTTGTCCTCCCCGGCAGAGGATGGGTACAGCGGAGGCCACTTTGCGCATGGACAGCATGGAGGTCAAGGACGAGTGGCAGGATGAGGACTTCCCCAGGTATTTGTTTGTATGACAGAGAGAGAGATAGATTCAGTTTGTGTCTGATTCGCGCACTGGCTTTGACAAACACACAAGGCTTTGACGGAAAGTCAGTCACGTGTGTGTGTGTGTGTGTGCTGAAGGCTGAAAGGAAGCAGGTGTGTGCTTTCCGTGATGTAGTCATGACGAGGTTGCATAATGTCAGTGAAAAAAAATAGTAACTAGCGGAAAACTAGAGTGTGTCACAGTGTCCAGCAGTGGAAAAATTGCCAGACACCCACTCTTTTACTGGCTAAAATCATTTCCACTGCAGAGGAAATGAGCAGAGGAAACAGTAGAAAAGAATGGTATTTTCATTCAGTATGTTTCATCTGTCTTTGCCTCGTTTACGATTGTGAATGAGCCATAATATTTAAGGATCAACTAATTTTTAAGGTGGAATAAGGTAAGAGAAGTGGATTCAGCAGAAGCGATATCCTAAATTTAATGTCCTATTTGATTATTTCCTTTTATTTAACCTCAGTCTCAACCATTTGTTAATGTATGATATGACTAGAGTGACGCAGATCGAAATAAACATTACAAGAATACAAACAGTTTTCCTCTTCATCTGCTGTTTAATTCCCTCTAGTTGCTTCATCTTTACTTTACCTCTACAAAGCTGCTGACAACATAATAACAGCAATTATCCCAGCGGCTCCATCAGCTAGCCCATACTTGTGGTGTTTTAGGGAATGTTTGTCTGTGCATGCATGTCTGCATTAAAGTTCTTCTCTGTGCTGGCATGAGGGCCAGCTTCTGTAATCAGGCCTCTCGTGCCCAGGCACTGAGCCTCCAGCTGCCTTATTATAATGTCACAGGGGACTTGATAATTACTGGTGTTGCTTTGTCAAACAACAGAAATTGTTACCAAGGACACAGTGTAGCTAAAACACTCTTTGAAAACAACATACAGTGAGTAAAATACAAGAAGTGACTGCTCATAGTATTTTATTTTATGTCATGTTTTGGTAATAAGAGAAACCATAATTATATCAGTTTATTTCTAATTCATGAGCTTATTTATGTTATACATTCTCATCTTTCTTTGCAGGCCTCTACCAGAGGATGGATATTCATGTGGCCTCACTGACAACAGAACCAGTAAGTGCAGTAAATACACAGTTATTAGATTTTTTTATTTTCTGCTCTGTTCTATGTCTGATCTTTCCTGACCTGCCGTTTTAGATCCTCCCACCACCCTGAGTGTCGGGGAGTCCATGACCCAACACAAGCGTCGCACCCTGGTCGCCCCCGACATGAACCTGTCTCTGGATCAGAGCGAGGGGTCGGTGCTCTCTGATGACCTCCTGGAAACGCCCGACGACCTCGACATCAACGTGGACGACATCGAGACTCCAGACGAGACCGACTCACTGGAGTTCATCAACAACGGCAACGAGCTAGAGTGGGAAGGTCAGACAGAGGTCAAATGATGTTGACAGTTTCTATAGTCTAATAAATCCTGTAGAATAATTAAATACTCTCACAGCCAACCAAATCTAGAATATTTTAGCCTTCACTGCAGTGCTTATTGCTGGGATATTCCATATTGATTACAAAATATTGTTAAGCATCCTTTTGTTTAATCCACAACCTGTAAATCTCCTGTAAAGTCTTTGATGTCATAATAGTTTTTTAATGTTAGAATAGTCTCGGTGAAGCTGTGCAAAACAGTCATAGTATTTTGTGATGACCCCATACATGTGAGGAGGAAGGTTAAGCGATCTAAGCAGCAACTTTCTGGCGTTACTTTGTTTTCAGATGACACTCCTGTGGCCACCGCTAAGCGTCTTCCAGGTGAAAGTGAAGAGGAGAGAGACTCGTCTGGTCGTCTGTGGCGGACGGTGATCATCGGAGACCAGGAGCAACGGATTGACATGCAGGTCATCAGGCCGTACCTGAGGGTGGTCACACATGGAGGTTAGTTAGAGAGAGTGTACATCAAAGTTCATCTAAAAGGGTCTTCTGAAAGACTCTTACTCTCTTTTATGCAAAATCTTTGAAGAAAAGAGAGATATTTCTCTTGATCAACCAAGATCAACCACTAAAAGGTGAGATCAGTGTAACTGTAGACAAAGACCAACATGGAGAGTAGGTGACAAAGACTGTGCACACATGATGGTGTTATGTCATCATCTACTGTAACCATATCTTAGCATAAATAGCTACTTAATTCACCAAATTTGGATGAAACGTAGTCCAAGTGACTAATTCACACTAAAGTTGACTCACTGAGGCTGTGAACAAAGAAAAAAACAAACATTTGTTTCAGGTGCACAAATAGGTTTTGTGTTTAGAAATATTTAATGACCCCCATAGCTCTGAAGCAGCAGTTAGACCATCATAAGAAATGAAACTTAAAAAGGAAAGCCGCTCACAACAAGCACACGGAGATATATAAGTTTCTCAAATGCCATATGTTTGATACTGCAGCTGATAACATGACTTTTTACACTACGCCTGTCTCTCTCCTCTCTCAGGTTATTATGGTGAGGGTTTGAATGCCATCATTGTGTTTGCAGCCTGCTGCCTTCCTGACAGCAGCTGTGATGACTACACATACATCATGGAGAATCTGTTCCTGTAAGATCCTTTCCAGTTTCTCAAGGCAGTCGTTTAAAGCAGCATACTTTATGATCGTATTTTCACTGCATAATTCATCCGACAACATGAATGGAGGCTTTTTTTTTCTAAATACTAGGAGTCTCCTTCCGTGTTCATGGAAATCATTATTTGCACACAAAAAAAAGATGAATCAGTGTAACACCCAGAGGGAATTGCCGTAGTAGATATTGCGTCTTCACTTCATGTGCTGCCTTCATGTACTGATCTGAGCTTCTTTGTTGTGTTGTCAGGTACGTTGTGAGCAGCCTGGAGCTGCTGGTGGCAGAGGACTACATGATTGTTTACCTGAATGGAGCAACTCCTCGCAGGAAGATGCCTGGAATCGGCTGGCTGAAGAGATGCTACCAGATGATTGACAGAAAGTAAGACACACAAAAGCAGAAAAGCTTGATGTGATGGAAATAAGAACAATCAAAAATGTTGGAATTTATAATGTTAAAAAATGATCACAAATGCTTTCTGAATGTCTCCGGCAGACTGAGGAAGAATCTAAAGTGTCTCATCATCGCTCACCCAACGTGGTTTATCCGGACGGTCCTGGCCATCTCAAGACCTTTCATCAGGTGTGGATGCATTCAGGGTCCATCGCTGTAGTTACTGGTAGTGAAATCATATCTCTTAACACATCTAAGAGACAAAGAGAACAACAGAGTAGATAGTAAAACATAAAAGTAGTTGTAGACATAATACATTGGTGTTTTTGTTGTTTTCTGCAGTGTGAAGTTCATGGATAAGATCCGGTACGTTCACACCCTGCAGGAACTCAGTCAGATTATCCCCATGGAGCACGTGCAGATCCCTGAGTGTGTGCTCCAGTAAGTACTCTCAGCCACCAAGGGTCACCATTGAGGCACTATATGCTTCCATCTCAGCTGTTACATTGAAAACTCACAATAACAACACTTCAAATAAATCTCACAGTTAAATGATCAGGGCAAACTTAAGCCAAGCAGTGTGGATTATTTGTTATTATCGTGTTAACATGTTAGTTTGGGTTTGAATTAATGTGCTAAGACAACAGAGTCACTCATAAAATTTGTGGTTTTGTAAATGGAGTCTGGAAGCTTTAAAGAAGACAATATAGTGGCCAGTGGTGATCCTAGATTTTGGGGGGCCCCAAGCAACGATACCACCTCGCCCGTAAAAAGTTTTCTAAAAATTGCCCTTCAAAATATCATGGTCATTAATCTTTTTTTGTTTTAAAAAAGCATTGGTTTTAAAAAACACATTTACGGCACGTAGTACAAATGAGTAAAAATCTGTCATATGGTCGATAGAATGTGCCCCTATGAGTTAATTATTGTCAGTCCACTGTAAGGACTTCATAGGTTTATGAAGGGAGTTTATGGTTTTCATTGCCAAAAGCTCTCTTTTTTACATGACCCAAAACTATTGTTTGCTTAGTCTGTCCTGACAATGGCTTCGGCTTGCTGTCAGCACTAATGATATTCTAAATATGGCCTACACTTAAACTTATGTTGATTTTTTGGGGGTGAGCCCTGCTTCAGGCAGCTAAAATTATTTTTTCTTCTGACCTTGTCCACAGTATTCATTACTTGGCTCATCTCTGCTTCTCCAAACTGTGGGCATGCCAACCATGTTCTACTATAATTCATAAAATATCTTATACAGTCCAACTTCACAGAAACCAAACTATCCCTTTAAGGCACATTATCTACAGCTACTCTAAACCTACATTCACTTAGTAGATTATCTGTCTTGTTTGACAAAGGCTATGAATATTAAAAAGTAAACCAGTAAAAAGCAGCCAAAAATGTAGGTACTTATTTTTAAGTACGCTGTAAGTGGTTGTACTATAGACCAGCTGTGTGGATCAATGCAGTAAGTACTTAATGCAGGGCCAACAGCAGATGTGATCTTTCCCACATATGATTGGGGACAGCATGCCACTGTGAGCTTTTAGCTTTGCTGCAATGCACCACTGCAGACAAATACAGTGTGTTGATGTAATGACACATCAGAGATTTATTCTTCTTTTTTCCTTTTTAAAGGTATGATGATGAGAAGATAAGAGCACAAAGTGAACGGTGAGCAACAGATTTTTTTTCACGCCATTTTGTGTTAAAATTAGGTTTTCCTGCATGTCAGCAGAAGTATTCATATTTGCCTGTGTGACTTACAGACTTGAGCAAGAGCAGCAGCAGCCCAACTCAACACTCACTAAAGAAAGGTGACCTCATTTTGCAGTACATACAGTCCTGTGCATGCAGCTCCACCATGAAATACATTCAGAGGCTGCTTTTTAGTGTGACACCATTTTCACTTATGCTTTGAGATAACTGAAATAAGGAATCTTCCTCCATTTATATCAAGGAAACTGATTAATTGCAAAGATTACTTTACTTTGTTCTCTGGCCTGATAGATATAACTTGGCAACACAATGTGCAGCCTAATACAGGTGAAATGAGCAAGCAAAATATTTATATTTACTCATGGCTTAACTCTAATCTTTCGTTTACAGGCCTAAGTCAATGATAGCAGAGGTTGGCCGTGACATCTGACATTAAGGTAAGAGCGCCCCCTCCATCACCTCTCTAGAGCAGTTTGTAATGTCAGCCCACTGTAACCAATCTCCAACATACAGGGAAATGTTCTCTTCTGCCATCAGACATCTGCTTATATGTGTAAAAGTGAGACGATACAGTAAATCAGATGCTGGACGACGGCATGTCTGAATTGTTGGGTCATTGAACAAAGGACCAAAAGGTCAGCTCTAAGTTCAGGGGCACCAAGATACAGCTTCAGTATCCCACCGACTCAGACCTCAATTATTATTTCTCTAATCAGATCTATATTTATGAATCTCTTCATCAAAATGTAATTTCACCAGCTGTGTGTTTCCTCACGGACTTTGACCTCTCTTCTCTCAGAGCACTGGTACCTGAATGTAAAGTTGACGTAGAGCATTGTTTGATTAATGTCAATCATCGGGTCCAGCTTATATTCACTTTTGCCAAGTCATGTTACAGGTCCTTAAATTCCATCTGCATCTGAATCCAGGAAATGTTACGTGATCTCCAAACATTACTCCATGTTACATAAAGCACAGCTGCTCGTCTCTTCAAGACCTGCCTGCACACAACCGATCAGTTCTATTTATAAGAGGCTGTACAGACCAGGTCTGGCAAATTGATCTGCGCTGTCCAGCCTGTCATGAAATCACTTGAGGGGGGGAAATACCCGCCGTGGATGGTCAGAGTGGGTTACGTGGTGCGAGGTGACATTTTTTTTTAGAACCCTGTCCCCTTGCGTCGTCCTGTGCTGCTGACCATTCCTATCGACCCTCATTTATCAAGCTATCAGACAGAGGACTGGCCGACATCCCAGGAATGGACACAGGCACTATGTCCTGACCAAATGCCACCATTGGAAGCAGGAGAAAAATGAATAGGCAAACCTGATATGTGTCAAGTTGCATTCAGTTTAGATTTAGTGCATGCCGATCGACACAGACAAATGTAAAGTCTACTGTAAATGTTGAAGATATCAAACTTTTATGTGACACAGAGATGAATTAAACTTTCTGTGTTTGCATTACAGAGCCAGTGGGAAACATTAATTCATTAAAATGGGAGCCAGCATCACACACTTCTTAAACGGGATTAAATCCCCTGATGGATCTTTTAGCTGCAAGACAATCATTCCTCAACATTTCTCGTAGTTTCTGTGACATGCTTGCTTCTGTCAACCTACACCAAAGCATTGCAGCTAAGTCAAAAAGTATCTGCTTCCTGCATGTCAAGTTGAGCTTTACCTTCCGCATGACTTCAACTACATGAATGAAAAGTTAAGGACTCTTCAGACAGAGCTGCGACCAGTGTGTACATATGTGTAATATATTTTTGCAAAAGGTGTTTGTACATGAATGCCATGGGTATTGTTTGGTTTAAAGGGTATTTATTGAAAAAAAAAGATAATAATTATAATGTGCAATGATATTGTTCTTCTTAAACCTACAGTAGATGTTACTGATGCAAAAATGTGTTGCAGTTTTAAACTTTTTTCCAGAGTTGAATATGCAGATGGCATGCTGGTTTATATCCTTCCTGTCTTTTTGTCAGATTAAAAAAAAAAAAAAAAGAAGAACTTTTACAAGATGGAAAGCATTGATTGTTACAAATTAAATTAAATATATTTAAAGAGAGACTCAGATTAAAAGTGTTATTTAAGAAAACGTGCCATTTACTGTTTGTATAAAAAAATAAATAAGTGAACTAAAGAAATCTTTGTCATGATTCTTCACCTCCTGCAATTCAACCTTGACTCATGCATTTACATTTCAACTTATATTTACATCTCCGTCTGTTGTGTTCCACTTTGGTCCAGAATGTCATTGACACGAGTTATTAAGAGGCATAATTATAATCTATGAGAGTGTTGGCCAAGTCAGTTGATGGCCTTTGTGCCACCTGACAGTCCTGTGCTGCTCTCTGTGAGGGTCGTTTGGACTTGATACCCTTGAAGTAACCCTTCTTTATTTTCATATGCAACGTTGGTGTGATCACAAGCCATAACCACTTTACATAACACATTAGAAACTGCACTTTCTCCTGCGCATTCACATTTTTTGCTTTTAATATTTATAGCCTGTTATGCAAATGCAATCATTTATACAGTTAATGATTCTCTGAAAAAGTCACATGTGTCTTAGCTAAAAAGTATATATATTAAATCAATAACTGATTCACATAAAGAAATGTTTTAACATTTTTACAAAAATGCATGGGTTTTTCGCCTACATTTGTGCATAAAGTACAGAGCTGGAGCCATGCCATGGTTATCTTAGCGTCAATACTAGAGGTACAAGGAAGCAGCTGATTTATTAATGCATACCTGAGTTTGTATACAAGTATTTTTGACCAACAGCTGTTGGATTCATTGAGTTCTATTTTCCAAAATGAGTTGTGTAACACCCTCCAAACAACCACCAAGTAGCATCTTAACATTTAGTATTTGGGCTTTTGTGATAGAGATTAAACCACCGACAAAGATTATGATATGTTTCAGGCATAATTTAGAAATCTGGAAAGAGTTTGCACACATGTCCTCACTTTGATGGTATAAAACTAAAGTCCTCAGAAAGACAGCTGTACAAGAGCACACACACACACATACAAGAGTGGTATCAAACTTCTCATTAAAATCTTGTCACGAAAGCCAATACGCAAATTTTCCAAAGTATCAATGTTTTTCTTTACCCTCAACAGTATAGGTAATTTGATATTAGACCTCTGGCATAATCTCAAAAGGTCAAATTTAAACTGGGACTGAAAAAATGACGGTCGAGTAAAGGTGTGTCCATCTTCTGTTTCCAAAAAGGAAAAAGTATGTGCACCACATGCTTCTCATGTTGGCCCACATGGTTTGGTGCCCCAGAGTCAGTAGGTGGGACAGTTCTGAACTCATTTATGTAACGTTTCCTGTTTACTAACATTAAATCTGTCAATCATTTTGTGTCAACAGGTCCACTTTTCCACTGAGATTGTCGTGGCAACAATTCATGAAACCATGTGGCCTGATGGCTCTGGCTCAAAGTTCAGCTCCTTCACACGTACAGTCAACAAGATAAGACTCGGCTGAAAGGGAGTTTGTTTGTCAAAGGCTGTGTAAATTTAATCATAGTAAGATTATACTGTGCACATCTGGAGCTGTGTGCCAATCAGAGCTGATAATCAGCAGAGAGCACTTGAGTTCCAAAGGAATAAATGTGTTTTATCGTCACCTATTGCCGTGAATGGAGACACTGTGATCACATGGCTCCTGGCCATGTACTTCAGCCAGTTGCATCAGAAATATGTGTGACGCAGCGGGCAGACACGGCCAACTAAATATAGAGCTCCTGGTTTTCACTCAACCGAAGCTGTCTAAGCATGGAAATTTATCCTTTAAACACCCAAATAATGGGGTTTGCCTCTGTGCTGTGATGCAGATGTCACAGAATATACAGTACATATGGAAAGTGTTTCTTTAAACTGCTTCTCAACTTCAAATCAAAACCGTAGTCTTAAATATTTGCTGCTTTTGACACCATTCCTCTCCTTTCACACACTGACGTCACCACCTTTAACAACTTCCTGTGTGAGGCACAGGTGGTGGCCGCTTCCAAAAAGAGAATTAATCTAATGTTTCACAGCTTAGCCGCATCACAATCTCACTGTTATTCTCTAAATCTTCTAAGAGCTCTATTGGGTGAGGGATTTGTCGCGCATTTTGTTGGCCGGCTTTCGCTGACCCCCGACAGCAGGTGCAAAATGTGGGATCTGCTTTCATGCGGCTGTGAGGCTCCTGTAGTCTCTCTCATGACGCGGGTGAGGCTGCGAGGCTGCGAGGCTGTGAGGTGGCAGCTCATTGGCTGCAGGAAAAAGGGGCCGATTGGTTGGAGAGGCTGTGACGCTGGGGCCGAATCCTTTATATGCTCGCTGAGGAGATTGTCTATCAATGAAGTAGTAAAAGGGGGGGACATCTGCGGCGGAGGAGAAGGGAAAGGTTTTTAGTTGAAGCCTTTGAGAGAGAGTTTGCTTTGGCTGGGTTCCCTGCTTTTATCTACTGAATTCCAGAGGTGACCAATACAATAACAACAAAAAAAATAAATAAAAAATGAAGTTCATCATTGGCATCGGAGGGTAAGTCCTATTTAATCTACTTTTTCAACTTGTCTTTTGATGCATATGTGTTAAAAGTTTATTCCTGTTTATTTCAGAGTGACCAACGGTGGGAAGACCACTTTGACTAACAGACTACTAAAGACATTACCCAACTGTTGCGTGGTGCATCAGGATGACTTTTTCAAGGTAAGCTCAATTAAAATCATTACTTTAAAGTCATTATATTTTTATAGATACATTAACTAGTTTATGGCATTTCCTTGCATTTCCTGTAAGTATTATTTGTCACACAATTTCAATTGCTACGTTAAATCTACCCTTGAAGACGTTGTGTGCTCAGATATAACCCTAGTTTGACCTGCAGATGTCCTGTCATGGTAGTAGTCTAGTAATGCATCTGGCTGATTGTCTCCTGGACAGTCAATGAAAGGGCTGAGCGTCCCCACTGGAAGTCAGACTTTGTCCAATAGCGTTTTGCAGGAGCAGTGAAGGTTTTATTTCTGCTACAACCATGTAGCCATGGTGCATTCAGGGCCAGAAAACGACAATTGGTCATTAAAAAAAAAGCATGGGAAAACGTCACAGCTGAAAAAGAGTCTGAAGAGAAAGCGTTTGCCCAAAAAGTTCTCTTTCATCAAAGTGAGCCGGCAACAAGCTTTAACTCTCATTTGAAACTTAGTAAAAGAAGATATCTAGTAAAGCTCTGCCTTAAAGTGTAGCAACCAAAATTTCCTGTGCGTAGCAACAACAAAAACACGCAAAAACAAACAAACAAAAAAAAGTCCCAGTGCGTTTACTTTTGGTGGAGACGAGTCCTTGACTTATCCTGTCCAGGTGTGATCAGCCCCGGCTGGTTACTAGGTTGCAGCAATGTTTTATTGGTGACTGTTATTTCAGAAACCCGCTCAAATAGAAGTCGGGGAGGACGGCTTTAGACAGTGGGATGGTAAGAATGGATTTCGCATAGGAAAACCTTGCAGTAATGTACTTTTTCTTTCCTGCACATTTCTTTACTTTGTAACCAATCAATCCTTAAACATAATTTTTTTTTTTTCTATTAAATATTCTGTGAATGCTACAGACATTCACTAACCGTGACTAATGTGTGTTAAAAAGCACATTGGTGAGGGGCGTTTGTTTCCTGTGTGGTGAAGCCTGCTCTTCTCTTTTCTCCTGCAACAGTGATCACCGCCCTGGACATGGAGGCGATGGTCAACACGGTGAAAGGCTGGCAGGAGAACCCGGTCAAGTTCGCCCGCTCTCACGGTGTCAGCCTGTCACCCGAAGCTGAGGAATCCGACTCGGAGGAGGGAATCCATATTCTCATCGTGGAGGGATTCCTCATTTACAACTACAAGTGGGTCGCCGGCCGCGTTGCTCAGTTTTCTGCTCTAAAATTTGACCTGCAGGCCTCTTGACCTCTAAAGCTCTTCTCTAATCTCACCCCTGCTCTGCTCTGCTCTCTGCAGGCCTCTCATCGACACCTATGACAAATGTTTCTACATTTCCATTCCTTATGAGGAGTGCAAAAGGAGGAGAAGGTAACAACCGACAGATTCCACGTGGGAGTGAGACACTGCAGTGGAGGCTATAAAAATGACTGATATATTGATTGAATGAATGTGTCTTCGCAGTACAAGGACGTACACAGTCCCCGACCCCCCTGGCCTGTTCGACGGCCACGTCTGGCCCATGTACTTGAAACACAGGAAGGAGATGGAGGATAACTGCAACAGAATAGGTTTGCAAAGCCTCCTTCTTGCCTCTGACGCAAAATGACGTTCCTTCGTATCATAACAAAAGCAAAACATTCCCCTCTTCTACAAAACTCAAACATTAAACCGACTCACGTTCACTCTTTTGTCTCTTATTCTGCACAGAGTACCTCGACGGGATGTCATCAAAGGACGATATCTACACCAAAGTGTACGAAAGCGTTCACAACTCTCTGCTGAACAAGTTATAGGTAAATAAAAAGCACGATCTTCCACATGATCGCCACGGATCGCCGGTAACCAATTCAGCATCTATAATCCTTCTCTCTCTTCCTCTCTACAGCAGGACGGGGCTCACAGCGGACTTGTGTACAGACTTGTAAATATAATGTTGAGTAAATGTGTAACACCGGTTCTTCTAGCCTGATTTGTAAATAGTTAACCGTGTAACTTATTAAGAACTAACGGCAGAAGTGTTCTTTTGTATAATCCTATGTAACTCCTTTATTTTTTTTTCTAAAAGATAATCCAACCTCTGGACTGCCCAGTGTTTTACCACCAGACATAAAGCCTTGACCTTGTTATAAATGTGACAGTTATAAAATGCACACTGGCAGGAAATATTTGTGTCTCGGTACTTGAAGAAAGAAATGACTGAATCCAGCTCATGCTTCCTTGTTTTTCTTCCACATGAAAAACACACACACATCCCATAAAGCTCCATTCATGTGTCTAATGAGGATGACCGATAACATCCTGCACTGAGCTTCCTTATCAGCCAGATTAGACTGAGCAGTAGTAAATGTGCTTTTCCTGAAAGACAATAAATGAAATATGGTCGTGAACAAGAAGGGCCAATAAAAGATAACGGCGGCCCAGTTTAACCGCTGCTTGACTGTAACTACACGCGCTTGGATGCATGAAGGAATGCGGAAGCATTTCATCTGTAACTGTGAAGAAACGGGGTTCAAACTGGTTCACTTGTGGAGAAAACTGTGAGAATTTATTTCTGTATTGTACTTTCCTCATTTTATTAAAAGAGATTTACTTATCAATCATCCACTCGAGTGCCTGGAGCTTGATTATTTGACTCACATGACACATTCTTCTTCCTGCTATAATAACTTTGTCATCTTTCAAAACGTGACCTTATAAACAGAGAGATAAACTCTCCGGACCAAGAGAAACAAACACACGTATAACGACGTGTTTAACGCGAAGAAATGTTCGACTCGTGCATCAGAGAATCCTCCAGATCGCTTTTGACATTTCTTTAAAGCCTCCTGGGGAAATTATCGTCTCACTTGCGTGCCCGCGGGAAGGTCAGAGTCGGCCGCTGAGTAAACTGTGCATGTCTTGCTCAAGAGCCTCTGCTAAATGCGGCTTCTTGAGCGCCGGCTGTTTGGTTGAACTCTTAATTACGGCTCCTCTGCCGCGATAACAACTCATCCATTACTATAAAATAATAACCTTCAATGTCCTGGTGTGTCACGAGGGGCAAAAGCAGCAAATATTTATCTATTCGTTCATTAACTTCAACAAGACCGGGTGACAGGGCTCGCGCTTTCCACTGAGAGGTCACCACCTCCTCAGATGTCTTTTCAAAAGTCACCCACACTGCTCAACCCTCAGCCACTTCTGTCCTGTCTGTCTGTCTTGTCTGTCAGCACAGAAATGAGGGGCAACAAGAAGCCATTTTCACTTTTATTGATATTTTAAAATCAAAACCGGGCCAATTGTGTTTCTGCTGACGACACAGAACTGTAAAACCAACCACTTGTGTCTCGCAGGCGGCGAAGATGTCATTAGACTCTCCTTCTGATCATGTAATTCACCTCACTCTGTGCGTAACTCAGAGAGAGGCCTGTCCAGCTCTGTCCCAGGACCTGGCAGAGCCTCAGAGGGTGTGTTTAGGAGCACTGGGGGGGTGGGGGTGTTCAGGGTCTTGTGATACGTTTCTGGGAGTCCTTACATGCCAACAGTTGGCCCGGAGCAGAGTGTAGCTGCTCTCTTGGTTTATATTTAGGCCAAGTGTCCTGGCTTGTCAGTGGAATATATGAGACAAGTGTACAGCCTGTTACTTAGTGAAAACACACCCACTGGAAGCTCCTGGTCTGACTCAGGAGCCCCTACCACCACCCCCTGCCGCAGCCGCCGCCGTCACCCCACACCGCGTAAGGCGAGACCATCCTCACGTCACGCCCGCCGCCATGGCAACCCTTGAAATGTACAGCCATATTAGGAGGGGAGAGGCCGTGACACGGGAGTCAAGCGGCTGTCACATGCTCAACGGGGCCTCTTGTGTGAGCGGGCGAAGACCCCCGAGGCATGTGAACACTTGCGTTCAGACCACGGAGTGAATGGCAGGAATATTTATGGCGACCTCGGCGGGACAAACGTATGTGATCAACTGAAACCGTGTGGGTGTAACACTTGAATCATGGCCCCTCACAGGCACTATATGAACATTATGACACTGAATGATGAAGCTGTACGAAGGCTGGAGGACATTTTGACTATTAATAATGAGCAGTTTTCTTTATTACATTTTAACTGCTCTAGTTAGTTTATGTTTCATGACAATATATAGTTTATTAGCAAATGGTGACAAACGACTAGTAGTTATGTTTTAAGTCGCAGAGAAGCCGTATAAAACTGAACGACTCAGTCAAGTGCAAGTAATTCAGAAATGTTTTTATGTACAAACTAAATTTATTTAGGTACTTTCCTCACCTCAAAGAGTTTAAGCCCTCGAACACTGAGTCTTACCCTGAAGTCTGAGTCCAGGTTGGGCCGGTGTGAAGTCCCACAAGCTCCATTTTGAATAGATCACATATTGAATGCCGTAAAAACTAGTTCATCACGTGTTGGCGACCAAAAACCGTAAAGATGGACGCAGCAGCACGTTGGTCAAAGCTGAAACGTGAGCAGATCGGATACTGGCGAAAGGTTAATCTAAGATAAGCCGGCCGAGTGGTGCTTCAAGAAACTTGATGATATGCATCTCTGTCACAGGGGCTGTAATTCGCCTCGCTTCACACATTTCTATTTTAATGCAGGCTAGACTCAACAATCCACTTGTTTTATTTGCTTTCAGGAGAAACTGAGTATTAACATAACGGCAGATTTAACCAAAGCAGAGTTTAATAATTTTCATTTTTCAAGCATTTTTTTTTGTTTGTTTCAGCATCTCACCTGTATTGTCTCCCCATGATCTGTGGTAAACCCTCTGGATCTATCATTTTACTCCTCAGAATGGCAGTGTGAGGCCTCAGGGGGGAGGACAACAGGTATATTCCTTGTAGGGGAAGTTTCTCGTGGTAAAACCACTTTAAGACCATCATCTTCGTTAAATCTCACAAGAAGCAGAGCTGTGAGCGGCCCTGGACACCTAGATTCATGGGATAAGATATATTCAAAGCGTAGAAGAATTAGTCTTTCGCTCAGGGAAAAGCTCAGCTCCTGCTGCTGAAGGCGCACCATGACAAAAAACCAGTTTATTTTATTTCCAAGCACTCCCAATTTACAGAAAAGATAAGACCTTGTGGCAACACTTGTTGTGATTTGTTTTACTTTCAGGTCAGACACACAAGAAAGACTTAATTCAACGTGAATACTTACTGGCTAAATTTTGTGGATTACATGTCCTGCTCGGGAAGTCTTGTGCCAAACCAGTGCCGAGGATCTGCGGCTCTTATAAATCTGGTCGGAGGCAGAGTGCAGAGCGGGGCGGTGCTGGACTTTAGAGCGGAGGGGGCGGGGGGTGAGGTCGGTCCTGCTAAGAATAGAGAAACATGGCGGCTCACCAACCTGATGCCCTATTTGGCAGAGGTAACACACACCGCAATGCTTCATCTGAGAGGTGACAGAAACTGAGCCTGTGTGTCTTGTCCTATTTGTGACCCATATCAGCTATTCCTTACCTGAAAAAAGAAGATAGTGATATTAATTATAGACTTTGGTGATTATATTTATTTAGACCTGAGTCACTCAGAGCAGTGGATTACAACATAACAGCTTCTTTGTACTTTAGAGAGGTAGCATCTTGTATTATTCTTATTTTAATTTACAGTTTAATATGTTTTTGTTGCTGTCTATCAGAAGCAACAAAAATGTCCTTTTTATTCCATTACATCTGTTTGGCGTTTATACTTTATAAGCCAGTTACTTTGTGGTGTATGCTTGTTATTAACTTGATGCATTAAGTGCACAAAATGTAATTTGCGACACGTCTTTAAAGTTTTATTTTCTCTGTGAGAGTGCAGTAAAAAAAAGGGCAGAATCTGTTTTCCATGCAAGTTTTATTGGTTTCGTGTTTCTGCTGCGGCAGCTTGCCTCGTTTGGGTCTTGTTTCCAACTAAAAGTACACTGGTCTTAAATTCATTTAAGACTTTTTTATTATAAAAAAAAAAAAAAAAAGGCAGCGTTCCTGGTTCTGTTAGTGACTCTGAGTCTCTGTGACACGTGTTTCATGAGCAAATGAGCAGTTCATTTTATGTCTTTAGTAAGTGAAGCAGAAATTCTCTATCTGAACCAAATACATCAGTTGTTAGACAATATTCGTATAGTTTTTATGACTTATGTACAACAACAACATCATCAAATGAGGCATAACATTATGACCACTTTCCTAATATTGTGTAGGTCTCCCTTGTGTCTCCAAAACAGTTGTGACTCATCAGAGAATGGACATGGGCCTTCTGAGGGTGTCAGGATGTTGTTAGTGGGGGAGGGGCCTCTGTGGATCATCCCACAGATACTGAATCAGTTTGGGATCTAGTGAATTTGGAGGCCAGGTGCTGTTCTTCATGTTTTTTTAGTTGTTCCTAAACTGTTTTTATGTGTGTGCCTGTGTCAGGCTGCATCCTGCTGCCGCTGGTCCGGTCTAGGTTCCACATGAATGAATGCCAGGTCCAAAAGATACCCAGCAGAACACTGAATTGTCACAAGATGGTCAATGTTATTAACTTCTCCTGTCAGTGGTTTTAATGTTGCGGCTGATTGGTGTGCTTTACACATTTTGCATGGCTGACTTTCAGAGGAATAGAAAGGATTTATAAAGCATTCCACTTGTCCACCTGTTTCCCTCTGATCTCTGTCCTCCTGGCTGCCTTCCTCCTTTCCTTTCCCTCCTCCCGGTTCCTTCTTGTTTTGTATTTGACTTCCATTGCCAAGGTGATATCCTAATCTGTTTCAGTCCTTTACCTTCATCCTACGATTACTTCTGCACGTAGGCAGCCTGAGACGGCCTCTGATTTGTTGAACTTTGAACCCGAGCTGCTCCTCACACCACACAGCCAGTAAACATTGATGGAACAGGAAACAACAAATATTATAACTGATCTCATTTAAGACTAAGACAACTAGAGTTTTTCCGACCCTGGATGTTTTACCAGATAAAAAAAAAAGAAAACATTTTGAACGTGGCCGGTTGGTTATCTTTGGATAAGACAGAAATATAAGACAAATAAGAAGTATAAAACTACTTATAATTATAGACTATAATCCACAGAGTTGAGCCTGTCTTGAAGCCAATTTACTCATTTTATGAGTCTGGGTTTGAAGATTCCTCCAGAGTGATGCTGGAAATGAAAAGTCTCCAAGCATGTGAACATATAGATGCAGACTGCCGCCTTGTGGTGAAAGTTTAAATCTGAATGAAACATGTGATGACAGCTTTTATAGAGATGTTGCAGAACATAAACACTGCTATCTAATATGTTTTATTAACTTTAATTCATTCTCCATGTAGCGCTTTATAATTCCATAGAAATAAAATAAAGTTTTACCTTTTTAATGACAGTTTAATCCTCATTAATGTGCTTTATTGAAACCACTGGCTGCCTTTAAAAGCCACAATACAACAAACTGCGGCCACATTTCCTTCGGTTCTTGAAAGCAACCACTGAATAGTAACATTCAGATGACTTCAGTTGACACCCGTGCGTAAAGTTTACTCAGCAAACGCCCTTACGTAAGTTTTGTGTAACCGAACTGGCGAGGGATGGGTTAAATTCTCTTGCTAACAGCTTGACTTTACGAAAGTAAATGGGCTGAATTCGATAAACGATCAGGAAAAAAAAAAGGTCTCAGCCCTCCTCTCCACTCTGACTGTCAGTCCTCCTGAGAAGTGGTTTGTTGTTCTGTTTAAGAGCTGGAACTGAGAGCGCGCTCCTGATTTTCATCCACTTTCCACAAAGCATCTGTGCGCGTAGCTTATGTCATAATCATTAACTTACCGTGAGGGATTTGATATCTTAAACTGTACTGCCATGGCAAAATGGCCACTATTATTTTTATACTTTTTCCAAGGACTACTACTACCATTAATCTTTGGGCAGCAGCGCACAGCTGGGCCCTGGAGGCACCGGATTCAGTGGGAGAACAACGGGCAGGTTTATAGTTTGATGAGCACTGGCTCAGAGTTCCAGTCTCCGGCTCGGTCCAGAAGCCACTCGAGGGTTTACGTGAGCACCAGGAGGGATGGCACCGGGAGCCAGATGCCGGGAGCGCACAGAAGATCCACGCTTGTAAGAACTGGGCAGCCTGAGTCCAGGCCGTTTAGGACTGACCAAAGCGTGGAACCAGGATCTTTTACACCTGGACACAGTGTTAGACAGTACGTGTCCGGTAATGATCGCGCGTCAGTCACCAGAGGAGCTGGGCCGGGGCCTGGTGCGCAAAACCAGCTGTTACGCGCAGTCCCGGGAGCGATGCCCGTCTCCAGGCAACCCCCGCAGACGGACCGCTCCATCCCAGGATATCCCGCAGCGCTGGAAGCAGAGGCTCCGGTTCCATTTCCTGCTCTCGGTGAGGATGTTTCAAACGAGGCTGCCGGTAATGGAGAGAGCATGGTCAACGACGACCCTCGAAACCCGTCAAAAAACCACAGGAATTCAGTTTTTTATAACGCGTACCCCTCAAGAGGAAGGACAGCGGCCCGGACCCGCCGTCCACCAGGCAACGGGCACGGAACAAGATATTTCCAAAACGGTAAGTGTCCCATCCACATGCAGTGACACTTCTTTAGATGTATCAAGTCTGACTGATATGGACACAAGCAAACTGCTCTGATAACAATCTGACCTGTTCTAGCAGCTTTTAATGGAGTCCAGTGTTTCAGAGTAAAACCCAGATGTGCACTTGACCAAGACTGTGATTTTTAGACTGGCTACAATTACAGCAAACTGTTTAGTGTCCATATGACTGCGAAAGACCAGGAACAGGCCACAAGAATTAGGATAAAACCACAAGTATGTTCTTAAATCAGCTGATTTGTGTGTAAGTCAAACAGTTTGTACAGCATCGTGTCTCATTCACTTGAAGAAAAAGCTAAATGTGAAGAAGGAGAGACAAGAAATCTTATTTGGATCTCAGAATGACATCTAAGGAATCCAAAACAACCAGCCAAACAACTGCTCTCCTTTTCTTTTCAGTCTGTCTCTTCCAGTGTGTTGCTTTCACCATGGATACACTGGCAAAATTAATATCTCAAAATTAATCTCCTCCTCCCCCTCCTCCTCTTCTTCCTCCTCCTCCTCCTCCTCCAGGACTGCCAGACCTTGTGCCAGACCCATATGCCATCCAAGCAGGTGCTTACGTCCAGCGCATGCAGATGTATGCGCTGCGCTGTGCGGCCGAGGAGAACTGTCTGGCCAGGTAATCCGTGCTGCCAAAAGTGATTCATTTGTTCAGTACGTGCACAATAGCACGTAGACGCAGAGGCATACACACACACACACACACACACACACACACATGGTCATATTGCCTTTGCTTTTATCACTGAAGGCTCATGTTACAGGTCTGAAGGCCTGAGCACAACTATTCAATGTTTGCTTTCAATTATGCAAGTACAACTTGTTAATGTGTTGGGATGACTGTTGTGTTGATGGAGTAATGAAAACTGTCTGATGTTATTACGGAGCAGTGATTCTCCAACATGATGTCCTGCCAAGACATAAATGTTCTGGGTTGGTTTTCCCAAAAGCATTAAGCACAAATGGAACAAACCCTCTGCGCTCTGTTACTTTCAAGAAAACTAGACCCGGGAGTTCGGCCAGTAGCACTTTCCAACGCAGCTTATGCCTATTTCCCCCTGTGATCCTTCCAAGGTCGGCTTATGGGCCCGCGGTGCGAGACATCGACTTCAGAGTCCTCCTGCGGTTCCCACAGAAAGTGAAGAACCAAGGCACCACTGACTTCCTCCCCGTCAAGCCCAGATATCAGTGGGATTGGCACAGCTGTCACCAGTGAGTTTACCCAGCCCGAAAGCCAAAATGAAGCATCTTTATTTTAAAACACGTCTTTGGGGATTAGTTCGGCTCCAATAAGATCTGATATGACAATGCCGGGGAAGCACCGCATTCTCAGAATGCAGCAACAACAAAGTTATGGCTTAAAGGCATTCCTGAGCCCTGCCACAAGAATAATAAATGATTAGTCTGCTTCATTCTGTCTATTTTACACCCATCAGACACTTCCACAGCATGGACGCCTTCAGTAACTACGACCTGCTGGACGTCAGCACGGGACGGAAAGTGGCAGAGGGACACAAGGCCAGTTTCTGTCTGGAGGACACGGGCTGTGACCCTGGATTCAGACGGCGATACGCCTGCACAGCTCATACACAGGTGAAATATATGTATATATATATATACGTTCTGAACATGTCAGTCACTCAGCGGCTCGTACGTTTTCTTTTGGCACGAATGTTAAAAAAATCACCATTCGCAGCAACTTTTAAAGGTAATGGGAAAACATTAGCCCACAGAACTGCAGAGCTTATGGGACAGGGGCCAGCTGTGCATACAGATGGTCCAAATGTGCCAAAGTAGCCAATTTGGGGAGCTTACCTAAACAATCCTCTACTAACTTCACTTTATTAGCATCAGCCTCGGTGCAGGTAATGCATGATCCTCCATCTTCATTTACTCTGACCCGGTGAAATATAGTCCGGTTCTTCCACCCCTGGAGCAAACGTAGAAGTGTTGCCTTTATTATGAGACATAAATCATCTAAATAAACCCTGTAGCTGCTCAGATACACTCTATTCATATTTGGGCCGAGCATGTGTCAAAGAAAGAGGCCTGGTGTTAAGACAAGTTACTAAAACCAGTGTAGTGACTTCACTAGATGAGGTCTTTCTTGGCCAGAACAGTTTTTTTTGTGTAGCTCTAACATCAAGTGTTGTCTTATGTCCAGACGCTGTGAGCTGTGAGATTAAGCAGGTTTGAATCTGAGAGGAGACGTGACGTAATTTTCTGAGGCGGTCAATATGTTTTCAGAGATTTTACACACTTTTCAAAACCAATACTTTGTCTGATGTTTCTTGACGTTCCCAAAGCAGTGTTCCTCGAGCTCCAAAAAAAAAAAAATCAGATCCATTTTTTATTAGACCGATTTTTGTTTATTAAACAGCCACATTCTTTAACTCTAGACTCTCAGGGTGTCTTCTTTCTTTGTGGCCTCCAAAGCCAAGAGGAGATTACTTCAGTCATTCAACAAAGCTCCGATAGAGACACAGGAGACATTAGACAACTTCACATGAAGAGCACATTCACTTGTGGTTTAAAATATAGATATTCGGTCTTTAAGGCGAGCTTAGATTAGATTTCCAAGAGAAAATAAGGCTGTAGTGGGGGGTGCTGAGAGTTTGAAATCCCTACTACATCCACTATATGTAGTTGTGAGTTTAAATCTGTTCATATATATATAATAAAATAAAGGATGTGTTGCATTGACACATATGAGATATTAGATTAGATTAGATAATAGCTACCATTCAAAGAGACCTGTGCTGCACAGTTCATTTGTTTTTGCAGTTCTTTTGTAAATCTTCCAGATCCACTTCTGAGAAATGTTTTTCTAGCTAAAAGTCTGGTGCATGCCAGTGAAAAGAAAAGAAAAGAAAAGAAAAAAAAAAAACATCCTGAGGACAGAGGAATATTTATTATATCTGTTGTCTGGCTTTGCGCTACTTACCGTCGGTTTCTTATGACAGCTTTCCTTCCAAGAACTGTTTATGTAACTAAAAACTGCTTCATTTGCAGCACTTGTAGTCAAAGTTTTTAACCACACTGAGGGCGCGCTGGGTTGTGTTTTCAGGGACTGAGCCCGGGATGCCACGATGTCTACGCTGCCAACATCGACTGTCAGTGGATTGACATCACTGACGTACCTCCAGGAAACTACATCTTGAAGGTGCGTCGCGTAACTTTCGAGCCGTTCAACCTGCACAATTTCGCCTATTTATGGATTTTATTTCACTACACAGACGTTTATATTTGTAACCTCCCTGCAGAGCTGCACATGCACTTATTTATATATATATTTGTTTTTTTGTCAGGTTACCGTCAATCCCAACTTCCACGTCCTGGAGTCAGACTTCACCAACAACGTAGTGAGATGTGATATCACCTACACAGGAACTTATGTTCAGACACGCAACTGCAGAGTAACAAGGTACGGTGGGAGAGTTTCTGTGGATAATTCTGACTTTAAAACACATTTTAACCACCGCATACCGTCTACTGAGAGCATATTAATTCGGTGCATATTCCAGATGTGTTTAAATGAAATTACACTCACGCCTCTGTTGAATAAACATTTAAAAAGGCACTGATTTAGCTGCACCATCAAGCAGGACTATTTTCTCAGCCCATGAAAAGATCTTTTTCTTTGGAAGGTGACGTAGAATATAAGTACATGGAACTAAAAAGTGCTTGAAAAACACGTCTCTAAAATAAAGTCTGAGTTTATGTACTTGTTGGCTTTCTGCACGTTCATGCCTTTTTTCTGTCTATTTTTCAGGGCCTGAAGTCGCCGTTTTCTGTCACGTCTGGAGGAGTTGAGCAGCAAAACATCTCCGGCTGTACTGTACGATCACACCGCCGCCAAGAAAAAAATTGCAATTGGTAACGTTTGTATTACAGGTCTAATTGTGAGCTACATTCCTGCTTTGGAGTCTTAGGTTGCATTTTGTTTGTGGAAATGAATGGAAAATCAGTTTACATCAATTTAGTATATGAAACTAGTGATATATAATTAAAACTACTTGACTTTTAAATGTATTTCTACAAAGAGTTATGCAAATTATGACTGTCTTTCAAATACAAGTACTGTTCTTAGACGCTTTTGATCGGCTTTTGAGTGCTTGAAATGTGTTTGGTTGCCTTTGTCCTCATTTTTATGCACGTCGTTCCTTGTTACAGTTTTAGTTAAAGTATCGTTTGTTATTGTCCACAAATCTCATAAAAAAGAGATTCAATCAAAACCAACAGTGTCTTGTGGTTGAGATTCGGCAGAATTTTAATCTATGTTGCATTAGGCGAAGGAAAGACTATTTTTTTATCCACTTTTCCACAATTTTTTCCCAAATGGGATAAGACAATCAATTGTTTGGAGAACTGACTGTATGTAAAGATGGATGAGGCCTCCAAAGAGTCAGCGTCTGAAGAAGAAAGGCTTTGAAGCTCAGCGTTGTGGTTCTGGGCACGGCCATCTTGGAAGTGCACAGTGCTGAAGTCCTAACTAGAGGACCATGTCTTTAATTAGGCATAACATTAGGACATAATTTAAACATGTTTTACAGAAATGATCTCCCTTACAGTAGTTGTGAATAGGAAAAAAAACAGCTGTTGTAAACATGTTTATTTCTGCTGTAACACGGAGGTCTATGGGAATTGCTTAGCTTTTGTAGGCAGCCTCAAGTGGTCATTTGAGGAACTGCAGTTTTGGGGCACTTCTACCTGATACACGTATTCAGTCATTACGCCCTGCATCTCGCCGGTAGTTCCTTTTAATGGGTGGATACTGTGTAATCTGAACGTGGCAGCTCACAACTATTTAGTTTTATTTATTTTAAAAGCTAATTAATTCCCTAAATTAAACAGCTGGGCACTGGAGACGTTAGAGGGCTGACGTACATAGGGGATCAACCAGAAGATATACAACAGCGTCTACCTTCATGATATTAAAACAAGTCTCATAATACACACAGACAATCAATCAGTTCATTGTTCTTTTAATGGGATTTGTTGACAATAAGAAAAAAAATAATATCAACTATAGATCCTTTAACGTCTTGGTGGTTATATTAAATACTCATTTTATGTTTTATAGCATATGTGTGTGTGTGAATGGAAAATGTTGAACCCCGTTAATATAACTAAAACATTGTTGGACTTTTGTGTTGCGTTCTGTTTGTCATGATGGATTTGAAGCAATAAATATTGAGGAGGTAGGAGATTATTATTATTACGACAGGTCTTTTCTTTTGTAAACCAAAGTTACAAGTAGTCTCGAAAAAAAAGGCCAGAATATTAAAATAGTTCCCGCTGACCTCAAAAGATTTTCTCCAATTTGCAAATTGATGCTTGAGTGACTACAGAATAAAATATTCTCTTAGGCGCAGCTTGAAACGCCAGCGCCACATGAGCTGACGGACTAAATCAGTCTGAATGCAGGAGCTTTACTTTGAGTGATGTGTGCCGATCGCGGCCTCAGAGACAAACAGGCCCGCAGGCAGACGCTGTTTGCTGACAGACCTCTGTGAAGACACAGCCCGCAGGATCTTATACATCCCTGCCATGTCTACTAAAACGCAGCCAGGGCACAATGAATGGAGGCCTTTTCTCACTCTCCTCCTTTGCTGCGTGCTAAAAAAAGGGACTCTCTCTCCCGGCTCAGAATCGCATCCATAGGTGACTGTCGTTTTAATAGCGCTGGGATATTTTTGTCTGAGTGGGAGGATTGACACAGCCCACCAGAGAATATCTCTGACGAACGCGTCACTGAATGATGTTTTTACCGAGGACAAATGTGTTTTTGCAGCAGGCGCTAGACAGCTTCAAGCAGCACAAGAACGACGGGAGACATATTAAACTTGCATTGGCTGTATCCACTCCGGAGAGATGTTTTTACCTTTAACAGGTCGCTGTCTCGGAAAAGCTTTGTATGTATTGCAAAGTGGTTTTGAACGAGGCACTGGAAAACAGGCTGCAGACAATGTATGCGCTGTTAAATGCACAGATGTTGGGTATTTACAACGAAACGGAGCTCAGTCTCAGCTAAAGACGGCAGTGAACCGGGGAGATTAAGCGCAATTCGAATGGTTTATGTTGGAAGATGCCAAAGTGCTTCCCTGCCAGAATAGATTGTCTCTGTTATTGAAAGTGTCTGGAAAATCCCCCCTACTCCTATTTAGTCGACTCCATTCCTGTCCGTCTAGGAATTTTGAAGACAGTATTTACAGACAGTGACTGTTTCAGCCGAGGATTTCTCCACTGGAGGGCTGACGTTGAGATCGGCTCGCAGGCAAAAATAAACCAGAAAGGATCAAGAATGAGTATAATGTCATCCAGTAGTTACCATTGGTATTGTGGTGCTACAGGGCAGGTCTGAGATCATAAAAGTCAGCAGGACTCTTTAAGGATACATCGCTTTCTGGCCATGAATCATCAGGGTTTATCCTCTGGGCACCGTGAACATCTCGATTTCAACCCTTCCTCCCTTGGGGAACTTTGATCGTCTGTACAAAAATGTTACGGCACTCCATCCAATAATGAAATACTTCAGTCTGGACCGCAGTCAGTCAGACACATTTTTAATGGTTGACAGAAATCCAAGAAGGAAAGATCTCTTCCATTGATCCCAAAATATTTACCAGGTTTGACAGAGAATGTACAAAAAGCTTGAAAAGTATGATTTGCCGTCTTTTATTTTATATATATCACGGTTTGTGTGTGATTTAAATTTCATCTGCCTCATTTGGATGCACTCGAACAGTTTTAAGATACAGAATATAAGATACCACAGCATCAGTAGCAGCAGCAGCAGCAGCAATAGAGTCTTATTTACTAATTGAATAGTGTGCTAGGCAAAGTTTTCGCTACAAGAGCCCAACAGTAATTCTTTGTTTATGTCCCCATTACTTTTTAATCACCTCAAACCATCATTGAGATTCCTGGAGCTAAGACGTTGGAGCAGTTCAAGCCAATAAGATGGTCAGCGATTGAGTCGGTCAATCGCTGATCATCTGGTGCTCCTCAGCTGGTCTGCTCCTTTTTTTGGACCAGCATGTCATTTTAAACATGTCATGCTGTAGAGAAGACACCGACTGTTTGCTCAGCTGTGGAGCTTCACACCAACATCTGGGCAGAGTGTCTCGTTAGCCTTACACAAGCACAGAACAGCACTGAAAAGCCAAAGAAAGAAAAAAGGCAGGTTTCATCTGGCCTCGGCAAATAAAATCCAGCCTACAGGTAGGTAAGGTGAGGAACTACGGGGTTTTGCCATGTGCCTGTGGCCTACACTGAACATACTGTGGCGAGGAGAGACATTTTCCGGATGCATCTGCACGTAGGTAGGCAGTGTTTGGAGAGGTCACTTAGGGCAGGGTTTGGTATTTGCAGGTCATATTTCAACAAAGCGGGGCCACGTGAGAGCCGGCAGGGGCGCATCAGAGGAACGTGCTCGGCCCGAAAGAGAGCGCCTTTTGCCGGTCGGTTTAGGCACGGAGCAGAGAAATTCCTCAGCCGCTCTGTCATCCCGTTGAGACTGAGAACAGAGCTGAGGTCAGTCGAAGACCGGCGAGGGTGTGTAGGGCAGACATGCCGGGCTGCTTCCTCAACACGGGGCAGACGTGGTGTCGTAAATTTGTCCAGTGAAAACTGCATCGGTGGAGTCATCATCGAGTGGGACTGATGATGAATTATGTTTCTCTTTCAAGCTGGGTGGTATTGTCACTTGGGTGGTATGTGTAGGGATGGCCCAAAGGATTTGTTATTCTCTGATTGCTGAGCCACTGTACTGTCTGTAGGCGCCTCATCTCTCACCTCAAACTCTCAATCTGTTTAGTGCTGCTCCGGCTGCGTTAAGAAAAGTCACGGCCCTTATGGGAATTTCATGTAAACAGTGCTAACTTCATTTTGAACTCATAAAGCATCCTCTTCGCTAATGGTTTGACTTCTCACCTTGCTGCAGTGATGTGCGGGTCTGCTCTGGGAGTTGGACGCAGCAAATCAAAAAGTCAACAATTACGGTGGAGTTAGCTCACCGGCCAGGCTAGCCAGTGTTAGCAATATCAGTTAATAACACATTACGCTGTATAAACACCATGTCCACAGACAGAAGTTTGACAGTACTGTGAGTGTGACTAATTTAATAAGTCAAGAATAGACATACAGGCACGTAATCTGATATACACTGACATAATAATTAGACTGGCTTCAATTAAAATGATTCAAATACCTGTCAAAACGGCCTCTAATGTCAGTAATAATGTACCTACTTAACTTTATCTGTGCCCTGATCTGATAATGGTGTTATTCTGGTGACTAAACACCCATAGCCGGCCTTTATGTTTCAGTTACACGTCATTATGTGGAAAGCTGCTCCTGTGCTTTTCGGAGGCAGTTGGATCTATTAGCACCTAGCTGTTGTAGCTGCCTCTGAGACATAGGCAGCGGTTGTTCGGCGTGCTGTGTTTTTTCCATCCAGAGCCTGAACAGATCAGGAAACAACAACACGCTCTACCGGACACCATTCAACACCTGTGACATCGACAGCATCCTGCTCACGCTTTATTTTTTGGGTTGATGAGTCAAACAGGACATGGCGGTACTCAGAGCCGGTGTTGTTCTTGGTTTGAATCTCTGTCTGACATTCCAGACTCACTCCAGTATTTACAAAGACGCCACGGCCAGCGGCTCAGAAGGAGAGCCTTGTGTCTCATAAGATTCATAGGCAGGGCGTGCAGAAAGTCAGAGTTGGACGGCAGGACGAGACATGGCCCTTCTCAAAGCCCATCAGGCTTTAGGTACCACAGATGGTAACTGAAATCCAAGTTTGGAGACGCTACACTGACTAAGGATTGATCGTTGTTTGGTAATTTCAGCTTGGTATTCATAGAGTGATCTGAACTCTTCTTTGTTCTCCTAAGACATTCAAAGTAAGAGCTCACTCAAACCAAGCAGATGAAAGAAATCATTCTTTTAAAAACATGCTTTTATCTCGCTGGCCAAGTCTTTCTTTCGATCAGGAAGCAGGAGGATGTTTGCATATTGCATAACTGCATATAAACGATGCCCCCCTGTGTTATCCACAGCCTTGGAACTAGAAATTACAAAAAGTTTGAGTTGTGAGCTGTTTGGTGATGTTTTCAGAAATGGTGGAGGTGTGTGGTAAAAGAAAATATTGTAATTTAGTTGTTTGTCATTTTCTGCCTATTTTGTTAATAAGTTTGAGGAAAGCACACCCCCAGCAGCCTCAACCTTTAACTGTACATTTGCCTCTGTGTTGATATGTGCGTTTAACATAAGCATCTGGATTTGTAACAGTATATGTGTAGTTTTTTTTAAGATAATATAACATATTTGATTATGTTTTTAAAAACTTTGATGTGAAAACTTTAGATTGGGCTTGAATGTTACTGAACGTTAGCTTAGCTGGAACATTATCTTATTTTGAATAATAGCTGTATATACTTTGTATTTTGTATCTTGTTCTATTCCTGTTTTTTTGCTTCTGAAAAATGTCTGTACTTGCACGTTAAGCTGCTCACTTGTGCCTTAAATTGCCCCCCGGGGACAAATAAAGTTTTCTGAATCTGAATCTGAATCTTAACTGGAATGTTAGCTTAAGCCAGCCAGCTACCACTGATAAAAACAGCTGTAATTCAACGAAATAAGCAGTTGAACAGAATTGAACATTGTTTCTTTGCAAATAATTGCAATAAATTGGAGACTGAACCACACAAGAACAATGTGTTATGGTCCTGGGTTTCCGGGTGCATCCAGTGCCTTGTTTTTTGTTTTCTCTTTCCCTGCCTTCTCTCTCCCTCTGTCACTCATTAGGCTCACCTGGCGGGAACACCTGACTCAGCTGTGGCCTGTCATCAATCAACTCTCTTTAAAAGCCTGGCCGTGGCTTCCCTCCAGTGCTAGATAAGTCTGCATGTTACGATTTGTGCCAGCACTCGAGTCTTGCCTTTCCAGTGCCTTTTGTTTGCCCTTTTGCATTTTCGTTTTTTTACTTCCCTGATGAGTTTTGAGTTATTGACTTTAACACGCAGTGGCTTAGTCTCTTGCTTTTGGGTCCGGCCTCCGGCTGGGCAGACTATTACACAATGCTTTTATCTGAGTTTCTTTTGCATGGATCAACAACTGTGTTGACCTGTAGGCTACCTGCAACGTAGCTTTAGCATTTGTCTTTTGGTACAATATCAGATCTGTATGGACATTTTACACGACATTATTGTCATGTTTTGTTAAATATTAGCTTAACTGTAATATTAACGTACTAAGCCAACCAGCTACAACTAATAATAAAACATCTTGTTTTCATCCAGCTCGTTGTTAGCTTAATTTAACTGTAGTGCTATCTTAATTTAAAAGTAAGATTAATTGGTTAACTTTTTATGAATGCTATCTTAATTGAATTGTTAGCTTAACATGACTGCTAGCTTAACTTGAACCTTAGGTTAATGGTAATGTTATCTTAAATTCAGCGTTATTGTAATATGAATGTTAGCTTAATTGGAATGCTAGCCTAATTTAAATGTTAGATTAATTTGAATGTTAGCTTGTTGAACATTAGCATAATTGGAACTTCAGATTAATTTACCGTTATCTTTGTTTGAACGTACTTTGAAGGTTAACTTTACTTCAGTGTCAGACTGACTGGAAAGTTCATTTAAACGTTAGCTTATTTAGCTAGCCTACTGTTTAACAAAAAATGAAGTTGCTGGTTTGAAATAAGTGGCTTTGGATTACTTCCTGCATGGAATCAGTATTTAAGAGTAAAACAATTGTTGAGTATTGAGTGTTTATCTACGAGCTGCAGTGCTAAAGTGCTAAGCTAGACCGCTGTAGTAACAGTAGGGGTCGGTATCCTCAGAGTAAACTGTACCCGTCTGGGTTAACATTGAGCTGGAAGCTGACATTTTATAGACGCAACAATTATTCGAAAATAGATCAGTATTTATACATAATACATAATTTTTCACTTGCCTCTTGATCGCCATTTTAACACAAGTACTCAAACTGCTTAAGGTTGAATACGCAGACAGTGAGTGACAAAGTGGCAGCTAACAGTTTTCATGTGTCATCCTCCATCTGTCACTGCAGCTCTCCGTCAGCGAAACAAGAACAAAGAGAGGCCGGCGTGTGTTGGAAGGCAGATGGGCTGTAGCGTTTCTCCAAAGGGAGGCGGTGCGGTCCGATCGCAGCAGAAGTTTTCTGAGAGCAGAGTGGTGAAATTCTCAGACAAGATTTAAACAAACAGAGAGACGGAGGCTGGCCTGGCCGGCCTGGCTGGCCCGGGACACGGCAGCGAGCAGCACTGACAGAATAAGGCCATGAGAGATCACACACTGCCATCTCCAGATCAGCCCGAGAAGTATTTCTACAACTTTCCAAACCACTCTTGCTTCAGTCAGGCGCAGTGAATGCATAAATCATTTTTCCAGAGACAGGCGGTGATCAAATGCTGGATTTTTCTTTATTATTATTTTATATTCCAATCTGGGACATTCAGAAGTCAATGCAACTCCACGAGAATCAAATAACTTCAGATTGATTTGTATGAGAAAAGTGCAGGGGAATTTACTGTAAATTTAAATATATAGTAAACACTGGGTTAGGTAGGTAGTATCCAGGTGGGTATAAGCTGCCTGAAAGTTTTTTTTAATTTTCTTTTATTTAAAAAAAATAGTAAAAAATAAATTAATACTGTCATGAAGTATGCAGATGATGGTTGTTGAGTATCAGTTCGTTCTTCTCGTTGTTTGTCACACATCACCAGGCTCTCTGAGGTTTGACTGCCACTCCTGAACGCTCCCGTGCGGTCACAGGTCAACTCTCGGGGGGAGTTTTCCCTTTGGAAATATCCCCACCTTCAGGCCGGGCTCCGTTTCCACCAGCTGACAGCTTGTCTCAGTGGCATCAGCTCCTGCTGGAGAACATCACAGATCAGAAAAAAAAAAAGATAATTTAAATTCATAAGCATTCTCAGTGAACTCAGACTCAATGCTGCTCCCAAATCAAACACTGCACATGGAAACTTCTTCTCAAGGCTGTTCTTGCAGCGTCAGACGGAGTTTTAATCTGTACTGTACTGAAAGTAAAACTGTGCGTGTCCTTGTGAGTCATCTCCCAGCTTGTGAAGCAGCTCTGTAAGTCAGGTTTTTATCAAACTTGTAGCTTCTGCTTTCTCTGTCTTTGAGAAACTCACATTAAGTTTTAGACCTTGAGAAGTAGAACACTTTTGGGAAGCGGGGGTGTGGGGTTTGTGCATTTGTGCAACATCTCTCTATGGTCACGGGTCATGGTCAAATTTGTGTAAAAGGATAATCCCCCCACCCCCTGCACCCATTGTCCAACCAATGAGTAACTTCTGCTGCAGCAAAGAAACAACCACAGAATAAAACACAAAAGCACATGAACACATCTCTCAATAAGCATTTTAGATTTGTTTCTTTTTGAATACAAATCGCCGGCTTTATGATTAACATTGAGTCTGCTCATTTTCATGTTGTCAGATCAGTTCTACTCTAGTTTTAAGTTAATTAGTGGCACATTAGCTAATGAATCAGAATCAGAATCAGCTTTATTGACCGGTAACTTTGCTCTCTTGTACAGAAACACACGGAACTTAAATAAGTGAAAAAAATAAATCTCAATCTGTACACATAAAATAAAGGATAAGGGCGGATATATACAACGATCCAGGGTTTTGTACAGTGAGTATATACAATAGTGCAGAGTTATTGTTTATTGAGAGCGACAGCCCGGGGGAAGAAACTGTCCTTGTGGCGGGTGGTTTTGGCGTACAGTGCTCTGGTTGTGACCAGGGTGTGAGGGGTCTGTGGAGATATTACTGGCCCGCTTCCTGACCCTGGACCATAATTAATGGTGATCTATTAGGCTATTGGCGTATCCAGACTCAGTTCTTATCAGAATATGAGTTCATTCATTACGGGGCATGTTTCAAACGATACAGAGGAAAAAAATAAAAAATACCTCTACTATTTTGTTTAAAACAGATTCAACTCAAGGGATTACATGTATAGCTATGTCACTCTTACTCTACTAAAAGCCTGTCCAAACGATTTGATAGGCCCGGCAGATCTTTGTTGGAGAGTAATCAGTTCCTATAGAACCATGAATTTATGGATTTATGGTATCTATAATATATGAGATAACTAATAATGTTGATGTTGAATAAAAAAAGTGGAATTCATTTACTTTATCTAAAATAATAATGATACATTATTAGGGTTTGTTTGAAGGTTTGAAACTACTGGTGTGTGTGTTCGTGGCCTTGTTTTGAGAGTTGTTAAGATTTGGTTTAAGGGCTAAAGGCTACAATTTGGTTATGACTAAGTTTGGGGCAAGATGCAAGGGAATGGATTACTTAATGGAAGATCAAATACAACACATTGATCTGGAGACTGAGGAAATGTTTTTCCGGTCCTCGCTTCTGCGTGTTAATATCATGTAATGTGAATGTTATGCAATATATTTTCCCCCTTTCGATTTATTTTACGTTCCTGCTGTGAATTCTCGTTCTTTTTTACTTTCATGCATCCATTACACTCTGTACTTTTATCCCAGGTGTTTGTGTGTAATTGTGAACACCTTGAAGACTGGTGAGGAAATTAATAGAAACCGATGGGAACACAGGGGAAAAGGAGCCGAGGGGGGCGCACATCACAAAACATCTTGTTTGTTTTTATCGTTTTAACATTGAACCGTCTCTAGGTGACCAGATTCAGATGATTCAGGCCTTTAAAAGATGAATAGGTTGGATGTTTCAAAAAAAAAAAAAAATAATTGAAAGGACAATATTGAACAGAGCAGCAACTTTTTGCTTGGGTTGAATTAAACTCGCGATTCAAATAAATTAAATCTCAAGTACGTGCACTCCGCCGACCCCATTTCACGAGCCTGCCAGATTCAACCTGAAGCTGCAACCTTGGAAGCACGTCCCTCCGCTGCAGTATTATGTGGAGGGCTGCTTTCCTGTGCGGCGGTGCTCCTCTTTATATGGACATCACAAATACATCAAGAGTTTGTCTCACTCTCTTATGGCACACGGCCAGGGGCTTTATGATTAAAACCAGATTGTGCTTGCCCAACTCGGAGAGCCCAGAAAAATAGATTGCAGTTCTGCATACTCTGCACAAGAGGGAAGTACAGAAACGTGCACGCCTGTCCCTGCAGCATCTGCAAAGGTGGACTCTTAACCGCGTGGATCTGCTGTTTAATTTTCCTCGTCTGCCAGAGGGACTTTTTTCACAGATGTCATCTTGTTATTAAGTCTGCTTCTAGTTCACAGTGAGTAATGATACATCTGACTGTGGCACGAGAAGAAAGCTTCAGTTCCTCCTCATCAATCCCGAACAGTAAATTATGCCAATTCTTAGTCAGAGCTATGATCATCCTGTAAATCTAATCACGCTTCTTTCCGTGTGTGTCACATGATTGGAGTCAAGCGGCTCCTGCCAAGTCTGAGTTCCCTCGAAGTGATGACTAAAGTTACACTGCAAAAAAAAAAAAAAAGTCTGTCTAGAAAATTTTATCTCTCTTCCTTTGGATTCAAGTGATTAAAACAAAAAAACAGATCAAATAAAAAGTTTTCATCTGTTTGAAATAAACTCGACTGATTCTGAGAGTTGCGTTTTTAAACGTGTAAAAGCCAGCGACTAGTTTTGCTTTGCATGATCAGAAATCCCCCCAAAAAGTTGCTGGTAAGAGTAGAGTTTCACTTCAGTGAATCAACTTCTCTCGCCCCGTTGGCTGATTATAACCACATGTGTTGCTAAACTGAAGAATGAACGCCGCTTTCCCCGTCTCCCAGACACATTTTGCAGTGTAGAGAAGACTGGGAAATCATGTGACATCAACAATAGCAGACACATCACGCCCCCTCACCGCCGCCCACACACAGACACACACACACACACACACACACATCAAACACATACAGCTTTCTTCTTCTTTTTTTTTAACTGGGAGGGACGCTGCAATCCATTTACTGACTTTGAACACTACGCTGCCAGTAAACAAAACAAACGTCATCAGCTGCAAGCACTGACGGAAACATCAACAGTGTAAAAGGAGTTAGAGGAGGGAAGGGGGGGGTAAGAGGAAAAGTCCATACCATGAGTTGTTCCCCTGCCTGGTTCCTCTCTGACCTCCACTCACTGCAGCAGGGTCTCATGTTTCAGGCCCCCATGGCACTGGGGCAGACCACCCCCCCTCCTTTACACCATGCTGGTGCTCTGGCGGCCTCTCCCAGCGTAAGCGGGGGTCCTCACGGGCTTCGGAGGCGGGTACGGGCCCTTCCCACACCGACCGTTTTGGGGATAAGGTGGAGGCTTTTGAGTTCTTGGATTGGAGGTGCTGTTCCCTATGATGACCTGAGGGTCCAGGGTCTGTGGGCGGGGTTCCGGTCGGGTTTGGCCCGTGTGGTTGGAGTCTCTGGGTTTGTACAGGTGAGGCGGGTGGCCGTTCACGCCCGGCCTTTCGTGATCCTTGATGAGGCTGGGCGGGGTGAAGCGGCTGGTTTTGACGACCGACGCCATGTGGACGGGCGAGGGAGAGTTCGTCCTGAGGATGATGCGGTCCTCGTGGACGTGTTGCGACGCCTGGACCGAAGCAGGCTTGTGATTTGACACAGGGGCCGCCGTGAGTTCTCCCGAATGAACCGAGTCGTGAAAGTTACTAGATGACCCCCGAGTGATGGAGGGTGCCTCCTCGCTGAGGTCGATGGTGGCTGTGAGGCGATCGATCTGCTCGACCACCTGAATGATAACAGAGAGAGCAGTTAATACCACACTGCAGGTACAGTAGAGGTGCTGCTTGCATAAATATTGCATTTAGTTCAACTTTCTCCTTCTACTCCTCTGCAGTTCAGACGAAAACTCTCTCTGAAACCATCTCCACATGCCGCTTCATTTAGCAAGTACATTAAAAAAATCGTACACAGAAAAAAAAGTGTGTAGTTCAGGTATCTGTGAGCCATTTGGATTGATTCACAAGACTCAGGGAAAGTTTCCAATATTTCACCAAGAGCAAATATTAGATGCACATTTCTGCGACAGGACTTTTGTCTTTCTAAACTTTCTTCTCACATTTATCTTTTGACCCATAGACGAGGACCTGGCCCCATCTAAAAGGAAGATAAACAGTAGCTCCACCTTCAATAATAATAGCATGCTACTTACGTACATCAGTATTAGGAATGAATTAGTGAAACACATGATAATGGCTTGAATGTAGTAAATTGAGACCATTACACTTTGAGCTCTGCTACTCTAATGTGTTATTGTGCTTTTTACATTAATACTTAATCATGGTGATCTGAGTAGTCTTTCATCAGAGTGAAACTATTTTTAGTCGCTGACTGAGGCATGAATCAACAATTTAACCACCAATCACTCACATCCAAGCTGTTTTATTTTTTGTTTCTCTTTTGTTTCCAACTGTCTCACTTCACAATCATGGAGGTTTTTATTTGTCACAGTAAAATGCCGGGTCCTCGCACAGAGGCATTCAGCCGTGAATCAAAGCCAGTTTACAGCTGCATGCAAAATGGATACTGTAAGAGCAAGGCATAATTTAGTAACAGTCTCAAGCCAGGCTTTTTAATGTGCCGGCCGGAACGCTGCCAATTTCGGCAGCGTTCTGCAAAAGGTCAGTGCAAACCGTTCTCAATCAGTAAGAGATGATGAGTGAGTCCCAAACAATGCAGTCAGCATACACACACACACACACACACACACGCGCGCGTACACACACACAGACACACGGCCTGTGTCAAACTGTTCTGCGCTGTCGCTCATTTTGTCAGCATCAGAGCTGCGTGTTAATCGTTATAAATGTCACGGTATCCGGGGCTGAACTGATTAAAAAAAAATAAAAAAATGTCTGGGACATCTGCACCAGAACCAGACCTCATGATCAGACACCTCCTCATGCACACGTTAGGATTAAATGTCTGTAATAACAGGCCGGGCCTACCTCTTTCATCTCGACGTGAACTTGCTTCAAACCCCCCAACACGTCCTCCAGATCTGTCACCACCTGTCGGATCTGATCCCTCACAGAATCCTGCCTCCTCTTCTGCGTCGCCACCTCCAGTCCCTGGCGCTGGTGGTCATCGCTGGCTGTCGGGTTGGAGCTCTCTGCACTGGTGATGCTGGAGGAAGGGACGATAGACGCCTTCCGTCTGCTCTGGCTCAAGTGCTTCTGTGGGACTTCAGTGGGGAAGAAGCCTTTATGAGAGCCACCGCATCCGTTAAATCCCTCCTGTGATCCACCCTTGGGTCTGCCCCAGTCCTGATGGCTATCTCTTTCCTCCCCACAGTGGCCGTTCGGCACGAGCAAATGCCCCGGCAGGATATTGTGCAGCTCCAAATGATATTTCTCAGAGGTGCATCCACAGCCTTCCTCCTCATCCACAGAGACGTACCTGACTGTCCTCTTGTGTCTGTAGCCCTGACCTTTGACCTGAAGATGAGGGAGAGGATGTGGTATCCCAGTGTTAAAGGGGTGTGCCCGGGTGTCGCTGGGCACCACACAGCCACACTGTTCTGTGACACATGAATAGTGTCTCACCCCAGGCTCCGGTGGGTAGTTCCACTGGGCAGGGTCCAGCTCCCAGGGGAAGACTTGGCTCAAGTCATCCGACTGGCCGTAAGGGCCCAACCCCGCAAACACAGGCCTCCTCTGTGGGCTGCGACGACCGCTTCTCTCGGCTCTGTCCACTGCGAAAGCTCTGCCTCCTGCGTCTTTAACCCGAGGAGCCTGGGTGTCTCTCCTGCCGTCCAGTGATGGGTGGTCCGTGTGTCTGGCTGATGCTGGTTCGTAACCCAGCCCACCATGATGGCCGTAGGGCTTCTGATAGTGGACGCAGTGCTGGCAGGGGCAGGGGCCGGTGGCGTTGCTGTGCTGAAGAAATCGGTGGTGTCCCGTTGTTTGTGCGCCTTCTGTGTACATGTCCAAAGACGTCCAGAGACTTGTGTAGAAAACGCCTTAGAAAACAACTGGTTTCCTCCCCTCCCAGCTCTCTCCAGCCCAGTCATTCACTCGCTCTGTTTTCCTCATCTGCTTCTTCCCACAAGAAAACTTTTCTCCGGTTCTTTTTTTTTTTTTTTTTTTTTGCTCTCTACCCAAGACTTCTCCCTCCCCTTCCTTCCTGTCTGTTGTTTCCCTTCTTCTTCTTCTTCCCTCCTGTAGTTGTTAATCTCTGCGTCCGTACTTTCCCCAGACCCTCTTTCTCCTACTTCTCCTAACTTTTCCCCTTCTCCCTCCTCACCCTGTAGCCCTCTCTCCTACACGGGGCCCCTCTCCACCTCCCTCCCTCTCTGTCTCTCTCTTTCTACCTCTCCCGCCTCGTTGTTCTGTCTCATTTGCTGCTGCAGGCTTCCACTCTCTCTCTCTCTCTCTCTCTCTCTCTCTCTCTCTCTGGCAGTGTACTTCCCGTTTCCTCCCCTACCCTCCCCTCCCCTCCCCTCTCCCGCTCTCCTCTCTTTCTCCACCTCTTACTCCGTCTCTTGCCTCTGGTATATTCTCTCACATAGTCGACTGTACCTGAATTTGAGAATTCCTTCTTTCCCCGCTACCTGTAAATCCAGCCGCTTTGAGAGACTCCTCCGATAAAGGACTCCATATGGGTTTTCTGTCTCTCAGAGAGTGCGTGAAAGAGTCCCGGCTCCAGTGCTGAGCTCATTAGCCCAACTCAAGCCTTTGCACTCTGCAATTAAACGCTGCCTGGGATTCCTCGGCCAGAGACTAAGAGAGAGGAGGGGAGGGGAGGAGAGAAGCACAGGGGGAGGAGGGGTTTCTAACAAACACAGACAGGGGAGTAGACAGCACTCTGAGTCAAGGAGACAGAGCCTATGCCTTTATACAACTCACTTTTCTCTACCTCTCGTTCCAACATTGTCCTCCCCTCTTTTGTCCTTTGTCACTCCTGTCATCGCCACTCCATCATTGTCTCACGTAAAGTGACTTCACCTCAACAGATGAGCACAGCGTCACTCTGCTGAGGAAACCACAGGCGGTATAGCAGCTCAGGAGGGAAGTACGAGTTCCTGTCAAGTCATACAATACCGTTTAAATGCCATTTGAATGGCACGCTGTCAGAAATGTGTCCAAACGATGTTATATTTGTCATCTGTTTTTATTTTAGATCAGTCCCTTCTCACCGCCGATAACCATAATCTCCAGATGAATGGGACCAAAGGGGGAAAAAAAAATAACAGAATAAAATTAGAAAGGCAGGATGAGCAATCAAGATCTCTTCCTCTCTCTCCAAAATAGCATAACGCGTCTCTTTGTCCGCAGCGGCTGAAGACAGCTGAGCGGTTATTTCCAACGAAAATAAATGGAGCGTTGGAAACAATGGGTTGTAAAAAAGAACTACTGAGAATAAAAGCAGAGTAAGATGAAGGGGATTCATCCGTCCCAGCAGGAGGATGAGCAGTCCATCCACAGCTGCCGGGAAGGATTGTTGTTTCTAGATGAAATGCAGCTAGGATGACTTTATCTTAATGTACATATACATAATCCTACAGGACGTGTCACTGCATGCACAAACTGTTTATATATTTACACCATGCACTATTTAAGATAAAGTTGTTAGAGTTGCTCTTGGTGCTGTAGCTGAGTAGTTGCTGGTGAGTAAGAAATCTTCTGGAAATCGCTTATTAAATTTTTAATGTGCTAAACCTGAAATCAAACCCAACACACAGCTTATAAACTTGACACGGTGGACAAACTAGAGGAAGCAGTACTTTATTTAAACATCCAGCATTTACAGAGCAACGTGTGTTTATTTGTTTGTGGCCACCTACTGAATATGAGTCCAGTAGTGGCTCTCATGTTTGCTCTGGTTTGGTCTCCACCAAGCAACGAATGGAGCCAACTCAAAGTGAAAGAAAACTACAGTTCCCCAAATAGCCCCTTGAGGCAACCACCATAGGCCACTATCTACCCAACTTTAGGTCTCTGTAGCCGTTCATTCATGACACGTTTAAAATTAATTATTATAGTGAAGGGCGAGCTACTTCGATTGACAGGTAGGTGCAAGTTGCTGGCTGTCACCTGCCTCTACGCCCATATTTGAATTTGTTCAGGCACCACTGTCTCCACCAAATCCTGGCTCAATAGTAAAATAAAGTGCTTTATTTTGTCATTATACAACGCACATGGTTACATTACATGGTTGGATGGAGGGTTAGTCCTGAGCCGCTGCGACCGCACACGCCGTCACTGTGGGCCAACTTCACCCGGCGCCTAGCACCCATGTTTTTGATGATGGGAGGAAACCGGAGTGCCCGGAGAAAACCCACGCAAACACGGGAGAACATGCAAACTCCACACAGAAAGGCCCTGAGAAACGAACCCTCTCCGTCCCTGTTAGGCACCAGCGCTACCCACTGTTCCCCTGTGCCATTTAGTGGCTAAATGTTCTGCTATATCCACCAGCTAGTTGCAAACATTGCCAGTCTCTTCACTGTGAGAACCCCCTCTCACATGCAAGTAACCTTGTTGATTATAAACCTTATTGATGAAATTTTAATAGCTGCATTAAATATCTAGAAGTATTGGTTTTTATGTTTTGGTTTCTATAACTAGTTACTGATTTGCACCATGTCCCACAGTGGCCCACTGCAGGATCTTGGCCTTTTCGCATCTATGCTCTCAAACTTTTTCTTTTTCACATTCTCCTCAACCACCCATATTAGCAAAGTCGCAATATTTACACCTGAGAGGCAGGTTTTGGGATGTTTTCCACGCACTGCACCTTCAGCTCTATCCGTCTCATACATATGCATCCGTGCAATCCAGACAGAAAAGACAGAAAAAGTCGATAAGGGGAGAAAGAGCAACATCTCTGCTTGTCATCTTAATCCCAGTATTTCTCAGGGGGCTCCTCGGGCAGATCCCCGTCTGTGAGCTGCAAAAGGAATATCAAAGCTTGTAGTTGTCACACTCTCTGCAACCGTACACATAGTAGGTAGGTGTAGTTTATGTGTGCGTGTTGCCTCGGAAAGTTCCCCAGCTTGTGCGGCTCTTACGTCACAGTGTTTTTTCTCAGGCGGCCTGTGACCGGAGGGCGACCACGGGGTGGAGAATAAGAGCAGCGCTTCACCAGCTCTTCCACTCTGAACTCTCCTGTCTTCGCCACGGTCAAGATGACCTAATTAGCCCATATGAATGCTTCTGACTGAGTCTATAACAAGAGCTCAATATGGTGTTGGGGAAGTGTCAGATGGCGTGTGGCCCATTTACCCTTCTGCTCGCGAACAGACCGAGATATTACCAGCGCACAATATGGGAAGTGTTTTTAATGCACTAGTGTGAGAAGAGAGGCTGTATGTGATATGATTAATGTTTTGTCTGTGTACTTGTACTCTACAGGACAGTTTTAGCCTCATTAAACTAGCTGCCAGTGTTTTGTATTGATTTCAAATTCTTTTTAATTACCTAAAAGCTCCAGAGTACATTGCTGAATGTTTAAAGCCTCATTGTCCCTCGGGAAGTTTTGCAATCATCAGAATACGGTCAATAACCAACCTCTAAATGAAGCCAGAGCAGAAGGAGATAGATCTTTTATGGGCCACCTTATCATATCGAGTAGAATAGCGAATCTCATTTGTGTAGTTTGGGCTTTTTCCTCGATCGATAGTTGATAAGTGTCTAAAAACATTCTCCTTTTATAAGTTGAGGCTGCAATGTGTGATTTCCTCATTATGGGGCTTCTGTGTACTTCCGTGTGTGAAATGCACTATAAAAATAATCACCCCTGCAGTCCTTATAATGTATATGTCAACAGTTCAACCCCATCTGAGGACACTGGCTACAAGTCACCTCCTGCTTTCATCCCTTAATTTCCAATCTATTCCTGTTATTAACAAAATAAATGGAAGCAAATGTTGAAATTAAATCAGTTTACTGCGTTTTAGCTTCCTAATATAAAGCCATGGACATGTTAGACTGCAGGAGAAAAAGGCTTCCCGCCCTCATGGTGCACACATATCTTCAAAGGCGATAGGTGAAAGTTTGTATACTCGTGCTGATATACGTTTCTGTATCGTGAAGCTTTTGACCGTATCACATCATCGGCAACAGCAGATGGAGTTCATCCCGTTCTCGTAAACGCACACACAAAAAAAATGAAATCTGAACGTTTCCGTGTCCGCAAGAAAACAAACTCCATCTGCAGAGGCGGCGATCACGGGTGCTCGAGCTCCGGCGCAGCTGCTAAATGGACCGTGTGGTTCCATTGTTTTCTCAATTGCCGTTCCCAAGGTCAGGAATGAACTTTGGACCTATTATTTCCATACCATACTTACTTTTACTTTTTCTTTTCATTTTAGCCCAAAGGAAATGCCGGAATGGCGGCAAATACCACAACACTGGCAACGTATCGAGTTAAATAAGGAATCTGACCAAACTAAATGAAAAGGAGATTCAATTTAAGCGTTTAAAGGTCAATGTCAAGCACTAGTTTTCCTCATTCAGTTACAATAAACCCCATAGTAACACAGAAATAGAAATTTTATAGTTTTAAGCTGATTTAACTCCATCTCTTCTCAGAGGAGTTAGAGTAGCACATCAGAGCTGTGAGGTTTTGACAGTGATGCGTGTCATTTTCTGAAAGCACCACTCCCTCACCTGTTATTGCTCCATCTGGATGCAGGTGTACATGAGTTCTATACAGATATCAGGATGTGTGAAGGCTTCAGAGGCAACATTTTCTAAATACAGACGTTCATTCATTCATTTTCTGTGACATCTTGTCCTCTGGAGGGTCACGGGGGAAAGGTTGGAGCCTATCCCAGCTGTCACAGGGCGAGAGGCGGGGTACACCCTGGACAGGTCGCCAGTCTATCGCAGGGCTAACACAGAGAGACAGACAACCATTCACACTCACAACTACGGCCAATTTAGAATCACCAGTTAACCTAATGAGCCTGACTTTGGACGGTGGGAGGAAGCTGGAGTACCTGGAGAGAACCAACACAGGGAGAACATGCAAACTCTAATCGATAATAATAATAATAATAAAAAAAGGTAGATATGGGTTGTTCCCTCTCTCTGAACAGACACAGCTGTGTGCCCTATTTAAGACTAAAATCAGTTCATTCATGCAGCAGCTTGAAACAGTGCTTCAATGTACACTGAATGTATAAAATATGAGGAGCAGCAGCGAGACATTGCAGTTTCGTGCTTTTTCTCTCCAACCACCTCCTCCTTCTGCTACAGCTTTAATAAAGATATTTGTTTTCGTGCTATTTAAAATGGGGAGAAAAAATAAAAGGCCGAGCCCACTGCGTGCTTTAATGAGGAAGAACAGTGCTCCTGCGTCTGCGGATGAGGTCAGTCTAATTTCTCTCCTATTGAGACAAGATTGTTGCGTTTTCAGAGGAGCCACCATCAGCATGAAAAAGAGAAAAAAAAAATCCCATCTAGCCTTGAAATGTGATTGAAATTTTTTATGGCAAGAAACTGAATAATGCGCGGCTAGTGACGTATGTAAAATGTCTAAAAATGGCACGATTCATTCTTAATCATGCAGCTTCCTCAAGGTGTCTAAGCGTCCAACAATCCTTTAAAGCAGGGCTGGATCCACTTAGACAAGAGAAAGTGGCCAAAAGAAACTAACGTCAGCTGAAGTCAGGAGTGATGTCTCCACCTCGAGACAGTGACTAGTGACGGTGTTGGAGCCTATTTTACAGAATGCCAAGTTAGATCTAAACATGGAGTGAGGTCATATCTTATATCAGCGTTCGCCGTGTTCGTGCACGTCCTGCTTTTAGGGAACACAATGGTTACGTTGTTCCAAAGAGGATTATAAAACAATTCCTATTTCCAAGCCAGGAAACCAAACTGCACCGTGGTGCCACTAAAACGCTGCGTCATCCTATTCATTCATGAGATAAGAAGTTATTCTCGGTTCTGGGATGACATTGAAAGCGGAGAGATACGGCGTTCTCGTTTTTAAAAGGACGAGAACGCAAATCCCTGATTCTTTGTCCAAGGCTGGAAAATTTAAACATTTATTTATGCATTTTCCCTTTTCCCTCATTAGAATAAGAATTCAATTCATAAGCTTTAAGTCCTTGAGATGAGTTCCCGTGTTCAGTTATTATTACATGTCACTTATTTCGCAATACACTGCACAGTCGGTGGATCTGTGCAGACCGTAAAAGACCTCAGGGTGCCGTGGCTAATTTGTCTTTATGTGCTGAGCATCAAGGACACCACACGGGAGTCAGCTGTTAAGACATGGCCTAAAAACCAAACGACAAAGGCAGAAAGAAGCACTAATGGACGGGATAATGACCGAGGAGAGCGAGGGTTGCCTTGAGAAGCACAGCTGAGGTGGCACACAGAAAGCTGTTGCCATGGCTGACGGTAAGAAAATGGGAACAAAATGACTAATTTTGCCCCGTTGGCGTGAGACTGCGCTTGCCGTGGGGACAAAGTGCAGAGTGGGAGAAAAGGGCTTGTGTTTACCTGGCTCTTAAATGGTGACGAGGGGGAAGAACAGACGGGGGTAGGGCACGGGAGGGGAGCTTTATCAGCTCTGCACTGGCAGCACATAAAGGACATGGTGCCGCAAAGACCAGTTCATATGAGGGGGTCAACCACACTAGACTACTTCCTCATAAATCTAAAATTAAAAACATTTTCATGGATGAGACAGAGATCACTCTGGAAATCCTTTTGCAGCAAGTATTTATAAATCTAATCCTTGCACTTTATGTTTGAGGACCACTACATGTAGATCATTTAATTGCCTAAGTTTAAAAAAAAAAAAAAAATATGCTCTAGGAGTGGATAAAGACACCCATGCTGGGAGGTTGATGAGGCTGTATGTGTCGCAGAGCCTCGAGCCAAATGACAATGTCAGCATGTTAATATGCTCCCAGTGACAATGCTGACTTTTGCAGAATGTTGAACCATGCCCACCAGCTTAATTTAACATGTTAGCACGGCCGGTAATTGACACTGATGGAGGCCGCTTGGTTGGTCGAACACGGGGACATTAAACTGCGCGGAGTGTGCCACCATCCCTAGAGTCTGCACCTCACATTATTACGAAAACACGTCACTAGTGCAGCTAAAAAAAATAAATCAACTCAAGATCCTCTCTGACATAAACAAGTTCAAAATGTCAAGAAGTGTTTACCAGTACAGACGCAAAGTCTGCAACCCTGTCTGTATAAAAAATTCAACAGTCTGGCTCTTAGCATCACAGTATTTTACATGGGAAGTAAACAGTGACATGAAAGCCTGGCCTGGCGTCGTCTCACAGACAGGGACTCTGAATCCAAAAAGAGGAGCGGGCTGTCGGACTTCTTTTCACTCAGATCCGACCAGCAGTAGTAACATACACCGACCCAGATAAGCCCGAATCACATTGTTCATTAAACGGTGCCACGCCGCAGCCTTTGGTCATTAGTCCGGTGCTGATAATTTTGAAATGAACCCCTGCCATAATCCATCAACTGCACGAGTACAACATTTAATTAAAGGCCGGCAGAAGCATTTGGATCCTTTACAAAAGACGAAGTTAGAAGTAAGAGCAGCCTATTGGCAGGCTTCCACATATTGAAATGGAAGATATCCAGGTATTGGGGGAATTAGAAGCTTGTAGAATGGATATAATTACTGCAAACATCCTTACTGTAATACACATTAAGCAGTCTCTAGTTCATGTGTAACTATTATTGTCTTCCAGGCCTCCCGCAGTTTTAACGTGGTTTCAGTTCACGGCCGTCCCTTCGCTCAAGAGTGATCTCTCACGACTGCCTGCAAACACTTGTTGACTCTATTTTTCCCAGAGCCGTTCAGAGGTTTGCATTTCAAAACAATCAAGATCCGGAGAAAAGTCAGAGTTGTTGGTGAAAAGAGGGAAGTGTGGAAAGCGCTAGCTTTTAACGCCAACTGTGAAGCCTCCAGAACTTCACATCCTCCCATTAAAGATGAACAGTAATGCACTTTAAAGCGGAGCACCGAGGGCGAAATCAAAGCTGAGCTCAGCTTGACAGCCTCTCATCTACTGTGTTTAGATTCACATGTGTTATGATAATACTTGAAGATAACGAGTTTATGTCACAATCATTTGTTTCTTCAGACTTAACAGGCATAAAAATAGTATATAACTCCATGTGAGTGCGGTTCAAGTGGCTTTTTTTTTTATTGTGCAGATAATGGGAATGTAGGGCAGATGGTGAACAAAACTCCTCTTGTGATGAACTGTGGAGCTATTGAGAGCAATAGTTTCTTGGTGAGACCATTCCTTGGTCCACGACTAATCTGAGGAGAAGCGTGCCAACATGGATCAGGGATCATTAAAAAGGGACGGTGACCTCTTTAGAGAAAGTTTTAAACACGTCCCCATCTAACCTCACAGCTATAAGCGCTACTGATGGTCAGTGACGGTGTTAAAAGAGCTTTAATTCTGAATAAAGACGGACGGTCTTTAGAGACAGGACCTCAGCTGAACCAGCTCCAGGAACAGCCAAGTCTGGGAGAGCGGTTTAACACACTGTGCTGACGCAACGTTCAGTCTTGGCTAGGGCTACGCGACCTCTCCTATTTTGCTAAGTGGCAGTGTCTCATTTAGAGCTGCAGCTCTCATATAGCATTGTCTGAGAGAGATGAGTCTGTTTTTGTCCTGTAAATCACTGTCAGAGCTGCAGAGGAGATCATACAGGGAGCTTTCAAGGCTCAGGTTCAGTTCCAGACTAATAAACTCCTTCAGATTGAAGCAGTAATTCTCTAGAAGCAAAGACAAGACTTTACTTGACAGCGTGGCGTGTCCTCAAAGAGCGGGTCTCATGTGATCACGTAGCAGGATTAGCCGATCAGAGGCTTTTTCAGAATAAGCCTTGTCCTACTGTTTATTTACTCTGTTCTCAGTGATCTGCAAATGCATATATGATTTTAATTTCATTTCACAGGGAATTTGTGAAAGCACCGATTAATGTGCAAAATGAAAATCAAACACAATTTCTCGCGGCGTAAGAAAATTGAAAGCGGTGGAAGTAATTCTGATCATCGTCGATGCGGGACACCAAAGAAAACACACAGTAAGCCTAATTTAGTGATTAACGGACGGTGTGGATATTAGGAAGAGTTGTGGTGTCAGGCCACACACAGTTTCTCCCAAATCAAATGACTTGTAGCTTGGACATATGCAAACATTGAATATTAAACTGTCTACTTGCGTATAAAAGAAAAAGAATAAAAATGCCAAAAGGAGAAAATTGTGCGTTTCGAGAGCGTCATTTCAAATGCATGAAAATCGTCTCTTTTTCTGTCATTGTGCACCAGCTGCTGGCTCCAGTCAGAACAATGCCTTTGCCAAGAGTTTCTGGATGAAATGGCTTGTAGTTAAGAGTCACATTTCCTGCAGCATATAGACCCATTTCAGCGCTGGTTTGAGAGATTTCAATCGTCCCAATCGTTCCTTCCTTTGCGGTAAATCTCTTTTTAAAATAGGTCTTTTGAGTGTTGACATCACAGGTCACAATACATCCAATGTTTGCTGTATTCTTGCTGAAAAAATGACTAAATGAGTTGGGAGAATTGAACACAGTGCAATGAAGCTACTGAGGAGGAACTCACTGCTACAAAAAAAAGGTGCAAACATCGATGAGACAGCTAAATAGCATATCGATCTCTAAAGACAATAATTGTCATTAAATGGTGCATAATAAGTATTTCTAGCACACCTTTACCTAGCTCCAAGGTGCATGGAGGAGGGAAAGAAATATGAAGTGGACAAAACATGGAACAACTTTATTAGAAAGGCGCTGACCATCTTTAAGGGTAATTACTGTTTTTTACAACCTGGACCTTATTTCTGGCATAAAATACAATTGTTTACTCACCCATATAACTTTGGTGTCATTTAGAGTCGTTCAGAAGATATTTAGATCCAGCGGAGCGACGCGTATATCCATATAGGGGGAGTGACTGGGGCACCGAAACGCTGCCTCTAAATAACGCATTATCTGCCGCGAAACTAGTTAATTTCACCAATATTTTGTTATGATACGCTAGTGCTATTCCACGTTGAGTCCGGAGTTACCTGTTATCATCATTCGGGGTCTGTAGATTGACCTACTAACTTCTGACCTGGATGATGTCATCTCTGAGCGCCGCGCTTGTTTACCTGTAAGTTGCTACTGCTAGTTTTTTGCAACATGGCTGAATATTTTTCCAATTCTGAGGTTGTGGACGACATCTTGTTTATGACAGGCGTCCTTACCGCTTTGAGCCAGAGTATACGGATGAGGAGCTCGTTGAAAGGAGGATGCAGAGGCAGGGAGAGGAACAGCTGGCCTAAGAACAACAAACTGCTGCACGTCCGTGAATAGATAACAGGTAGCTCCGGACTCAACGGGAAATAGCACTAGCTTATCATGACAAAATATTGGTGAAATGAACGAGTTTTGTGGCAGATAATGCGTTATTTAGAGGCAGCGTTTCGGTGCCCCAGTCACTCTCACTATATTGATATACGCGGCGCTCCGCTGGATCTAAATATCTTCCGAAAGGACTCCAAATGACACCAAAGTTATATGGGTGAGTAAATGACTGTATTTTATGCCAGAAATAAGGTCCAGGTTGTAAAAAACAGTAATTCCCTCTTAAAGGACAACTCTGGTGCAAAATAAACCTGGGGTTAATAACACATGTGTACCGAGTTCGACCGTTCTCTGGTATTTGTTTTCATGCATTTGTTTTGTTAGTCAAATGTGACCAGTTTTCTTGCAAACCGCTAATTAGCGTATAACGCTAGCCTTCGGGCACACTTACACATAAAAAGAAATCGCTATTTCTATACCACTAACAAGGCTCACAATATCACCACACTTACACGGTAGCATAACTAGGGTCTCTACATGTAAACCGAAGCATTGAGAACTTTGCAAGTATACAGGCAGTTTATTAAAAAAGGAACACAGTACCGTTCATGTCTGGCTCGCATATCCAGGCGGGCGCCATCTTGGGGAAACTGAACTCTCTTCGTTCAGTGCTTCTCTATGCTCTCAGTGCTTTCTTCCGGCAAACAGACAGTTCAGTTTCCCCCAGTGACAAACAACAAAATAAACACATTTAACTGTGAACGAACTGACAAAAGACTAAAGGATAGGCAGGACCGTATCTACGCATGAGAAATAATGTGGGAGCGAGACACAGGTGAGACCGAAAATCCAAACAAGATTACAGCAAAACTCGATCTCAGGCCTGGAGTTGTGTGCTTTATGATCTGTGGAGCTGCATACTACTCATCTGTGGTCATGGCCTTGTCAAGCAGCCCAGTCTTCATAGCCTGCAGATCCACCCTCCTACCTGAAGGCATCATTCTCCGACCTGCCTTCATTTGCAAACTACTTACATCAGCTATATCTTGTATTTGTGTGATGATCAGATACTTCATGTACACTTTAGTCAGATATATCTTTATCTCGTTCCTCTTGCTGCTCTCTTTTCTCTCGTTATCTGTCTCTACCGGCCCAGGCCTCAAGCAGATGGGTCCCTTCCATATGAGCTGGGTTCCCCTCAAGGTTTCTTCTTGTTAAAGGGGAGTTGTTCCTCGCTACTGTCGCCTTCGTACAGTTTCTGTTATTGTTGAAACTTAATGACATGTAATACTGTGACACAGTCGTCTGGATCTGGGGCGGAAACTCACGTATGTGTGTATGCGTGTTTCCTGCTGGTTTTAAATAGTAAAGGTCTTCGGTCTCTTGTACACAAATTGCAAAACAGGCACCAATAATGTTTGTCTAATGTTGCTTCTCGTCCTACAATAGACTGTCGACCAGTCCAGGGTGTACCGCGCCTCTCGCCCAATGACAGCTGGGATAGCGACCCCCGCGACCCTCCAGAGGACAAGTGGTTACAGAAAATGAATGAATGAATGAACATATGTGTCTCAGATATGAAAACTTTCCACGTAACACTTGACTTGATCTTTGACTTTTGGACCTACATGTTGTTATCTCAAGTTCTAAGAAGATGTGACGGACATTTTCCAGCTCTTTCTGATGTTTTTTTTCTGAACCACTTGATTAACTGACAGATTAACTGATTATCAGTATAACTAATTAATATTCACGGAGATAATATCTTGTCTCCTACCGAGGCTTCAGTGAAACTCACAGGAAACTGACTTCGCTATCAGCTCATCAAAACCTCAGCCCAGACTTCCACGGTGTATTTTTATCATCATCTCCGTTTTAGAGCTTCACTTAAAATTTACTGGCTATAATTAGCGCGTCTGCATTTCCTGTGTGACACCACTCGTACCGCAGAGAGGAGAGTTGGAGCTTGACTTGACAGCTCGGTATGCACAAATGCCACTGACCCCGCCAAACGCCGAGAGGGTTAAAGGTCGCACGGCCATTTTCAACATATGTTGTTTTGGGGTTTTGTAGACAGCTGGATGCCTACTGATGAGGGTCAGGGATATCAGGAGTGTTCTGCAGCTACAAACTAAGTAAATAAATATTAATTCAATCTCTTGCAGAACTTTAAAATATATATATATTTAACCCTGCAGGCATGAAATTGATTGAAATGATCTCTTGTGCCCCTGAAACAGATTCTCATCATGATCAATAGGTGGCACTCATGATCCTTGACAGTTCTGCAAGGTCTGTAGCTGAGTCGATAACAAATCAAATTTTCTCTTCACATATTTCACTATTTTCAGCCTCTTTTCATTAAAAATATATTTTAAATTTGGTAATATTTTTGAATAATTCCAATCAGAAATTCTGTTGCTTTGCTATTTTATTATGCGAGTCTGAATGATCCCACGGAGCAAAACAACCTTTTCTGTCACAATACGCCGTCCGTCTCTGTCCTTCATTTTAATTCCCATTCCTGGCAGCTGAAACTCTTATTCAGACATTTATCACCTCCAGATTTGATTAATGCAACAGCACCCTCTACGGCGCGTCCTGCAAAGTCCTGCAGTGCATCCAAAAACCTGCTGGCTGAGTGCTCTCTCTCTTTCTCTTTCGCTCCAGCTCTATTACATTACTCTCGCCCCCCCGCCCCACCAAAAATGCCCGTTGGCTTTGCAGATAGACTCTCTCCGCAATATCGGTGGCCTTTTTGACTCTATCACACACCTTCCCTCCTGAGCGGCGCCAAAGTCCAGGGCCTCGATGCCAGGACAGAAAACACTCATCTCTCTCATCTCCCACCTTTAGTCAAACTATTAGCGGTGCTCTTTTCTCTGACATAGGGATCGTTTCGCTTCTTAAAGTCTGATTTGTTCATCCTTTTTTGGTGAATGTCAGATATTTCATCGAAGGAGACCAATTGTCATAACCTTAAAAAAGGCTACCCATCATACATTAGGATGCCAATAAATAGTCAGTATTTCCGGTGGAGATTACACAGGTTTAGAAATCCGAATCGCATAATGATATGAGGCTTTATAGGTTTGTTGGACATCAAAGCAGTTAAAGTCCTCCAGCCGTAGCTGCACATAATGGACAGTCAGGCTTCTCGGAGCCAGCTAGCCCATTAGCCCGGGCTAATGCACCCAGGACTCCCCGCCATGCGCTGCCCATCACTCCAGACTGGATCTGGTTTCACACAGAAACCGCCTCATCTCTTTGTGCTCGGGGGCAACTCTCGCTCCAAAACAACGACCCCCTGAGAAACCGGCTGGATATGATACAGAGAATGTGCTCTTTCTCGCCCCTACTAATACGTTTGTATGTATGTGTGTGTGGTAGCTGAGGTTACAAGGTCAGATAAAGGTCTAGAAGAGGATCGAGTCAAGTAAAACGACAGGACAAAATATATCCATAAGATGTTTTACTCCGACAAATTGTGAAGTGCAGAACTTGTGCGGAAACATATCAGATTCCTGTTTCTCCTCAAAATGTAAAGTGGATATCAGCTCAATTAGAGTGTGAAATTGTTTTTTCACCATGTCTGTGATCTTGGGTTTCACAGCTCTGTCTTGCTAAATGGGCCGGGTGCATTAGGGGCCAGAGAGCGGCGCGCTGCAGAGTGCTCTTAAAAGGCGAGGGGAGAAAAACAACTCAAGACAGGCGGCCTGGTTTTTCAGCCCCGCCGCAGCGGGACAGTGACATGTAGCAGCCATGTATGGTAGCGCCGCGTATCGGGTTTCAGCCGTCAAATCAAAACAATCATCCTGATGGAGAGGGGGCAGAATGTACACGGAGGGTGTGGTGACTGATATGTGAGGGGTAAAGTTTTCCAGTTCCTCTGCTTTGTTACAAACTGGATAGAGTTTGCAGAACAAACGGGACAGAAAGGAAGAAAAGGAAACACGTAATTATGCAATATAGTTTTACATTTTTTCTGAATAATTTATCTATTTTTACTCACCTATATTACAGAGTCTGATCTTATGGAACTTATGGAAGTCAAAGGTTGTTGTTCTATATTTTTTGGTCATCCCAAAAGGATGTTGTTAGTGGGGGACTTTGGGTCCTATGGGTTGAGGGGAGGGGCCTTTGTGGATCATCCCACAGATACTTGATCAGTTTGGGATCTAGTGAATTTGGAGGCCAGGTCAACACCTTGTGCTGTTCTTCATGTTTGTTTTTTTTAGTTGTTCCTAAAGCGTTTTTGTGTGTATGTCAGGCTGCATCCTGCTTGGGGATGGCTGCTGCCATCAAGGAGTGTCATTGCTATGGGGTGGGGGTGCCTGGTCTGGTCTAGGTGGGTGCTCTAAGTAACATCCACACGAATGAATGCCAGGTCCAAAAGTTTCCCAGCAGAACACTGTATTGTCACAAGTTATTCACCTGTTAGTGGCTTTAATGTTGTGGCTGATCGGAGTATGTGTGTGGCTGACTCTATATAAACTACAGTGGCCATGCTGATGCTGTTTTTAAATGAATGCGAATTAATATGAGAGTTATTCTAATTGCGAGATTGCTTCTTGTAAACACTGTTTACGTTCAAGATCACATTTGACTGATTCATTGACGTGATGATTGAGAAATGAGGGAAATGAGCTACAATAGAACACTTAGGCAATACTTCAATTCATTGTCATGTCATTATTGCATTCAATCACTTGCAATTGCATCTAATTTATTTGACTGACCTTCGTGTATACTATAAACCATTTATGGGGCTTTGCAAACTCCTCTAAAACTGCTATGAATGTAACACGCTGTTTACTTTGTTATATAACACTTGCGCTAATGAAATGAAGTTGTTGTACTTCAACTTCCTGCTCAGAAACCCACATTTCTCTCTCACTTCCACCATAACAAGAGTGACTCATCACGCTGAAGCAAATACGCCGATAGTGCTACCAGCAGGGTGTGTAAATTCCACACCTGTCCCATCATCATCCTCCTCCTCCTCCTCCTCCTCCCTCGCCGCGTCCCTCCCCTCTCCCCTTTCCCTCCCTTTCCTCCTTTGTGCCTTCTCTCTTTTCACACATGCCCCCCACCCCACCACCACCACCACCACCACCACCACTTCCACCACTTCGTTCACCCACACCTCACACTCTGAACAGCTTGAGGAGCAGAAAGCAGCGCTGTTTTGCTAAGAACATGGAACAGCAAACAGAGAAACAAGCGGAGAGGGAGCGGGGTTTAAACACACAGAGGGGCCTCCGTGTGTTTCCCCACATGCAGGTAAGTGGAGATTCACGTCTCTAACAGGCGCTTACAGATCAGTGAGGGTTGATGTCTTGATGTTTGGTCAACAGAGGAGTCATGAAAGATGGGCTGCAACAAATCCACACCATGTAATCTTAAGTCTTGAATGCATTTTCTTTGTCTTATAGCTAAAATACAGTAAAGACTAGTTTTGATTGTGCCACTACCTCCATCATTTTTACCATAACAACTCCTCAGTGTGTTACCTTGTTCATTCCTCTGGAAGAAACCACTGACATGAGCAGAGCCAGCTTTGGAGAAGCTGAATAAAATCACGCGTGAAAGTGATAGTAGAGGCTTTGTTATCCTGCTTATTTAATCCCTAGATGGTTCATCACACTTTTTTCTCCACAGCCGAGGAGGAGGAGGTGGCGGGATGACAAAGGCTGCAGCTGTCTTTTCTTCTCCCAAACAGGGTGAAAAATGACATAATGGCAGTCAAGCTCAGGTAACTTCGCATGGACACCGATACCCTTGAAAGTAATCCAGCTATCGGGTTGTGTGCAAGATTTGTGCCTCGGCGAAAGTGAAATCCGAGTCATTTTGACCGTGATCTTGACTTTATTTGGGTAACGATAGTGAAGAAGTGATAAAGAATTTACAAAAAAATTCACGAGACCATGTGTCACATTTCGATAAAGAGTGAATCTTTTAATATCGATTGAGATTCTTGTCTTTGTAACACGCTCACAGCGAGCCTCCAGATGGACGCAGCACAAACATGAGAGTAAGTTGTTTTCCACCGGGCGCTGATGTCATGACACCACTGTTTGGGCGGACTAGCAGTTTATTCTGAAAACTGAGCCCGTGTCCCGAGGCTCTGGCGAACTATACGAGTACAAACGATAGAGGCAGCCGGGGAAGGATGAAATATAGCCATCGTGTGAAAAGAGAAAGCTGATATATGCGATTGAAGTTCATAAAACTTTATATTTACATGTACTTTGTTAAACTTTCAAGGATTCTGCTGCACAAGGATGAACTTTGAATCAGCTTTGACCATCAACTGTTTCTTGTTTCTTCCGTACAATTGCTTAAGCACGATACTGGTGTACTTCACTTACACTACCTTCACCTCAAGGGAGAATATGAATCGTTTGACTCCAGTTTTAGTACATTTATCTGCATGAAAGTAATTACAAATTCTGCTTTTATGATATCTTGTCTGCAACATTTACTAATGATCCAGGAATATCTTTAATTTAAAACTCCGTGGTTGCTCTTTGTTGTTATTAGTCTGCAAGTTGCATAAGTCAAATTTTTAATGAAGGACTTTTACTTGCAGTTGAGCATTTTTCTAAATTGTTTTAATCCTATTTAAATGACTGAATACTTATTCCGCCGCTGCCTTTAAGGAGTGATGTGAGGCCGTTTTGCTCATTAACATGCAAGAGCTGTTCAGTGAAAGCTTTTAAAAAGTAAACTGTGGCCTAACTCTTTGGCCAGCCGCTCATCTTATGTCATATTAGTGGCTTGTGTAATTTATTAACACTAATACAGTTTGTTTTCACGAGCAGATTACCCCCGTCTCTGTGCCCGCAGTGAGACTGGTTTTCTCATTTGGATAAATCACGGCGAGGGAGCAGCCGGGGGTTTACGCCGCCGCAGACATTATTACTTCCACAGGGCCGAGCGTAATTGCAGACTCGAAACTAATCCACGATCTTCACGAGAAAATAAGTTGCTCAAGTTTTTCTTTTTTTTCTCGCAGATTGGGACGCACACATGGGACGCTCAGATTGCCTCCTCCAGATGCCGCTCTGCTGGGATGACTTTTCTGAAGATGCAGAACTTAGCTCATTAGTGAGCATTGAGCCAAAACGGAATTGTTCACAGTGGCTAAGTTCAGTGTCTGACATGAAAGAATGAGCTCCTCCGCATACCTGAGAGGCTCGGCCGTCCCCAAAACAAGAGAGGGGTGAAGGAGGGATGATGCACAAGTACAAAAAAAAAAAAAAAAAGCACGTGTACTGTAAAACAAGGAGGAATGCTGTAAATGTTCTTGCGTGTCCAGACAAACTACCACGCCTCTTCTGATTTATTAGTTAGTTTTATGAAGAAAAGGAGAAAAAAACAGGCCTCAATCAGTTTCAGGGTATTTTTTTAACTCTGTATATGTGCGTTTTGGATGCAATTATCGCTTATATTTGTTGAAACTTTGAATATAAAGATGATTTTGAGTGACTACACATATGACTGATGTGCCAAACATGCCCTGTCTTTGCTTTGCAGACTTTAAAATAGAGCCACGACTTAACTTTCAATCATTTTGTGATAATGAGGCAGTTTCCAGGTTGTGTACTCATGTGCCTACTGAACTGGATTCAGTGTGTCTTTGCAAAACTGGCTCAGTCCAGCAGGAACAAGAGTGACACCTAATAAGACATCAGCAGCGACGATCGTCATTAAAATGATCATAACTAACGCACACCGGAAATTACTGCAAATGTTTTAATCACCACATCTGTGTGTGTGTGTGTCCCAATTTGTCTTCTTGTGTGGGTGAAGCTGGCTGCCTCTGCAGGTAGTCGTTATCAACAGCAGCTGATTTGTGCTGAGTAACACTTTGCCTCGTCTCTCTTCATTCCTCACGCGATAATAAGCTGTCAGGGTGTCTGCAGGCTTCCTCGCCAAAACCTGGGACACAGCGGCTCGACACCTCTGCAGTCATTATATACCTGAATGGCCAGGCACTGTATTAGCATAAGCAAAGCCGATCATCATAGGACATGCTATTGATTTTGGGTGTCCTCAGTTGTCGAGGTGCTTGTGTGAACAATTACTCTTCACCTTGAGCCATCTTCCTGTGGATGCAGAAATCTGCAGGGGTGTGCAAAAATGTATACAGCCGGCCCCCTCCCCCCCCCAAAAAAAGAAAGAAAATCTGAGTTATATATATATATATAAAATATCGTATTGATTTTTAGCTGTGTATCTGTGGTGCACAACTCAGCCGTGAGAGACTATTAAAGGACGGATTTTAATCATTACCTGTGATGTTTTTGCTCTTTCACCGAGTCATTTACAGTCACCTGAGGGTGTAAAGTGCATCTTAAATAGTTCTACCTCTCTCTTTCCGTGACTCTGTGGTTAACAGCAAGTTTAAGAAAAAAACTGGTGCATATTCGTGCATGAGAGATGAAACAGTCAGTCTGAGAGTAGCAGCAGCGATTCATTAACTCTGATTTAGATGTGATGATAAAACTTTGCAAAAAAATACCAGATCTTACATTACAAACAGCTTATTTTGCTTAAAGCTGCGATGCTTTCACATCACAGGCAAATTTGAGCTTTAATTATATCACCATTAAGGTAAACGCAGACACATCTGTGACAAAGTTTGTTCTAGATTTGGTTAATTTGCATAATCATGCACATGTCTGGCTTTTACCACATCCCACACTTCTGCAAAATAGATCAAACATAATGCAAAAACAGCTGTCTCTCACGGGCTCATACTGATTGTACAGTATCGGTCTTCACTAATTCTTTACCTGAGTTATTTACCTGAAGTTTTTTTTGCCAACACAGGACGTTTTAGCACCTCTACACACCACACGTTGTTTAAAATAAGATTATTTTACACCAAAAAGCTTTAAAATTGGTTTTAAAGCATTGATGCCTCGTAGCGAGGAGGTTCTGGGTTCGAAACAATCTGGGGCCTTTCTGTGTGGAGTTTGCATGTTCTCCCTGTGCCTGTGTGGGTTCTCTCCGTCCAAAGACATGCTCGTTAGGTTAATTGGTGAATCTAAATCGGCCGTAGGTATGTGAGTGTGAATATTAAATGTATATTAAGTGGCAGCTACAGAATAACAACTATATCTGTGAAGGTTCTCAGTCATCCAGGTCATGGTATATCCAAAAAACAGGTTTAAAAAAAGGAACTGGACATGTAGAGTTTTTTGAGAAGACTCATCCGAGTAGGGAAACGTGAGTGGTGAAACGTCTTCTCAAAAAACTCTACAAGTCCAGTTGCCTTTTTTAAACCTTTTTAGGACTAACAACTATAGAAATGACTGCTTTTGTTAATAAAACTTTATATAAGTCGCTAGATAAAGTTTACTGCAATCTCTCATTTCCAGCTTCTTGACTGAAGCGAAAGGAGCAAAACTGTTGAGTAAGTAAAACTCATTAAAACCACACAGTGGAATAAACAGCTAAATACACTCAAAATAGAGAAAAGTTCCCCTGTGCAACAGATTGGATCCTGTCAGTGTTACATTACATTTAATCATTTGATGAACAACACTGATGCAGCGATGTTTAAGAAGACTACTTTACATATTTAAAGGAAATAAAGCCTTTACATGGGAGATTTAAAGGCTCAGTTATCTTCTCAACACCAAAAAAAAGACCTTTTGCAGGTATTATAAACCAAATAGTATTAAAATTAACCCTGAATTTGACAGTATGACAGAGTAAAATGTGTGTTTTGTTTCTGTAGTTTTAAATATTAAATCTTCTCAGTAAAGCTGTCAAATTCAAATACAAGTATGTACTTAGAGTGGTAAGAGAACAAGGTGTATCTCAAAAGATGTGCATTCACTTGCCAATCCTTTAGGCACACTAGTGAATGGACTCTGATATAAATCTTATCTTCATAAAGGCTTTCAGGTTTTTTCAGCATTTGTTTAAAATAACAGAGAGCTGTTGATTTAATTCTGGAGGCTGTGGCTTGTAATACTTTTGAATTGCAACCCCATTTTATAAATATAATAAAAAAAATATATAAATAACAAAGTCCCCCTGTTTAAGGTAGGATTTAATGCAGGGTTATAATAGTAATATACATTTGTTGTCACTAGTGTTCCTAATGTTTTGGCGTGTATATTCGATGGGCTGTAATACCTCAGCTGTTCGCTGTGCGTCGCTCAAACCCCGCCGCTCACCTGCAGCAACAAATTAGGTCAATTAAACTGCTCACTCTCTATTAACTTCTCGTCAGTTGTGTCGAAAGTGTCACCTTCTTCTCTTACCATATTCTGCATTTGTTTTCTCTCCTGCTGCGACTGAAGAGCGCTCACATTTTTATTTTTTTTTCCTGCGGGTCAGTGAAGGGGAAACAATTCATTTATTTCCACCGCGTCTTCGACGGGTGTGTTGTAGTCGATGTGTGGAGAAATGTAGGAAGTAACGTTAACTCTCCGATCAGGACACGACGAGGAGACGTTAATCTTTCAATTTCTCCTAAGAAGCCGTGATTTTCCCGGAGCGTTGACGACGCCGAACTGTTTTTGAATCACTTTTTCATTCTTTTAAAGTCGCTGTAAGTAGTTTCTTTGCTCACCTTTTTTTGGGACGCACAGGTGAAGAAACTTTTTTTTTTTTTTTTTTTTTTTAATTCCTTAACTTTGTCACTGGAGTTCGTTAGCGGCCGGAGCTGTGGGGGGATCTTCTTCTTCTGTGGTTTTAAAAGATGAATTGAGTGGGTTTGCTTGAAAGGTGAGACTTTTTTTTTGACATGTTGGTCCTGGATGTTCATAATTTGTCACCTAAGTGGGTTTATATGTCAGGATTTAAGTTAGGAATGACAGGAAATGTGGATTACAGTTGATAAAGTAGTTTCGATATTAACATGATAAGGCGGGTGAGGTTTCTTTTTACATTAAGCTGTATTTTTAACGCCTTTTACAATGTTTTTGATTGTGTGTTGCCACAGTGGGTGCAGGCAGAGAGCTGGGGCAGTGAGTTATGCTGAAGCCCGTCTCAGAGTATCAGGATGAGCACTACAGATGGAAAGGATGGAGAAGCCCGCGTTGTGCAGATCTACCCCAGGCTGTGGCAGGACACCGCTGCCTACTGTCCCCAGCAGGTCAGCGCAGGCGACACGGCGAAGGCGGTCATCCATAACACCATTGTCGCCCTGGGCCTGGACTCCAGCCAGACGTACTGCCTGCTGGAGGTGAGGGAGAGCGGCGGCGAGGAGAGGCCGCTGGAGGCTGATGACCGCCCCTTTGAGCGGGTCCTGCTGTGGCCCCCAGAGACGCAGAAGTGGCACCCTCAGAGCCGCGGATACTATTTCATTCTGCAGCAGACTAACAAGGGAGGGAACCAGTTAGGAACCTGCAAAGAGGACCATGATAACCTCTGTAACCTGTCCACTGTCACAGAGGAAAGTGTCGTGGAGGCTTTACGCCAGCGCTTCTACAAGCACAAAATCTACACGTACGCCGGCAACATCCTCATTGCTGTCAATCCCAATAAGTTCCTACCTGTTTACTACAACCCCAAGTACGTCAAGATGTACGAGAACCAGCCACTGGGCAAGCTGAGCCCTCATATATTCGCCATAGCCGACGTGGCCTTCCGCGCCATGCTGAACAGGCAGGCCAACCAGTGCATTGTGATCTCTGGTGAAAGTGGCTCAGGCAAGACTGAGAGCAGCAGCTATCTCATCCACTGCCTGACCGCACTCAGCCAGAAGAAGTACTCCAGCGGCCTGGAACGGACCATCCTCGGGGCCGGGCCGGTGTTAGAGGTAGGTGGCAAGAAGTGAAACCACACACATCAAAAGCCTGGCGTAAGCGGTCCACGCTGCGAACCCTGGTGTGGCAATATGATCTGTGTCAGAGGGTTAGTGTGACACAGATGTCAGAGAAATCCTCTGACACAGATGGAAGATTTCACAACGTTGTGGTTTTTGTTTTGTTTTTTTGCAACAAATCTGCAAATCAGACAAGAGTAGGTTTGATGTTAGAGTTTCTAAAATAATTGCCGGCACAGTTAATGCTAGTTTAACAAAAACCGTCTTTGCTCTATTTTTTTTATAAAAGAAAAAGTTGCCGCAAAAAACATGAGTACTTGCACTGCCCATTGTACAGAGAAGACAATCTGAAGTTTTTTTTCTTGTCTGAATAACAGACTAAAGATTAAATATGATACCAAACGGACAAATTACCAATTTCCTGTCGTGGGAAATTATTTTTGGTTGCTGCTGCTCAGATCTAATCACAAGTCTTGCTATGAAGAAAGCATTCTGGTTTAGCCTTCTTTCTTTTTTTTTTTTTAATTGAAAAAACGTTGCTGTATTTCCAGTTGTGACACCGCCAAGAGCTAACTCACATCAGTTTAGATGCCACGACCAGTCCTTATCTTGATAAGTGCAAAGCACCTTCTACTGCAGTCTGCATAAAGTGACATGGACCAAAAATGGTGGATCTTCACTCATGCTGGTGTGAGTTCACTGATCACCAGACACATGTTTGTGTCTCTGTAGTTCATAGAGCCACTAGAAACAGCACATTCTCCTCTCATATCCTGTTTTTTTAAGTCACGGTAATCACTTCTGTGCAAAAACAGAAATTTGCAAACTAAGAAACCACTCCCTCGTGCGCAGAACTTCCTCCCGCGTTTGGATCTCACATTTACTAAAACCAAAGAAGCACCAGAGTCTGTCGGCCGGGAATTCACTCCCTTTTGATGTGTTAGTTCGTGTCTGTGGCTGTCGGCATCAGCGGCGGCGGCGCGCTACAGTAGCAGTGTCTATAAGTAACAGGAGGAGGCGTTTGCCCACATTTCCCCCCTCGCTTTCTGTTTCACTCATCTGTTACACAATCGCACAATGTGTTTCGAGTGACAACTGACATGAAACCAGGCCAAATTCTTTTTAAGAGAAATTTCCCGCCTCTTTGGAACGTATCAGACTTTCTGTTTTATTTGGGAAAGTTTTTTTTTGCTTTAGAGAACAGATTAACACTTTGGGGGTATTAGTTCTGCACACCGCTCTTCTCTTTGCACCGTTGAAATCGATTTAAGCTGCTGTAGTGTACCAGAAAGTAGGTGTGGAATTCTTCTTCAAATTTGCTCGTGCTTTATCTCTGTATCAATACAGCCACTGACCTTTTTACACAAAGGATCTCGGCCCACTCTACTCTCAGCTACTTATGACACGAAAACCCTTGGGGCCACCCTTTCGTTAGGCAGTGACTAAATATGGATTCTGCTTTCCTCTCTGAACTAGTCCAGCAAGTTTCTTCTTAAAATTGGCTACAGCTTTAGTTTTCCTATTAACTCAACTTACTGGCCTGAGGCTTTTAAGGAAACAAAGATTTAGCACAAGATGGTTTTTTTTTTTTTTTTTAGTACTTTGAAAATGGGGAACAATCCTCCTGAAGAAAAACAGCTGGCTTCAATTTTAACCAAAGGAGGCCATACAGTTCACCAAGTGTTTATAGCAAGAAAAAAAAAATCACTGCTATAATAACAAGGATTAGTCTAGCATTGTTAATCTGTTGCTTCTGGGTTTTTTTATTTTTTTTCTCAACGTGGGATTTCCTTTTGTGTTCATGAGTCATGACTTGTTCCTTTTTATCTGGAATCAAGAAAAGAAAATGCATTTTTACTTCCTTTTTTAATTTCTATGTTATCTCACTTGACATCAAGAGAAGACACTCATATTCACTGCCCAAAAAAAAGTAATTAATTAAGATATTATGGCGATATTAAAACTGCGTTGCTTGGTTTTAAAATCAGAGAAAAACAAAATGTGTGCGGCCAATATCCAGCAGGTAACGGGACCGTGCCATTATTCAGTCGTGACTGACTGAATGACGGAGTGAGTGGTTGTCAGTGGGGGCGGCTTGTGTTGTTCGTTGTTGGTGATCAGGAAGCTGAACGGGGGGAATGTGCAGGGCGTTGTCTTTGAGGGAACACCAGCTAGAGAGAGAGAGAGAGAGAGAGAGAGAAGAGAAACAGGAACGTGTCAGAACAGGCTCAGCAAGGTCTGCTGGCAAAGCTACTCAACAAAGTATAAATCAGCTCCGCTCTCCCTCTCTCGCTGCTTAAGCCCCTTTTGTTACAAAGGCATTCTTTCTCTGCTCCCTTTTCGCTCAGCTGGGTTTAATTCAGGGAAAGTGGATTCTTTTCAGTTTAATATTTGAAACCATTCTCTACTACTTTTTTTTTATTGTTTGGCCCGAATCTTTTTCAGTATTCAGAATCCCACTTTAATCAATTATTTATTGCAAAGTCAGGAACTATCGCATGATCTTAACCCAACAAGTCGTAAAGGTTTCCAGGATATGCAAGAACTGTACATTAGTGTTGCCTTTTTCTTCTTAATTATGGTATTATTTATTTAACCTATTTCTACGTCAGTGGGGTTGAACTTCAAAGTTGACCTACAATACTCCCATTCAAACCAGTAGTAAACAGGTCCGTACACATATTATCCACACACGTGAATTGAAAACACCATAGTAAGTCAATGAAAGAGTCACTGGAAGATGTGAGTAATAGACATCAGTCAGCCATGAACTCCTCGGTGATCTCGTCAAACTTGAAACTTGTTTAGTCTGAATTCTATGAAAAACGTGAAGACATTTAAGTTCCAGTCGTATAATACACACAAAAATAAAACTGGGCATCCTTAAGGCCGACTTTTCTGGTGGCGGGCTGTCGGTGAGCGTCTGTAGCTTGGACACTGTTGGCAGTAGTCGGACCCTTGTTGCTGCCTTTTCTTCAGGTTCAGTGTCGGTCAAAGAGATCTCTCTGATTGGTTGTTTTTTCTTAGCGAACCAACGCACAAGAAGAGAAACGGTTTGTAAACGGTTTCCCAGCTTTCCCAGACTCCCAGATAGTAGTAGCTTCTCCAGTTTCCCAATAGACGTGTCACACAGATGCAGAACGTACTATAAGTTCCAGCTGGTCTTAGGCTGTAAGTCTTTGCTGTGTTCAAGTGAGGTGACGCCACAGTCGGCCTTTGTTGACAGTGTGTCCCCGGCTATAACCACTAATGTTTATGACGTTTGGTTTCTAAATAGGTACATAAAACTTTCATACTTTAATCAAATGTTTGTTCTCTATAATGTCTTGAAGTGTAATATCATAGCTCATTTGGCTAACATCAAACCTGTGTACCTTTAGCTTTGGCATTTCCTTCTTTGACAACTTTGTGTGCTAAACTGTGGTGATGACCTTCACGTTTCTGTGTCCCGGCAAACACCTGTTTCTCTCTTCACGCCACATGCCATCTGCGCTTTTCTCTTCCACGTGTTTTTCATTTCTGAAAAGAAAAAAAAAAAGTACAGGTTATTTGTATAAATCTGATAGATAAGGAATTTAAACGCTCGCTGGATCTGAACATTCCTGTGTTTCAAAGCTGCCAACGTGTGATCAGTAAAGTCTAGCGTCTGCTCAGGCATTGCCCCGGCCTGTCAGGACACGACCCTCTCGATGGAATGAAGTAGGACACCTTTTTAGAGGCTGACACGGGCTCAGTTAGGACTCTTCTTTTGTCTCTCAGAAAGATAAAATCTCAGAAGGTAGAAACTGATCTTCAGTCAGCAGCAGGAACTAATGCGTGCTATAAAAAGTGCAGTGTATGCCACAGTGACTTTGACTCGGTGGTGATCTCACCCTTTACTCTAGGGTTGCAAGAAACAATTATCTTTATCAGGACCAGTTTCTGTTTTTTTCTAGATTTTGTTTTTCAGTTTATTGTTTAGGCTAGAAGACGAAGGCGTATCATGTTTTTGCATGAACCAAAGGGAAAGTTGCTTGTGTTTCCCGAGTCCCGGTCGAAACACGAACGTATTTAATTTATAGTAACACGAAACAGAAAAAGTTTGAGTTTTAGAAACTGAGAACTTGTAATACTTTTCTGTCTTTCAGCCTTGCTTGAGCTGAAAAGGTTACCACTTATGTGACACTGCACAGAGACCCAGTCAAGAAGGAACAGTGCTAAGTGCCAATAAAACTTCACTGTGTTTATTCAGAGGCTTTATTGGCAAATGGACAAAAGACAGCTTCCCTCAGCTACTTATTTCTGTACTAATAGCCATGTCATCAAGCGTGATAGTCTCCTCCTTAAACTGCTGATTAAAACACTGACTCAGACAAATTCACCGATGCAGTCGATCCTGATGTTGTAGTTGAATTGTGACCACTGATCACCTGAAGCTGAACTGCTTTGATAAATGCAGACAAAATGCACATTAAGTATTGCGTCTCTGCTTTTACATTAAGAGACTATTATAGGAGTAACTGAATGTGCATCTACAACACAACAAGTTCATGATCTGACCAGCTTGTTGCGACATAAGGTTGCTGACAGATACAGGCCCCCTGACATCCACAAACCAAAACGATTTGCATAATAGCGGCGTGTGGATGCCATTGTATTGCATTTACTAATTTGTCTTGTTTATTTTGGCAAAACCTATGTTCCTCGTATTTCTAAACAGGCCTTCGGCAACGCCAAGACTGCAGAGAACAACAACTCCAGTCGCTTCGGGAAGTTTATCCAGCTCAACTACTTGGAAAGTGGCGTCATCCGAGGGTGAGGCGTCACCTTTTAGTTTTCCTCGCCATCCTTCTCTTGTGCTATTAGTAAATCTGCAGCACAGTGAACTGTTTATCTGCGTGGATATATTTAGTTTGTGTATGAGTTAATTTTTCTTCCAGTGTCATAATTGGACGCCCATTCCAAGGCTTCACAGGTTGTGTTGACATTCTCCTGTTGTGTGTATCTTGCAGGGCAGTTATTGAGAAGTACCTGCTGGAAAAGTGCCGCCTGGTGTCCCGAGATAAGAGTGAGAGGTATAATTAAGACTCAAACAGATGGCTTTTCAAATCCCCACAGTAACGCTCCTAACTCATAAAAATAATTAAGAATCTAGGCATGGAAATTCAACTCCACTTACACACAATTTCACCAGTTTGTCTATTGAATGTTGACATCTAATAAACGCCAGTGCAGGCAAACAACACTGAGTACTATGTGACCTCTGACCTGCAGGAACTACCACGTTTTTTACTATCTGCTGAAGGGTGCGTCCAAAGACGAGCAGGAGGAGTTTCATCTCTTAAAGCCACAGGATTATCTCTACCTCAAGCAGGTACTTTGATCCACACACTTTGCAGCAGCAGTGATAGAGGAACGGGAGAACTGGCATGATCAGTAATTTGCTGTTATCAATTGGGGGGGAAATAACTGTTGTAGTTGAACAGATCCACAGGGTCCTGGACGTGCTCAATAGTAAAGTCTAGCATGTCAAACGTCAGCTATGACTAAACATAAAACTGTAAAACTGCACTCTACCTTGCTTTAAAACCGCAAAACCACATTAAGTTAAGAATTGTGACCTATTTAAGACCACATCTTTATTAAGGTCTCAGTATTTATGCTGACAGTGTTACCCATCACATCCTGTTTATGTATGGAAACGTTTGCTGTGACTTTGCAACATGCACCACCTGCACTATCAGCAGCCTTCTTCCTCATATCACAGTGGCTTTATACATTGCCTGGCCAAAGAAATGTCGCCACCTGGATTTAACTAGGCAAATAGGTACGAGCCTCCTATTGGATAATGACTGCGTGGGCCATTATCTTTCAACTGGCAACAAGTTACTGAATCCCAACTGATGCAACGAGTGGCTTCTCATTTCTTAAACGACCATGTTGAAAAACCACGTCCCGTGGTCGTGGAAAAGATGTTAGCACTGATCGGCAAAACATTAAAACCACTGACAGGAGAACTAAATTACATCTTGTGACAATTCAGTGTTCTGCTGGGAAACATTTGGACCTGGCATTCATTCATGTAGATGTTACTTAGACATGTAGCACCCACCTAGACCAGACCAGACCAGACACCCCCACCCCATAGCAATGACACTCCTTGATGGCAGCAGACATCCCCAGCAGGACGCAGCCTGACACAGACACACACACAAAAATATAGTTTAGAAACAATTTTAAAAAAACCTGAAGAACAGCACAAGGTGTTGACCTGGCCTCCAAATTCACTAGACCCCAAACTGATCGAGTATCTGTGGGCTGCACTGGAACAAGCCTGATGATGTATGTATTTCTTGCACGCACAAATTCACGTGCAGCATGACGTACAGCCAGTATCACCGGATTAAACCATGTGTTTGTATGTCTCTGATTATACAAAAGGATTCAGAAACTACCCTATTAAATGAATGCCACCCATCATTACTTGCATTGTTTGTTCAAAATCTAGTACAACGTTGTTTAACTTCAATGATTGTACTTATGTGTCACCTCTCTCTTTGTATCTTCTCTGCCTGTTCTGCAGGAAGATCTCCATTTAGACAATGAGGAGAAATTTGGGCAGGAGTACAAGAGGCTCCATCAAGCAATGGAGATGGTTGGCTTCCTGGCCTCCACCAAGAAACAGTATGTATGGTTGTTATGACGAGCAACACAACTGGAGTAAAACTAACCAGTGTAGCCAGACACATTGAGAGAAAATGTTAACAGGAGGAGTTTCTGTTTAAAAAAAATGTGTGTCTGATTGGAAAAAGTTTGCAAATAATAATTGGTTTCCTTTCCTGCAGAGAAAGGTTTAGACTACTGGTGTAAATTATTGCCTAAATTCTCCCTCAGTGGTTCTTCGCAGAGCGTGGAGGAAGCTTAGATTTACAGAAATATTTTCCAGCCACCTTCTTTTCACTGTGCAGTAGGCGAGCGGTGTGTAATTCAACTGAAAACTGTCGAAGAGTTTCTGCTTTCTATACTCGTGTCAGTAGCACGTCAGAGCTTGTCCAGTCAAGCAGGGGAAAAATGCAGCAGCTGTGTTGGTAAGCGCCTGACACCCTCAGGGCACAGAGTGCACTTAAAAGCACCAGTAACGTAGCTTGTAATCTCTTCAGCGTGGTAATAAACATAACAGGAATAACGTCAAAGTAAACCAATCTTTTTATCATATCTTAAGTTTACAGTAGGTTGGACTAACTCATTAGCTCTTGCACTTTGCATGGGCCGCTCATTTAGGCTAGATTGATGGTAACTGCTTTGAACTACACCCCTAGATGTCCATGAAGGCAACGCTCATATATTTACAACATCACAGCAGTGTTTAGCCCTTGCTGGTTGACTCATTTTATCACATTATCTATGGCACGAAGAGAAGATGAGATGTAAATGAGGCGCCAAAAGAGACATGTGAGAGCGTGATAAGAGTTAACAAACTGCATGAACGTTTTGGAGGATGTAGTTTGTAGTGCTGTTAAACTGGATTTAATTTAACATAACAGAGTTTCTGGTGCTTAGCCAAGTCCACTGACTAAAATGGGTTTATCAAAATAATAGAAACATGTGTCAGTGCAACACAACATATTCAACGGTCTTACAAACCGCAGCCTCCAAAATGAAAACACAGTCACAATCAGCAGCTCTCTGTTGTTTTAAACAAATGCTGAATTTGTTTATGTCCTCCATGAAGCCAGGACTGTTTCATTGGAATGTATTTGTTTTGAAAGTGAGTATATGCAAAATACAGTATGTGAAAGTGTCAGGTTTGTTGCTTTATTTAAACTTGAGCCGAGCAAGTTTGTATTTGTTTAGCTTTCTCTGACCCAGTAGAAAAAGTTGTATTTCTGGCGTGAATTCACCTGCTACCACGGTGCACGGAGGAGGAGAGGAAATTATAGAAAGGTCACAACTCCACCAGTAAATGGAACAACTTTATTAGACCAACATGTTTTGGCTTGTGGCTTTTATCAGGGCCACTGCTTTCTCTGACCAAAAACCACCTTCTCACATAGCTACTGTAGAGATACTTAAACCTCTTGTTCAGTTAAAAAAATGTCCAAATTAGTCAAAAACATTTTCATTTTATTTATCAGACTGATGTCTAATCCTCATCTCTATTTTGGTTGCTTGCTAGGTGTGTTAATTTCCCCCCTAAAAACCACTTAATGCAGTCTGTTTGCGTGTGTTTGTCTTTGTGTGCGTATTTTCACTCTGCAGCATATTTTCCATGCTCTCTGCCATCCTGCTCTTGGGAAATGTGACGTTCACACTGTCAGAGAAAACTCAGGTCCTGGAGGCCGGACCTGCTGAAGTTCTGACTGCTCTGTCCGACCTGTTGAAGGTATATTCATAAACGTTCGATCACACATACAGTGCCACCAAACACCGCTGTACTATAATATGTTGAATAGAAATTATCTGTTGATCTCTAGAGGTGTGTCAGTTGACATGAAAACACTGTATTTGTTACTCCGTGACCAGAGGATGTTTACAGTAGTGTATAGTTGATATTTTTTGAGATAAATAATTTGTGTTGTATTGAAGAATTGTCTCTGTATTTCCTTTTATTTCTAGGTGAAAAGGGAACTGCTGGTGGTGGCTTTGACCAAGAGGAGACTAGTGACTGCCAACTCCACTGTGGTTTCACAGTATACACTACAAGAGGTATAATGTGATAACAGGGCTTTAATCAGTATCCCTTAAACTCATATTATTATATTTTACATGGGGACATATTGAGCTGACTCCGTCTTCCTCCCACCGTCCAAAGACATGCTTGTTAGATTAATTGGTGATTCTAATTTGGCCATAGGTGTGAATGGTCGCCTGTCTATCTGTGTTAGCCCTGCGATAGATTGGCGAGCTGTCCAGGGTGTACCCCGCCTCTCGCCCAATGACAGCTGGCATAAGCTTCAGCAACCCCGCCACCCTCCAGAGGACAAAATGAATGAATGAAAAAATATTTAGCCAGTTGTGTTTCTTGTGTTTGTACACTAAATTTGAGATTTAGTTTCTGTCAAAGTTTAATTTGCAATGTTTGGTGTTTTTTTTTTATTTTTTTTTGTTTGTTTTAGGCCACCACAATGCGGGACTCCATGGCCAAATCTTTATACAGCGCTCTCTTTGACTGGGTCGTCCTTCACATCAACCACGCCATGCTCAATAGGCGAGACATGGAGGAGTCCGTCTCTGTGAGTCACGGGATTCATTTCGGGGCTGCAGTGTTAAATAAACAACTGCAAGAAGGACCATGACAGCCTCAGAAGACAACTCTTCTCTCTTTCATGAGCTTTTAAGAACATTTTTGAAGATATAAAATGTGCTTCATACCATTGTTTCATTATTTGGCAGTAGTAGCGCGCAGCATTGATACAGATTTTACCGTCACGTGTCGAGCATGCAGCCTGTGAATTGTTCCCGTTGCTGTTCTGTGTTTTAGTGTTTGTCCATTGGCATCCTGGATATGTTTGGGTTTGAGAACCTCCAGATGAACAGTTTTGAGCAGCTGTGCATCAACTACACCAATGAGAAGCTGCAGTGTTACATCAACCAGAACATCTTCAGGCTTGAGCAAGTAGGTGTATTTAAACAGCAGGATATATCTTTCATTTTCATTATATTATTGATTAACTCTTGCCTCAGATAAAACTTTAAACTCATCTCACATTTTCTTCGTTTAAATTTGCAGCATTATAGACAGAAGAGCTGTGCTATTTTATTTTTCATGTGTCAGTTTTTCTGTTGCTTACTCACAACCTTCACCTGTTTACCTGTTACTTAATCTGTTGCTGCATCCGTGACTCAAACTGACTTACTTCTCTGACTGACACGATTATGTTAAAAATAAATTCCAGGAAGAGTACGCGTCACAGGGCATCGCCTGGCAAAACATTGACTTCACTGACAACAGTGGCTGCATTCAGCTGATCAGCAGGCAGTCAGTCGGCGTCTTCGACCTGCTGGATGAGGAGAGCAAGTAGGTGAACAGTGATTGCAACACGATTTCTGTCATCAAGTTGCAATTGTGTACACACAAACAAAAGGAATGTGTTTACATTTTCAAAAGGAGCTCTTCCCTTAGCGTTTCTAAGCGCTATATGCACATTTAGTAATAGTAATATGCTATAGTGTGGTCATGTATATTATATTCAGAACAGTTGTAGCTGCTCCTATGAAAACATTTTTATAATATCATTAAACACCAGCTTCTGCTTATGTGTGTCCACAAGCAGAGTTAAAATGAATACTTCTTATTCTGTATCATTTGCTTCAGGAAAAAACTGCAGTCTGAGCTGGCTTCAATTAATACTGGTTAATGCAATATGGTTAGTTTTACAGGGAACTCAACTCTTATATCTGAGCGCCATCATATATACACTATATATAACATTATGACCACTGACAGGAGAAGTAACTAACATTGACCACCTTGTGACAATACAATGTTCTGCTGGGAAACTTTTGGACCTGGCATTCATTCGTGTAGATGTAGCACCCATCTAGGTCAGACCAGGCACCCCCACCCCATAACAATGACACTCCTTGATGGCAGCAGCCATCCCCAGCAGGATGCAGCCTGACACAGACACACACACAAAAACCGTTAAGGAAAAACTCAAAAAACATGAAAAACAGCACAAGGTGTTGACCTGGCCTCCAAATTCACTAGATTCCAAACTGATCGAGTATCTGTGGGATGATTCACAGAGGCTCCTCCCCTCAACCCATAGGACCCAAAGGCCCCCACTAGCAACATCCTGTTGCCAGACACCACAGGACACCCTCAGAAGGCCCATGTCCATTGTCTGATGAGTCACGAGTCAGTCATGAGTTTTGGAGGCACAAGGGAGATTTACGCAATATTAGAATATAACTTTATCCGTGATCGGTTTCTAACAGTTAAAGATGATAAACATTTCTTTCCTACCTTTAACAGTTTGTCAGTATGTTTAGTCATTTCTGTTGAATATATAATCTATTCTTACTCATGTCAGTCTTATGTTTGTCCCCAAATATCACGTTCTGACCCTTTATCTGTGTCTTTAGCCTCCCTCAGGCCACAGACGCAGCCCTGTTGGACAAGTTAAAGGACCAGCATCAGGACAACCCATTCTTTGTACCCTCTCTAAATACAGAGCTGACTTTTGTCATCCGACACTTTGCTGGGAGAGTTAAATACCACATCAAGGTGGAGTATAATTCCCACAGTGCGAACATCTGCAAAAGATTTCCTTCCTACATTCGAAATTTGGTGAATGTACTTTCCATCATTCAGCTCAAAGTCTGTGTCATGCTGTGGTGTCGGCAGTAGCCTTCACAGATAAGCCAGTGTGGGAAAAAACGTGGAGAATCTCTAACCAAGTGAATGATTAATTCCTGTCAAGAATACTGGGAACATATTGGAAGGTTTATACATAATGTGAATACGCGTAAATGCAATTGAATGTTTGTGGGGAACTAGAGCCTCTCAATCATATAAGTGTTGCATGAATATACAGGTATATTATTTATTTGTTTTTTGTTCTGCAGGGTTTCACACAGAAAAACACAGAGCACATGCGCCCTGACGTCGTGTCACTCTTACGTAGCAGCAGGCGCTCGTTCCTGCATCACTTGGTTGCATCCAGCCCCCAAGCACTGTTCAGATGGGGAGTTCTCAGAGCGACCATCCGCATCCTCACGATATTTAAGAAAATGGGACGCCAGCGTGCGGAAATGGGTAGGTACCTCTTTACTTAACACGACATATCTAGAAGTCATTTGAGATGAGCCTTCGTGTTTGTAGTGTAGAGGATAGTGGTAAACTCCACGTACATGTATCATATCCATCTTCTCCTTTTCTTTCTTTTTAAAACAATGCATAGATTTAACTTGAACATGGACAGAGTTTTCTGTTCTTGTGTTTTGATCATCACCTCTGCTGACTTCACTTGAAAAAAGAAAACCAATTAGCACCATCTAGTGGACTGGGAAAAGCACCAAAAAGTTATTTATAAAATAAAAGATATCCGTGTATTGAGTCAGTTCATTAAGCCATGTAATTTCACTCAGCTATATCATTGTTCTCCCTCCCTCCCTTATTATCGAGCTTTTAAAAAGATTATACACGTGTCGTTGAAGAGATGGCCGTTGCTCTTGTGTGTTGAGTAGCAAACCCTTTTGTTTCCTGAATGACTCATCTGAGATATGCTCTGATTATAATTAACAAATAACCTGCTGAACTGTCACCAATAGCTACAAAACGAGGCTCCCGCAAGTCCCTCAGAGAGATTAAACTGAGCTGCAGCGCTATGGGCAGGTAAATGAAGTACACAACTGCATTCATGGCAGCAGCTGGAGTTATATTTGTGCTGCAGAATGAATCAGACACCCCTCTTGATGGGATCCAATTAAAACCCCTCTCTGATTTTTACAGAGAGGGCTCTCCTCTGGATTTCTCCTTTGATCGCTCTGATGAACATCCCCTTGAAGTATTTGAGGACATCTTTGCCAGTTTTGAACAGAGGAAGTAAGTGGGCCTTGTGTCCTTTGTTAAACGCACATAGCTATAATGTGCAGCTTTAAACTTTCTGTTTTCAGAGCGCTGTGTTTTATGGAGACAATTTATTTTTTCCTGTGTTTTCTGCAGGAAAAAAAGAGGCAGCCGACGGAAGCAGCTCATTCCAAAGGTGAAGTAATCTTGAGATGAATCTATTTAACATACATCTGCACATCCAAACCTTCTTTTTTTGCTTTTTGAGTGTCTCACATTCGCGCCCTTGATTTATTATGTTTCATCAAACAGAACCTCATGGATTTGCGTTCACTCCAACATATTGTTGGTCTTACGGAGCACGACCGAACCAGCAAATCCATCTTCCACCCTTACTGGAGAACCAAGCTCCCTACAGTTAGCGCTCAGTTTCAGGTTTGTCTTCTGTGTAACTTTGCTGAATTGTGTTGTTCTCTTTCATGATACCAAACTCCACATGTGGTAAATTGTAACGTCGTTCTAAAAAAATGAATTACTGGCTTTGTGTTTGACGCTTATTTTTA